>NC_142041.1:40516114-41116114 GCF_982192425.1 Myodes glareolus | reverse complement strand
TGGAGAGATGGCTCAGAGGTTAAGAGCACTGCCTGCTCTTCCAAAGGTCCTGAGTTCAATTCCCAGCAACCATATGGTGGCTCACAGCCATCTGTAATGGGGTCTGGTGCCCTCTTCTGGCCTGCAGGCACACACGCAGACAGAATATTGGATACATAATAAATAAATAAATAAATATTTAAAAAAAAAACACAAAATGCCCATTGTTTTATTAAGTAAGATGCTCTTGGGTGGCTGAGCGCATGGCAGGGAGACAGGAAAGCAGGGAGCACATGCAAACCCAGAACCACGTGTTTCTCCTATGGGAGCCCACTTAAATACCCTGTGGAAGTGGACCTGGCATGCTGGGATTTGGCAGACCAATACAACTCCCAGGCTAGGGGGGCTGGGATGGATGCCAAGGGCTGTGGCTATGCTCCCAGCTTAACATTCCCTTTACTCAGGAGTTTGTTCCTCTCCTCCAGTTGGTAACAGGACTGATAGGAAGGAGTCAAAAACAAAATACTCCCCATAGATCCAGTGGAGCTGGAGGCCAGTCCCTGCATTGCCTAAGGTCACTTGGTCCTTTGAGGACTGATGTCTCTGGCAGTGGGTTATGGCTAGAGCTGGATGACCTCTAATAGCTTGGATAACGGAGTCTGTTGACATGGTGAGTGTCATTGGTAGTGAGGAAGCCCTTTCCTTCCAAAGAGCAGAATGGGTATGGGCTATTAAAAAGGCATATTTAGAGTTGGTGTAGGTGTCAGCCCATTGACCCTTACCTATTTGGAGTGGTCTAGTCAAAGTGATTAAATTGGTCTTTGTGAAGAGGTCTCCATCAGCAGATGGGTTGCTTCAACCATTATAGTGGAGGTGACTGGCAGTGTCCTGATCTGTCTATACGAGACATCAGCAAAGAGGGTGAATTGGGGGATTGTGAGATCTAGGAGACCAGGCCAGGGTGATGAGCATAAGGCCTCCAGAGCCTCTGGGCGAGAGTGAGAGCAGGTATCAAAGGTCATAGGGACGGGAAGTGTAAGGAGCAGCCAGGATGTGTCGCCTTGGCGAGATGGTGCCAGCGGTCCTACAGCCTGGAGGTATACAGATCCACAGGCCAGAGTGCTTGGGGCCTGTGTTTTGCATTTCAGAGCCTTGGTTCCCTGACCTGTCCTGAGGCCTCAGGCCCTAGCAAAATGGCATCAACCAATCAGCATTCGAGCCTCTCCACCCTAGAAAAGCGGCTGCCTTTGGGCCCCTCGCTCTCTCGCTTCCTGCTCTCTCACCCTCTCTCCCTTACTCTCCCTCTCTCTTCCCCATTCCCCCTTTTCAACCAAGTGGCTCCAATAAAGGCGTGATATGGGAAGGATTCTCGATTTCGTGGTCGTCCATTCCTGCTGGTCAGGAAGCGCGCTGCAGGGAAGGAGGGTTTGGGGCAGGGCTATAGGTCAAGGTAATTGAGTTTATTTCTAGAGACAGTAAATGAAAGATCTGGAGCCATGAGGGCCCAAGGAAGGGAAGAGAAGAATAACTCAGAAGGTCCAAGAGGTGACGGGTGGAATATGCAGTGATTGACTGAAACTTGGTGGGGGAGGGGGCAGACTCCATACCCAGGAGTAGTTGGCTAATACAAAATGAATTCCATGTTTTTATATGTGGACTTTTGTTTTGTTGTGCATTGTTTTAGCTTTTTATTTATTTGGTATTACTGATTTATTGTTCCTTTTTTTTTTTTAGAAAGAGAATGTGAAATGTGAAGTTCAGTGGGTAGGGAGGTGGGACCTGAGAGGAGTTGGGGTAGGGTAAAATCAATAATACACTGTATGAGAAATATTTAATAACAACAATAATAAAAACCTCTTCCACCCCACTAAATTAATATCACCCTCCTAAAACTCCAAAAACTATGCTACGTTTGCCATCCAAGATGGCATCTAAGGGCCAGCACTCAGCGCTGCCTAGCGCGGCTGACACAATCTACAAAATAAAGAACTAAGCCTTCTTCACTTGCAGTCAGCCAAAAGCACTTAAGATTGTCAACCCTTATAATAGTCATAAACAAAGGGCAATGAACCTATAGTTCAGGATCCTAGAGAAACTAAGTAATAAGGTGAACCCAAAGAAAAACATATATAGATCCACCTGGGAATTGGAATCAGACAAAAATTTGGGAGCGGGGCGGGGGAGTAGACGGGGAGGGGGGAGAAAAGGGAGTTGAGAACTTGAGGGAATGGGATAGTCGAGATGGAGGAAGGACAGATATGAGAGCAAGGAAAGAGATATTTTGATTGAGGGAGCCATTATGGAGTTAGCAAGAAACCTGTCTCTAGAAAAATGCCAAAGAACCCACAGGAATGAACCCAGCTGAGATTCTAAGCAATAGAGGAGAGGGTGTCTGAACTGAGTTTACCCGGTAGTCAGACTGATGATTATCTTAAATATCACCGTAGAACTTCGTCCAACAACAGATGGGAACAGAGGCAATGACCCATATTGGAGCACTGGACTGAGCTCCCAAGATCCAGTTGAAGAGTGGAAGGACTGAGAGTATGAGCAAGGAATTCAAGACCATGAGGGAGTCATCCATTGAGACAGTTTGCTTGAGTCAATGGGAGCTCACCAAATCCAACTGGACTGGGAGTGAACGAGCATGGGAACAACCAAGTCCCCCTGAAGGGGGTTGACAGCTGGGGCAGACTGAGGGGCCACTGATAATGACACTGAGATGTGTCTCACTTGTATATACCGGCTTCATGGGATTCTATTCTCTTTGGGTGTAAACCTTGCTCAACCTAGAATTAGTAGGGAGGGCCTTGGATTTTCCACAGGGCGGGGTGCATGGCACTCCCTTAGGGTTGGAGGGGTCAGGAGGACGGTCTGTGGTGGAGGGAGAGGGAGGGGACTGAGAGGAGGGGAAGGAGTGGGAATTTGGATTGGTTTTTGTTTGTTTGTTTGTTTTTTTTTTTTTAGTAATAAAAAAAGAAAAAAATATATCGTCCACCCTTACTTTCCCTTTCACTAGCGTCTCCTACGGCCCCGTGCCACTTCCGCTCCCGTGACGTCATTTCCGTGGAGCAGTTCCGCCCAGTTGTCACTGTGCTCACCGCCCGCCCCCTTTCCCTTATGAGCTGCAGTAGAGTACCAGAGTTTGGCGCCAACTGGAAATTTTTTTTTCCGCCTTCAATGGCGGGAACCGGCTGTGTGCGCCGAGACGTGCTTTACGTCTTATCTGATTGGTTATCGGCGCTCGGTCCCGCCCTGGCGTCCTCTCTGAGGGCTGGGATTGGTGGAGACGGCGGAGCGCCTGGTGTCCCGAAAGCAGCCGCTGTGCGGGGCTGGCCGGCCGGGTAAGTTCCTGGAGGGCTTGTCTCGGGGCGGCGGGGAGAGGCTGCGGGGTGCCGTCCGGGACGGCCTGGGCTGTGGGCGCAGGAGCGCGCCTCGCGGGCCCCGGCTGCCGTCCTCGGGGTCCGCCCTTCCGAGCGTGGAGGAGGGTGCTGGGGCGAGCACAGGGAGCATCGCCGGGTCTACCGGGCGCTCCTCCCCTCCCCCACTCGTGTCTACTTGCTCCCTACTCCCGAGCTCTCGGTGAGTGTGGAGATGGGGCTGTTCCGGGTGTCAGACGCTCACTGACGTGGGCTGTTGCCAAGCCAGCACCTTGAGAGAAGTTGTTTATGTTGGTCTCTGCAGCGCTCAGAACATGCTAGCAAGGATGTGAAGGTAGAAGGAACCCCAGCATTTATGCTTCAGGATTAACTTGCTTTTGCCTCTGACTTTTGGACTTCCTAGTCTTTTCTGTTCTTTCCACAGCACCGACCCCAAACCTTTTCCTTAAGGCCTTTCCCCCATGAGCCTCAGCTCCTCTTTGGAAGCGAACAGGCCATTAGACAAGACTTCTTGCATCTATACCCAAATTATTTTTTCATAGTAATTCCTGCCGTTTTTTTCATAGTAATTCTGGAAATGGCCAGAGATTTGTATCTTAAGGAATGTAGTTGATTTTTTTTTTTTTTTTGTCATTTGACTGGAATTTATTCCCAACTTTTCACTTTCTAGCTGTTGGTCATGGTAGATACCCTAATCAGATGTCAGGTCCACATCTATTTAAATGGGATAAGGAATAATATGGACTTAATAGGAACTTCAAGATGATTTAAAGTAAATCAATACTAGAGTGTTTAGATCAATACTTGGCTCATAGTAAAGGTGCAATATATATTGCTTTTCATATTTATCTTTCTTATCCTCAGAATCTAGGATTATAGACTTGCCTCGCTTTTAGTCTTTGCCTGTTTCTTTCCCTCTGCAAATGTATGCTTTTCTGTATTGAAAAAGTGAACTTCTTCAGACTGCTGTTTAAGACACTGACCTTTCAGAACAAACCAGATGACTACTGTCTCTCTGCTTTTGCTTATGAATCTGTTGGAGCTGTCTCTCCAGATACGTGGGACTCAGCCTGGAACTTAAAAAAAAAATTTTTTTTGGTGCTAGAGACTGGCATGTTCAGAGCCCATGAGCGTGCCAACTGTACATTACTGGACAACATTCCAGCCTGGCAGCTGTTATCACTCATTAGCTTCTCATCTTTTAAAACGTGGCCTCTGCAGATCTCGAAGATCCCATTCCTCTCAGTGGGTAGCTCACTGTGTTTTCAAAAGGGAGCTGAGAGGAAGTATAGAAAGCCCTCTTTCACTTCTACCTCCTTTTCTCCCCCTAGGAGACTGACTTTTGTAATTTTATTTATTGGTTTTCAAAAGAGGGTGTCTCTGTGCATAGCTCTGAATGTCCTGGAGCTCTGAAGACCAGACTGGCCTTGAACTCAGATCTACCTGCCTCTGCCTCCCAAGTGCTGGGATTAAAGGCATACACTACCACTGTCCCACCCAGAATTTTGTAATTTTTTTGATATACCTATCACCATGACTGATGAATCCTAGATCTTAATATCTATCATGCTAACCCTTTTTCCTTTTAAGAAAAATCTGTTAGGTGTTTAGATCTATTTCCAACCCTTCTGATTGTTGTACAAGTGATTCACCAAATCTATTTCTCCATTGCCATTAAAAGCTTGGCTTCTACCGTGGCAGAGGTAGAAACTTCAGAATCATCTCTAACTAATTTGGAATTTCCTTATCTCAACAAATGATTATTTTATTTCTTGAAAAACCAAAAAGGGGGGGGGGCAAGAGAGACTAGAACATTGTGTTTCTTGTAGAGTATGTATGTTGTACTACTGAGACAACCTTTTCCATTCCCTTACACAGCATAAATACAACTTTTTTGGGGGTTGGGGTTGGTTTTTTTCGAGACAGTTTCTCTGTAGCGCTGGAGCCTGTCCTGGAACTAGCTCTTGTAGATCAGGCTGGCCTCAAACTCACAGAGATCCACCCACCTCTGCCTCCCGAGTGCTGGGATTAAAGGCGTGTGCAACGACCACCTGTCCAGATACAACTTTTTTAAAACTTTCAAAAATTTGTAGTTAGTTGAATTTCTGAATTCCTATTTAATAGTTAAATACTTTGGGGGATATTTATTTATTAGGAATTCTAACATGTCTTTAAAATTATTATTTTATGTGTATGGGTGTATGTGTATCTGTGTATTACATGCATGTCTGGTGCCCGCATAAACCAGAAGAGGGAGTCAGATCCTCTGAAAATGGAGTTATAGATAGTTGTGAGCCACTGTATGTGTAGATTTTTATCTTTGCTGATTTATTGGCTCTGGCTTGCTTTATGTTTGTTTAATTTTTTACAGAGTATAAAGAAAGCCAGGCTGAAGCCCTTGTGAGACAAAGTCTGGCTGTATTGAGATGAGAGGTAGGATGAAGAGAGTAGACTTCTACACACAAGCTCAGATTCTGTCTCAGGGTTGCTGTGCTGTGTGCTGTTGTGTTACAGGCTATTCTTGCAGTGCTGGTTGAATCCAGAACCTTGCTTACAGTGGGCAAGTTAGTCCTCTCTCACTGAGCTGTATCCCCCACAGTGGTGCAGAATTTTAACATGAGATGATTTAACTAGATATCAGCATCTCTAAGTTTGACAGAAGTTACTAGGCTTTTGTTTCAAGTGAGGAGGTCGAGGAAGAAGCTGACCATCTTGGAAATTTGCCCCTTTCTCTATCTGTTTGTCTACCAGGGAGTCTGTTGTTTTAGGGTTTCTGTTGTTGTAAAGAGACACGATGACCATGACAACTCTTATAATGGAAAACATTTAATTGGGTGGCTTACAGATCAGAGGTTTAGTCATTATCATCATGACAGGACATGGCAGCATGCAAGCGGACATGGTGCTGGAGAAGGGGCTGGAGAGTTTTACATCTTGATCTACAGGCAACCGGAAGTGTTCTGAGACATTGGTCATGGCTTTAGCATATATGAGACCTTAAAGTCCATCCCCACAGTGACACACTTCCTCCAACAAGGCCATACCTATTTCAACAAGGCCACACCTTCTAATAGTGCCACTTCCTATGAGTTTATGGGGGTTAATTACATTCAAACTACCACATCTTCTAACTCCTGATCTCTCATTCCCCCTCTCAGAGATCACCCTAACTGCTGTTTGGGGACAACGACCACTCTTGCTGCTTCATGCTGACAAAGGGTCTGTGAAGGGGGACAGCAGTCAGAGTGCCTCAGGAGAGTCTATCTAAGGGAGTATGAGAAAATCCAATTGATGGTAATGGTCCAGCCATTTGACATATGACAGCCATTTGGTGATGCTGTGTATCTTTGGAGTCTGTCATATAAGAGAAGTAGCATCTGTGATGCATAAACGTGAGACTGTTGGTAGTACTGTAATTCCTACTGCGAGTACAGTTAGAAAAATAGCAGGGGCAGTTTTGCCTTTGTTAGAGGAAGAGAACAGGCAAGAAAATGATCCAAATACTTTTCAGCAGGCTTTGTCATCAGTGAGATTGATGATCTCTCTAACACCGCTGTCTACCATAAGATATACACTGTTGGAGGATGCTGTCTGGTTCAAGCATTCAAGGAGCCTTTCATCAGCCATTTTAAGCTAAGAAGTTGAACATTGCATTCCTTTTACTGTAACCTCATGGGGAACATTAAGAGACGAGGTTAATGAGGAAAAATTGATGTCATGGTTGGCCTAAGTTTTATTTAATAAGTTTTATTTAATAATTTTGAAGCTGACTGGACTGTGTACCAGAAAACTTTTTACCAAAATCCTATAGAGGCCTATTGGTAGTTTTTTAGCAACAAGAGATGCCTCTGCCCATGTGTCAGCTGTAACCTCCAGTGGAAGAGGACAGTATGGGCCAAACGTGAGTGAAATCAAGGTTTCATTTGTTGAAAGTCACAACTAGACATCAGCATCTGAAGTTTGACAACAGAATATCTGGCCACCTCCTTTAATCAGGGGACATGATTGGTTAGGATACAGGACATATTATAGCTCTTCCAGAAACAGTATCATCAGGAAGAGAATTATTAGTGGGGAATTGTTGTCCAAATAGCATCTCATGGTTAAGTATGACGTCTGAGGACTGTCAAAGAGACAGACATATTGATCATATTATTCCTGGTTATACTTTTCTTTTGAGTGTTTCAGACCATGTAGGTGGTCAAAATGACTTTGCTGTCAAGGCCAGTTGAAGGTCTAGTCCTCAGTGGTTACTTGAACTTGGGCAGAGCCTCTGATTCCTAGCCTGCCTTCCATCTGTGTGTGGATAAGTTAAAGGTCTTGCTTTACCACTGTTTCATTGGAAGTGTGGAAGATTTTTTTCCTCTTTGTTGACCCTTCTCTTTGCACACTGGACACTGGTTAGAGTCCACTGAGTGACATTTCTATGGCCTTCCTGAACAAGAACAGGTGACTTCCCACAGTTGCAGGACAGTTAGAGATGCCTCAGAGTTCCTGGGACTTTGTTGACCTTGGAGGGCAAGGGGAAAATAGTCTTTATTATTTTTAATTAGTCTGTAATGTTTAAGTGAAGTGTGAGCAAAAATTAAGCACTTTAAAAATAAACTTGATTAGAACATTTAAGTGTATTGCATCCCTAAGTCTTCTAGACTAGAGGCTGTGGATGTTTCCTATAGTTTTTTAGCAAGGTCTGTATCAGAGGTTCTCATAACACTATGGCCCTTAATACAGTTCCTCATGTTGTGCGGACCCCAAACCACAAAATTATTTTTGTTACTGCTTCATAACTAATTTTGCAGCCATTATGAGCTGTAATATAAATATATGTGCTTGACCTCCAAGGGCTTGAGACTCATAGGTTGAGAACCACGGATCTAGGTAATCCTGCAGGTAAAAGAAAAGTTTAAACATAGGGAATTTTAGAGGACTTTTTTTCTCTTGTTGACAGAATAACTCTTAACTGAAGTATGATATTTAAGTGTTCCCCCCAGGGGGCACTTTTTATTATTTTCTAGAGCATATTTAGGCCATGCACTGATCAAGAAAAAGACTAAGTTTCTTCTCCTAAGCGCTTGACTGTCTGGCTCGCTCAAGTTGTTCAATGGGCAAACTAGTGCGGAACTTGAAGCAATCTTGGAAGATTTCATCCCCGTCTGTAAAGTGAAAAAAATTTGGAAAAGACTGATGGAGGTTTGCCTAATCTCCCTTCCAGGTGTTGGAAGATTTCATCCCCATCTGTAAAGTGAAAAAAATTTGGAAAAGACTGATGGAGGTTTGCCTAATCTTCCTCCAGTCTTAACCCTCCAGTCATCCAGAGAGGACGACTCCTAGCCAGTCAAAGGGGTGGTCAGCAGGGCCCAAACACCCCGAGACTGGTTCCAGTATGGGATTCATGCTTCCCCACGCCTTCATTCCAGTTCCCACCAGTTATTACTTCACAGGTACCATTATTGAGGGGCAGACCCTAGCTCCCTCCAAGCCTTCTGTAGGACAGACTGAGGTGAAGAACATATTAGTTGAATTCCACCTGAGCCTTGACAGAAGGTCTGATATAGGGTCTGGTGAGATGACGCAGGCAGTGGGCTTGCTCCACAAGCTTGACCACCACATTTGGATACTCAGAACCTGCATAAAAGCTGGATGCAGAGCTGGGTGATGGTGGTATACACCACGTGGAGGCAGAAACAGGTGGATCTCTGAGTTTGAGCTTGACCAACACAGTTCCAGGATAACCAGAACTACACAGAGAAACCCTGTCTTCAACAGCCCCCCCCCAAAAAAAACCAAAAAAACAAAAACCTAGATGCAGTGAAACAAGCTTCTGTATTTCCAGTGCCCACTATGGGAGGTAAAAACAGAAGAACCTTAAGTTTGTGGGTAGCGAGCTTGGCTTTGCAGCCCAAAGGAGCTATCTAAGGTAGAAGGTAATGGTAGACTTATGGATGTTGACTTCTGACTACCACAGGTCTATTGTTGCACATGCCCACATCTGTATACATGAAATGTATACCCACGTGTCACACACAAAATGAAATTTGAAAAAAGATTGGCTGACATCAAGAAAACAAATGATAACATGCTGGCAAAGGAGGAATAGAAGCAGGAACCCTTACACATTGCTGGTAGAAATGTAACTAGTGTAGCTACAATGGAAATCAGTATGAAGAGACACCATGATTGTGGCAACTCTTACCAAAAAAAAAAGCGTTTAATTTGGGTGGCTCGCTTACAGATCAGAGGTCCAGTTCATTATCACTATGGCAGGAGCGTGGCGGTGTGCAGGCCGATGTGCTGGAGTAGCAGCTGGGAGTCTTACATCTTGCAGGCAACAGGAAGTTGACTTAGATACTGGGTGGTATCCTGAGCATAGGAAACCTCAAAGCCCACCCCAACAATGAAACACTTCCTCCAACAAGGCTTTACCTACTCCAACAAAGCCACAAATCCTAATAGTATCTATGAGGTTATGGGGGCCAATTTCTTTCAAACTACTACAGATACAAAGGAGTCAAAGTATGTTTGTTGTAGCCAAGATAGGAAACCAGCTTAGATCCCATCAGCAGGTAAATAGATTTTTTTTTTAGAAAAAGTATAATATAATTTGGCTTGATATCTTAATCTTCTAATACCAGCTACTAAGGAGGCTGAGGTCACAAGTTTAAGCTTTGCTTGTGTTC
This sequence comes from Myodes glareolus, assembly GCF_982192425.1. NCBI lineage: Eukaryota > Metazoa > Chordata > Mammalia > Rodentia > Cricetidae > Myodes > Myodes glareolus. Next base: position 41,106,078 of record NC_142041.1, on the reverse strand, counting down.
CGGAATGAGTGGGGGTGGTGTAGGTATCAGCAAAGTGTAGTGCTATGCATATATGAAAATGTGATGAAACCTTAAGAGTGAAGCTGATCTCAATCTAGAACTCCTGGGCACATAGGTACATTCTAAAAGATAAAAATAAAAGAGTCTGGGACAGATTCTAAGATGGTATGTTAAGACTGAAGTGGCTTAATTTAGAATGAGTGCTATACAAATTAAAAGAATGTATATCTGAAATATGATGATGGAAGTCAAATAGGGTAAATTCTGGATGTGGGTAGCAATTGCTCCTTAACTTAGGTGGAGTCCCAGTTTTTTATTTTGTGGTGCTAACATTAGAGTCTAGGGTTTTGTACATGCTTGCAAATGTTCTACCATTAAGCCATACCCCAACTTGCATGCTCCCTTATTTTTAATAAGTTTTATTATCATGGTGTTTGTATGAGGGCACACATAAGCTTTCCATAAAGCCCTTGAGGAGTTTGCTGGAGTTGGTTCTCTCTTTCCACCGTGGTTTCTGAGGACTGAGGCTAAGTTGTCAGGTTTTTCTCCATGGAGCTACAGGGGATAGTGTTTATATTTCTTAGTATGTATTTATGTATTTGTTTTTAGTGCTGATGGTTCTTATTTTAGTGCAAAAGTTAATGTGTATTTTGAGATTCTTTTTTCCCCTTTAGTGATGGAGGTCAAATTCGGGTTTTTGTACATATTGGTATATTTTGGCCTATTTTATGAAATTGGTGTAATTTACTTTGTGCATTGCTTATCTATACCTAAAAATTTGAGTTTCAGATTTTAGTTTGAACTTTTGCCCAGAAAATGTTAGGCATTTTTCCTTTTTAAGTGTATAGAATTAAGTTATTCAGTGTGTTTAAAATTTGAAAGTTACTTTGTAAGTAGAAACTATTCTAACGGTGGGAATCTCTGTGCTTAATACCATAGATGGCACCTATGAAAAGGATATAGGACCATGGCAGCAGATGACGATAATGGAGATGGAACGGGTTTATTCGATGTCTGTCCTGGTAAGAACTCTTGGTTGTCTTTCTGCATTTATTTGCTCTTTGTTTCTTTATAAATTTTAGTACAGGGAGTTGAGAACCAGGGCCTTTCACATGCTAGGTGCGTACTCCGTCACAGTAATAGCCCTAACCTCACTTGATCTCAGTTACACAATCACGTACTTGTTCTCAGGTGAAGTGGACCTCAGCCTTTTCTCCTGTATATAAGTGAATTAACATAGCAAAATGCTAGGGACATAAGAGTGCTTAGTAAATGTGAACTTTTCTCTTCGTTTTTTGTTGTTTTGTTTTCGTAGTGTTGAAAAGCAAACACAGGGCTACATTCTGTTCCTTGGCTATATCCACGTCCTTTGTGTATGACATCGAGACTGGGCCCAGGCTACAGCCATAGATCATTGCACCTGGCTGACTTTGACTTTTCTCTTTCTCTCCCTCCCTCCCTCCCTCCCTCCCTCCCTCCCTCCCTCCTTCCTTCCTTTCTTTGTTTTTAAGATACTTCAAATTTATTTTTAATTTATAAGTGTTTTGCCTGCATATATGTATATGCACCATGTACATGCTTGGTGACCAAGGAGACCAGAGGGTGTTGAATCCCCTGGAACTGGAGTTTCAGGTGGTTGTGATCCACCATGTGGGTGTTGTGAACTAACCCTACATCTTCTGCATAACATCAAGCCCTCTTAACCACTGAGCCATCTCTTCAGCTCTTGGTTGATATTTCTTATTGTATGCTTTTAAGTCTCTATATGTAACCAAGACAACAATTTTGCTGATGTGAATGGTCATAATATCTATTGTCATATCCAAAATAGATAGTTGTTACTTTTGAAGTAAGTTTGTTTTTGATTTTTTTTTCCTTTTTTTAAATTGATTTTTATTGAGCTTTACATTTTTCTCTGCTCCCCTCCCTGTCTCTCCCTTCCTCCCTTCAACCCTCCCCCAAGGTCTCCATGTTCCCATGTAGATTAGATCTATGTAAGTCTCTCTTAGTGTCCTCATTGTTGTCTTAAGTTCTTTGAGATTGTGGTTTGTAGGCTGGTTTTCTTTGCTTTATGTTTAAAAACCACCTATGAGTGAGTACATGTGATAATTGTCTTTCTGTGTCTGGGTTACCTCACTCAAAATAATGTTTTCTAGCTCCATCCATTTTCCTGCAAAATTCAAGATGTCGTTATTTTTTTCTGCTGTGTAGTACTCCATTGTGTAAATGTACCATATTTTCATATCCATTCTTCAGTCAAGGGGCATTTAGGTTGTTTTCAGGTTCTAGCTATGACAAATAATGCTGCTATGAACATAGATGAGCACATGTTCTTATGGCACGATTGAGCATCCTATGGATATATATCCAAAAGTGGTATTGCTGGGTCTTGAGGAAGGTTGTTTCCTAATTTTCTAAGAAGTCGCTACACTGACATCCAAAGGGGTTGTACCAGCTTGCATTCCCACCAGCAATGCAGAAGTGTTCCCTTTACCCCACAACCTCTCCTGCATAAGTTGTCATCAGTGTTTTTGATCTTGGCCATTCTTACAGGTGTAAGATGGAATCTCAAAGTTGTTTTGATTTGCATTTCTCTGATGACTAAGAATGTTGAACATTTCCTTAAGTATCTTTCAGCCATTTTAGATTCCTCTGTTGAGAGTTCTCTGTTTAGGTCTGTACTTCATTTTTTTTTTTTAAATTGGATTATGTGTTCTTTTGGTGTCCAATTTCTTGAGTTCTTTGTATATTCTGGAGATCAGACCTCTGTCTGATGTGGGGTTAGTGAAGATCTTTTCCCATTCTGTAGGCTGTCGTTTTGTCTTGTTTACAGAAGCTTTTCAGTTTCAGGAGGTCACATTTATTAATTGTTTCTCTCAGTGTCTGTGCTAGTGGGGTTATATTTAGGAAGTGGTTCCCTGTGCCAGTGCTTTCAAGTGTACTTCCCACTTTCTCTTCTATAAGGTTCAGTGTGGCTGGCTTTATGTTGAGGTCTTTGATCCATCTGGACTTGAGTTTTGTGTATGGTGATAGATATGGGTCTATTTTCATTCTTTTTGCCAGCACCATTTGTTAAATTTGCTTTCTTTTTTCCATTTGCTATTGTTTTTGCTTCCTTGTCAAAAATCAGGTGTTCAAAGATGTATGGATTGATTTTCGGGTCTTCTGTTCAATTCCATTGGTCCTCCTGTCTGTTCTCATGCCAATACCAGACTACTTTCAGTACTGTAGCTCTGTAGTAGAGTTTGAAGCCAGGGATTGTGATGCCTCCAGAAGTTCTTTTATTATACAAGATTGTTTTGGCTCTCCTGGGTTTTTTTTTTTTCCCATATGAAGTTGAGCACCGTTCTTTCAAGGTCTGTCAAGAATTTTGCTGGGATTTTGATGAGCTTTGCGTTGAATCTGTAGATTGCTTTTGGTAAGATTGCCATGTTTGCTATGTTAATTCTGCCTACCCAAGAGCATGGGAGATCTTTCCACTTTCTGGTGTCTTTTTGAATTTCTTGCTTCAAAGATTTAAAGTTCTTGTCATACAAGTCTTCCACTTGTTTGGTTAGAGTTACTCCGAGATATTTTATGCTATTTGTGGCTATTGTGAGGGTGTTGAATCTCTGATTTCTTCCCCAGCCCTTTTATCATCTGTGTACAGGAGGGCTACTGATATTTTTGAGTTAATCTTGTATCCTGCTACATTACTGAAAGTGTTTATGAGTTGTAGAAGTTCCTTGGTAGATTTTTGGGATCACTTATGTAAACTATCGTATCATCAGCAAACAGTGAGAGTTTGACTTCTTTTTTTCTAATTTGTATCCCCTTGATCTTTTGGTGTCTTATTGCTCTAGCTAGGACCTAAAGTACTATATTGAATAGATATGGAGAGAGTGGACAGCCTTGTCTTGTTCCTGATTCCAATACTTAGGGTTAGATAATCTATCAGGGGCCTTTTCTCTAGAAAAGACTTGATTGTCCTGTTCTCAGCAGTCATTGATTTTTTTGTACAGCTTTTCATCAAGGAGTTGGGCCTTGTAAGATTTAGCCATCTGTGTTGGCATGTCAAAGGGGTTGTCATTTTTCAGATCTTATGCAGGCAGCCTTGTTTTGAGATTTCATGGGTGCTCCTTCTTTGTGATTTATGGGAGACAATTTTAAACAGCTGCCCTGGTCATCCAGCTCTTAACACATCCCCTTTTCTACAGTATTCCCTGAGTATTAAATGTAAGGGTTGCATTGCAGGTGTACCACTTGGGGTTGAGTATCTTCTTAGTCAGTTCATTTTTACTTAAAATGAGTTTTTAAAAGTTAATGTTGATAGACATGGAACGGTTCCTGTCTGGCCAGCATCATAAGGACTCTAGGGGTAATAGTTGTAGTTGTTACTTGCTTTTGCTAAATTAGTTTCAACTTGTTACGTTGCTATTGTAGTTGTATTTTAGGTTGTACACCTTTAATTCTAGTGCTCGGGAGGCAGAGGTAGGTGAATCTCTGAGCTCAAGGGCAGTCTAGTCTACAGAGTAAGTTCTAGGACATCCAGGGCTACATAGAGAAACCCTGTCTTGAAAAATCAAGGGAAAAAATTAAATCAACAGAAAATTCAAAGTATAATAAATACCTTTTTTTTAAACCGAAATTTACAAATGTTTGAATTTTAAATAAAGCTGCTTTTGTTTGTGTTGTGTGTGTGTCTGAGTGTTTTGTCTGCATGTGTCTGTGCACCTTGGGCATACATAGTGCCCTTGAGGCCATAAGAGGGGGTCAGGTCCCCTGGAACTGGAATTGTGGATGGTTGTGAGCCAGATATGGATCCTGGGACCTGAACTATAGTCCTGTACAAGAGCAAGAAGTGCTCTTAGTTGCTGAGCTGTCTCTCCCACCCCTTACAAAATGTTTATCACACTGCTTTTGACTGCACCGCTTTGCATTATTATTGGTGGTTCAAGGAATTTTAATCTTTAGGTCTGGTTACATTGGCCCTCTATCTTGGTCTTTGTTATCAAGAGCGTTTCATGTATGACAATCCAAATATGATATCTGTACATAATTAGTCCAACAATATAATGCTTTAACTTTTTCTTTCAACAGTCTTATCTTAAAGAAATGAAAAGCATTTAGGAGGTTGACTTAACCCTTGCTAGCCTTTCTTTAGTATTGCCATGGTATTATTTTCCCTTTATCTTTTGTTTCTAGACTCCAATCATATCTTGAATGAGATTTTGACATTATTCTGTAGAACTCTTTAAATATTTTATTAAGATTTATTCACTTTATTTTATATGTGCTTTGCCTGAATGTATGTATGTATATGCACTACATGTGTGCTTGGTGTCTGCAGAGGTCAGAAGAGCACTTCAGATTCTCTGGAACTGGAAATAGAGATGATTGTGAACCACTATGTGGATGCTGGGAATCGAACCCAGATCATCTGGAAGAGCAGCCAGTCTTCTTAGCTGTTGAGCTATCTCTCCAGGTCCCTATAGAACTTTGTTGTTGTTGTTATTAAAAAGTTTTTTTTCCATTTTACATACCAACCACAGTTCCCCCTCCTTACTTCATAGAACTTTTTAAAGACTTTCCCCCTCCATCCTTCCCTGTTTTACAGATTTGTTTTTTTTTTTAAAAAAAAAAATGGGTAATTTATACTGATGAATGTAGTGCATAGTCAAGCATATCCCCAGTGATGATGATATTATAATTCATTATGTGTAGTTTTCTATTTTAGAATTTTCAGTTGGTTCTCTTTTGTTTCTGTTGTTGTTTTAGGTCTTGTTTATTTGTTTGTTTGGTTGATTTTTCAAGAGAGGGTTTCTCTGTGTAGTCTTGTCTGTCAAGGAACTCACTTTGTAGACTAGGCTGGCCTTGAACTCACATGTTGCCTGAGGCACAGTTTGAGAATTTCCCCCTTCTTGACTTCTGAATTTGCTTTCTCACCTTTAGTTGCTTTTTCCTCAGAGCCATTCTCCAGTTTTCAAGCCCTTAGAACTAGGAAGGTTGTCTAACCTCCTGACATTTCAGCAAGATGATGCCACCTACAAATGTGTCAGGCTGCATTCCTGGCTGTCCTAGGATGCATGCAGCATGTGTGAGAGATGACTATCTGTTGTCACTGCCCATAGAGCTCTAACACAGGTCTGTCTCTCACCAAATAGCAGTGATAGAAGGGAGATTGGGAGCTTAAAGCTATCTTTTTAAAAATTTATTTATCATATGTATATGTGTGTGTGTGTGTGTGAGTATTTTGTATGTATGTCTGTGTGCCATGTGCACGCTGGTGTCTGCTCTGCGTAGACTGAATAGAGTTATAGGTGATTGTGAGCCTCCATGAGTGCTCTCTTCTTGCAGGTATTATCTCATGGTCAGGATTTGTGTTCTCCGTGCAGTTCTCCAGAATCACACAGCCCTCACTTTTGGTTTCTGCTTATTTTGTGCTGCTTTTTAATACTTCGGGTAGCATTAATACATAGTTTAGCATTTATAATGTTATATGAGGATTGGTTTGATGAAAAGTAGCTGATTATTGCTGGAATTAAAACCTCATTACACTTTTTTTTTATGTGTATGTGTGTGTGCACGCACGCATGTGTGCAAGCAGTGTCTGTGGAGACCTGAAGACGGTGTTGAATACTCTGGAGCTGGAGTTATGAGCAGTTGTAGCCCATCTGATGTGGGTGCCAGGAACTGAATTTGAGTCCTTTGGAGAAGTAGCAAGTGCTTTTAACTGCTAAGCTGTCTCTTCAGCTCTAGTACGAGTACATTTTTCTACTAAAAGAACTTTTTAAAAATTTTTATTAGGTGTAAATGAATGTGTCTGTGTGAAGGTATGTGCACATGTGTGCTGGTACCCATAGAGGTCAGAAGAGGGTATCCGGTTCCCTGGAGCTAGAGTTATAGGTGTTTGTGAGCCACCCAACATGGGTGCTGGGAACCGAACTCATAACTTCAGAACCATCTTGCCCAACTCCATACATTTTTTTAAAGTGAATTTTTAAAGTCTGATTCTGAAGTTGTCAAGTTATAAATTTCTATATCACAATGTTTCTGTTGATGGGCCTGTATAAACCTTGTCTGTTTCTTTGTTTTGTTTTGTTTTGTTTTTTTGGGAAGGAGTCTCTCTGTGTAGCCCTGGCTGTCCTAGAACTAACTGTGTAGACCATGCTGCCTCAAACTCACAGAGATCAACCTACTTCTGCCTCCTGAGTGCTGGGATTAAAGGTGTGTACCACTACCACCTGGCCCCTTGTTTGTTTCGTTGAAGCAGAAATAATATATTTCTTTCCTTGTCCTAAGTAGGAATGGATTAAAAACCCCTCAGCCCACAAGCCAGTTTTAACTAGTCTTTGCCATTTTTGCAGCCTCTCCTCTTAAGAATAATGATGAAGGCTCTTTGGACATTTATGCCGGGTTGGACGGTGCTGTTTCTGGTATGTAAATTTCATAAAACAGTCTCATTTTGTTTGGTTGGTTTGATGTGCTAGTTTTATTGTTATTGGCTTTTGGTAACTTCACAGCGCTGAAGTAATATGCCCTGTTTCTGAGATGATTACACTGAGGTAATTTCTTTCTGGCCCAAAGCTTGATCGGATCACATTATTAGCACACAGATTTGTTCCTCTAGGACTCAGGTTTAATTAGGCCTTGTGCAAAAATATCTCATGCCATTGAAATGGCAACTGGTGTTGTTGAATACACATGCCTGCCTATGTCCTCACAGCGAATGTTACCGTGAGTGTCTTCAGATACATCAGAGGAATGGTGGTGGAGTCTGGCCACCTGTCCAATTAGAGCTTTTCCACAATCAGATCTTCCAGTGTTTTGTAACAGAGACAGTTACCACACTGGATTCATTGAAACAGCTATTTTATATAATGTGGCATTCCGACCATCATTAATAAATTAGTGTAGGTTATATGAAATATGGGTTAGGAGAAATGTAATCCTTTGAAATAGACACAACATCAAGAATCCTAACACACACACACACACACACATACATATATACATACACATACACCGTGTGTGTGTGTGTGTGTATAAATATAAATAATATAAAACAACACCATTCTTTTTTTTTTCAACACACCATTCTTTATGCTCACTAAAGTGTTTGATAAAACTAATTAACAAAGGAATTCTAACAAATATTCTAACATACGTTTTGTGTGTTTTCAGACAGTACTGCTAGATCCTGTGTGTCATTCAGAAACTGTTTAGATTTGTATGAAGAGATCCTGACTGAAGAAGGAACCGCAAAGGAAGCGACATACAATGACGTATGAGTTGCTACTGTTCCTAAGTTCTTTCTGTAGCTCCTGAAGAGGAGGCTGCAGCTTACTAGTGAACAGATAGTCTGTGTTTAGAGATTAGTTCTAAAATTTTTTTAAAATTTTAATGATTTATTTTTATTTTATGTACATTGGCATTTTTGCCTGCATGTGTGTCTGTGTGAGGGTGTCAGATCCCCTGGAACTAGAGTTACAGACAGTTGTGAACAACCATCATGGCTGCTTGGAGTTGAACCCAAGCCCTCTGGAAGTGTAGCCAGTGCTCTTAACTGCTGAGCCATCTCTACAGTCCAGGAAGTAGTTCTTAAATGAACAGTATTTAAGGTAGTTTCTGCCTCTTACTTGTTTTTCCAAGACATACTTTCTGAATAAAATTCTGAATTCAGTTACGATTTTATTTCACCAAACTTAAGTATATGAATGTATAAAACTTTAATAAACTATCAGTGTGATAAAACATTTTATTTTTTCATTATTTATATATTAAAGTTGTGTATTACATAATGTGTCTTGAGATTTATGAGACAAGTTTCTTTTAACTGTATATTTGAATATTAGGTTCAGAAGAACAATATGAAGCTTATAAAATATACTGTCAATGGGCTGAACTTTACAAATCAATAATGTAGGCAGGCTTGGAGGCAGTTGCCTATAATCTCAGTGCTTGGGAGGCTGAGGCAGGAGGATCAAGAGTAAAGCAGCCTGGCCTACATCTGGATACACTGTCTGAGAAACAGAAACAACCAAACGTGAATGTAATCTGTCTAAATAACTTATGTGTACATTGATTTTTTTTTCCCCTCAGAATTTTAAATGTCATTTAAGAAACTACAATAATGCTTAAATTAGTCCTTTCGTGCTTTACAGTTGCAGATAGAATATGGCAAATGTCAACAGCAAATGAAAGAGCTAATGAAAAGGTTTAAGGAAATTCAGACACAGGTATTGTGGTTATTTCTTCCTTGTTAACATTTATGTTTGAGTGTGTGTGCGTGTGTGTGTATACACGGGTAATTGGGTGTGGGTGCACATGTTTGCACATGCATATAGAAGCCAGAGATCATCCTTGGGTATTGTCCCTCACGTACCACCTGCCTCGTCTTTTGAGACAGGATTTTTCACTGGCCTACACCTCACCACATAGGCCAGCCATTCTCAGCAATCAAGTCTCATGGATCCAAATCTCCCCACCTTTCCAGTGCTTAGATTATAGATATGTACAGCTTAAAATAACTTTTTATGTGAATTCTGAGGGGTCAGACATACATCCTCATGCTTGTATGCCTACCTCTTTACTATCTGAACTATCTTCCCAGGCAGCCCTTTGTTAATGTTTTATTTATGAATATAAAGCCCGGGATTGATCCCTAGGACAGGCAGACATACAGATAGATGTACTTACATCATTGAGTGTAGTCCTAACTGCTTAGGAGACTGGAGTGGGAGGATCATTTGACCTTGGGGTTGAGGACCAGCCTGGGTAGCGTAGTAAGACTATCTCATTATAAAAGAAAGAAGTTATAGCTAAAGTTAAAATATTAACATGTTGGCAGTTTATATAAAGCTTAAAAGCTTAATACCAGGGCTGTAGAAGTGGCTCAGAGGTTAAGAGCCCTGGCTGCTCTTCCATGATTGAATTCCTAGCAGTCTTATGGGAGCTCTCAATTGTCTGTTAACACCTGTTCCAGGAGCTCCAGCACCCTCACACATGCAACCAAATATCAAATAGCTTGATGTTGCACATTAAAAAAAAAAAAAGGATTAATACCCAGGTTTTGTGCTGCAAGGCAAATACCCTGTCACTGAAGTATACCCCCAGCCCTATTTTCTTAGTATTGGCAGCTTACAAAGTTTTTTTGTTTTTTTGTTTTTTTTGTTTTTTTTGTTTTTTTGTTAGAGGTTGAACCCAAGGCCTGGGTCTCTAAACTTGTGAACTAAACATTCAGCATCTGGCATTATTTCTGTGTGGTGTGTGTGTGTGTGTGTGAAAATTACATTTATTCTTTGACAATTTCATATATGTATACAGTATAGCTTGATCATATCCATCCCTCTCCACTTCAAAAAATATTTTTAACAATTTACTATTTTAGTAATTTCTTTATTAATGAAAGGGTTATAGGAAAATTTATTGAAAGTTAAAATGACATTGACGTAAGTGCTCTGTTTGATGAATTGATTTAGTGGTAACTTTAGGAGTTGATGGTTTAAAAGAGGGTAGTTCTCTTTTGTTTGAGATGGTCTTCCTGTGCAGCCCTGGCTGACATGGAGCTTCTATGCAGACCAGTCTGGCCCTGAATTTAGAAATCTGCCTATCTCTTCCTCCCAAGTACTTGCACTAAAAGCATGTACACCACACTCAGCTAAAAGAGGATAGTTTTGAGGAACAAAGATTAAGATTTGGGGGGTGGGTAGAGAAGCAGTGGCGAATCACGGTGGTCAGACAGTTCTTTCTGTGGTTGTGCTGCAAAAATAATGAATGTGGCAGTGCTCTGTCTGCTTTTTTGTATACTTCTTTTTCTTGATTCTCCTTTGAAAGAACCAGCCCTAGATTCTGTTTGAAAACTAACATCTTTGCAGTTTTAGCTTGTTAAATGGGATAATGCCAAACACTTCTTAGTGGTTTTTTTGTTTGTTTGTTTGTTTTGTTTTGTTTTAAGACATGGTCTCACAATGTAGTCCTGGCTGGCCTGGAACTTCCTGTGTGGTCCAGGCTGGCTTCCAACTTGCAGAGAATCTTTCTGCCTCTGCCTCCTGAGTTCTGGGACTAAAGGTGTACACCACCATGCCTAGCAGATCATGTTTTAGTTATAAAAACTAAGTATTCAGTTATTAAAACTAAAACCTTAATATAATGGTCCAGGCAGAGCTTTCTGTGCTGTGTTACTGCTTTTACAGTCTGATGCTTGTCTGAAGAATTTCCTATCAGGTGGGACTTTTACTGTGTTGAGTATCGTCTCAGAATCTCAGCTGCTGCATCTGAGCAATAGAAAAACAATAATTCTTAGAGCGCTGCTTCTCAGAATTACCTAAGATAAAATGTTTAATGCCTGGCATTAATTAGTATTCAGCAATTAGTAGAGGGCTGAGTATGGTGACATATATAGTAATCCCCCACACGTGCACTGGAGGTGAGACTGAAGGATCAAGAGAGTTGAAGGCTGTCATGAGCTCTATAGCCAAGCTATAACTTTAAAAACCCCATCCCACAACAACTAGTTGTACTTTTGACAACTCTGTCTATTTTTGGTGTATTAGTAGATCTTATTAATCTTTGTTTTAGAACTTGAACTTAAAAAATGAAAACCAGTCTCTTAAGAAGAATATCTCAGCACTGATCAAAACTGCCAGAGTGGAGATAAACCGTAAGGATGAAGAGATAAATCATCTTCACCAAAGGTATCACTGGGTGTCACCTGTCACCATTCACATAAAGTTTGGTTTTCAAAGGATGAAATGTGTATTTGAATAAATAGTTACAGTTCTACTGTAAACGACAACTACTCTGTTACTGATTTGTAATGATAACTATGGTTACTGATGAAACATTGCCACATAGTTCCAAATACATAGTTTTCTAAATCACTGGGATCTTGCTCTAGTACTGCTTACCAGAGTAAGTCAGTGTGCATGTCCTGAGTTTTTCTGGTCACACCTGTTACTGAGACATTCGGAGGTCAGGGCTGGGGAGTACCTCAGATACAGTGAAGCGTGTGCCCAGAACTCCTGGAAAAAGGAAAGAAGGCTGAGCAAGTGAAGGCACTTGGAGCCTAGCCTGCTGACCTGAGATCAGCCCTGAACTCCAGATGCTAGGAGAGAGCCAACTCCTGCAAGTGTACCGTGACCTCCACATGTGTGCTATGGCGTGCTTGTGTTCCCTTCCTCCCCAAATAAGTCAACAAATTTATGCAAATTTTAAAATGACAAGAAAGAAAGGAAGAAAGAAAGAGAGAGAGAAAGACAGAAAGAAAGAAAGAAAAAGTGTTTTGTTGTTAATTTTTCTCACTCTCTTCAATTCAGGGTGACATTCTGGTCCAGGGTAGTTCATATCTATGTCTCCCCATCTATCTTATAGATAGAACTGAAAGAATTGCTTAACTTGATGCTGCCATTTCTTCCCTTTCTGTTGTATTTGTTTTGTTTTTAGACATAGGGTATTACCACATAATTAAGACTGGCTTTGAATTTATTGTTCATCCCTCTGTCTTATCCCCCTGAAGCATACATTAAAATCAGGTTAGCAAGTGCCATTACCCACTGAGCTATCTCGTCAGCCCCTTTTGTACTTATTGAACCCAATCCTATTTGTCTTCACTGGTTACCAAAGCAGTTGTCATTTTGATCATCAGTTACTTGCACTAAATCCAGCAAACAGTTTCTGACTGTCTATTTAACATTTCTTCACGTGTGCTATTTAACTCCATTACCCTCCTGCTTTGAAGCAGTCTCTCCCTATAATTAATTACATTAGTAATGTGATGGTTGTTAATTATCTTCCTGGTTCATTTTTATGTTTTGGCTGTTCTTTGAGTCTCTCAACAATCAAGCCTTTGTCCCCTTTTTCTCTCTTTTAAATTTATTTTATTGGTGTGTTGCTGGTGCTAAAGGATGCTAGAAGGGGACATCAGATCCTCTCGGAGCTGCGGCTTCAGACGTTTGTGTGCCGCCCAATCTTGCTACTGAGATTTGAACTCTGGTCCTCAAATAGAACAGTAATGTGTTCTTAGCCCGTGAGCTGTCTTTCCAGTCTGCTTGTTGCGCTTTTTTCTCTTTCAGTTTCTTCATGAGGACAATCTCTTAGCCTGGAGAGATGGCTCAGTGGTTGAGAGAGCAGGCTGCTCTTCAGAGGACCTGGGTTCAACTTCCAGCATCCATTCACATGGCAGCTCATAGCTGTCTGTAGCTCCAGTTCCAGGGGATCTGACACCCTCACACAATGCACATGAAATAAAGTATTTAAAATAAAAAAGTTTAAAGGAAAATACTTTAAAAAAAAAAAGGAACAATATCATACATGCTAGGCCAATTTAATTTGTACTTTATATCCACATGAGTCTTTAAAGGGCTTTTAAAATTTCTAGCTTAGTAGAAGACAGTGCTATTTATTCAGTTAGTGTACATCAAACTTGTAGGAAATGGTTGGCATTTAACTTCTGGTGTTAGAGTCCTTGTGGGAAGTTGCTGTCAACACCAGGACTGAGAAGTAGAACACTGCATCACTCTGCCTGTGATGTTTTGCTGTCAGCCACTTCTTAAAGCCACCACTTGATGCTTATGTCTCTGTGATCTGGCAGTGTGTTTCTTTCTCTTCAGTTATTCAGATGCTGTAGCAAACCAGCAGTAATATCAGCGGCTTTGGAATGTTCTTGGGATAAAAAGTTAAATATTTTAACTTGCCCCTCAGGGCCCTCAGAGTATAGGCCCAACCGTTTCTCAGGCCTGCCTGTGTTTACCTCTGCATGAGTGCCATGGCTCTGGTGTTCTGTCAGTTCCTTCAGGTTCCCAAGCTCTGCATTTGTGTGTGTCCTTTTTTTACTGTGTGGAATGACTTGTCCCTTCATCCTCTAGTTTTGGCATAAAAATCTTGTTTTTGTTGTTGCTCTTTGTTTTTAATTTTATGTGTAAGGGGTTTTTTGTCTGTCTTATGTATACCATGTGTGTACCTGGCACATATAGAGGCCAGAAGAGGGTGTTAGATCCCTGGGACTAGAGTTACATATGGTTGTGATCACCATCCTCAGTCCAGAGGAACTGAGCCCAAAGCCTAATTAACCAGCTTTCTAGCAGGAGATACTTACCTGGTCTCTGTGTCTAAGTCAGATTTCTATCGTGGGTTTATGTATACTTGCAGTTCTTCACATTATGAGTGAGATTCCTTGACTAGTATCTTTTGCTTTTCCTATAATGTAAGTTTCATGAAACAGGGTTGTGTTTGCTTTGCCTTGAGCATTTTCCCAGTTGAATTTCTGATGGTATCTGGCATATTGTAGATCATTATTTGTTAACTGACTAAAGACTGCCATTGTGTGGACCATTTTGTCTTATGTAGGTGTTTAGAAAGTAAGGACAGGTGTTTATGTATTTATTAATCTAAGTCATTCCCAGTGTACCATGTATTAATGTTGGTTCCTGAATTGTTGGAGAAGTTGTATAGGTTTTTTGTTCTTGTTGCTATTTGTTTGTTTATATGTAGCCTTAATTTGGAACTCAGGTTATCCTAGAATTCACAGAGATCTTCCTGGGACTGGGACTAAAGGTGTGTGCTACAACACCAAGCTTGTAAAGGGGTGTGTGTTGGGGTGTGTGTGTGTGTGTGAGACCTTATTAAGTTTTATATGGCTATGTATTATTTAATAAATATTCTACCAAATATTTGCTCTTTGAGATAACTAGTATTATAATAATTAGTTAACACTGAGTAGAAATTTAACATTTACTGAAGCAAAATTGAAATTATAACATGACAAAAACAAACAGAAAAATTAAACATGTGAATCCTGGGAAATGTATGATGTAAAGGTATATTTAAAGGTGAAACTGAGGAAGGGTAAGATGGCACATTTGATAAAGGTGCTTGCTGCCAAGTCAGCTGTTGTGAGTTCCATTCTTGAAATCCTCATGGTGCAAAGAACCAACTTCCACATGTTGTCCTCTGACCTTTGACGTGCTCAGACACATGCACACACACACACACACACACACACACACACACACATGCACTCAAGAACAAACACACAAAAGCAAGTAAATATTATTAAAACTTTTTTGGAGCCGGATGGTGGTTGCGCACATCTTTAATCCCAGCAGAGGCAGGCAGCTCTCTGTGAGTTTGAGGCCAGCCTGGTTTACAGAGTGAGTTCCAGGACAGGCTTCAAGGCTACATAAAGAAATGTAGCCTTGTTTCAAAAAACAAACAACAACAACAAAACTGGTAATTCTCTATAGTCTGTGCCAGAAGCTGTGCCTGGGCATTGTCTTTCAGGAGTTTGTAGTTTGATAAGTGTGTGGTACATTACACATACACAGCATGTGTTACATTGGAAAAGTCTCCAGTTCTGTGACTTGCCTTTTGCTCTTTTAGTTGTGTCTTTTGAGAAACAGATTTATTAACAAAATTTAGTTATAAAGTATTTTTCTTTTATGGTTACTTGTTGTAGGAGGCTGCTTGTCTACCCCCACCCCCCAGACTGGCAGTTCAGACCCAAAATAATCACACAGAGACCATATTATTTGCAGTACTGTTTGGCCAGTAGCTTAAGCGTATTTCTGGCTAACTCATATCTTTAATAACCCATTTCCATTTTTCTGTGTATTGCCATGAGGCTGTGGCTTACCCGGTAAAGTTCCGGCATCTGTCTCTGGTGGGGCTACATGGTTTCTCCTGACTCTACCTCCTTTCTCCCAGCATTCAGTTTAGTTTTCCGTTCCTACCTAAGTTCTGCCTTGGTATAGGCCAAAGCAGTTTCTTTATTCATTAACCAATAACACATAGACAGAAAGAACTCCCACACCAGTTACTGCTTATTATCATGTTTCCCCAGTTGTCTTAGAGGTTATCTTCTAGTAATTGTGGCTGTTGTTCCAGGTCACCAGTGCCCAAGGCAAGCTCCTCCACCTTCTGAGCTGTCATACTGGCTCATATATCTTATCATTAAGAAAACACCGATTTAAGCCATAACAATGGGCCTTTTGTCCCCCTTCTAAGGAAAGAACCACAGTTCTGTATGTTATCTGCCACAATGATTTGCCTTATTACAGAGTTTTATATAAAACAGCAAAGCAGGATTGGGAATTCTGTTGAGTTTGATCATGTGTGTCTAGTAAGGCTTTCTCTTTATTCAGTGAGGTTATTGAAGAGAAGAAAGTAAGCATACTTGTTGTAAACAAAGTGTGCTATGCTGACTTGGGAGTTTTGTCTCTGCTGAGTCCAAAGAGAACTGGCAGGTGCTAGGATCTGAAGCAAAAGCAAGTGAGAGAGTTCCTTGTACTGTGTTTTTAATCCAGTGTTTTCTTGCATGCAAGTGTTTTACCACAGATCTTCACCCCGAGCCCAAGTGTTTTGCTCATGCTGGTTTTGCCAGCATATAGGCCCTTAAACTTGAAAAGTATGTCATATGTGAGTAAAGTCTAGAATACTATTAAATATCAGTTAACTTTGCTTTTTTGTTAATTCCTGTTTCTTAATAGATTGTCTGAGTTCCCACATTTTCGAAATAACCATAAAACTGCAAGAACAAAAGATTCAAGATCCAGATCTCCCCATTTGGATGATTGTTCAAAGACTGATCACAGAGTTAAAACTGATGTTCATAAAGATGTACATCCTAACACTTCACAACCAAACCTGGAAGAGGAAGGAAAATCACATCCTGAAGCACAGAATCCTTTACACTTGCCTACTGGTATTGAGAAACATTGTACTAACAATGTCTGGTCACGTTCTCATTACCAGGGTGGTGAAGGTAACTCAAATGAGGATAATCGAAGAGGAAAGAATGGCATTAGACATAGCCATTGTAGCAGAGGAACTGACCGGCCACAGAAAGAGAAGGACTTGAATAACAGCTGTAGTGATGGTGAACGAAGGGACAAAGAGACCAATTCCAGACTACACGGAAACCCTGAGAAACGTGGAAGCAGTGAAGCAAAGTCTGAGAGCAAAAGTTCAGAGAGTAAAGGTAGCACTGGTTTGGGATATAAAAGTGAACGCAGTACCTCTTCTTGGGAAAAAGAGCCTTCTAGAGAAAGACCACACTCTCGAGTGGAATCTCAAAATGACAAAAATCTAGAGAGACAAAATGAAAGATTACAAAGTACGCACAGAAAAGAGCTTCAGTCTCAGGACAAAGCAGAAAAAAAAGGTGATGTGAAATTTAAACCAGCAGGAGAGGACCAGGGGCACCGGGGCAGAGGGGAGCGGGCGTTGCCTCCTCATTCCAAGAATGACATGAAATACGGCTTCAGTAAATATCATCCAGAAGAGAGGAGGGGAAGGGAAGATTGTAAAAGAGACAGAAGGATGAGCAGTCATGGCTTTCAAGACAGAAGATGTTCATCTTCTCTTTCGAGCAACAGAAATAGCAAGTACATGCACTCCAAGGAAATCAGTGTTCCACACCAGTGGGAAAGTACACCTTTCAAAGCAGAAAGACATAGGACTGAGGACAGAAGGAAAAGAGAACGAGAAAACAAAGAAGAAAGTAGACATGTGAAAAGTGACAAAAAATCACCTACAGAATATTCACAAAGGACTAATAAAGAAACTAAGAAAAGCACTACTGATGTAAAGAGACAAACTGAGCCAAAAACTGGTAAAGGTGAGGGTTCTAATGATGAGGTTTCTAAAGGAACAGGTAATAAAGAATGTGCAGTGAAAGTTGAGAATAGACCAAATGATGTAAAAAGCAAAGACTTAAAGTTAAGCTTCATGGAAAAATTGAACTTAACTCTTTCTCCTGCTAAAAAGCATCCTGTTTGTCAAGATAACCAGCATCAAGTAACTGATGTTCCCAAACCCAGTGTCCTGTGTGACTCACAGTCCTCAGAGAAGACTGAAACGGTGGTGTGTCTTCCCACTGTCAGTGCACTTAGTCCAGAGGAGGAAAGCAAATTGGAGTTAGCAGAGCCAAAGGAGGCTCTTCCAGTGACATCCCGGTTCGGGATTGACACTGCAGAGAACAGCACGAAGGAAGAAAAAAGATTGTTGGTTCAATCTATTGAGAATACTGTGCCTCGTGAAATGCTTGTGTGTGGCACGGAAGTTTCCTTCCCAGCACCTGCAGAAATAGAACAAACAAAACCCTTGCTTCCGTCAATGGAAGTGGAAGATTCATGTGGTGACGCAAGGACTGCAGCTTCTGTGGTAATGGATGCATTACCAGGACATGCTTCTGAAGATTTAGGCCGAGAATTGGACACCATGGGACATAATGACTTGAATTCTTGTGATGTTTCTGAAGGTGTAAAAGCAGCTGTAGCCAGTGAGAGCCTTCTGCAACCTTTGGCTGAAGAACCTGGCATTTCACTCGTAGACTGTTTGGGAGACAGTAATCCTAAACTTGAATCTTCTCTTGACGATGTACCTATTGTTGAGAATAAATCTTGTCCTTTGGATCCTTGTTTACCTAAAGAGACTTTTGTACCTTCACCACAGAAGACTGAGTTGATTGACCACAAAATAGAAACTGGAGAATCAAACTCAGTGTATCAAGATGATGATAACTCAGTTTTAAGCATTGACTTTAATCATCTGAGACCTATTCCAGAAGCCATCAGCCCTTTGAATAGTCCAGTGAGACCTGTAGCTAAAGTTCTTAGCATGGAGAGCCCTTGTGTAATTCCACAGTATGATAACAGTCGTAAAGGTAATAGTTTATATTACATAATTGTCTATAAGTTGTCCTTGTGTCACAGTGTAAACTGTATAAACAAAATAGGTCCTTTGGGGATTTACAAAACTATTCATTTATATTGTGTGATTGTGTGTATATGTAAGGGGTTTGTGTGTACCAAGGAATGTTGTGGAGATCAGAGGACAATCATGGAGTTGGTACTCCAATGTACCAACTTTACATGGGGTCTATCTAGGATTGAACTAAGACCACCAAGCTTTTGTGGCAAGCACCTTTATCTTAGTCTCTCCCAATTTTTAGATTTCTGTGTATGTATAAATGCCTGCATGTGTGTATGTGCACCAAGTGTGTGCCTGGTGCCTGTGGGGGCCAGAAGAGGGCACTGGATCTCCTGGAACTGAAGTTAGAGGCAGCTATGAATTGCCACACAAGTGCTAAGAAATAAATCCTGGTAGTCTTCAAGAACATTAAGTTACCTTAACTACCGAGCCACCTCTCCAGCTCCTGAGCCATCTTTTCTGATAACAACAACAAAAAGACAATAATAACATTATTCAAATATTAATTAAAGGGCTGGAGAGATGGCTCAGCAGTTAAAAACAATGGCTGTTCTTGCAGAAGACCCGGCTTCAAGTCCCAGCCCCCACATAGTGGCTCACATGCATCTGTTACTCTAGTCCCAGGGGATCTTGTGCCTTCTGAGGGACTGTACTTACACACATACAGTCACACTGAAAAATAAGTAAAGTTAAAGGAAAAGGAGCCAAATTAAATATGAGAGGCTAGAAAGATGACAGCCTAAGTAAATTAAAAATAGAAGTGTACACTGAACCTTTAACAACTGAATATTTAACAACTTTTTTTTTTTTTTTGGATTTTTGAGACAGGGTTTCTCTAGATTTTGGTGCCTGTCCTGGAACTAGCTCTTGTAGACCAGGCTGGCCTTGAACTCACGAGGAGATCCACCTTCCTCTGCCTCCTGAGTGCTGGGATTAAAGGCGTGCACCATCACCGCCCTGGCAACAGCTTCATTTTTTTATGCACAATATTTTGATCCTATTTCCCCTGCCCCAAGTCCTCAGATCTTTCTCACTTTACCCACTCAACTTTGTTTTTTTCTTTCAAAAAAAAAAAAAAAACCAACAAAATTGCCAAAAAAAAAGAATCAAAAATAATAAAATAAAACCAAAAAATTGAAAAAAAAATTTATAGCCAGGTAGTGGTGCACACCTTTAATCCCAGCCTCGGGGGGAGGCAGAGACAGGTGGATTTTTGTGAGTTCAAGGCCAGTCTGGCCTACAGAGTGAGTTCTAGGACAGGCCCCAAAGCTACAGAGAAATTCTTTCTTGAAAAACAAAACAAAACAAAAAAATTCACAAAACAAATGAACTAAAAAGTCCCTCCACACAAAAGAAACCAAACCACCTGTTCCTGGGCATGGTCCCTGTCCTGGAGTATGGTTGATAATCAGTTTCAGTTCATTAAGATTTTCCTTTTGCCAGTGGGTATCAATTACAAATAGCTTGATGGATGACTCCATTTTCCAGATAGAATTTAGGCAATTCCTTTTTTAAAAAATATTTATGTATGTATTTGACTGCTCTATTTGTATGACAGTAGAGGCCATTCGATCTCATTATAGATATTTGTGAACTACCATGTGGTTGCTTGGAATTGAACTCAGATCCTCAGTGGAAGAGTAGCCGGTGCTCTTAACAACTGAGCCATTTCTCCAGCCCCATAATTTAGACAGTTCTTAATTCTTTTCCCCTCTGCTGCTGGGAATTGAGCCCAGGGCCCTCCTGCTGAGCTCTATCCCATCTCTGCAATTCTTAAAGGTTTTATTGTGTATGTGGGTAGTGTCCAAGTGTGTACATGTTCATGTTTGTATACACTAGTGTAGACACCAGAGGTGGATGTGGGACGTCTTTCTCAATCACTCTCTACTTTTACTTTATCTCCTTGAACCCAGAGCTCACAAATTTGGCTAGTCTAGCTAAGTGAATTGCCAGAGATCTCTGCCTCTGTCTCCCAGGCACTGGGATTGCAGGTGTGCTACCACACCTATAAGGTTTTGATGTGGTGCTGGGAGCCAAAATCCAGTCCTCACATTGGAGTGGTAAGCACTTTATTCACCAAGCTGTTTCTATGCCGCATGTTTTTGTTTTTTTTAGTTTGGCAAGTTTTTCCTGTGTAGCCAAGGCTGGCCCTGAACTGGTGATACTCCTGCCTTATCTTTCTGGCTATTAAAATTATAGGTGTATACTGCCATGCTCAGTATTTGTCCAATTTGTAATTGTACAAATTGTTTCTTTACTTCACACATGCATACATACATACATGATTCTGTTATTTTGTAGTTGAATATTTGGCCCAGAACTCTGAGTAGATTCCAGCTATACTTTTGTTGTTCAGAAGCCATCGTCAAATAGCACAGAGGAAGTGATACTGATAAAATGAAATTGCAATTACCCAGATGATTTACTTGTCAGTTAACTGACCTTCTGGGACTTTTATTTTTCCCAAATCCACGATTTCCGTGCATGCTAGCAAATGCTCGACCACCAAATCACAACCCCAGCACCTTTTGAGTTCTTTGTAAGACAAGAAATAAAGGCTGAGTCAAGGAGGTGATGGTGCACAACTTTAATCCCAGCACTCAGGAAGCAGAGGCAGGTGGATCTCTGTGAGTTTGAGGCCAGCCTGGTCTACAGAGTGAGTTCTAGGACAGCCAGGACTGTTTCACAAAGAAATCCTGTTTCAAAAAACAAACAAAAAAAGAAAGAAAGAAAGGCCAGTGGAAATGTTTATTAAGCATTAACATTTTGCCTTTAATGGGGAAAGGTTATTAAAATAATACTTTGTAGTGTTTAAGATGCAAATGTCTAATGACTTAAGACTCAGCAGTCATGTGATTTTAAAATATTCTTCTCCACAGATGAGATTCCATCCAATTCAACTCATTCTACCTTCAAGAATCAGTCTGAGCTAAATAAAGAAAATAAAAAACCAGTTCCCAAATTTGACAAATGTTCAGAAGCAGGCTCTTGTAAGAATTTGACTTTAGATGAATTAGAAGACGGGGAGATTAGAAGTGATGATGGAAAGTCGGTAGCTCAGAAACCCTTGGAAACAAGTGCAGGACCTAGAGCTTCTGCTGAGGTGCCATCGGGTAAGAGCAGCCCAGGAAACAGGAGGAGTACGCATGTGCATAAGGACCACAAGAGGACTGTTGTGAAACTCCCTCGGGACAGTATCACATCTAGTAAGAGACCAAACGAATCGAGGTCCTCAGGCACTGAAAGGAAAAGTAAAGCAGTGAGCGTCTCCAGCTTGGAAAAAATTCTTCCACTTATTCTTGCACCCTCTTCTTTGTGGGAGGTTATGCACATGTTACGGATGCTAGGAAAACATGTAAGGAAAAGTTACATGAAATTCAAGATGAAATTTTCATTGAGACAGTTTCATAGAATTATTGAATCAGCAATTTTGAGTTTCACATCACTAATTAAATACCTTGACTTGTCTAATATCTGTAAGTCAGTAAGCACTTTACAGAAGAATCTTTGTGAAGTTATAGAATCTAACCTTAAACAAGTGAAGAAGAATGGCATAGTTGACCGCTTATTTGAACAGCAGCAACCAGATATGAAAAGAAAATTGTGGAAATTTGTAGATGAACAACTTGATTATTTGTTTGAAAAGCTTAAAAAAATCTTAATAAAGTTTTGTGATTCTGTAAACTTTGGAAGTGACAATAGTGAAGGAAAACTTGGGAAAAAATATAAAGAGAGAGCTCAACATTCAAGTTGTCAGAAGGGGAATGTGAACAACACCAAGGAAACACAGAGAGAAAAAGTGCAAAAATCAGAAAATACTATGAATTTTAAATCTTCACTGGGATGTGAAAAATTTGAAGAAAAACATCAAGACCAAAGCAACACCAGTAGTAGCACAGTAAAGCATGATGCCAAAAAAACTGTTAGCACTTGTCCGGGGAATACGAAGAACTCTGAATGTAAAGAACATTTTCTGGAAGTGAACTGCCCAAACACCCCTAAGCCAGGAAAGAATGAAGGAAGTACCATGGAAGAGACCCATGTGTTACAGCATGCAGGTGCTAAGCCAGAGCGGAGCTTTGAGATCCTCACTGAGCAGCAGGCATCCAGCCTTACTTTTAACTTAGTGAGTGATGCACAGATGGGTGAAATATTTAAAAGTTTGCTACAAGGTTCTGATCTGTTGGACACCAGTGTTAATGGCACTGAAAAGACAGAGTGGGAATTAAAGACTCCAGAGAAACAGCTGCTAGAGAGTCTCAAGTGTGACTCTGCACCAGCTTGTACAACAGGAGAGCTCGTTTCAGAGGGGGCATCTCCGGGCCCAAAATT
This sequence comes from Myodes glareolus, assembly GCF_982192425.1. Taxonomy (NCBI): domain Eukaryota; kingdom Metazoa; phylum Chordata; class Mammalia; order Rodentia; family Cricetidae; genus Myodes; species Myodes glareolus. Next base: position 41,083,059 of record NC_142041.1, on the reverse strand, counting down.
GGTCAGCGATGATAATTGGTCTTTATTGTCATCTGAAAAGGGCCCATCTCTGTCTTCAGGGCTTTCACTGCCAGTTCATCCTGATGTACTTGATGAAAATTGTATGTTTGAGGTATCTTCTAACCTTCCTTTAAGTAAAGATAATGTATACAGCTCAGAAAAGAGTAAACCCTGCATTTCTTCCATACTCTTAGAAGATCTTGCCGTCTCTTTAACAGTCCCGTCACCTCTGAAGTCAGATGGCCATTTGAGTTTCTTAAAGCCTGACGTTTCGTCAGCTTCAACCCCTGAAGAAGTTATTAGTGCACATTTTAGTGAAGATGCTTTACTTGAGGAGGAGGATGCATCTGAACAGGACATTCACCTGGCTCTGGAGTCGGATAACTCAAGCAGTAAGTCAAGCTGTTCATCGTGGACAAGCCGTGCTGTTGCTCCAGGCTTTCAGTACCACCCTAATCTGCCTATGCATGCTGTCATAATGGAAAAGTCCAATGATCATTTCATTGTGAAAATACGGCGAGCAGCACCATCTACCTCCCCTAGCCTTAAACATGGCGTGGTAGCTGAGGAGTCCTTGACATCTTTGCCTAGAACTGAAAAAGACGCCGATGCGGCACCAGAGAAAGAACCTACTCCACTTCAGAATACAGTTCTTAAGTCTGTTGAGGACTTGGAAAATTCTGACGGGAATGTTGATAATAGCAAACCAACTCATGAAGAGCCAAACTCTATTGTACAAACACAGGTTCCAGATATATATGAGTTTCTTAAAGATGCCTCAAGTAAGGTAGAGCATTGTGATCAAGTAGTTGATGATTGTTTCAAGTTGCATCAAGTATGGGAACCAAAAGTTTCTGAGAACCTTCAAGGATTGCCTTCAGTGGAGAAAATCCCACACTCTGTTGATGATCATCTTCCTAATATACACATAGACCTAACAAAAGATCCAGCCACTGAGACTAAAAGCTTGGGGGATCTCATGAAAGTAACAGTTTTAAATATTGACCACTTGGAATGTTCTGGAACCAACTTAGATCAAGGTTCACAGATAATTGATGGTTCTTTGCAGCCTGATACTATAGATGCTTTTATTGATTTGACACATGATACTTCAAATGAGGGTAAAAATGAAGGTTGTGAGCCTGTGTCAGCTGGTGAAGACTTGGAATGCCAGGTGATCTGTATAGATGAGGATAACCACAAAGAAGCAAAGATGGGAAGGACAAGCAGTCCTGTAAAACGCTTTGTTGAAGAAACTTGCATTGATTTGACCCCAGAGTCTCCTGGCTCATGTGAAATAAAGAGACTTGCTTTAAAATCAGAGCCACCATTAAACCTGGATTGTGTAGAGTTGCCTGGGACTCTGGGTAATGTTCACAAGAAGAGAAAAAACAGTGCTGGGCTGAATCATTCTTCTCAGAAAAAACAAAGAAAGGAAACAGACTTAACCAGCAATGAAAAGAGCAAGAGACTTCCTCAGAATTCTGATGGAAATGATGATGCTCACAGAAAGCAAGCCGGCAAGAAGAAGGAGCCTACAGTAGATGACTGCACACCCTTGTCATCAGAGGCCAGCCCAGGGACGAAGGCTTCAGCAACAGCACTTGCTACTTTTCCAACAAGCCTTTCTGCAAAGAATGTTATCAAAAAGAAGGGAGAAATTATAGTTTCATGGACAAGGTAATATTTTTCTGAAATGTTTTAAATCATTAAGAATTTTTGAGTTGTCAGTCTATAATCTGTTCTTTCCTGAGAATTTTGTTGCATCCTAAATAAGAAGCATGATGAATTGTTTACTTTAGAAGTGGCCAGCATGGGACTGGAGGCCTGGCTCGGTGGTTAAGAACACTTGCTCTCGCATAGGACTTGACTGTGGTTCCTAGAACCACATCAGATGTCTCACAACTCCAGTTCCAGGTGAACCAATGTCTCTCTCTCTCTCTCTCTCTCTCTCTCTCTCTCTCTTCTCTCTCACACACACACACACACACACACACACACACACACACACACATAATTTAAAAAAGAAAAATGGCCAAAGTTAGTTGACAATGTACTTTGGAGTGCAATGTAGCTGTGGTGTAAAACAATCTAAATAATAGCTTTTATCCAGAGGTGTGAATGACCCTTCTTAATAGAGGTACTTATTGTGGGCTTTATTTCTTTTGGTTGGGATGTGATTTGTTTTGGTTTTGAGACATGAACTCACTCTGTAACCGAGTGGTCTGGAACTCATTCAGCTGCCTCTTTTCCTAAGAGCTGTGATTAAAGATGCGAGCTACCACATGCTGGTTGGTTCGCTTTTGGATTAGGCCTCACTGTAGCACATGCTGGCCTCAAACTCAGGATCCCCTGCCTCAGTTTTCCAAGTATGAAGATGGTAAGTCTCCACACTGGGTTTCTTTACCCTTTTTAAGGAAAAAAAAAAGTTTTATTTACTTTTATTTCATGTGTACTAGTGTTTTGCCTGCATGTATGTCTGTGTAAGGGTGTCAGATCCCCTCAACAGGAGGTACAGTTAATGAGCTGCTCTGTGGTTGCTAGGAATTAACCTGGGTCCTCTGGAGGAGCATCCAGTGCTCTTAACTGCTGAACCACCTCTCCAGTCCTGGTTTCATTATTTTTAGTTTCCCTTTTTCTCTTAAAAAATTCTTTCACTTGGAAGGAAATTCTTATAAACACCATTTAGAAAGGAGTGACAGACGTGAATGTCGTGAAAGAAAAAGTAGGGGTGCATAATTGGTGTTTCTAAGCTGTTCTGTAAACAGAATGTACTTTGAATTTTATGTGACCTTTTAAAGAGTTTGGTCTGTGTTCTTTGGTGTGGCACACCACATCTCTAATCCTAGCCCTCAGGTGGAGAGTCTGGTCTCCATAGAGAATTCCAGGCTAGCTAGAACTCCATAGAGAAGACCCAGTCTCAAGAAAGAAAAAAAAATTACATTTTTTCTTTTTGGTAACATCTCAACTAAATAAGTTTTTGTAGTTTAAATATATAATTTAAATTTTTAAAATTTATTTAATTTAGTAAATTAAAAGAGAAGTAAGTTAGGTGGAAGCATGACTGAGGGAAATATTCTCTGTCAGTCACCAAGACCTAGTTTGTTTTTTGACCAGGTCTAAAGGACAAGGAGGAGGGGCAAATTGCAAATTATTTGGTACCTTTGCTATAGAAAATTTGGGAACTATGAGCTCAAAGAGTAAATTAATGTGTAGTTATGTATCATTGATAGCATTACTTGTTTTGGCATATATGTACTTTTATTATAGATCTTACTGAAAATGGGGTTTCTGTTGAACACTATGAAGACAGTGGGATTTATTGCCTTTCTCTATAAACATATAAAGCTAAATAACAACCTTTCCTCCTTAGAAATGATGACCGAGAAATTTTACTAGAGTGTCAGAAAAGAATGCCATCCCTGAAAACATTCACATATTTAGCTGTGAAGCTGAATAAAAATCCAAATCAGGTAATTATTCAGATTTTACATTTTATTATTATCAAAGATGTTGTTGCCTGACTTACTTAGACATTAATTTTTTTTACTTAGTTTTGTGCTGGGGATTAAATCCAACCACATGCATTCTGGGCAAGAACTCTACCATTGATCTCTTTTCCCAGCCCCAAATTTAATTTATTAAAACACAAAGATATTTATTTGGCTAACTTGCTTAAAAATATTACTTCCTGTAGTACTATTAAGTTTTGTGATTGTATAAGAAATGATTTAAAATGATCTGGATTCCCCCTTCCATCTATTTTTTTTTCAAGGAACTAGATAGTAATGTTTCTTTATTAAATAAGATTTAGTATTGAGAATTAAAGCAAAAGGTGTGACAGAGGGAGACAGACAGAAAACAGACAGACAGACTGACTGACTGACTCTGACTGGAAGACTTGAGTAGCCCAGACTTGTCTTGAATTTACTGTGGAGCCAAGGATGATCTTGAATTTTAGATCTTTCTGCCTCTACCTCAAGATTCCTGGGATTACAAGCATGCACCACTGTGCCTAGTCTATGTAGTGCTGGGGATTGAATTCCATCCTTTTATATGCTAGGCAACATTCTCTGTCAAATAAAATATGTCCCCATCTCTGAAGATGTCTTATTTTTCTAAACATTATTTTATCTTTATTATTTATGATAATTGTGTACTGTTTGTATATGTTTTATGAAAGCATCAAAGCTTTACAAAATGAGTATATTTCTAATAGTTTTTAAATTTTCAGGTTTCAGAGAGGTTCCAGCAGCTGAAGAAGCTCTTTGAGAAGTCAAAATGCAGGTAGTAGTAGGTTCAGCACAGGAAGCTAATGCTGTAAGTGCTGGGTCTCCTTGTGCATGTCACAACCTTAGCCACTGGAGGTCTCAGGGTGGGTGTAGAAAATGATTATAACAGCTAATGTCTCCTTACCTGCAGGGCTCCTGTAGTGATCACCAGTGAAGGCCAGATCAGTATGGCTGGCTCTTCAGCTTAGTGTTTACAGATAAGTCACTAATTGCTGAAATCCGTTAATAAAATGTGTTTTTAATTATCAGTAGTGCTGGGGATCAAACTCAATGCCTTGTGCTTATCTACCACTAAACTATACCCCAGCCCAAAACATTTTCCTATAGAAGAAGAATAAGAAACATACAGCAATTTTTCACAACCATTGAATGCATTATATAATCTGCTCTTTGTCTGTCTGTCTATTTCTCTCAGAGGGTTTCACTATGTCGGGCCATTTACCCTTGGTCTAGCTGTGCAAATCAGCCTGGCCTTGAACGCAGAGATCTGCTTGCCTCTGCTTCCTGAGTTGGGGATTAAAGATGTATGCCACCATAGCTGGCCTCACTTTTTTTCTCTTCAAATGTATTTGAATATTTTGCCTGCATGTATATGTGTGTATTACGTGTGTGCCTGATGCCTGAGGAGACCAGAAGAGGGTGTTAGATTCTCTGGAACTGGAGTTGTGAGCTACCATGTGAGTTCTAGGAATCCATTCTGCATCTTCTAAAAGAGCAGCCAAATTTTGTTCTTTTTAAGACAGGGTCTCTCTTTGTAACCCTGGCTGTCCTATAATTCATTATGTAGACCAAGCTGGCCTGATTCTCACGTGATTCTCCTGGCTGTGCCTCTGGAGAGCTAGGATTAAAGGTGGTCACTACTACACCTGATTTAGCAAATACTGTTAACAACTGAGCCATCTCTTCAGCCCTCAAGCCTCACATATTTTGTGCTTTTTTCTTTTTAGATTCATTTTATCTTTAATTATGTATATGCTTATGTGTCTGTGTTTGTGCATGGGTGCCAGTGTCCCCTGGATTTGAGAGGTGGTTGTGAGCCACCCAATGTTAGTGCTAGGAAATGAACTTGAGTCCTCTGCAAGAGCAGTAGATGCTCTTAACTAATGAGCCAGCTCTCCACTTCGTGTATTTTGGATTTTTGTGGAAGAAAAAAATATTATAATATTTAATGTATCATTGTGTTTTTCAGTTTGCTTGTTACCAAAATTAATTGATTGCAAACATCAAATTTTAATGCTAAATAAGGTGGTACATCCTTGAGATTCTAGCACTTGGGAAGCCGAGGCAGGAGGCTCAAGTTTGAGGTCACCCTGAGCTACATAGTAAGCTCAATGCCAGCTTGAGCTACAGTGTAGTGCTCTCTCAAAAACATCTCAAAAAAATTCAAAATTGGATTAAGCTTGAGTTAAATCTAAATGGATGTCATATTAGCTGCTGTTAAGGTGGTTGAGTAGGTAGGTAAAGGCACTTACTGCCAAGATTGCTGACCAGAGTTTGATCCCCAGACCCACTTGGTAGAAGGAGAAAACCAGCTCCTACAAGTTGTCCTCTGAGCCTGACATGTGTACTACTGCGTACATGCCTCACCTTCTCCTCCTGCACAAAAATAAATAAATGTAGACATCTTAAGAAAGAAGCCATATTTGTATATAAATCTTATGTGAAGGGCTTAAATAGTTTTCAGTTATCGGTCTATTTCTTGCCTATTATTTTTTAGTTTGAATCAATTTTTAGTCCCTACTATGTCTGATATTCAAATATCCATTTTCTTTGAAAACAATTGATATGCTAGTGAGATTTTCAAAAGATACTTAATAGTTTATTATGAAATTAAATTTCTTATTTGTATAGTTTAGAATATAAGACAATAATAATAGACAATTTGGAGAACTAACTTATGCTATAGAACTTTTAAGCAGTAGTATAAAGCATGCAATGACATTGCCGTCTTTAAGAAATTAACCTGGGCATGTAACACATATTTTTAATGACAGCACTCAGGATCTTTTGAGTTCCAGGCCAGCCAGAATTGCTTGATGAGAGCCTACCTAAAAAATTTAAATTAAAAAAAAAGGAAGAACAGGACCTCATCTGGTTCTACATGCCTGCAGTTCCAACACTCAGGAAAATAAGAGACAGGAAGTTTAGGAGTTCAATATCTATATCTATATAACAAGTTTGAGGCCAAACTGTGCTACATGAGACTTACCTCCAAAATAGTTTAAAACCCCTGTTTAGGTTAATAGTTGTTGAAAATTGCCACACCAGTAGCCGCTTGGATACAGAAACTGGGGGGGGAGGGCTGGGAGGGGGGTGTGCTGGAATTCAAACACAGAGGCAGTTGCTTGTGGAAAAGGAAGACCTTTATTTTGCTCTGCGTTAGAGCCTTTTATACCTTTAGGCAGCTAGCCTGGGGCATGCTGAACAGCCAGAGGTCAAGATCAGGGGATCATATACTGGGAATGCTTCTACTGAGAAACCACTGGCCAGAGAGAACACAAACATCCTTGTTGATTACAGAATACAAGGAAGTTTAGCTGTTGGTCAGGGGGAGTGAGGGCAGGCAGATCACAACAGAAAATATGGTTCCTGTTCTCTGTGCAGAGTATAAATTTGTGGGATGAGTGACTTCAGGGATCAGGCAGATATGTCTGATATCCCAGCACTCAGACAGTAGATTGCTGCAAGTTTGTGCCCAGCCTGGTTTATGTGGTGAGCTCCAGGCCAGCCTAGGCCAGAACCCGGTCTCAAAACCAGAAAAAAAAAAATTTTAGTTGCTCCCCCGACCAGCATAATAGCACATATTGTGGGTTGTGGGTCATTTCATTTCATTTAGCTATCTTAACTGATACCCTCCCCCTACACTCCAACTCTTAAAGCTCATTAAATTCTTGGGAGTAAAAGTCAGTGTATTAGTAATTAGCAAATTGTTTCTGTATAAACTTGTTTTTTTTTTTTTAAACAACCAACATTTATCTAAGGTAACACTGAAAATTGGCATATCATGGGACTGGGGAGATGGCTCAGCTATTAAGAGCACTGACTGCTCTTCCAGAGGACCCAGGTACAATTCCCAGCACCCACATGGCAGCTCACAGCTGTCTGTAACTCTAGTTCTCCGGGATCTGACACCTTCACACCAATGCACACAAAATATAGTTAAAATAATAAATTATTTAAGAAAATGGACGCCGGGCGGTGGTGGCGCACGCCTTTAATCCCAGCACTCGGGAGGCAGAGGCAGGCGAATCCCTGTGAGTTTGAGGCCAGCCTGGTCTACAAGAGCTAGTTCCAGGACAGGCACCAAAAACTACAGAGAAACCCTGTCTCGAAAAATCAAAAAAAAAAAAAGGAAAAGAAAATGGACATACCAGAAACCCCTCAGGCATAGTGGTGCACATTTTTAATCTCAGCCCTCGGAGGCAGAGGCAGGTAGATCTGTGTGTTCAAAGCATATCTGGTGTACAGAGTGAGTTTCAGAACAGCCAGGGCTACACAGAGAAACCAGTTTTGAAAATGAAAAAACCCAATTATAATGTCAATATTTTCTTCCATTACAGATGAGTTGCTGGATTTCACGGCGTTTCATTAATATATCTTCTACACAGAAGCTATGGGTCCTCGTGTTTTAAATGAGGAACTAGGTGGAGGTTGTCTCAACTTTGATGACTAGATGATCATCTACATTTTTTTTTTACTCACCTGGTCATCGTACTTGACTTACTCAGATCAACAGTCTGATTCACTCACCTGTTACTGGTCAAAATATTTATTTTTAATCATTAAAAGTTATCAAAATGAAAGAATAAAAGCAACAGGGATGACATACTGAAACCTTAGTTTTGATATTGGATGAAATAACTTCTTTAGATTAAAAATTTTTTGTAGCATTTTAAACATAATGACTTTCACCTTTCTATTCAATTTTGTTTTTATGATTGCCTCTCATTTTGGAAAATTGTAAAATAATTTAAATAGCATATATGTATATATGTATAATTATTATGTTGTAAAATATTATGAATATATGTGTCTTTGTATATGTATCCACATAAATGGCTTTGCTAGCCAAGGGTTTTTTTTTAATCTGTATGAAAGATTTTGTATAAACTTTGCTTTCAGTAACAGTCATGTATAATAAAAACATGTAAAGTCCTGTTTTATTTTTATTAGAATGCTTCTTTTATTGTGTTAAGGTAATTCTGAAGTAAGTAATACTCCAAGGGAGATGGGGAACTATTTGAAGTGTTTTGGGATGAGAGTGTAACTGGCTCATTTTCTGTGCGTGGTTTCATTAGATTCTGTCGCCGTCACCTGCTTTCTTGCATCATGTATTGATATATTGAACCCTGCCTCTCCTGTAGATGTGCTCACATATACAGTTCAGTCAACACAAAAAGTGTCAGTTTAGAGAAAACTGGTGTAATGATTGATTCATCCTGGGTGCCCCCTTCTAGTGTCATGAAAGAGGTGGCTTATAATCTAGTCCATAGACTCCAAAGTGGTGCCTTTCACCTTGATCTTTATGCTAAAATGTCCACAAGGGAAGACCTAGCTTAAAAGATTGCTTGATAGATGAGAAACTTGAATAATGAACTGTTTTTGTAGTGTGAGAACTTGGCCGCTTTCTTCTCTGAATATCCAACGTAACTAGAGGCCTGGTTGTAGATCATTCTCCAGTGCATGTCATCCCCTCCCACCAGCCAGGTAAATGAATTCATAAAGTAAAATGATTGCAAAGAGATGGTACTGGTTCAAAAGAAAATAACAAACCAGACTAAAGTCCTTTGAAATTTCAATGAAGTTAAATAGTGAAAGGAGTCTTTGAGGTAAGAATGATAAATAGGATAATGCTGCATTTGAAACATTTAAAAAATGGGGACTGGAGAGGTGACTTGAGGGTTAAAAGCATGCACTTACTTGTCTTAGGGTTACTATTCATTGATCAAACACCATTTCCAGAGCAAATTGGGGACTACCATGAACAATTCATCATCTAAAGCAGTTAGGGCAGGAGCTGATGTAGAGGCCAGGAAGACTTTTTTATTTATTGGCCTGCTTCTCATGTTTTGTTCAGTCTGCTCTGGGCTTGGACCACAATAGGCTGGACCCTCCAGTATGAATCACTAACTTAAAAAATGCCCTACAGGCTTCCTGTCAGCCCATCATAATAGAGTTAAGGTCTCAGTGAGATTCCTTTCTTCTGCTCAGGTACTCTGGCAGGTTTCAAGTTGACATACAGCTAGTCAGGATACTGCTCTTGTAGAGGACCCAGTTATGGGTTCCAGCACTTACTTGACTGCTCATGAGCTGGGCGCACACCTTTAGTCCCAGAACTCAGGAGGCAGAGGCAGACGAATCTCTGTGAGCTCAAGGTTAGACAGAGACTCTATGAAAGAAAAAAAGAAAGGAAAGCAACATGACTGATCAAGACTACCTGTCATTTAAATTCCAGGGGACCCAGGCCCTTTTTTTGGTCCCTATGGGCTTCTGCATATATATTCACCTAAACTCTGGCAGGTCCATATGCATACACTTTTAATAGCATTTGGGAGGCAGAGATAGGTGGATCTCTAAATTTGAGCCTAGTCTGGTGTACAAATCAAGTTTCAGAACAGCTAGGGATACATACTGAGAACCTTTCTCAAAAAGGAAAAAAAAAAGTGCCTCCAGACATGACTCTGGCTAAGAGTACTTCTCGAGTGATCCCTGTGTGCCGCGCCAGCATGGCAACTGTAGTTCTCTGAGCTAGGGACATTGGGATTAACACAGCACAGCTTCAGGTTCTGCAGACAAGCCTTTATTCCACTTTCTAACACAGTATATATAGCCCTCAGCAGGGAAGCCAGCAAAAGCAAGAAGCTCATCACTGGAGGGGTAAACATCCTTAGAAACATTGCTGAAAACAACAGATTGTTTTGTTCTTGTTTTTGGAACAACCAACCACAAGAGTGCAAAACAGATCAAGTGGGGGTGTGAAGGCCTGTCCTCAAGGGACTCAACAATCCCCCCCCTTTATTTTAAAAGCATGAGAGCCCCTGTCTTAGGACTCCCCCTGATAGAGGCTCTTACCCATCTACGGGAGGCCATAATCCCTGTCTTAGGTGAGCTCTCCATACCAAGACAGTTGCCTGTCATAGGGATTCCTATGACTTCTGCAACATCTGCAGCTAGACTTGGGGCACTTCCTGATCACCGGAAGACAGCCCAAGCAACACTTGTCGAATGACAGTGTGCTGTACGTGGAATTGCCGCATAAAGCAGCAGAGAATTCAAAAACAGATAACCCCAATAGCAATATCAGTGCAAGTGAGAGCATTCCAGACAATTGCTGGACCCAGCCCCCAAGTTGGGTCATGGCATTCTACTGACTGGATCCAGACACAGCAGGGACCCATGTGCTATTAGTACTAACAATATGATGAGCTGTCTGCAGAGTAAAATTCAAAAAAGAAATTCCAAGGGTCATCTAGACATGCATTCAACAGTTCAACCACATCAGAAGCATTTACATCAGCAGGTGCAATGCAAACCGCTCTACAAGAATGAGAACAAGACACCCGCCACAGGAGCCAAAGGGAATCCACCCACTCCTGCAAAAGCGTGGTCCATCCATCAAAATTCAAAAGTTGAAGTCCAATATGAGAGTCCAGAGCACTCCGTGTCACAGGGCCTTGCTAACCCTTCCAGACAGCTGTTCCACAGTCTCCACAGTCACAGCCATCTATGAAATGGCAACTCCAGCAACCGTAGCCGCAGTGGCAGCGACAGCAATAGCAGCAACAATTGCAGCTGTTATCCCAAAGTCTCGCTGCTGTCGGTAAAGAATGATCTGCAGACATTCTTGAGACACCAGCACCGGCAGAGGAATCACAGCAGGCACTCGAATGATCAAAGCTCCATCAGAACTGTCCCAGCAATTACTCAGCTTGTAGATCCTGGAAGAACAATTAATATCACCCTCCAAAGTGCCATTCCACAATACAAAGAAAAATGGGGCAAGAACACAAGCAGAGGATTTAATAGTCCTATTGCGTAGAGAGGTTTCAAAAAGATCTGTTTGGTTAAAACTAGCAGTGGCATTAAAAACAATTACTCATACCTCGTAAAGGTGGAATTTTTCATTGCGGGCCTATGGCCATACCACAACATATCTTTCCTGCCTTTTATCAAATCAGGCTCTTGAGTGATACATTCTCCCCACATAACTGTTAAAATCTCTAACAGCATCCCAACACCGAGGAGCAGGCTTGGGACCATAGGTATGTGTTATATTTGTTTTCAAATCCTCTTTCAGGATGGGATGCAGTATATTTCCAAATCCTATCACCCTACTATGAGTATGATTATTAGTAAAGTCTGCAATAGAAGCATTATTCAATAGTAAACATTCATGATGAAAGGAGGACTCCTTCACCAATGACAGGTTACTAAGATTAATAAAACACAAAGATCCTCTATTAATGAAAAGGCAGCTGTAATGTTTCCCTGTTTCAGATCAACTTGGGCTGAAGCTGTCCCCACTGTTATGTTGCTAGCAAAAAGTGAGGGAAAGGTACCCGGCCATGTTGGCTGATGCTCTCTCTCCCAAGGGGCATTAAAGCTATTTCTGCAGAAGGAAAAAAAAGGGGGGGGGGCTAGAGAGATGGCTCAGAGGTTAAGAGCATTGCCTGCTCTTCCAAAGGTCCTGAGTTCAATTCCCAGCAACCACATGGTGGCTCACAGCCATCTGTAATGGGGTCTGGTGCCCTCTTTTGGCCTGCAGGCACACACACAGACAGAATATTGTATAATAATAAATAAATAAATATTTTTAAAAAAAGTGAGGGAAAAGAGGGGGCTATTTTACTAACTGGCATTAGAAGTGGGGGGTTTCTCACCAGACTTCCTATCACCCGTGATTCTGTTGTTGTTACCAGAGTCGTCACCTGAAGCAGAAGGAGCTTTGTGATCTTCATCCTGGGTCACCGGTCATACGCACTGCTCTGGTACCCAAATTGATTTATCACTTCTGGAGGAAAAACACATACAGCCCCCCCAATCTTTGCCAACAAGGGAGTTGGCAACAAGGGGAGTGTGTGCCCTTCAGCATCCACAGTAAAATAAATAAATAAATAAATAAATAAATAAATAAATAAATAAATAAATAAAGAGAATGGTGGATAATTGAGTTGCTGGGGAGAATATGAACTCCCCCCTTTTTATTTTTTGAAAATATTGCTTGAGGGTCTGATTGGCTCTTTCCACAATTGCTTGACCCATTGGGTTACATGGGATGTCTGTTTTATGGGAAATTTCATAGAATGAGCAAAAGCATAAACATTTTTTGCTGATATATGCTGGGCCGTTATCTATCTTAATTACCTCAGGTTTGCCCATATAGGGAAAAGCAGATAGGCAGTGTGCAATGGCATCTTTTGCTCGTTCTCCTGAATGTAAGGATGTGAAAATTACTCCTGAAAAGGTGTCTACTGATACATGGACAAACTTAAGTTTTTCTGTGGCGGGCAGGTGTGTAACATTCATCTGCCCAATGTAAACAATTTTTTGATATTATTCCCTCCACGATAAGTAATCTCCTCCCAATAGTACCGCATGGCATAGCTGTTGCCAATCGCTAGGTGTAAGATTCAATGCCACAAAAGACTCTACCATGGCAAGATTAAATGGGGCCTGAGAACCATATACTGCCACAGCCTCTTTCAATTGCTTCATCTCCTTAAAGCTCAAGGCCCCACGTTGTCTCAGCATCTGTCCTGGATTGTTAGGATCAGGTACCTCTATAACCGGAGCAACTGTGTGCTGGGGCCAAAAACAGACACCTCCTCTTCTTCCTGAGCCCTCTTTGGCCTCCCAGTCATCTGTAAGTCCCCAACGGGACTCCCTCCTTCCTCAATCCTTATTATAAGCAGATTGGGATGACGGCACACCTAAGAAATCCTTTGCCTTATAGCACTTCAGCCTTTTCTGAAGTACCTTAATTTCCTGCTCAGATAAACTATTCTCTGCACTAGAGCTGAGGCTGTCTTCCCCATTTTCTGACTCAGAGGTTATTGCTATCTGGTTTTGCGCCAGAAAGTGGGCCAACTTTGGCGCTAGCCTTAGTCCTGCGCCAGATTCCAAAGTTCCCCCTGGTACCTCTGACATTTCCTTTCGGTTCCTATGTGACTCTGCCGATCCTATGAACCGGCGAGTCTCCTCCTGTATTTCTTCAAGTATTTCTTTAGCCACGACAACCTCCAGTCTCACTTTCATTTTATCAGTAAGTAGAGCATCGCGAACCAGGTGCCATAGTGAAAAGGTAGATATAGGGACGCTATCGGCCCCCTCCTTTTGCAGCCCTTTCTGCAAATCTCTTTTTACCTGTTTCCAAACGGAGATGTTCAAACCTCCACCTGTCAAAAACCACGGGCTTGCTGTGGCTATATTCTTAAAAAAAATCCTCTATAGTTCTCTCTTTGACAGTGGTTCCTTGTTGCTCTAACAATTTAGCTATCTAATATATCAGGTTTCTCTTACTGCTTGTGGATCCCATTTTTTTACCCCAATCCATCATTACCAGCCTAGGACGACCCTGTCTGCTACCTCTTCTTTCTCAGATCTTGGTGGAAACCTCCACTTTGCTGCACCAGCATGGCAACTGTCGTTCTGAGCAAAGGACATCAGGATTAACACACAACACAACTTCAGGTTCTGCAGACAAGCCTTTATTCCACTTTCTCACACAGGATATATATCTCTCAGCAGGGGAGGCTAAGCCAGCAAAAAACTGGAAGCTCATCACTATAACTCAATGGCTTAGGGGTAAACATCCTTAGAAACATTGCTGAAAACAACTGATTGATTGTTCCTGTTTTCAACCAACCGCAAGAGTGTGAAACAGATCAAGCGGGGGTGCGAAGGCCTGTCCTCTAGGAACCCAACAAGATGAACGTAGATCCTCTGAAAGACAAGTGCTCTGTTAACTGTTGATTTATTTCCCAGGCCCCCAAATAAATCTTTAAAAAGTAAAAATATGTAAAGCACGGGTATGTTGAAAATCCTGGTTGAGAAACTCCCATGAGGAAGATGAGGAAGCCAAAAGAAAAAAAGCATAATTAACTAATATAGGGGACAGAAAGAGACAGGCTGATATTGAAATAATAGGCCAAAAAGTTTAAATAGAAATAGACTTACATGTTATCAAATGAGAGATAGAATACATCTACACAGCTGCTGACATTTGTGATTAAAGACAGTAAGAAAATATCTTAAAAGTTTTTAAAGTGGTAGACTAAAATTGCATCAATTTAAGTTCTTTGTGTGGGTTTCAGAGATTGAAATTTGGTTGCCAGGTTTGGGGAAAAGCACCTTTTACCCTCTGAGCCATCATGAAGTTTCTCCCTTTCTTAAAATAGAGTGCCAGGCACTTGGTGATTCATGCCTTTAATCATTCAGGCAGAGGCAGGGGATCTCAATGCCTGCTTGGTCTAGAGAGAGTTCCAGGACAGCCAGGGCTACACAGAAACTCTGTCTAGAGAAGTCTGTTTGTGTATGTGTGTCTGCTGAACACCACATGTATGTACCTGCCAGAGAAGCCAGAAGAGGGCATTGGATTCCCTGGAGATTGAGTTAGAGATGGTTGTAAGCTACCCTATATATTGGTATTGGGCTTCTTTCCTGTAAATTCTCTCTCTAGATGACGTGTTGTTTGACATCATTTGTTTAGTTTATTCATGACCTTCATTTTAGTAGTTAAATTCTGTGTAGTCAGAAAGACTCCAACCCTAGTCTCCATTTTAAGATTGAAAGACTCCAACCCTAGTCTCCATCTTAAGATGTTTTGATCAACTAGGCCAGGGCAAAGTAGGATATCTGTGGGTGGCAGAAGCAGTCTTAAGACTGGTTGCACCTGCCTAGAGGATAAAAACAGGATACTCTGTGGGCAGCAGAAGCAGTCTTGAGAAAAACACCCAGTCCTTTGTGTATTGAAACCCAAGGGGGCAGAGACTGGCTGAAACTAGCTTAATTTAGACTTGTTTTTGTAGACTTGTTTTTGTCCTGATGTTGATCCACCCCATATGTTAATTTAATTTGAGTTGACCAATGATGTTGTTGTTGCTATGCTTCCCCATTATGTAACCCCTGAGACTCTATAAATACTGGCTGGAAAAATACAAGGGAGGCTCAGTCTCACTAGAGTACTGAGTCTTCCGTTGGTGCCTTTGACAATAAAGAATCCTCTTGTTGTTTGCATCCATTGGCGTGGTTTATTGAGTCTGGGGGATCCTTCCGTGGACCCTAGAAATTAGGCTCTTTCATCTCACATTATTTCTTCCTGAATCATCATCATTATTATGGTGTGTGGAAGCACACATAGGCCATGACTACAAAAGGAAATCACAATTCAACTCTGGAATTGGTTCTTTCACATTCACATGGGTTCGGTAGATCAAACTCAGGTCATCAGGCTTTATCGTCACGAGCTTTTACTCACGAAGTCATGTCCCTGATCTTTTTTTTTTTTTTTTTTTCTGAGACAGGATTTCTCTGTGTACCAGCTTTGGTTGTCCTGGAGCTCACTCTGTAGATCAGGCTGGCCTCGAACTCAGAGATCCACCTGCCTCTGCTTCCTGAGTTGTGGGATTAAAGGCCATCATGGCCCAGCTATTTCCAGTATTTGTAAGACGAACGAAACTGAGCGGCGGTGGTGCCCTCCTTTCAATTCCAGTATTTTGGAGTAAGAGACTGGCGGATATCTGTTGAGTTCGAGGCCAGTTTGAACTACGGAGCGAGTTCCAGGACACAGGGAAACCCTGTCTCGAAAAACAAAACAAAAAAAAGTGCATCAAGGGTTCTTCTCTCACAATAAGGCACTTTCCTGTGGGCGATAATCTTGGACAGCGAACCTGCTTATCGTTCACACCTAATCTGTGTTGATACAGACCAAGTCACTGTGCGCTTGGGTCTCATGTCCCTACAGTTCCACCGTTAGGAAAATCTGTTTTTTGTCCGGTCTTGCACTGAAAAACCTCGTCCATCAGTAATCCTGCAGGCTTCAAAAGTCATTTCCGCCTCCCTTCCTACAAGCAGCGTCCAAACGTGACGCATTTCCGCCGAAGTGGGCGTAGCAGCAGTAGCGCCGACGCAGTGGCCGCCGTGACGGCCGCAGGTTGATGACGTCGTCGGAGTCCTTCACCACGTGTGCGTCCGCTCGCCGGTTTTAGGGGCTTTCCTTGCTGGTCCGTTTTCGGCGGCGACTCCGTGGCCCAGAGCGGCCGGGAGACCATGGAGCACCTCTCCGTGGAGCTGCTGGCCGGGCCTCTGAGGCTAATCGCCGACAAGAACGAGAAGAGCCGCGGCGAGCTGACCAGGTTCCTGACCAAGGCGGTGAGCACGGGTGAAGGGAGGCGGGCCCTGGCCGGGGAGCTCGGGTGTCCCGAGAAAGGGCCTTTGTTTTTCGGGGTTAGCTCTAGTTCCCTGCCCGGCCGGTGCTCAGACCGTGATGGGGAGCGTGCGCTTTCCGAAAGGAAGAGAGTTGGTTTTTCTGCGAGGCTGCGTCTGTGTGCCCCAGACACGTGCATTGCCTACGCCTCCCCTTCCTTTCCCCACCCCTCGTTTGCTTGCAGCATGTTTTTCTTTCTGATTTGTCCCTTCTGTTTGGCACATTGACGGGCATCGGTAGCATTTCCCCAGGGCGCAAGTCTCAGTGCAGCACTGAGACAGATAAATCTGGTCTCAGCATCAAGGGAGTTTGCATCGATTTCGGAGTCGGTTCGTAAGCATACAAACAACTGAAGTTCAAAACAGACGCTAACTTTGGGAATTTTTTTTTTTTCCAAATTGGTCTTGGGTTTTCAAGAGCCTTGACTTCTTGACTACTGTCAGAGTTGAGCATCCTTATTGGCAACTTTTCACTTTGCCTTTTAATTTCCTTTTATTTTTCCCTACCTGCTCTGTCTGTAAGCTTGAGACTAGAAAAATGTGTTTTTAATTTTGTGAAACTCATTCGGTTGCAAATGCAGTAGGTACGTAAACACTCTGTTGTTTGGTAACAGCAGTATAGCGGATCCAATGGTTCTTATTCTTGTGGTCCCGAGCCTTTCCCAGTAGTCATCTAAGACCATCGTGTAACAGATCTTTACATTACGATTCATAACAATAGCAAAATTACAATCATGAAATAGCATTGAAAATAATTTTATGGTTGGGGGTTACCACAGCATGAGTAATTGTATTAAAGTGTTAAAGGGTCTCAGCATTAGGAAGATTGAGAACCACTGGCTTAGACTAAAGAACCTGAGAATTTCGGATCAGAATAGAATTCACCTGAGAAAATTCCGAGAGTTTTTTTCTGGGAGCTTGAATCTGTTCTGCTGCTGAGTTATACCCTCAGCTGAAAGGCATTTTACTTGTTTTTTTTTTCTTCTGAGACGAGGTCTCTGTTATGTAGTTCTGGCTGTCTCCTGGTACTCGTGTAAATTGGCCTTCAGCTCACAGGGATCCACACAGGGCTGGGTTTCCAGACATGCCCTACCAGTCTGAATCAAAAGGCATTTCTGATAAAGAATGTGAAAAGCTAAACTTAGTGGCATCTGTCGCCTGAATTCCTGACCTGTGGCTTCCATACCAAAATTGCTGCAGGTCGACTCAGCATGAGTTGGCAGTCTAGAGAAAAAAAGATTTTTGGTGGGTTGATTAAAAAAGGGGGGAATCGGTTTAGATGAGCTGACCTTGTGCCAGGGCCTAGGATTACATCTTGTATTTGGGGTGTAGGTTCTTTCTGGGTCTAGAGATCTTTCCCTGGGAGAACATTGTTCAGCATATTGCAGACCTTAGACTTGACTCTTAACACCTAAGGGGATTCATGTTTACGTTTTTGGAGTTGGGTTGAGAATGATTTGTATTCTTTTTTTGGGGTCTTAAGATTTTAGGGAGACATAAATTCACCACTCAAGGTAAATATGTATATTTAAATAATATAGTAATACCAAAAAACTAGAAAGTTTCCTGGACTTAGGGAGTTTGGGAGAAACTTGTTTATGTCGTCTTCCTGACTTGTCTTTTGAATTCTAGGCAGTCTCGGGAATCTTTCAGGTTTATTCCTTTCTGTTTTGGAGAATAGCTTAAATATTTTTATTGAGGGTTTGTTACATTTAGATTTCAGCTCTTTCTGTTTTAAATTTGAGGCCGAATCTTCCTATATGTTTGGTAGCCTCAGTGCTGAGGCTACTGTGTCCCCAGATGTGCCCCTAGTTTGGAAACAAAAACACTTTAAAGAGTAATAAAGATGTGGAAATACTGATTTACAATGGAATTTGAGAATTGAAGAATGATTTTTTTTTAGGATTTTTTTATTTTTTAGATCCATCTTAACTGATGACTGTATCCTAATTCCAAGAGCTAGGTGCCAACTGTTAGTGGATTGGTAGGGTCATTCTGAGGATTGAATGCAGGGCCTCACACTGTACCACTGAGTTAACCTCATTCTTTGCATGTGCTTAGAACCTGTTTTGTTTGTTTTTTTGAGACAGCATCTCATGGTAACCTAGAATTTACTATATAGACTAGCCTAGTCTGGAACTCACAGACCCAACTGCCACTGCCTACTTAGTCCTAGGACTAAAGGTACGTGCCACCCTGCCTGGCTTTGGTATTACTTTAAAAAAAAAAATTACTTTTGAGACAAGTTTCAAAAACCTTCAAGTCCAGGCTGACCTCCAGCTTGCCAATTCCTGATTCTTCTGCCTCTATTCTCCAAGCCCTGATTACAGGTGTGTCACTGCGGTGGGCTTCTTGTTGAGGTCTGTGTCTACTTTTATTTTCATTCCCACTGTGATTTCTCCTCATTTTGATCACTGTCTGTATTTACATTTAACACCAAGCATAGGTACTGGGACATAGCATAGCTGAAGATTTAGTTTTGGAGAGTGGGTCTCAACTTTGTAGCCTAAGCTGGCCTCAGACTTTTTTCTTCAGTTTCTGATCTGTAAAATGGGGGTGATAGTCTCCAGTTTATGGACTGCTAGAGGAAACAATGCCGGGAGGATTATAAACGCCATGGATAAAGTTTGCTATGGTAACCACTGTACATAAGACTGCTTTGATGACTAGAAAATACAACTGAGGATTTACCAAAAGTGCCTGGCACTGAATGTTCAACAAACACTAATTATTATTTAACTGCACTAATTATTATTTAATTTTTTATGTTGGATTGGCCTCAACTCATGGCTAGACAACCTCTCTGCCATTGAAACTGCGTTTGCCCTAATTTATTACTATCCTTATTTGCAATAATAGTATTTAGACCTCCTGCTGTGCTTTCCAGACTAGACTTTAAATACCACCCTTACCCACCCCTGGACCTCAGACTCCAGAATACCTGTGGCTACAAACTTGTTCCGCCAAACTTGGTTCTATATTTGCTTCTTATTGTTTGTCCGTTTAATTTCTTTTGCTGCTGCAGTAGAATCCAGAGCATGGCACATGCTGGGCAGTTTACTGTGTTATCTACAGGTTGACAGGCTCCAGTCCCCTGCTGCTGTCTGTCACTGTATTATCCCGTCTTGCATTTATCTTAGAATGTTTGTGTTTCCTCTCTTTTGCTCTGGTTAGTGTAGCAAAAGCTAAAACTTGGTGTTTATGGAAGAGAAGAGAAATGTACTAAGAGATATACACCCTAGCTTCTTTCAATGTAGAAAAAAATTGAAAACCTTTATTTTCCAGTTTGATGTATCTACAGAGCAGAGCTGGTTACTGGGCGCATCAGGCCTTATCTGGAGCTTTAGAGGTCACAAGTGCTGAGACCTACCTAATGAACATACATTTCCTTCTGGCCATCGGGTTGCCCTGCTTGTGAGCATGTGGACATGTGGATGCCAAGGAACGAAGTCCGAGTCATGGGCCGCCCTTGAAAGCTTTCCAGGCCTTCTGAGTAGCTGCTCTCTTTCAGCTGACTTCATTATTCAGTAGAAGAGAGCTTTTTGTAGTCGCCTTCACTGGGAGCCTAGGGAGAGTTGTGTCTTCTAGTTCACTTCCCCGTGTTTCGGCAGACTCCGTGGAAAGTACCTTCGGGGGGACTGTAGCTTGTAGACAGATTTGCTGTGGGAGCACCAACTCACAAAAGATGCGGAGACTTAACTTATTTTGAAAGCTTGACCTGTAACTTAGACTTCTCCCATTATCTTTTATAACTTAAATTAACCTATTTATGTAAATCGCTGGTTTTTAATCTCTCTTCCATCTTGCACCTCCTGTTTCCTCTCTGTCCTCTGGCATTAGGATAATGGTCAAGTTCTGGCTAGGATAGTCTGTGAGGCTGGACCATCTCAGCTTACAGCTTGAAGCTTGAAGCTGTTCTGGATGCAGAACTCTGAGGAAACTGCAGCACAGACACTGAGAGGCTGCATCACCTCAGCCACCCATTTTCATTGTGTCTGGTCCCCTTGCTCTGAAAACATAAGCTTTCAAAGCTAACATACATATCTGCATTAACACTGCTGTGCGTTATACACAAACCAGCCAAAGATTTTTTAAAATTTTTTAGCAGGTAAAATGTATGTCAACTATCTTATAGTTTTTTTGGGGTTTATTTTTAATGTCTTTAGCCAGAATTTTTGGGGAGGGGGAGTTCCCCTGATCAAACCTGATACTATATCAAACTTGAATGAATCTATAGCCTTTTATTTTCTGTGAAAACAAAAGCATAGCCTCTTTCCCAAAGCAATACATTTTTGACTTCCATATTAAAGTTAAGGCATTCCTAAAGTATCTAGGCTGGTTAATCCAGCAGTTCCTCCTACAGTCCCCTGTTTCTAGGCTGGTTAATCCAATAATTCCTCCTATTGTCCCCTGTTTCTAGGCTGGTTAATCCTCAGTTCCTCCTACAATCCCAGCTCCTGGGAGGGAGAGGTTTCAGGTAGGGACAGGATGAGAAATGCTGGAAAGATCCACGGACACCAAGGGAGGCGTGTCCTAGGTTTGAGACCTAATGTTGCTGAATTGGTTGCTAGAATTTGTTTGTTTGTTTTGTTTGCTTTTTGTTTTTCAAGACATGCTTTCTCTTTGTGGCCTTGGCTGTCCCGGAACTCAGTCTGTAAATCCAGCTAGTCTTGAACTCAGAGGTTTACCTGCCTCTGCCTCCAGTGCTGGGATTACAGTGTGCCACCGTGCCTAACTGGTTACTAAGTTTTGATAAGCGAGCATCTGAACCACCTTAAAAATGTCTTTTTTCTACTTGATTATTTAATCTTACATTTAGTGTGTGTGGACAGTTTGTGGGTGTTCTCTCCTTTCACTGTGTGGATTCTGGAGATTAAACTCAAGTTGACCGCCTTGGTGGAAATCACCTTTACCTGCTGAGCCATCTCACTGGCCCAGTACTTGGTAGTTTAATCTGTGTCTTGAGCTTCCCTCAGACTAGTATGCCACTTCATCATTTAAATAAAGCTCACTTAAGCTCTGTGAAAGAAAAGTGAGAAAGTAGGAAGAGGTTGCCATGAGGTTGCCCCAGTGGCTCTCACTTTACAAAGAAACAATTTCTCAAGAACGTAGTTACCTGGGTGTTCTGGTAGCCTTGGGTTTGGAGGGTAAAACCTTGAACATTTAGTGCTTCTCTGTTGTTCCAGCAGCCAGAAAACAGGATTGCAGATGCTCTGGCTTGCAGGCTGGGGCACTAAAAGAGAAGGCTTGTTATAATTGTCCTGTAGAACTGCTACCCCCAGCTGCCTCCTCTTTCCAGTTCTTGCATTTGCACATTCATAGGTTTTAATAATAACAGTTTATTTTAGGAATGTAATTATTGATTGAATGTTGTATAGCCAGAAATGATCTTGAACTTTTGATCTTCCTGACTTGCCTTCCAAATGCTGGGGTTACAGACATGAACCATCTTCCCCTGTTTATATATGTTGGTGAGTGAACCCCTCAGGGCTTCATGAATACCAGATAAGTTCCCAGCCCTAAATTTTGTTGTTTTAAGATTTACTATGTTGTTCATTCTGTCCTAGAACTTTTGGGCTCAATCCATCTTCTCCCTTAGCCCAGTGAGCAGCAGTAACTGTATGTGCTGTTACTCCATTCCTTTCTAGTTTTCCTGCCTCCTGCTCCCCTGCCCCGCAACCTTACTGTGTAGCCCAGGGAGGCTTGAACCTGCAGTCCTCACACCTCATTCCCCAACTGTTGGAGATTGCATGCATGTGTCTTTATGCTTGCCTTCATTATTGAAAATCTCATTAGTAGTGTTATTCATGGTAGGGAATTGAGAAAATGTAGGACAGCACCAGTGTAATGGTTCAGTGTAGCTACCAAAGCTGAGAGTGTGGCCTGTACTGTAGAGAGGGCTTTGATTCACGGCACTGCAAAACAATAACTTGTAGCCACCAAAAATAATAAGAAAATCCTGTTTCTAATACTGTCCAGTGTGATGTCATTTGGAAATGGAGCCTTGCTGCCATAATAAAATTACCCTAGTTTCTTCTCTGTTGCTGTGATAAAACACCCTGACAAAAAATAATGCGGCAGAGAAAGAACTTACTCTGGCTCACACTGGAAAGTCCAGTGTATTGTGACTGGTGACTTAAGACAGCAGGAGCATGAAGCTGTTGGTCGGTGTTCACAGTTGGGGCTCGAGAGGATGAGTGCTGCTGCTTGGTTCTCATTTACACCGTCTACATCTGCCCAAGGAGCCATCCCACCCTATTAAGTGACTCTTCACACCTCAGTTAACATAACCGAGACAGTCCCTCACTGACACTCGGAGAGGCCAGCCTTGTAGAGAATCCCTCACAAATGTGTCTGAACGGTTGTTTTAGATGAGTCTTGAGGTGATGGGTTTGCTACTAACCATCCAACCATGCATCACAAAAGTAAAGAATGAAATCAAAGGACAGAGAGGTAACCTTGATGATTCTGACCTAGGCTGCCATTGGGGATATGTAGCTAAAAGCCAGGGAAGGATTGATAGCCACTGCCAGAAGCCATGAAGCATCGAGGAAGGCTGATGCTCTTGTAAACCTTTCAGAGGAATGTTCCCCTGCCAACGTCTTGACCTCAGACTCCAGAAATAAATGAGACAGTACTGTTTGTTACTTTAAGCCATAGGTTTATAATAGTGTTCAGTAGTACTAGAAGACTAGGTTAATTTTTTCTTCATAAAAGTCTTTCTCAGGGGCTAGGGAGATGGTTCAGTGATTAAGAGCATTTGTTTCTGCAAAGACCCACGTGACAACCAAGAACTGTAACTCCTGTTCCAGAGAATCTGACCCTCCATTGGCTTTGGTGGGTACCAGGCACATACAAGGTGTGCATGTTTATGTTCAGAGTACTTACACTTTAAATATAAATTAGGTTTTTTTTTAAATCTTTAAGTCCCCCCCAAGGTGACCAAGGAGCTTACAATAGGATATATCTGAAAATAATCAAAACAAAATTATTTATCTAGCCTGCCAGCTGTCCTATTTACCCTAAACATTCTTAGAGCACTTAATGTGTGTTGGTGTTTTGTCTGTCTGTATGTCTTTGTGAGGGTGTTGGATCCCCTGGAACTGAAGTTACAGGCAGTTGTAAGCTGCCATACAGATGCTGGGAATTGAGCTCAGGTCCTCTGGAAGAGCAGCAGGTGCTCTTAACTACTGAGCCTTCTTTCCAGATCATTTATTAGCTAAATTGGGTAAAATCATCTAGCGTAAATCCTGTTTTATAATACACTAGGAACTTGTTAGTCACCCATTACAACTTTTCTATCCTTTTTTATACTGTGTATCTAGAATGAAAAGAAATACATGGTTGTTTTGTTTCTGGTAGTGGGTACTGAGCCCACTCTCATACATGATAGGCCAAGTATTTACTACTACTTAACATACTGTAGGCCTCTAAATACAGCCTTTTAGTGCTGTAAGGTAAGACAATTACTTATCTATCATCTTTTGATTAGCCTCATTGCCATACATAACTAGAAAAGGATTAGATAAAACCAGTAGCATTATTCTAAACATGTTATGAAATGGAGCTTAGAACCACACTTCCTAACAGCAGAAGCTGGGCTTCTGTGCACATCTATAATTAACATTACTGGATGGTACAGGTCTTGGTGGGGTGGTGGAGAATTTAGGGATGCTATAGCCAGCTTGGGATACATCACAAGACCATATGTCAAACCAAGCAAAACCTAAAGAAACAAACAAAAAGTCCTGGTGTGGAATCCCTTTTTGGAGACAGGATCTCAACTGTGTAGCCCAGGCTGATGTCAAACTAGTACCCCTCTTTAAAGTGGTCTCTTAGGAACACTTGCTAGTAGGGACATTCCTACAGTTTAAAAAGTGCAGTTGCCTCTCAGTGTCATGGCTGAATCTGTTAAATTTCTTTCCCTTTGAGTGATAACTTTGGAAACTTTGTTGTGTTTGCTGTCTTGTTTTAAGTTTCTGTTGCTGTGATTAAACCCGTGACCAGAGCAGCTTGAGGATGAGGAGGTCCTAGCTTTGGACCAGACACCTTCTTTGTAAATTAGATCCGGTGTTACACATCGCTGGGAAGTAAGTCCTGCTAGCTGTCTACATAGAAGCAGCACAATTTTTTTCATGCTTATGGACTTTCTGAGACTACACAGTAGGATTTTGTGGTTTACCTCTTCATTCATCTCAAAGTATGATTGTTCATACTGGTTTTGTTTTGCTAATTTTAGATTGGTTTATTTTCAGAAATTAATTTTATCTTCATTGTTTTGAGAATTGAACCCAGAGCCCATTGCATGCTAGGTACCAATTCTGTATAACTAAGCTGTACCTAAGCTACACCCAGGTCTTAATCTGGTGTAATATTTGTATCTCTGCCTGGGGCACCTTCTGATTTTTAATGAAGAACTGAATGGCCAGTAGCTAGGCAGGAGAGAGTAGGTGGAACTTGTGGAGAGAGAGAAGATTCTGGGAAGAAGAAATCGCAGGGAATCGCAATTGAAACATGGACCAAGTCAGCCATATAGAATGAAGGAGAGTAAAAAAGCCACATGGTAAAACATAAATTAATAGAAGCAGGTTAGTTTAATTATAATAGATAGTTGGGGGACAAGCCTAAGCTAAAGGCCGAGCTTTCCTAATTAATAACAAGTCTCTGTGTTATTTGGGTTGGTGGCTGGCAAAACAAAGAACCTACAAGAAAGCTTACCTTTTTATGTTTGTCTTTTATAGGTGTTCTCCATCATGCCTTGAAGTAATCATAGGATTATATTTTCATTTATGAGTAACAAAGGAGACAAGAGCACTGGGGTTTTACATTCCCTAGACAGGGTTGAGACACTTCAACATTTAGTGTTGAGTGAAGTTACATATCATTTAAAATGGAATCCTAAGTATTGGTTTTCTTGTCTATAATGTAAGCGGATGGAACTCTTAGTAACAAAATCTAATCTTTTATTTTAACAGAACCCTCAAGAAATTTAGAAATTAGTGTTTTGATCCTAAGCTAGGTCTCTGATCCTTCCAGTACTAAAGAATAATGTTTACATAGACATTTGTCTTGCTTCTCGATTAGGTATGGACACCTCAAGATCGCCAGTGTATCCTGAATTCCTTGGCACAGTTGCTCCTGGATAAGGACTATACCCTTTTGCTTGGTCGCCAGCTGCGCCCTATCCTTTTGGATTTGCTGGAAAGAAATGCTGAAGCCATTAAAAGTGGAGGCCAAGTCAACCATGATCTGCATGAACGTCTCAGTGTGTCAATGAGCAAACTCATTGGTAACCATCCTGATGTTCTCCCGTGAGTAGCAGTTTGATTTGTATTTCTCTGTGAGGTGATGACCTTCTCTCAAGTCTAGTGGGATGGCTCTTGCTATAACCAAATGGTGTGGGAGAATTGTCTGTATTCTGTCAATCATATTTTAATAAAATGCTGATTGGCCAGGCAGGCAGTATAGGCGGGAAAGCCAGACAGGAAGTAGGGGTGGAGCAATGAGAACAGGAGAATTCTGGGAAGCAGGGTAGTTCCTCTGCCATTCCTGTGCAGACCACGGAAGAGGCAACAGGTAAGCTGTCACACTGAGAAAGGTAATGAGCCCATGTGGCTAACGTAGATAAGAATAATTTGGTAACATAAGTTATAAGAGCTAATAAGTAGCCTGACCTAATGAGCCAATCAGTTTATAACCTTATGGAATCTTGTGAGTGATTTTCTTTGTTGCTTGCCGGCTGTTGGGGTACTGAGAGGGACAGAAACCCCAACAAGTCGGCCCTCATGTTACAACCAAAGCACTGGGGAGATAAGAAGCCTTCTAAGGTCACTGTTAGGCTTGTTCATGGTTCACTGCAGAAAACTGATACTTACACCCAAAATCCTGTACTGGAACGTAGATGAAACCTTTAAAATCATGACAAAAAATTTATATATATAAAATACAAAGATTAATATATAGATATTTATCTTATAAATCTTATACCTTAAGAAAAGTTGCTAAAGAGTCAATATAAAACCAAAGAATTATAAGATTAATACATTAAAATAGTTCTTAATTTTTTTTCTTCTGTTCCATATCAGGTGGTTCTTGAGACATGAGACGAGATTTTGAATTTCACTTTAATAAGCATGCTTGGGGTTTAGAGAAGGATAGAACCACACACCAACTCTAAAGCCAGTTTTTATTTTCAATTAGACTGGGACTACAAAAAGACCATTTACATTATATGTCTGTAGAGAATAACAGAAACAAAGATTTGGGAATATTTATGAAATTTTATCCTGTTGGAAATGTGATATACCAGTAGGCCAATTTACTCTTTTTCTTGAGACTTTTTTTCTGTATAATTTGTCCTTTTTCTACAGATGTCTCATTTGTCCAGTGGTCTTCAGATTCCTTAGCTGGATATCTTTATCCTTCTGAAAAGACAAAAACAAAACCCTTCACAAATCCTAATTTTGCGGAGGTTCTCTTTTGGCAAGTTATTTTTGATCAAATGAGAAGCATTTGTTAGTTTTATAGGTTAGTTTAGATTAAACGGTCATGCTTTTTAATTAAGAGGTGTCTCTTGTTCAAACCGAATCTTTATCAATTTTGATGGGATTCATAGCTTCTCCTGTGGATACAGCTATCTGCCAGATTTAATTCCTTTGAGTACCCTTTGGGTTATTTCCTGCAGGTAGTAGTATTTGGTTGTATAATGAATATGTAGGACATTTCCTTATAATTTCTTTGGCTTGTTGGCATGTGCTAAAAAAAAAAGTCCTTTTTTAAACCTTTGCTAAGAACATGGTGTATTTTATGAAATTCTGAGGCCTTCAGTACATTTCCAATCAATACTTGATCGATTTCTACATACCTTGTGCTAGAGAACCTGGCAGATCCATATGGGATCGGATGTGTGTTATGTGTGTGGGATAAATCCTATTCCTGATTCTGTCTTGTAACTGAATAAATAATAAAATCAATTCTGTATCATCTGGTATAAATCCCATGGTTTCAGTATGCAAAACAACTCTTTTTTTTTTTGGCAAAACAACTCTTTATGCATATTGTGAATCGGTAAGTATATTGAGAGATTCTTTAAAATCTCAGTACCATGAGAATTGTATATAATTCTGACTTTTGGGCAGAGTCACAAGGGCTTTTTTCAGTTAACTTAAGTTTTCTGTTTTGTAACCTGCCTTTCCAGCTTTATTTGAATCAGTATAGAATGTAAGGACTACATATTCAGTTATTGGAGAAGCAGAAGGAAGTAGCCTTAGAACTGAAATGTGGGAGCTTGGAAGTACCACTTGTATTGAGCTTTTATGGCAGAATGTGTCAGGGCTGTGTTAGAGGTTCGTTAAGATCATGAATTAATTAGCTGTTTTTCCATTGGCTTCAAACTTTATGTTCTTTTGTTGCTGTTTGGTATTGGCCTAAAACTCAGAGATCTCACTGCCTCTCCCTTCTGAGTGCTTAGGACTACAGGTGTGTGACACCCAGCTAAAAGCATACATCATGTGTTCTCTTAAAGATCTCTGTATGCTTTGCTTGTTTTTAAGAGTCAGTGATTCTCTGTGTAGCCCTGGCTGTCCTGGAACTGGCTCTCTAGGAGATCAGAGTGCTGGGATTAAAACCGTGTGTCACCACTGCCCAGCTTTTCCTCTGTATGCTTTAAGATGTATCCTAAGCACCTGGTTTTACTTCCCTCAAATTCGGTTGAACATTTTTGTTTTGTTCCTCTCCTGATTTTGTTTTGTTCCTCTCCTGATTCTGTAAGTGGCTCTCCATCATACAGTGGTATATCAACAAGAATTACAACATGAATTTTCGTATCTCTAGATAGTAGCATAGTAGTGAGAATCCAGTGAGTGTTCAATAAGTGCAATCTGTAGTTACCACTCAGGATGTGCTCTGCTTCTGTGGGTAAAGCCTTTGGCGATCGCAGCTTCTGAACTAGTGTCTCATGCCAGGGCCTGTTCCTCAACCTGAAATGGCTTCAGTCTCTAGGAGTGTATTAGCATTATTCTCCCCGTTCTGAGGTATGAAGAGTTCTGTTATGTTCTTCAGTTCTGTTCATTAGTGCAGGTGGGCAGTTGGCTGCTTCTCTAGGGAATGAAGATGCTCATTTCCCCAGTCATGTCCCTGAGGATAGATGGGCACTTGGCTGCTTATTGTACCAATGAATGACGATTCCTCCTGTTTTCCCTCCTGAAGGTTTGCCCTGCGCTATTTCAAGGACACCTATCCAGTGTTTCAGCGACTCTTCCTTGAGAGTTCCGATGCTAACCCTGTACGCTATGGACGCAGGCGGATGAAGCTCCGAGACCTAATGGAAGCTGCCCACATGTTTCTGAAGCAGAGGCAGTCTGTTTTCCGGGACCTCTGGGACTGGAGTGTGTGTGTCCCTCTCCTCAGGAGCCATGATGCTTTGGTGCGCTGGTATGTGGCTTAGCCTGTGCTTCTGATTTGGGTGGGATGGGATGGGACAGGGCAAAGAAAAACCTTTTTGGTATGGTCTTTTTAAATTATTTATTTTCTGTGTATGAGTGTTGTCTGTATGTTTGTTGGATCCCACGAGCCGTGTTATGGATGGTCGTGCACTGTCGTGTGGGTGTTGGAAATTGCACTCCAGTCCTCTAAGCAGTCTGTGCTCTTGACTGCTGATCCATCTCTAGCCCTAGTTCATTTTGTCATTGTCAAGTTTCAGTTCTTACCCCTTTCTCTAATCGTTCAGTGCTGCTTCAGAAAGATGATACACATGGAGTTTCACCCTTTTTCCTGTTCTGCTAAATGTGTATTTTGTGTTCTTTACTCATAAGTGTATGTTGTGATAGTGAAGACTTCAATTTTGGGTGCTTAGTGGACAAGTACTTTTCTTAACTGTGGGTCAGCAGAATCGATCTGCTTCTTTTTTCCTCAGGCATACAGCTAACTGTCTTGCGTTGGTGACCTGCATGAATGAAGAGCACAAGTTAGCCTTCCTAAGGAAGATTTTCAGTAGTGATGAATTGGTGCATTTCAGGTTGAGGTGAGCACAGGCCTTTCTGGAGGGCTTCTGTGTCTTTTCTGTGTGGATTTCATGGGAACATTTTCTTTTAGGTTGTTAGAAGAGGCCCAACTGCAGGACTTGGAGAAGGCCTTGGTTTTGGCCAACCCAAAAGCCTCCCTTTGGCATAAGGGAGAGGAGCCCCGGTACATTCAGGGACACCTTGTTTCAACTGACCTCTCTTCCAGCGTGACCGCTGTCTGTGGGGTGGTGCTGCCCAAACAACCCTCCGGCCCTGGAGAGCAGGTATTATAGCCTCAGTAGGTCAGGGTCCGTGAGTCATGTGGGGTCCACATTGAGTTTACTAAAGTGCTGTTCCATTTTAGAAGTGTTTATGGAGAAATGAAGATAGATTCACCTTGAGTTTCTCCAAGGTATTCCTTTCATCTCTCTTAAATCTGAAACTGGAAATATAATGCCACCTCTGTTACACCTTGAACTTTAGCAGAACTCGAAGCTGCCATTGTTACACAGTCCTGTGGTCCCAGCCTTTGGGGAGGCTGAGGCAAGAGGATCTCGAGGCCTGCATTAAATAATGCAGCAAGGCTCTGTCTCAAAAATGGAAAATAATAAAATAACAGATGAAGGCTGGCGCTGAAACAGACTTCAGGACTGGGGATATAGCCTGGTGGGAAAGCACTTGATAGGCTAGGCCAGGATCGCTAGACAAACAGCAGTTCTCGCTGTACCTGAAAAAACTAGATGCATTTGAAGCAGTGTATTCTCTCAGTGCCCAGGTTTTCCCAGTTCTCTGCATCTGTGCAAGTGATACAGCATAACATGTACTTCACATGTAGCAACTAGACTGCTAGCTCATGCATTGTTGATTTTTTAAGGTCTTACAAATTTTTGTGTGTAGGTGTGTGTACCTGAGTATGTTTTGTCAACTACATGAGTGCCAAAGCCCGTGGAGGTGAGAGTTTGTGTTGGAGACCCTGGAACTGTAGCTAAAGCCCTGGCATTGTTAATCTTAAGTATAAAATTATAGAATGTTGGAGAGTACTAAAACAAAAGCTCCTGGTGATTTGTGAGGCTCTTAAATCTATTTGAAAATTATCCTTTGGCTGGAGAGTGCTCCAGTGTTAAGAGCCTTTACTGGGCCAGGTGTGGTGGTGTATGTCTTTAATTCATGCACTCAGGAAGCTGAGGCAGCCTTTGTATTTGAGGCAAGAGTAAGACCCTGCTTCAAACAAACAAAAGAGATAACATTGCTCCAGCACCTTTGGCAGTGCCAGCCCACAGCTGCATATGACTCCAGGTCCAGAGGAACAGATGCCTTCTTCTGGACTCCATAGGCAGCAAGCACCCCTGTGGTGCACAAACATACACAGAGTGCCCATACACATAAGGTGATTGGGAAATTTACGCAAAAAAAAAAAAAAGCTTTTTTAAACCTTTTCTCTACACAAAAATAACATTAAAAATATGAAGAAATTATCCTAAATTTGGTTAGCATGCTTGTTATTGTAAAGTCATTAGAAGCATTGTTACAGAACTTTTTCTTGTGTCTCTTGGGAGAAGGTCTTTTATTAAATAGGCTTCCTCTTTTTCACTTTTCTCCTTAGGCAAGTGACAGAAGTTCTTCACGGGAACAGGAGTTGACTCTTAAGTCCTTTGTGTTGGTTGAGTCTGTGTGTAAAAATCTTCAGACCCTTGCTGTTGCGGTGGCTTCTCAGAATGCAGTGTTGCTGGAGGGACCAATAGGAAGTGGCAAAACTGCCTTAGTTGAACATTTAGCTGCACTGACAGGTAGAAGAAAACCTCAGCTTCTCAAAGTCCAGCTTGGAGATCAGACAGACAGTAAGGTAATTAAGAAGTTGCAAGTATTTCTGGGTTTGTGTGTTTGCAAATTTCAGTGTTCTAATAGTTTTGCTAAGGGAACATAGAAATGGTTGTTGCCCTTACTTTTGGCTTTTGGGATAAGCTTTGTAAACCTCACACGCCTCCTTTCCTTGTTGAAATTTTATAGACTTGTCAAAGGAAGTAGCCTTGTTATCTCGAATGTATGGTTTCTGTAATTAACCTCTTTCCCACAGATGCTACTGGGCATGTATCGTTGTACAGATGTCCCTGGAGAGTTTGTATGGCAACCTGGCACCCTGACACAGGCAGCCACAAAAGGCCACTGGATCCTTCTGGAGGATATTGACTATGCTCCATTAGATGTGGTACGTCATCTTGCTAAACCCTTTGCTCTACGCATCTTGTCTTTGGAGAACATTTTATCCACAGTGCCTGGGGATGGGTTGGTGTTTCACTAGGTATGCTGTAGGAAGCTCTTTCATAGTTACCTGCCTAATCTGATTAAAGACATTTAATTGGGTTAAAAAATGGGTTTCTTCGTCTGTCTCCTATTAGAGTATTCATTAAATGTTTTGTGCTATTTCTTGTATTGGTTGAGTATAGTGAGCAGTCTTATTACCTGGTGGGCAACTGTTAGCGATACATGGGGAACTTTGAGATCCTGCTTTCCAGATGTGGCAGCTGTAGACTGGGGGGGTGAGGACAAATGAAGGCAGAAATAATGTGCTTGCATCTGTTTGCTGAAGAAATAAGTACTGATTATGGATTGTAGGTTTTTTTTGTTTTTTGTTTTCTTTCCTCCCCAAAAAAGGGTTTCTCTGTGTAGCCCTGACTGTCCTGGAATTCACTCTGTAGACCCAGGCTGGCCTTGAATTCATAGAGCTCCGCCTGCCTCTGCCTCCTGAGAAAGGGATTAAAGGCGTGAGCCACCACCACCTGATTTGAGACACTTTTCATTCTACAGCTGTGAAATTCGCTGTGTAGCCCATGCTGACCTTGGGCTGGCATTGCTCTTGCCCTAATGGTGGGCTATTTTGACTTTTAGAAAGATCGCTTCTGCAGTGAAGTGGTAGTCTTTGTTTCCTCTGAAATCCTTAACTATGACCACAAAGATGTACTAAGGGTTAAGGTGTTTTTCTTTAGATAGATTTTTTTTTTAAGATTGATTTTAATATTTTTACAAATGACTCTTCAAGTTAAGTGCATATTGAATTTTGCATCCTGGAGAAGAAAATAATGGTTATGTGTTAGACATTACTGTTCCACCAAATCTAGCTCATTCTTTAAGACTTAGTGAGTATTTTCATCTTTGGAGCAGGTTCAGTGATTTCTTCTGAATTAAGCTTATTATGCTGTGTGGTCATTTGCATTTCTCCCATCTGTTGTAAGACCCTTGGCTTTTAAGTCCTGTTTGCATCCTACTGTCTTGCTTGGTTCTGGGCCCCACTAAGCACTCAGTGAATATTGAGTAAATATTGCAGTGTAGATAACTCAGAAAAGCCACATGGCATTTGATTAGAAAGATCTGATTGTGAAAACTGGGTGGAGTTTCCTTTAAGGATATACCCATCATGTGGAGACGGTTTTTGTTTGTTCATAGCTTCTGTCTCAATGTGGTTTTATGATTTAGGTTTCTGTGTTGATTCCTCTGCTGGAAAATGGAGAGCTTTTGATTCCTGGCCAAGGTGATTGTCTGAAAGTAGCTCCTACATTTCAGTTATTTGCAACCAGGAGGTATGTATGCCTGACTTTGCTGTTCCCATTTTGAAACCTCTTCTTGATGCTGTATATTGGAGCCTCTATGATTATCCCCCAAAACCCGGACATGAGCGGATGCCATACAACTTAGAGAGACTTGAATTCAGTTTTCAGCTCTATCACTTGTGGTCCCAGTTGATTGAGCAAGGAACATTAAGAGGCTTTTCCTTGTACATTAAAAGAAAATAATGACATATTCTTGGGGCAGTATGGTTAATATGTAAGCATGTAGTTTGTCTAGAATAAACATTTAATATATATCCCCCTTATTCTGGAAATTTATAACAATTTCCAAATGTTGCTTTTGGTAACAAGCAATGAACTTATTATTAAACATGCTGATACCCTCAAGTATGTTTTGTTGCAGTCATTTATGCTTTACAGAAGAGTCTTATCATTGAGATCTGAACACCCCATGGCATTATTTGCAGTGATTTAAAAATACTCTGGTGAAAATTCCTTCGCTCCTTTTTTTAAATACTCGTGCATCAAATGGCAGCCTTTACATAATTGTATAACAGTTACCCCATTTATCTATGAGTTCCCTTACCATGGTTTTAGTTGCTCAGTCATCAGTTGGATTTGAAAATCTTAAGTGGAATATTACAGAAATAAGAATCCATAGCTTTTGTAATATTTTTCTAATTGATTATTTTAGAGTTTTGTTGTAGATACTTGCTGCATAACGCAGGCTGCCCTCAAACTCAGTTAAGCAGCTTCAGTTTCTCCCAGGTGTGAGCATAATATGTATCACACCATACCCGCCTTTATTCTTGTTTATTATCTCTTGCTTTGCCTAATTAATAAAACTTTACTATTGGTGTCTGTATGTACGTTTTGTACTGTCTGGTTTCTGTCATCCTTCATAGGTCTTGGGGGTTTGTGTCCCACAGATGAAGTAAATTGACTATAGCTAGACTAACATGAAACCTGAATGTTACATGTGTCGCTATTTGTATTTTTTTCCTCAAAAATGCAGGCTCTTGAGCTGTGGAGGAAGTTGGTACCGGCCTCTGAATAGTCATGCTACTATGCTAGACAAGTACTGGACCAAAATTCACCTGGATAATCTGGACAAGAAAGAATTGAATGAGGTATCCAGTTTTGCAGATCAAGAATGCTTCTCATTTTTATTTTTTGTTATGAAAAATTCCAGAAGCTCCTCTTAGATGGAAATAGAGGAAGTAGTCCAGAGGAGCATCCCTAATTAGAATATCTGAAATCTAGAATGGAATCTAGAATGAAATCTAGAACGTGCCAGTTTGAAGCTCTCTACTGCAGTGTTAAGTAGCTATTGAAGCCAATAGGACTACACATTGTGCTTTAAATTCTACTTCGGTCTTTTAAAACTTAACTGCTTTTTGTCAATGACTCTTATTTTATGGTCGGCTTTAATTTTTTTCCTATATAACTTTTTCGTTTATTTTTAGCTAAGATTGCATAATGAAGCTGATAGAATTATATTCAGGATTAAACAAAGTAGTACTTGTGGAGTTAATTTGGGTACTTGAGTACCTATGGCTTGGTTATTTGGGTATCTGGATTTTGTTCTCTAAACTATTTTGGATGACTAGAATGTCATACAGTTTAGTGAAAGTCATGGGGAAAGGTCATGGAATTTTAAGAATGGGTGGAGGCAAAGACAGGTGAGGGTACAAATTACTATGCTTGGTAAAGATGAAATATTTTACAGAGAAATCTATTTTTTTGGTTGACTAGTATCAGCAGTTGTGTGTTTTCCCCATCCCTGCACTAGGGCCGGGGCTCAACTCCTTACTCAGACTAGGGCACCATTCTGCCATTCTGTAGGGTGGGTACTGTCAGCTGTTCAATTTTCTTTCTTTTTCTCCTGGATCAGATTCTTCAGAGCAGATATCCAAGCCTTTTGGCTGAAACTGATCATTTACTTGACATTTACCTTGAGCTTACTGGAGAAAAACATTGCTGTCCAAGTGACAGTTCTGTTGACTGTGAACAGGCTCCACAGAAAGTTTCGAGAGAAAACAGAAGAGTGGTCCTGGAGGGAAGAGAACTATCTCTAAGGTACCTGACTACATACTGCTTTCAGTTGATACTTTAAAAACAGCTTTGCTGGAAACTTCTTCCAGTTAGAAGCAGATGATCCTGACAAGTCAAGTTTACAGATTAAACCTATGAGTTTTATCATGAAATCAGATCCCCCTTTGAGCGGGGTCGGGCACATGCATCTAATTCTAGCATTCTAAGAGCCTGAGGCAGGAGGATCTTGCAGGGTAGTCCAGGCTGTATAGCGAGTCTAGGATTTAGAGCTCACGTAGCTCAAAAACAAAGTTTTAAAGATTAACTTAAATGTTTACCTTAGTCATTCTCTCAATAGAAGTCCTTTATTAATAGATCTTTTGGCAGGGGTGGCACTTAAGACAGAGTCTGTAGTGGAACTTATTTTATAGCTCAGTTTGGCCTTTGAACTTAGAGAGATCTGCCTGTATCTGCCTCCCGAGTGGGAGAAAGGTCACCACACTTGGCTGAAGTAAGCCTTTCTGGATTTGTTCCATGTAATGAGTTCTTTGCCTCAGCTCTCCATTCTCAGTGGGAATTAGGAGTGAGTGGGTCCCCTGAATTTGGTAGTATTTAGTCTCTTTCCCTCCTTGTTACTTTGTCTGACATGGTTACAGGAGAAATGAGTATGGTTAAGGACTTAACCTCTAGTACTTTCTCTTCCACACTGGTAGAAGATTAGGGAGATTTAGACTTAAGAAGGCTAAATAATAACTTGGCATCTCTTTAGCCTATATTTTTTTGTTTGCTTGCTTGCTTTTAAGGGATCTCCTGAACTGGTGTAATAGAATCGCTCATGGCTTTGACAGTACATCTTCATCAGCATCATTACATGTTTTTCAGGAGGTAAGATACTGTTGGTTGTCTTCTAGCTACCATTTACTTCCCTTAGCCATTTAAAGCTGAGCTGCCTTCAAGCTAGTCAGATATAGTGAATAACTACCTTAAAACAGGTGTTACTGTAGAAGAGGTAGGGTTTCACAGTGGACGTGAGGCGAAAGCTTGACAGAATGGGCCGGTGTGGTGCATCACAGTGCCTCTAGAGCTGGGTCTTTTTATTCTTTATTCACTTATTTTATGTGCCTTGGTGTTTGGCCTGGATGTATGTCTGTGTGAGATGTGGGATCCTCTGCAACTGGAATTACAGACAGTTGTGAGGTGTCATCTGGGTGCTGGTAATTGAACTCAGGTCCTCTGGAAGAGCAACTCTTAACTACTGATCTAGCTCTCTAGACCGAGCTGTGGTCTTTATAGTCTATGTAGTCTCTCCAAATCTGTATCTTTGGTTTAGTGTCTGTCCAGTCTTTAGGGGATAATTCTATTATAAACTGATAATGAGTTTAATATTTGCCTCACAAAAGGTGAATTCTTGCCATATGAGACTCTCACTTCCTTAAATCTCTTTAAATCTGACATTGGCACAGGAGTCCAGTTAGCTCTTATAGAGAGCCTCTATCATTTGGCAGTTCCTGTTAGGTTACTGGCAATATTAGGTTGGTTGTTTGAAAACCTTAGGCTGTTCCTCTCTAACCTTGTAAAATGCAGTTTGTGTGCATGTGTGTTACATGCATGTCTGGTATCTGTGGAAGTCAAAGTAAGGCTTTGGAGTCCTTGGAATTGGAATTACAGTTGATTGTGAGCCACCATGTGCGTGCTGGTTTCTCTGTGATAGCAGCAAGTTTGTCGCTGCCCCCCCATAAAAGAGAATGCAAAAGCAAATCTCTGATAACTTTCTGTAAAATTCCATCTGTCTCTTTAGTTTTTTAAAAATATTTACTTACTTATTTGTTTGTTTGTTTATTTATTATATATGCAATATTCTATCTGTGTGTATGCCTGCAGGCCAGAAGAGGGCACCAGACCTCATTACAGATGGTTATGAGCCACCATGTGGTTGCTGGGAA
The DNA here is from genome assembly GCF_982192425.1 of Myodes glareolus. Lineage (NCBI taxonomy): Eukaryota > Metazoa > Chordata > Mammalia > Rodentia > Cricetidae > Myodes > Myodes glareolus. The sequence goes on along the minus strand of NC_142041.1, from coordinate 41,045,803 downwards.
TTGAACTCAGGACCTTTGGAAGAGCAGGCAATGCTCTTAACCTCTGAGCCATTTCTCCAGCCCCAGTCTCTTTAGTTTTTGCTCAATTTCCTATTCTGTAATACTCTGGAGAGGGCTAATTGTGACTTTCAAATGCTGACATAAATACGATCATGCAGTATGTTGTATTTTGAATCCACCTGCCTCACTCTGCATATTTTCATGATTAGTCCTTGTAGCATTCATTCCTTTTTAGACAGAATAGTATTCCAGTTGCTTATATATGTGATATTTCATTTTTTCATTAATCTGCTGCCAATGGAACTTTATGCTTTTATCTTTTGGCCATTGTGAAATATGCTTCTCTGTTTATATTATTTTATTAGTGAATAAACAGAATTTGTTGAAAATAGAGTATTTGTGCTATAATTTCTGTATGATGGCAGTCATTGTGGTAAGGGTTTTTTGTTTGAGCTGCTGTACCCACAGTCAAGAAGCAGCAAGAACTTAACTCAGTGATATTATATCATTTACTCAATAATGGATTGCTTTGCAAAAGGTTTTTTAATTTTTTGTGTGTATGTCCGGCTGCCTGTCTGTGGGTTCATGATTATAAATGCAGGTACCTACAAAGACCAGAAGATTGCATCAGATCCTCTAGTACTGAGGTTACACGCGATTGTGAGCAGTCCAACAGTAGTGCTGGAAACTGATTCTGATCCTCTGCTGGAGCGGGGCCACCGCGCCATCTCCTCAGCCCAATGTGTTACTCTTAAAATCAGTTGACATTTCCCTTGGTTGTTTTCATAGGCTCTGGACTGTTTCACTGCCATGCTTTCTGAGCAGACAAAAAAATTGAAAATGGCAGAAATTATTGGAAGCAAACTGAACATTTCCAAGAAAAAGGTATGTGCTGCTTGCATGTTGGAAGAAGGCTGGGCTGCTTGACTCTGTTCCTTCCCAAAGGTGGCCTTTTCACTGTTGGTTCCTCTTTATACATTAGTGGTCCATTTCTACCTGTCAGGGATAGGAAACTTCCAATGTAATTCTCTGGTGTCATACATTCTTAAAATGAGTTTACTCCTGATTCCCAGATATTATACATACCTTGTTCTCTGGTGTTTTAGTGACCATTTTGTTTTCTTGGTAGGAATGATCTTAGTAAAATCTTAGTCTATGCTTTCTTGTACAGATTTTTCTTACTATTTTAGTATTATGTATTTCTTTTTTATGCAGTGCCTCACTGTGTAGCTCTTTCTGGCCTGGAGCACACAGATCTGTCTGCCTCCAGAGTGCTGGGAATAGAGATGTGTGCCAGTACCCCCAGCTTATTGTTTTTTCCTAAAGATGAAAAACAAAATAGTTCCAATGAATGCAAATAACTACGTTCATTAGGTTCAACACTGAGATTGGTGATATCCTGCCTTTTACTTTCTAGATCAAGATATGTGTTTTGGAATGGCTGAGATTGTTACCCAGTGGTAGTGTTTGTGCTCAACATTCATGAGGTCTTGGATTTGGTGTACAGAGGGGAAATATATGTAATATTTAAAAGGGATAAGCCTTTGGGTAATGGTATTGGTATTGTTGAAGCCTGCAGAAATGTCTGAGTTAATCAAGGCATTCTTCCTTGAAACATCATGTCAGTGATTGCAATAGTGTAAACAGGTGTGTTGAGCGTTTGCGGTAGTAGGGGTGGTTTTGGCTCAGAAGTGGAGTACCCAAAAGAACTTACCTGGTAAGTGTGTTCATCATAGTAAGCAAAGGACATGAAACCACCATGGTTGGGTTATATGATTCAGTGTTTACTGACTGGGGCAGGCAGTGACTCCCTTGAAGCATTTTGCCTCTTTTCTTTGGCCCAAACCTAAGCTTTATTCTGGGTTCTTTTCGTGATCAGGTAAGAGATGAATGACTTCTCTGTAGGAGCCTCTGCTGCGGCTTTTCTTCCTCATACCTTGGATTCTTACCCTGTGTTAGAAATGTAAAACTGACCAACACATAGTGAAAGAACAATGTACATTTTGTTAGGAGTGGGATTTTTTTCTCTAAGGTTTTGGTAAATATTAGTGTGTTCACTTTATCTAGGCAGAGTCTTATTTGAGTGATACTTTGCTTCCTGTTGCTGTGATCTAGTCCCCCAGACAAAGCAGCTTAAGAAAGGGTTTATTTTGGTCACAGTTCCATGTGAGAGTCCCTTCAAGACAGGACAGTTGCAGACAGGAGCTTGGGAGAGCGGGTCAGAGTGCATCTACAATCAAGAACAGCAAGGAATACTTCAATGTTGATGCTCAGCTTGCCTTCATTTACGTACTCCAGGGCACCTGCCTAGAGTCAGTTAACATATGAGGACCATCCTTAGCAGGCAGGGCCAGAGCCTTTGTCTTCTGTCAGGTTGACAACTAACACTGTCTTTCCTACCACTTCTTGGATGTGTGGTCAGGGTTTAAATAAGCATTTAAACAACTTGAAAAGTAAAAGAAACCGTTGATATACGCTAACTTGGGTTTCTTGAAAGTAGACACTGTTTTCAGGGTAGAAGGGCTGATGAGAAATGTGCATTAAGATACTTTGACTAAGGAAATGTTTAAAAGCAGGTAAGTTTTTAACTTAATTGAAATCTTTCTCTCCCACAGGCTGAATTTTTCTGTAAACTTTATAAACCAGAAATTGTCATTAATGAGTTAGACGTTCAAGTAGGTCGAGTGCGACTTCTGCGGAAACAGAGTGAAGCTGTTCACATACAGAAGTAAGTAGAGTTCTCGAGCCTGCGGATTGTGTCTGATCTGAGCATGCTTGCTTAGGTGCATGTTGAGGAATACTAATTTCCCAGAATGCGTTCTGGGAACTAGATGTTAATAGCTGTTAGCAACTTGGGACGAACAGGAGGAGGTCCTTGATCTGTTTTATTACAGTTTATTTAGTGAAGTAAAGCTCAGGTGGATATCAGGCTGTACTAGTGCGTCAGTTCCTTGTTGGCTTGTATCATACAAATTTCTAAATAATGTGTATTGGAAATGTGTTTTTGACATGGTGCTATTTGAGGTGTGTAGCAATCATACCAGCCATTGAAGTGAAAGACCCACCACAAGGTAATATGATCAGTGTTGTCGCAAGACAAGTCGTATTCACAGATTCTGTTTAGACTACTTCAGTGTGAAGACAGTATTAATACATTATAATTTTGTGTATTGTTCAAATACTTCCAAGATACATTTTTTATGTTGTATATATGTATGATGTGTGTATGTGGTTTTGTGTGCTATGGCATGCAGTGTAAAAGTCACAGGATGACTTTGGGGTGTCAGTTCTTCTCCTACCATTTTGTGCTTTTAAGGAAGCAAACGCTGGTGGTTAGTCTTTCAGTGTGGGCAGTAAATGGTTTTATGTGCTGAGCTTTCTCCAGTCCCTACGTAGGTTAGGTATTGAGGCCAGTGTTGATAGTCATTTGTTCAAGAATATGCCATGCAGATTATGTCTTATGTTTTGTGTGTTCATAACCTAGCATCTTATCCACAGGTAATAATGTATGTGACACTTACCAGATGAATGAATGCTTAGTGTTTGTAGAGCAGAGTAAATTTTTAGATTGTATGTTAGAATATGATGACAATCACTCTGGCTTATTTTCTCATTTCCCTTTGGATTGGTTTTCTTACATCCAGCACTAAGTAAAGGTTGAAGCCTGCATGTTTGTTTTTCCCCTTTACTTCCTTTGTTTCACTGCTGGACTCATACAAGATAGGCAAGCACTGAGCTATGTTCCTGGTTGTTAGCTGTGAGTAGGATATTTTAGATTGCTTGGGCTGCCTTAAAACTTGTTATTTTTCTGCCCAAGTCATCATGCCTGACCCAGCCAACTTGTAAATCCCCTTTTCCTTTTCCTAGGAAGAAGTCCACTTTTGCTGCTACCCGCCCATCCTCTGTTCTCCTTGAGCAGCTTGCAGTGTGTGTCAGTCAAGGGGAACCTGTATTGTTAGTGGGAGAGACTGGAACTGGTAAAACCTCCGCTGTCCAACACTTGGCTCATGCCACAGGTATTGAGAGGCTTGGGTGGTAAGAGGTGGGCATAGACCTTAACTTGTAGACTAGGACTGGCCTCAGTTACCCGTGTGCTTGTATTATTTGCATGTATTACCATGCCTGAGTGTATGTTGTTGTTTTCTTCTAAATAATAAATCTAAGTTTATTAAAGTTTGAAGTGGACTTATTCCACTTATATTTGGTTTTCCTGGAAATACCGACCACTATTAACAAATCGGCATTATCTTAATTATTTTATTGTCTCTATATACACACAAACACAGACATGCTTACATGTATATGTTGTTTCAAAATCAGATTGTATTTTGATGTATATATGAAATATATACTGTTTTCCTTGTGGTATAGCCCAGGTTGACCTCCTGCTTATGAGCCTCTGCCTTCTTGGATAACAATACAGGTCGATGGCAAGACTTGCTTATGTTTACACTTAATTATGTTTATGTTTTAAATGCCTTTCTCTTTTTAATGGTCAAGTAGTATTTTATACTGTGGATATTGATTTAATCCTAATTAAATTTATCGAAGGATCTTTTTGTTTGCTTTTTATTTTTTGTGTTTTTGAGACAAGGTATTACTATGTATTTCTGACTGTCCTGGAACTCACTATGTAGACCAGGCTGGCCTCCTTCAACAGAGATTCACTTGCCTCTGCCCCTGTAGTCCTGGGATTAAAGATATTTGCCACTACCACCCAGCTGAAGGATCTTTTTGTTGGTTTCAATTTTTAGATATTAAAGACTTCTAAGACTTCTGAAGTTAACTGAGAAGTCAAAGAAAATGCATTTGTGTAAACTTGCCCTGCCTTCTTAAGGAATGTGTTGTGATTTTTCTCAGTAAGCTTTCTTTTCTCTCTCTTTTTTCTTTCTTTCATTTGGTTTTTTGAAACAAGTCCTCACTGTGTAGCTCCAGCTTGTGTAGAATTCACTTTGTAGACCAGGCTGGCCTGGAATGCATCGAGGTCTGCTCGATATTAAAGACATGCACCATCACTGCCTCGCTCCTTTTAAATGTTTGAAGTAATTCTTTTGCTCTGTTTCTTAAAGGTCACCGTTTGCGAGTTGTGAATATGAATCAACAAAGTGACACCGCAGACCTTCTTGGAGGGTAAGTGTGGTTCACACACTGTTACAGTACTGCATCATGTTCACTGCTTGGAGGGTAAGTGTGGTTCACCCACTGTTACAGTACTACGTCATGTTCACTGCTTGGAGGGTAAGTGTGGTTCACCCACTGTTACAGTACTACGTCATGTTCACTGCTTGGAGGGTAAGTGTGGTTCACCCACTGTTACAGTACACATCATGTTCACTGCTGGAGTTGGAAAATAGTTTTCTTACAGAAAGCATGTCTAGCCTGCTTGGAGGTTATGCCAAGACCTGTACCCCTTTCTGCGTCACAGTGCAGTTTGTTCTTGAGCCAGAGTCTCACTGTATAGTCATGGCTGGTCTGGAACTAATTATATAGACCAAGGTGGCTGCTAGCACATGTGCCACTGTGCTGGTATATGTAACCCAGGATTGGAATAGCTGGTGTGTGAGCTTGAGAATGCATGTGTGCCATAGCACACACATGGAAGACAGAGGACAAGTTGCACTGCATAGTATTAGATTAATTTATTTTTGTGTGCTTGAGGGTGCATATCTGCCAGAGCAGGAAGGCAATTTCCATGAGTTCATTTTCTCTCTCACCCTCTAAATGCTGGAGTTGTCAAGCAACAAGCACCTTTACCCACTGAGCCATCTCATTGGCCCCTCTCTTAAATTTAAATGACACTTGAGGTTCTTGTGTTCATAGAAATATTTAAGTTACCAAATAAACAGTTATTTATTGTTCTTTGTTTTTTGAGGCAGGGTCTCTCTGTAGTCTTGACTAGCCTAGAACTCACTATGTAGACCAGAGTGGCTTTGAACTCAGAGAGCCACCAGTCCCTGCTTAGTGAGATTAAAGGCATGTACCACCAGGCCTGGGTCAAAGATAATGCTCTTGATGGAGAAAGTTTAAAAAAAAAAAAACAAAACAGAAAGTTATGTGACCCAATGCTTATGTTGATCCAAGGAGGCAGTTCAGGGTCTTTTCTCTTTTTCTTTCTTCTTTTCTTTTCTTTTTTTTCTTTTTCTCTCCCCGAGACAGGGTTTCTCTGTAGCTTTGGAGCCTGTCCTGGAACTAGTAGATCAGGCTTGCCTTAAACTCACAGAGATCCACTCGCCTCTGCCTCCCGGGTGCTGGGATTAAGGGCGGGCGCCACCACCGCCCAGCCAGTTATGGAGTCTTAATCCTTGATCTACAGAAATGTTTTTGCAGGTCTGGTTTTTAACCAGACACGTCTATAATACTATCTATCTTATTTAAATATGTCTAGACATGTTTCTGTTAAAATATGTCTTTAGCAATTAGCAATTTATGAGTATTCTTAACACAAATGATATTAATCTTGCATCACTGAATATGGTCTGAGTCCATGCTCTAAGAATTGGTAGTATTTTGCCAGCCATTGTAAGGAAGGTCATTTTGTTGTCTTTTTCCTGTTGTTTTGGGGGTTTAACCAACCCTCTAGTGCCTTCATATACAAGGTAAGTAAGTATACCAATATATCAAGCATGTAGAAATCTGACTGTACCTTGATAACAATGAAGAATTTGAACCATTGCTTCTTAAAGTACAGTTTTGTTTCTGTACAACCTTGGGGAATAGAAGATAATCTTTTTTTTTCTGTTTTATACAATATCCTTAGTTACCAAAGGAAATCGTTACATTTTTATGTAGGTGGAAACATGCCTTATTTTCTGAAACCATGTCTTTTATTTTATGTGACTATCTTATTTAAAATGAGCAGGCCGAAGATAATTTTGGGGAAAAAAAAACCCCAAAATTTAGTAATAAACCATGAGATATGGTAAACTCCTAGGCTGGAGAGATGGCTCAGAGGTTAAAAGCACTGGCTGTTCTTCTAGAGGTCCTAAATTCACTTCCCAGCAACCACATGGTGGCTCACAACCATATGTAAGGATATCTGGTGCCCTCTTCTGGCCTACAGACAGGGCACTGTATACATACATAATAAGTAAATAAATCTTTAAAAGAAAAAGAGAGATGGCAATATTCTATTCCTGAGATGTATAGTTAGTTTCATTTTTTTATATCCATGCTAAATACATTTAAATATAACTACTATATTAAAAATGTAAAACTTCTGTAGGCCTGAGTGGTTTACAAATCTGTCTTTGTAAAGACATCTATTCCAAGTAAAGGTACTTTAGAATAAAGAGCTTTAAAGCCTTTCAGGTTATTTCCACTGAGATGGCTTTCTGATTGTCAGTCTGTGTGTTTATTACCCCAATGCTCTTTGTGTGTGTATGTTTTTAATTTATTTATTTATTATATATACACATGCCAGAAGAGGGCACCAGATCTCATTACAGATGGCTGTGAGCCACCGTGTGGTTGCTGGGAATTGAACTCAGGTCCTCTGGAAGAGGCTCTTAACCTCTGAGCCATCTCTCCAGCCCCATGTGGTTTGTTTTTGAAACAGTATTTTTTATTCTATGAGAATTTTATACAATTGCTTTGAATATAATGACTTTCTAACTCCTCCCATAACCACTCTGTCTTATTTTCCATCCCTTCCTTCCCAAATTTGAGATTTTTTTCTTTTAATTTTCTTAAATTTCCTCTCCCAAGTCCAGTTTGTGTTTCCCAGCTAATTAGTGGCTCTTGTTCTTTTGTTTGGTTGGTTCCTTGTTGTTGTTCTTAGAAAGTTTTACTATGTAACCCAGGCTGGCCTTAAACTCAGAATAATAAATGAGAATATACACAGCTCTGCATAGAGAGAGCACTTGTGTAACATCAGGAAAACCCAGAGTTTGATTTTTGATAATGAGGGTTGATGACATTTATCATTTAAAACAAATCAAAAAACAAAGGCCTAGGTAAGGTACAGTGGCACAGGCCTGTAATTCCAGTATTTGGAAAGCAGGAGGAGAATCCACTAGTGAAGAAAGTTTGGTGTTCCATTATTTTATTCTCTGCTCAAAGCTAAAAGTAGCATTTGTCCCTGGGCAACCAGGGCCTGCATCTGCCACCCATAAAAATTTCTTGAAACCAGGTTTGTCACCAAGTTTCATATATGGGTTCATTTAAATATGATTGATAGCAAAATAAATAACATACCTTTTGTTTTCCAGGTAGAAATTTCAGACTTTTCATAGTGCTTTTCATCTAAAATATTTAATTTTCATTATAAATCTGTCAAATTGTTGGAGTGGTAAGATCGATCACAGGTGAAGACTTAGGAGATTCTGTGTTGTCATATTTCTGATTTTGGTTAGTTCGCATTGCGTTTCCTAGTCTCTGCTTCAAGAATTTATAAATCACATTTACTGTTTTGTTTTGTTTTTGTTTTAAAGTTTTAAGCCAGTAGACCATAAACTTATTTGGCTGCCATTACGAGATACGTTTGAGGAACTGTTTGTCCAGACGTTTTCCAAAAAACAAAACTTTACCTTCTTGGGACACATTCAGACCTGCTACAGGCAGAAACGATGGCATGATCTCCTCCGACTAATGCAGCACGTACAGAAGTCAGCTATTGCCAAGGAAGGGAGGGAGAGCCAACCAGGTAAGAATGTGGAAGGCTTGACACTGGGACTCACCTTGTAGGTATAAAAGATGAATTCAGTAAAAGGAGAAAAGTGGAGCTTTGTAGGTCTTCAGGCAAAACTAGTTTTGAAGTGTTCCTGCTGCCATGCTTGTATTGTAGACATGGCTCTATTATGATCACTAGATAGTGCTGGTGTACAAGCACTGCCTAGTAATCAGGACGACGTATTTTCTGAGAAAGAACTGGCTTTCACGGTAAACAAACTTTTGGTCGCTTAGTGGTCTTCACTTTCCTTCCTCGCCTATGAAATGGTAATAACATCAGCTACTTCAAAGGTTCTTCTAAGGGGAAGCACAACACAGAGTGCACGTATAAGTGAGCTCTTGGTGACTGGCACATGGTTAGCATTTGTAAGGATTTAGTCCTTTGCACTTTGTCTAAGATGCTTAACATGCTTGTGTTTCACAAGTTTTATGCTTTTGTATTAGAAAGTCATACTATATTTATAAACAGTATGTTTACATAATTTTGCATCACTTGGTCAAAATACATGACAAACAACTTTAAGGGTGAGAAGATTTATTTTGACCTGTGATTTAAGATTAATTCCAGTCTGGTGGTGGTAGCACACACCTTTAATCACAATTCTCAGGACTCAGAGTCAGGCAAATCTTTGAGTTCAAGGCCATCCTGGTCTATGAAGTGAATTCCAGGAGAGCCAGAGCTGTTACGCATGGAAACCCTGTCTTGGGACCCCCATCCACCCCCCCCCCAAAAAAAAAAGATGGATAAAGAGGTGTGGCAGCAAACAGGAACATCTGTGGCAGTAGGAGAATAAGGTGATGGTTGTTCACGTCAGAGTGACTCTCAAAGCAGAGATCAGCTGGAAGTTGGTTCTCTTTTTCCACCATGTGGGTTCCTGGGATGGAAGTCAGATCTGTCAGGCCTTATTCATTGAGGCATCTTGCCAACTCTATAGAGAGCAGCTGTAACTAAGGGCCAGGGTTTAGTTTTTAAAAGCCTGTCCCAAGAAGCCTATTTCTTTCCAGCCAGCTTTCACCTTCTAACAGGTTCCATGGACTTTTAAGAGAGAAGGCTCAGTGGTTAAGAATCTGTGGTTCTGGGGAGAGAGTGACCTAGATTCTCAGCACCCCTGTCTGCTGGCTTACTCCATCTCCAGGGGATTCTGACACTTTTGTTCTCTGTGGGCACCCACACTGACACACACACACACACACACACACACACAGAGAGAGAGAGAGAGAGAGAGAGAGAGAGAGAGAGAGAGATATTTAAAATAACAAATATGAATCTTAATTTAAAAGAGTGGTTTTAGATAAGGAACATACATTTAAAACATATGCCTTTGGGGGACATTTAAGACTCAAACCATTGTACTTGAATTTTAAGGTCTTTTCTTTATTCTTTCCTAGGGCTGCTTCTAAAGGAGAAATGGGAAACATTTGGCCTTAGACTCAGTCACGCCCAGCAACAAATGAAAATGACGGAAAATGCCCTTTTGTTTGCATTTGTGGAGGTATTTTATTTATTATTTATGTGTGTGTATGTTAGTTTGATGAAGAATAAAGTCTGTTGAGGGTTATTATTTGTATTGTGCCTGCTATTTAACACAGAAGATACTTAACAGATAATATAAGGAGAAGCAATGTTCTCAGTATTTAGGGTTTTAATGAGGATAGAAAATATTTAATTGAGGATAGTGTATTCTGTTACTTCACCTTTGTATGATAGGACCAAGCACAAACTCCAACTTAGTTGTCTGTGTGAATGTCTGTATTCGAAAAGGGGATGTGATTAGATCAGTGCCTAGGTCTGGTTCAGACCATGCTCATCTCCTGTGTGCTGTGGACTATTTTGTGCACTATTTTGATTAAATTAAACATCAGTGATGTAGGGCTGAATATTCATTTTGATATTCTTTAGTATACGCTGTGATAGGTTGTGAATTACAAACAGTATACACTCCTGATTCGGAAATTTTGAGGTCTTGGTGTGAATCTTGTGGGTGCTTTTTTGTTTGTTTTTGACAGAGTCTCACTGTGTAACTTTGGCTGGCCTGGAACTCAGATCTGGGATCAAAGGCACATCCCACCATCCCCACCTTGGGTGCTTTTCAGAACCAATTGGGTGTTTTCCATCATCTGAATTTGTTGTATGTTTACTTGGTCATCCATATAACTCATGTTTATATCATCCTACCTTGTAGGCTTAAAGATAGTTGACCATTTTGGACATTTACAGTCCAAACTACCTTACATTTACAGTCTAACACTGCCAACTGCCTGAATTTATTATTTAAAGTATATATTCATTAGTGGGAAAAATATGTCCTTGCCTCTGTTCTTAACCTTACTTGTGTTAACTTACTTTTGCTGTGTCTTTACTTGAAATATGTTATCTTCCAGGGTACCTTAGCTCAGGCTATAAAGAAAGGAGAATGGATCTTATTAGATGAGATTAACCTGGCTGCTCCTGAAACACTGGAATGTCTGAGTGGTTTACTTGAAGGATCTTCTGGCTCTCTGGTTTTGCTTGATCGAGGAGACACAGGTAACATTTAATCCCCTTGGGGTTTGTCTTGGTCAGTTAAAAGTGAATTCTTTTGTCTAGACATATTACATGGGGCTTCCAGTGGGGTTTTTTATTAAGTTAATAAGTTCCTGTGGAAGCAGATTAAACTGTTATTAGGTGCTATGGGGAATGCAGAGAATAAGGTAATTTGTCAAGGCATTTAAGATGTAGATATGCAGACACTGTCCAAAGAAATACACACATAGGTCTTAGGTAATGAAAAAAAATAATTAGAAGTAAACAACATACCAGAAAGGTTTGAACAGCAGCATGACTTAGCAGTGAGTGTGTATGTGTGCACTTGCGAGCCTGTGCTGTCTGCCTGAACATGATCTTACTTCAGGAAAGGCATGGCTGGTGGAATAGCCAGCACTAACCTGGCTGGACCTGGGGTCTTCGCGACTACGCTGGGGTCCTGAGACAGGTCACTTGAATGCTAAAAGTTGGATTTTTTCCATTTTCTCCTAATAGAGCCACTGGTTCGGCACCCTGATTTTCGTTTATTTGCGTGCATGAATCCAGCTACTGATGTGGGCAAAAGAAATCTCCCTCCAGGAATAAGAAACAGGTAAGGATTTTGTTTCCTTTTCTTTTTTGTTAATCTTTATATATCCAGATTTCAAACAGTGTTAAAATTCATTGGTCTCTTGGTAGAGGAATCTTGGTTTCGTTATTTGTTACTTGTCTTGTCTATAGCTTGTAGGTATATAAAAGTCCAGAAACCTGGAGAATCATTCTCTAGTATTGTTTATTATTTATGCTGCTTCTACAAGTTGATCCTAGACTGTATACTAGTTCTTTGGTAGTTAGTACGGTACTAAATAGGTATTGTTGACTACAATTTATTTTTAGCTATTAGGGGAATTTTGTTTATAGAACATAATGCTGTTCAGTGCTTAGCTTGGGCATTTTGCATGTAACGTTGAAGAATAAGGTTTAGTGTTACTAATATTTGCGCTGTCTCATGTTTGGAAATAGTCTCTAAAGTCAATTAGGGGCCAGCAAGATGGCTTCAAGAATAAAAGTGCTTGTTGCCAAGGTGAGAACCTGCATTCAGTCCAGAAACTACATGTTAGGAGAAACCTAACTCCTGCAAACTGTCCTCTGACTCTGCAGAAAAAATGTAATATGCTTGTCCATAAATCATTCACATATCATAAATAACGTGTATGTTTTAGAAAGCCTGTTCAGAATTCTGTTTCCATTATTAAGAAATAATGAAAATGTTATAGATAATTTTAAAATTATTAAAGTGTGTGCTTTTTTTTACATTGTTTTAGTTTTTAATCATGAGGGTGTGTGTGTGTTTAGGTTTTTTTTTTTTGAGACAAGATCTCACTGTGTAACCCTGGCGGTCCTAGAATTTACTGTGTATACCAAGCTGGCCTTAAATTAAAAAAGATTCACCTGTTTATCTGTGTCTTTAAATCAAGAAGAAGTTTTTTTTTTTTTTTAATGAAATTGGGCACTCCAGTCTTGCTTTTTTTTTAAGGTAGGATAGTAATGTCTTGGTTGCCTATTCCCTTGATGAATGGTATATACAGGTATAGATGGTCCCTCTGATTGGTGTTAGTTTGAGTCTGTTCTTTTGGATGTTACTATACTGATGCCTGCTTGGTTCCTGGTCCCATTTGATTAGAGACGTTTGTCCATCCTCTTACTCCAAGGGTTCTACCCGTCTTTAAACTAAGGTGTGTTTCTTACAGATAACAGAGAGATGGGCTTTCTCCCGAGCCATTCAGTCAGCCTATATGGTTACAAAGTTGAGGTTTTAAGTTAATATTGAAATGTGTATATAAATTGTGGTCATCATGTTAGTGATGCTGTTTGTATTTTAATACGTACAGCAGCTTCATGTTTCTTTTCAGTCTTTCTGCTATGCTTCCTCTCTTCAGCCCACATTACTGCTTCCTCTATTTTCTTTTTTCAATTCTTGTCTAGTGCTTCCATCTCCTGATTGAATTGTTATTTCTGTCAGCCTTACTTAATGTTTCTGTGTTTGTGGGCATCACTCAAAACTTTCTTTTCCTTACGTTCTTTCTCTGTAACTTTGTGGAACTGTTTTTTTCTTTAAACTCCTTGAATTCTTTGACCAAGTTCATTATTGTTCTTTTAAATTCTGCCTCCTGTATTTTCTCTCTACAAGACTGGTAGGATTTGGAGATAAGCTATTGTCCTAATCGCCCGTGTTGTTGGTATTTTGTGACAAGACCTGGGCATGTGGACTTTTTTATTAGTTCTGTGTTTGCTGTGGACAGAAGGAAGAATAGGCCTAGAGTTCAGAATAGGCTTGGGAAGAATGAAGTCAGGTGGACATAGGATGCTAGGCTGGTGGACTCAGTGTATTTCCTGGTTCAATTCTGTGCTGTGAGGGTGGGTCTGACAGAGTGGTTAGGTTGAATATTACATAGGAGGGGGCTGTTGGAAGCCGAGAGGTTGACTTCAAAGGAGAATCCAGGCTGCATCCTAGAGCAGTGCTTCCCAACCTTCCTAATGCTGGGACCCTCTAATCCAGTTCCTCATGTAGTCTGACCCCCAACCATAAAATTATTTTTGTGGCTACTTCATGACTGTAATTTTGCTAGTTATGAATTATAATGTAAATATTTGTGTTTTCAGATGACTCCCTTTTGAAAGGGTTCATAACTCATAGGTTAAGAACCACTGCCCTAGAGAATGATGTGGGATATACTAATTTCTTACCACTGGTTAATAATTTTCTTACAGGTTCACAGAACTTTATGTAGAAGAACTAGAAAGTAAAGAAGACTTACAAATTCTTATTGTGGATTATCTGAAAGGACTGAGTGTGAACAAGAACACCGTGCAAGGAATTGTAAAGTAGGTTCTCCTTTGCTAGTTCCAGGACAGGCTCCAAAGCTACAGAGAAACCTTGTCTTGATAAACCCAAAGGGAAAAAAAAAAAGTTCCCTGCAGATACATACGTTTTCATGATTTGCTTCTATGTAAAGAAAACTGGTAGAAGGATTTGCTTTGAGATTGAAGCTTTATTATGAATTCCCTCAGGTTTTCATAAGGAAACTCCTTATACTACCTATGAAAATCAACAGGTGCTTTTCTCTTTATTACTTCTGTACGTTCACAGCTTAGTATTTGAATTCCTAAGCTAGGAAATTGCTTGTCTTTTATCTTTGTCCGTCTCTTTTCTACTTAAAATTTGCATAGTAGCTAGATGGAAGCCAGGGGTAAGTTTGCTTCTATAAACTGGATTATGTTTAGTATTAAGAGACCTCCATATATAGACTTTAGAACTGTGGTATGGGTTGGCCTTGAGTCTCTTTCTCATGTTTTGGAGGCCATGTGGAAAGACCATAGTGTTTTGTGCAGACAGCCTGAGGTGCAATGCTAACTCAGGAAGCTGGAAACTGTTATGTCACTCTGAGAATTACTTTCCTGCTGAAGGGGATATAATATGGGAAGGGGTTAAAATAGGATATGAGCTATCCTATTTACTTAGTATTCTACAGCTTGTTCTCTTCCCTACACATGCACTTTTGGTGGTGTTGTATACAAGCTAAGCAGGTGCTCTGTATACAACCCTGGCTGTCTTAGTCTTCTGAGTACTGGTACTAAAGGCGTAGCTATTATACCACGCCTAACTATTATACTTGTTTATTCTTTTTTATTTTCCAATCCCCCCCAGCAAAAAAAAAGAAAGAAAGAAAGTTCAATTTGTTTTGTCTAGATATTCACTAGAGTGTAGTCACACCTTAAGTAGAACTGAGTCCTTCCCCTTTTGCACCCCTGCTGGAATCCATCTCTTGTGGAGAGCGCCACTTCAGCATCCTATCATGGTTTTAAAGAGTTCTCTTCCGTGGCTTCCTATTTAGGCTTTTACTGTTGAAAGGGGTGGTAGAGTTTGTTACTTACAAGTCTTTCTAAACCATGTTTCTGCAGTCATCATTATCACTACAAACATAGCTGATTTGCTCTTTTTGGTCTGAGGGAGCATGGTGGATATGAGTTTTCATGTCAGCACAGACCTTGAACAGGACTCCCATTTGTAGTAGGGACCACGAACCCAGACACAGACCTAGCCCTCTGACACAGATGGTATCATGGCCATCTACAAGGCTTCAGACCTCAGCCTAGACCACAGACATCCTCCCAGCCTTCTGTCCACAGATATCAGCATAGACTCAGCTACAAATCCAGACATGGCTCTCTGCGGCAGCACCATGGTAAGGCATCACCATAGCCTTACATAGCAGCACAGGCCACTGAGGTCAGGATGGCCCCCAGTAGTAGCATAGCCCACAACAGACTATGGTTGTCCATGTGACCTCCAGTGGTAGCACCAGCCATAGATAGCAAAGACCTGACTTCAGAAAGACCAGGATGCAGACTTTGCCTTTAGCAGCTGCATGGGCCTGGATACAACCATTAACCATTGCCTTAGGTGACAGACAGGCATGATGATATGTGCCCTTCAGTGACAACATTGCCCATGGTATTAACATGGAATCAGACTGTAACACAGGCCACAGATGTCGACTCAACACAGACTCAGACGGCCATCAGTGACTGCAGGGACCTGGCCATCACCATGGTCTCAGGTGGCAACACAGGCCTCTCAGATCAGTATGTGTGTCCCTGGCGACAGCAAGGCTCACAAACACCCTACGTGGCCCTAGGCAGCAGCACAGGCCAGGGATCTCCGCTTGGCCTGTGGTGTAACGCAGGCTGTACACATCAATTCAGACATTGGCTGTAGCCCAGACCTGGACACCACCATCGTCTCAAGATGGCATCGCATCCTGCTTACATCAGTATGGTCCCCTGGACATCACAGCCCATGGACATCAATATGGATCCAGGCCACAGCACAGGCTGTGAACATGTCATTAAGTGATGGTATGGTCATCAACCCAGACCCTGGCCACAGCAGGGCCGCTGACCCACACATGGCCCTCAACAGCATAATGGGACATGATGGGTCTTTCAAGGAGATCCAGTCAAGAAAGTTGACTGTTCCTCATCTTAGGCGATGACGTCTTTGCCCAGAGCTAGGGTGATCCTTTGGCCAGACAGCTTGTTCAGGGGCTGAGTCTGAATCTGCTTAAACTCAGGCTGCTGCACACCATTTTGTTGACCCCACTGGGAAAAGACACGATCCACTGTTGACCTCAGCCCTCTGAAGACGGTTTCTCTGTAGCTTTGGAGTCTGTCCTAGAACTCACTCTTGTAGACTCAGCTGACTTTGAACTCACAGAGATCCACCTGTCTCTGCCTCCCAAGTGCTGAGATTAAAGGAGTGTGCCATTGCTCAACAGTGGTGGATATGCTATAGTGCATTTCAGGATGGCCAGGGCTACACACACAGTGAAACCCTGTCTTGAAAAGCTTAAAGAAAAAAAATAGCCTTTGTAGTTTCAATAAAGACATAGAAATAGCAGGAAAATAATTACTATTTAATAAAACTGCCTGAACTTCATCCTCTTTGTAGCTTCTACACTGCTTTGCGGAAAGAATCTGGGACCAAATTGGTGGATGGAACTGGCCACAGACCTCACTACAGCCTTCGGACACTCTGCAGGGCTTTACGGTTTGCAGCTTCCAACCCATGTGGCAGCATCCAGCGCTCACTCTATGAGGTGTTTCTAATATCTGTTTTCCTGAGCAGCTGGGTGGATGGGCTTGCTATGAGTGGGAAGGAGTGGGACCCAAATGCCACCTCTGCCAGTGCTTGTCAGTCAATTTTGTCTGTAACATTTTGGACTGAGGTACCCTGCTCTTTTTTTTTTTTTTCTGGGCAAAGTGGTGTTGGCACGTGATTTTAATCCCATAGAGGCAGGAGACAGATCTCTTGAGTTCAAGGCCAACCTAGTCTACAAAGCTAGTTCCAGGACAGCCAGAACTATACAGAGAAACCCTGTCTCAAACAAACAAAAATTGTTCTGGGATGTTCCAGGATGTTAAATTTTATTCCCCAAATAAGGCCAGTTTGTATTTATCTGTGTTTGTGTTTTCTCTCTAGGGCTTTTGTTTGGGTTTCCTAACACAGCTTGACAGGACATCACACCCAGTAGTTCAGAAGCTCATCTGTCAACACATTATTTCTGGCAATGTCAAAAGTCTGCTGAAACAGGTGTGTTCTTTGGTGTTCAACTTGTTTTATATAGCTATTTGAGGAAAACTTTTCTGTCTTTTTTTTTTTCTTTATTACATATATTAGAGTGTTTTGCCTGCATATATGTCTACAGAGCACTTCTGTTCCTGTATGTCGAGGCCGGAAGAGGGCATTGGATCCTAGAACTGGAGTTAGTGATGGTTCTGAACTACCGTGTAGGTTTTAAGAATTGAACCCATGTCCTGGAAGAGATGCCAGTCAGTCAGTGCTCTTAATCCCGAGCTGTCTCAGCCCCTTGTAGCAAAAACTTTAAAAAGATTATAGATATGTATTGTCACCAGTCCAGAGGCAGTGGCACCTGGGAGACTGGAGCCTAAGAATGAGGTGGACTAAATCTCATGCCATAGCCAAGTTCATTCCAAGCATCAGGCAGTTGGTGTTCTGAGGGTTAAGAGGAGTCACTTAGTAAAGTGTACAATCCCAAGGATAAGCCACATGTGCAGAACGTATTTTTCCATAGAGGCATATCAACAAATAACAATAGCCAGTTGTGATGACTAATCGTAAGGAACCTCACTCCTAGCCAGTACGCCTGGGAGGAGCATGAAAATACATTCCAACAACAATTCTGTGCTTTGAAGAAACTGAGGGCACAAGACTCTTGTTTTCTGTGAGTTTTCTCACAAGCACTTAGAATTCTCCTCACACAACTCCATTCTTGGACCGTGTTACAACAGTGTATATCTTAGATGGTGAAATTTCAATTTTATTTGAGGTTTGAATTCTATAGATAGCCCTTTCTAAACAAAGTGTTAATGTGTGTATTCATTTTATTTTATGCTTAAAGTTCCAGTATGGGCTTGTTGATTCACTGAGGTAAACTCTTACACGTATTTTGTATAAGTGAGCCCATTGCATAAGGATATTACTCTGTGGCTTTCCTGGTTGGGGAAAATTGCTGGGTCAACCTTAGGATCTCATTCATGGTAGGCAAATACTTTATCCCTGAGCTATATTTCCATCCCCACTTTTCCTCCAAACAAAAGCTACTTGATGAATTTTGTGTGTGAGCGGGCACATAAGAGCCACAGTGTACGTGCAGAGGTCAGAGAATAACTTTTAGCACTTACCCTTCTCCAGAGCTGAGTCAGGGTGGCTCTATTTCTGCTTCTGTGGTGAATACTCCAGGCTAGTTGACTTGTGAGCTTCTGTCTGCACCCCTCGTCATGCTAGGGGTTCTAGCGTTACTGATGATCACCACATCTAGCTTTTTACATAGGTTCTGGAGATTGAATTCGAGTTGTCAAGCCTGTGTGTCCTGTCTCTAACCTGCCTTTTTATTTAGCCTACCCATATCTTTAATTTGACTCCGGTTTGTCCTGGTTACAGCTCTGTTGCTGTGAAAAAACCACAACCAAGGCAACTCCTATCAAAGAAAACATTTATTTGGAGTTTTGCTTACATTTTAGAGAGAGTCCATAATAATAACTGTGGGAAGCAGGCAGATATAGTGCTGGCAAAATAACTGAGAACTCTATGTCCTTATCCACAGGCAGTGGTCAGAGACCTGCGCTTGGCATGGGCTTTTGGAACTTTAGAGCCCACCCCCTCAGCGATACACTCCTCTAACAAGACCACACCTAATCCTTCTCAAACAGTTCTATTAATTGGGGACCATGTAGTCACACATGAGCCTATGGGGCCATTCTCATTCTCATTTAGAACTACTACAAGGTTTTAAAGGGGGTGGGGATACTGGTAAAAGCAAGAGCTTTTGAGTTTGATACAAAATTACAAAGTAGCATCAGGCTAGAGGAAACAGAAAATTTCACCATCTAGCTTGTTCTCATTGCTTACTCATTAGTATAAGAAAGACAGGAATTTGAAGTTAATTTGGAGTCAACATTTTAAAAATAATGCATGTTTAACTAGTAGAGGCTATGAAAACATGAGACGATAAAACCGCTTAAGTTTACTTTGTGGGATTTACCCTACTAACACCTTTGGAATGGCTGTGTCGTGACCCATATTACCTGTTGTCTTAGGGTTTCTATTGCTGATAAACAACTATGACCAAGAGCAAATAGTTTATTTCAGCCTGTGCTTTATAAGTGGAGCAGACAGAAACCATGGAGGAGTGCTGCTTACAGGCTTGTTCCTCATGGCTTGGTCAACCCGCTTCCTTAAACTATCCAGGACCACCAGCCTGTGAATGACATGGCTCACAATGGGCTAGGTCCTCCCACATCAACTATTAAATAAAATGTACAGTGGTCTGAATTGCAATACCTTCCTCTCAGATGTCTCTAGCTTATGTCAAGTTAACAAACAAACAAAAGCCAGCCTACCCATAAAGGATCAGTTTCTATAGAGGTTTGGTTTTGTGTCCTCCGGATGACCCAGAATGTGGTGGTGTAAAGCCTCCTCTCTATTCCCTCTTTACATACTGGCCTAGTTTTGAGGAAAATGATAGATAGATATTTTAGATTAAAAAAAAAAATGGGTATTTTGCTAGGGGTGAGGGGGTGGAACCACATATGTGAAAAATTTGATTCTGTATGTTTTTCAACTAAATCTTTCTAGTCTTACCTAATTTTAAAACAAATATGCAAAAAAAAATTGTTCTCATTCTTGGAAGTAATTTTGTGTTTATATTTAACTCATGAGTTTTCTGTTGGAAGCACCCAGAGCAGAGATGTGTTCTCAATAAGAACTTTACTGCCCTCTGAAAGAATGCCAAAGTTGACATAGGACTATAGTCATTTCTCAAAGTCTTTTGTCTTTTTAGCCTATTCCAGAACCCAAAGGTGGTCGCCTGATCCAGGTCGAAGGCTATTGGATTTCAGTTGGAGACAAGGAGCCTACAATAGATGAAACATATGTTCTGACGTCTTCTGTTAAGCTGAACCTCAGAGATATAGTTCGTGTGGTCTCTGCAGGGTATGTGTGGGTTTACCCTCCTGCTACTGTGGCGTTCCTACAAGAGGCACAGTGTTTACTTAGCTTGCTTTCCTAAACTTTGACAGAGCTTTGCTGAATTACTGCTTTCTAAAACTCATTGCCCTGTGATGATTTGTACTTGTGTGATTGGTGGGAAAGACTTAAAGATATTATTTTGGCCATCTTTGTCATTGCTTTTGTTCCTGGAGAGGTGATTAAGTGGTTGTGAGTGCTTGCTGTTGTTTCAGAGGATACAGGACATGGTTCCCGGTACCCATGGCCAGTAGGTTGTGATTGCCTGGAACTAGCTCAGTAGGATCCGAAGCTCATTTCTGAAGTCCTGCATACATATGCACTCTGACACACACAACTTGCAGACAAAAACATCCAAAACTAGAAAGTAAATATGCTTTATTTGATTATCACTTCTTATGACTAACAATTAATTCCACTTTTTCTTGCAAATACTACCAGAGAGGTTGGAATTACCTTAATATTTTTTGAGGAACAATTGTTCTATTAACCCATCTGAAGGCTGGGCATGATATGCAGGTTTAGTCCTATGCCAGCCCCTTGATTTGACAGGAGATTCTCTATGAATTTAATCAGAATTCAAATAACTTTGGCGATTTGCATTGTAGTTGATAATATATGTATTTTGACATAGACAAAGTATAGAAATTCAAAGAATAGGGTAATAGATAATGAGAATTTGGTGATTTAATAAAATTAGATGTGAGGGAGAAAAGTTAACAGATTAAACAAGAGACGTTTGTCAGCCCTGGCTCCTCTGGTGGTTAGAAAGTGTGTGTGTGTGTGTGTGTGTGTGTGTGTGTGTGTGTGTGTGTGTGTTCAGCCAAGTATGGTGGTACACCCCTTTAATCCCAGCACAGTGAGGCAGAAACAGACTAATCTCTGTGAGTTCAAGGAAAGCCTGGTGTACATAGTGAGTTTCAGGCCAGCCAGAGCTACGTAGTGAGACTCTATCTCAAAGCAACAGCAACAATAACAAAAACCATAGAACCTTCTCAGTGCGTGGGTATCTAAAGGCACTTTTTTTAGCTTCCCTTCTTTTCTCATCTCTTTTTATAATTACTGTGCTGACTAATGTTTTACAGAAGCTATCCGGTGCTGATACAAGGTGAAACATCAGTTGGTAAAACAAGTCTCATACGGTGGCTGGCTGCAGCTACTGGCAACCACTGTGTGCGTATCAACAACCATGAGCACACAGATATTCAAGAATACATTGGTTGTTACACATCTGACACCTCGGGGAAACTTGTCTTTAATGAAGGTAGTGTCATTACTTCACTGCTTGAATGTAAATTTTCATGCTTTTTGACCCATTTCTTATTTTTATAATCCCTTCTAATTGAGGCACTTGAACTGTATCATAATAGTTAGTAAATCTAATTCCTAGGACAGTGTAATTCCTGCATTGAACCAAATTTTGAAAAAGACAAAGTGTAGAGATTTAAAAGAAAGAGTAAAGAGGGGTTTTGGAATAAATAATGAGAATCTGGTGATTTAATAAAACTAGATGTCAGGGAGAAGATTTATCAGGTTGAACAAGAGATGTTTGTCAGCCCTTGCTCCTCCTGTGGTTAGAGAGAAAACGTGTCAATTGCAAGTCTTAGTTCTTGGATCAGTGGTGTCACAGATTGTTTGATGGTTGTGACTAGCTGCCGAGAGTAATTTGCTTGGAGTTGTAATGGTTGTGTAGGATTTGTGATTGTACATACACATTTTAATCCTTGTCATTTTCTCCTAGGGGTTCTTATTGATGCTATGAGAAAAGGCTATTGGATTGTCTTGGATGAATTAAATTTAGCACCTACTGATGTGTTAGAGGCACTCAACAGGCTGTTGGATGATAACCGTGAACTGCTCATAACAGAAACACAGGAAGTCGTTAAGGCACACCCTCGTTTCATGCTTTTTGCCACACAAAATCCCCCAGGGCTTTATGGAGGCAGAAAGGTATGTAACTTTTGCCTCAAAATCTGTTCATTACCATGTGAAATGGTAAACTCATTAGGAATGAGATGTTCTGGTCCCTCTTGAAGGTTTTGAATTTTTGTGGTGAATAGCAGGGCTGCTCTTTGGCAAATCAAATGAATAGATGCTTTTTAAGAATAAGATTTTAGTTAAAATGTGGTTATATCACTTCCCTTTCCTCTTTCCCATCACTTCCATTATTTCTCTTTCCATGCTTTCCCCAATTCCCTCTCAAATTGATAACCTCTTTTTTCTTTATTATTGCTACATATATAGATATGTTATGAATAGAGTGATAGATCAGTACACAAATATGTAAATAAAACTTGATGAGTTTTTGTTTATGTATATATGACTTTAGTGCTGATCACTTTGCTTTGGATATTTAGTCATGGGCTCATTGTTGGAGGAGACTTTCACACACACATTTTTGTATATTGCCTAGGTGCTGTCTAGAGCCTTCAGAAATCGATTTGTGGAATTACACTTTGATGAGCTGCCCAGTTCTGAGTTGGAAGTAATCTTGCACAAGCGATGTAGTTTGCCGCCTTCCTATTGCAGTAAATTGGTTAAAGTCATGTTGGACCTTCAGGTATTTCATATCCTCATCTGAACTTACATTTAGGTGGACTACATTCATCAGCATTGGCTTCACAGTTTGATAGTTTTCTCAAGCAGAAGCACATCTGTCCATTTAGTTTTAGAGAGTAAGGATAATTTTGGGGAAGTCTCGCTTCTAAAATGTGTCTGTTAATCTCCATTTTATGTATATGTTCCGGGGCCTGGGAGAGTTTACCCAGAGCTCATGCCTGCTGTGTCGCTCTCTATTACTGAACTATATTCCCAGCTCCTGGTTCTGGTTCTTCTGTAAATCAGCACTTTTACCATCGTAAATTTTTATTACATTTACTTTATATGACAATAGTTCCCTAGTTGTGTATGTTATTTGTAATTTTTGACAAAGTACTTATTTTTTGAGACTATTTTCATATGTTGCCTAGAGTATTCTAGAATTTGTGACTTCCTTGGTTGTTTTTGCCCCCCCCTTTTTTTGTTGTTGTTTTTCTTTGTCATAAAGATGTGGGCTAACAAGATGGTTCAGTGGGCAGAAACACTTGTGCAAACCTGACAGCCTGAGTTAGGTCCCCAGAACACACTGCAGCAAGGAGGGAACCAACTTTTGAAAACTGATCTCCAACCCGTGCTTACATATGGTGTAAAATATAGCGATGGTGTTGGTTAAATCTGTGATTGTGACACTGTAGTGGGAAACTTGGAAACCTTTCTTCATGCTTCTCCTTGTTAACTATAAAACTTAAGTTTGTTCCCTCCACTCTGAGACTGGTAATAAATTTAGGTCATTGTACATACTAGTGAAACATTCTACCAACACCTAAGGTTTATCAAATCGGGAGGCAGAGGCAGGTGGATCTCTGAGTTTGTGGCCAGCCTGGTCTATAGAGTAAGTTCCAGAATAGCCAGGGCTACAAAGAGAAACCCTGTCTGGGATGGGGGTGGGGTCTTTATTAGAAATTAATTAAATAGAAAACTATTAATACTCCTGGTCACAACTTCATGTCCTCTTGTGGATATTTGTTTGTGTTTTACAGCCCATTGTGTCCCATTAGTGTTGTCTGCACGAACATAGGCAGCTTGACAGTGGCCACACTCCTGAGGAGAAACGATTCCTCCTCCCTCAGTACTGATCAGTTACTAGTAGTGCGTCAGCTTCATTTAGGTGGTGCCTGTGAACCTCTCCTTCTTACCATGTTTGAATTTTGACTTGTTTGTTCTTGTTATGCAGGTAACCATAGGTGCTCTGAATTCATGAGTGCAGCCATGTCAAATGACAGCCTTTCCTGGTGCTCTTCCCTATCTTCCAGCTCTTGAATTCTTTCTCCCCCACTTCCATATAGTTTTCTAAGCCTTTCTGAAGTTGATATAAACGTCCTATTTAGAGATGAACATTTATAGTCGTGTATACTCAACAGTTTGAACAGTTATTAAGTCTTTGCATTGACTGCTACTTACTGCTAAAAGACCTCTGACCAATGTTAAAAGAGCAGGAATTTCTAGACAAAAGTAGAAGGCAGATAACGAGATGTCTCTTCAAGTAAAGCATCGGTAGTAGGTTCTGCCCTAGGACCTATGTCTTCACTAGCCATGAGAGTTTGATCAGGTTTACATTACCAGGCATGAGTTTCTCTACAGTTAGTTACCTGCATAACCATGGCGCTGTTCTATCAGCGGGTAAAGTTTGTCTGGCTGATCAGTGGTGTAACATTCATGTCCACTGCTGGATTTTTTTTCTCCCCCAGCAGACTTTATAGTTCCCTTTTACACTCGGAAAGCTAGTTAGCAGGAAAGAAGATTCCAGATCAGTTCCAACATAATTTCTGTGTCTTGCAACAAAGTATGCGGTGTCTTCAGGAGTAGGGCTTTGCCACCTAGTTACAGTGGGCAACCAAGAGCAATGACAATAACATGTGTTGTTTGGGGGCTTCCTGAACCTCCTTGATCAACAGTTGAAAGGCAGTTAATTCATGTCTTCTGATATGTGCTCAAATTCCTCCTCTTTTTTTTATAATTGTATTTGTATTTGTAATTATTTTACAATGTAGTTGTTTCCATAAGGGAGTTTGTGTACCGTTAGTTTTGGTAATCCACTCTCTGCCCTTTCTTTTCCCATGCCTCCTGCTCTCTTTTCCACTCTAGCCCTTGGATCCTTCTCCCCTTTCATAGCACATGTGTTCTGCTCACTCCTAGCCAACATTTTCTTTTATCTTTCATACTATTCAGATTATTCTCTTTCTGTATGGGAGATAGAATTTTTTTTTTTGCTATTAACATTTTTTCCAGATAATTATTTTATAATAATAAAAATTCCAGATAATTTTTATTTCTGAAAAGTTAAATCTAGTAAAATGAATTTGTTAAATAATTTATGTAAGATATTATTTATGCTTTCTATCTAGTATAGTAAGAATCAGTTATTTGTTTTTATACTTTAATAGTCCTACCGTAGACGTTCCTCGGTGTTTGCTGGAAAGCAGGGGTTTATTGCCCTTCGAGATCTGTTCCGATGGGCTGAAAGATACAGATTGGCTGAGCAGACTGAGAAGGACTATGATTGGCTACAGCATTTAGCCAATGATGGTATGTTTTAAATCATAAAATGATGCCAGATGTGTTATTTAAACAGATGCTTTCTAAATTGTGTGTGGTACATTCATTTTCTGACTTGTTCCAAAAACAGCCTTTCCCCCTCAGCTCCCATTGCTCTTATGAACAGTTAGAGTTCTGGCAGGCGGTCCTCTGTTCCCTTGTGGTTTTCTTATTTTAACCTGGGTCTTGCTTTTTAGCTTTGGCTTTTCTGTAATTCTCTTGCCACTGCCTATGAGTGCTGGGATTTTAGACATGAAGCCCTATGCCCAGCTTCTGTGGGTTTTCTAACCCTAGTCTGAGTTGCTGTGTGTGGGAGGTAGGCTCTGACACGGCCCCCTTTAGGAATTGCACAGGAGATTGGTAGCTTGTTACCTTCATTGTGGCAACCAGAGATAATCCAAACACTGTTACTTGCCAGGAATCAAGGAATGCATTTTATAGTCTTCTAATTTGGAAAGTCATTAATATAACCCTTTAAAAAAAATAAGGAACGTAAGTAAAATTGGCCTATGAGAGTTTCTTATTTCCCTCTCTGGTACTAAGATGATGTACTAAGGTGATGGCTTGCTGGGGATTAGTCCTGTTATTATAGAGTCATGGGACAGAATTCCAGCTCAGGGAAGATGGTCCTTTAGTGAGTTAGTTCTGACCACTTACCTTCAAACACCCTACTGGACAAAATGCTGAAGCAGGAAAGGAGTTTATTCAGTATAGCTATGCTAGGAAGACTGACTAGGGCTGGGTGGGGTGTGGAACAGAATCTGATGTCTTTAGTTCTGTCATAGGAGCTAACAAGCTTTTGGAGGACAAGAAGTAGGTGTAGTTAGGCATATTAGTTTATAGCCTGGTTGATCATTTTCTTAGGGTTGACCACACAGTACCCTGTCAGCAGTAAGAAAGTTCTGCTGCCTGAGAGTAGGTTTGAATCCTATCAAAGAATGTTAATGCATCAAATCTGTTGTTTGGAATATAAGGTAGGTTATAGGAGAGGATGACTTGGAGAAAGGACATGCCAAGGTGGGCAAGATATTAGGTCTTCAAGATTAGCACAATGGCTGGACACTTCTGGGAGTTGTGTTGGTCAAAGGTGGCAATTGACAGTCTGTTGATTATGGTGTCCCTGTGACCTGGGTAGTACCAGTGTGCTGTAATCCTAGCACATAGACTGAAGCAGGAGAGCTAGAAGTTTGAGTTGAGCCTGGTGGCATAATGAGAATCTGTTGGAGGTGATAGATGACACATTTTTATGCTTTTCTTTAAAGTTGTAACACATGATGAAGCATTTTGATCTGTGTATATATTCATGTAAGTCAGTACTAACACTGAGTTTTGACATGCCAAATCTCAGAAGCTTCCTTCATTTGATTGTTTGTTTGAGGAAGGTACTCACTGTGTAGTCCATAGACCTGGGACTTACTATAGCCGGGCTGGCCTTAAACTCATCTGCCTCACCTTTCATAAGATTACAGGCTTGTGTTATCCAGCCTGACGACTTCTTTCTCTTGTGAGTGGAGGTAATCAATTCTGTTTTCTCATGAGCTTCACCTACATGGGATCCTACAGTGCATAATACTCTTGAGGTTCTGACTTTGTGTACAGAGGGACCAAATCCTTTTTTTTCCTTAAAATTATATGGCTATAAGGCAAGAAACACATAGATATTTAGATCATTTAATTCGGCTGTTATGAAGCTAGTTACTCTGAACATTCGTGTACATCTTTTGGTATACACGCTTGCTCATTTATGTGTGAAATACATGATAATCACATTGATGGGGCATGGCTCTAGCATGTGGTTGGTATACTAGACTCTTCCTTTCTTAGGGTGGTTCTTTAGATCGCTGCTTCAGCAACAGCGGGTGGAAGTTGCTCTTCATGTTCTCAACATTCTTCACTATTACTACCAGATGCTTAGTTGTCTCTTTATTTCAACCTTCAGGTTTCATGCTTCTGGCGGGCAGAGTCCGGAAGCAGGAGGAAGCTGATGTAATTCAAGAAGTCCTTGAAAAACATTTCAAGAAAAAATTGTGTCCTCAGTCTCTTTTCTCCAAAGAAAATGTTCTAAAGTTGCTGGGTGAGTAGACCCAAACACAATAGGAACCTGAATAAAGTTGTGCTCATTTGAGCCTACAATTTTATTCTGCTTTGATAGGTAAATCGTCTGCCCAGTCAAGTCTGTTGGAGTCTAAGTTCAGCCATGTAGTATGGACCGAAGGCATGCGGAGACTAGCAGTGCTGGTTGGCAGAGCGCTGGAATTTGGTGAACCTGTGTTGCTGGTTGGAGACACTGGGTAAATCTCTGAAGCCATAGCTCTTTGAGAAGTCCCAGTTTCACTGCCATGGCATTAGGCTACATCTGCAGGGCTGAGTGAAGCACCTAGGGGGTTCTTTGCCCTTTCTTTCTCACTGTTGTCTTTTCTCTTTTCTTTAAAGGAAGATGTGTTATTTCTTTTCCCTTCATACTAAATCTTTTGCTTATGGAAACAAATGTTTTCTCTTGCTATGCCATTGGGAACTATTTTTATCCGCTTATTCTTTTAAATGTATTCAGTAGGTGTGGAGAGAAGTTGCTAGAGTCTGTAAGGATTGTTTCTGCCTCTCCCTTGATTGCTGTTGGTAGAACTATAAGAATGAAGAATTTGTAGTTGATGGCCTTCTGTACAAAGGATTTGGGAAGGCACTAATGTTCTACAGAGGAACAACATGAACCTGGCTTGCAGGGGTCTTGAGTTAAATTAGACTTGTAATGTGGTCTCATTGTGCCTCATCTCTTGCTGATATAATGTCTGTAGCTATGTAGTTGGAACAGATGCTGCTTATTAATCTGATTATATTTCTAATAGGTGTGGGAAAACTACCATCTGCCAAATGTTTGCAACCTTGGCAAATCGGAAACTATACTCAGTCAACTGCCACTTAAATATGGAGACATCAGACTTTCTGGGGGGCTTAAGGCCAGTGAGACAGAAGCCAAATGACAAGGTTTGTCTAGTAGCAAGTGTTGATATGTTTATTTAATGAACTATGGTTTGCTAAGTTCATGTAAGTGGATTCATAGTGGAAGAAGATACAGTTCAGATGTGTGTATGTGTGTACTTCACTCGTCTGTAGGGCATCCTCACAAATCTTGTCCCTTTCATAGACGCTTGTTTCTTGAAGAAAGTGTGTTTTACCTCAGACATCTAACTATGTGTGTTTAATTCCTCCTCCTTTCCAAACCATAGGAAGAAATGGACACAAGACTCTTTGAGTGGCACGATGGACCACTGGTTCTGGCCATGAAGGAGGACAGCTTTTTCCTCTTAGATGAGATCTCATTGGCTGATGACTCTGTCCTGGAAAGACTGAACAGGTAATATAAGTGAGGGGCTTGTTTATTGATGAAGTTGTTGACCTGGTTTTGATCTCTTGTATTTGTTAATTCTCCATGCTTAGTGCTTAGAAAATGATGGGATGTGCAGGAGTCTCTGTCCTTTTGGCTTCAGGGATCAAATGGTTGTTTTCATTTTTTTATTTTTTATTTTTTCTCAGTAATCGTTGTGGGATGATAGAGCTAAAACCAAATGAGCTTAAGTTACAATAGTTGTTTAAAAGCAGATTTTAAAGGTGAGCATCCAAACAAACCAGGCTCCCACAAAGTCAGTCCATGCAGTAGAATCAAAACCCAGTGCCTTTGTTCTTGGCTTCTCAGTCAGCCTTCATTGCCAGCCACATTCAGAGTGTCCAGTCTGATCACATGCTGCCTCACTCCCAGTCCAGCTGGCCTTGGTGAGCTCCCATTAGATCAGTCCCAGTGTCTCAGCAGGTGGACGCACCCCTCGTGATCCTGACTTCCTTGCTCATGTTCTCCCTCCTTCTGCTCCTCATTTGGACCTTGACTCACCTTTATAGACCTGGATGGATGGGGGAGGACCTTGGACTTCCCACGGGGCAGGGAACCCTGATTGCTCTTAGGACTAGAGAGGGAGGAGGAGCTGGGGAGGGGGAGGGAAAAGGGAGGCGGGGAGGAGGTGGAAATTTTTAATAAAAAAATAAATTTAAAGAAAAAAAATCAGATTTTATGCTTATACTTTATAACTTAATTTTTTAAGTGAAGCTAGTATTAGAATTTTAAATTTGATAACTGTAAGACAGTTCCACAACCTCTATTAGCCCTGATACAGTGATATACATTTTGCTGTCTTATTGGGGTATTGTATACCATAAAATTTTTATATTATATTATAACTATGGTTAGGTGTTTAGTGAACTTAGATTTTCAGTTTCCACAGTCACCATAGTCGAGTTTACACTAACATCATGTAGTAGAATCTCTCATGAATTCTGGATTTTTCCTGTTCCAGGCAATCACTAATTAACTTTTCTCCACAGTTTTGTGTTTTCTGAGTCTTCCATATAAATGCTTTATTCTCTTACTCTCTGTTATAATATCTGTATTATATGATTGTGTTCATACATGTGAACATGAGTTTGTGTGAAAGAGGTTGACATTTGGTGTCTTCCTCAGTGTTCTCCACTTTATTTTTTAGACAGTCTTCCAACTGAACCTGGAGCTCATCAGTTTGACTATACTCTTGCCAGCAAGTCCCACGAATCCAGACTCGGGTCCTCATGTTTGTGCGGCAAGCACTGTATCAGCTGAGCTGTCTCCCTAGTCTGGAAGTCTGAAAGTTTCTTTATAGCCCAGACTAGCATCAGCCTGACACCAGTCCTCTTGCCTCAGTTACCTAAGTGCTGGGAATGCCAGGAGCCTCCATACCCACACAGCTCTATATTAATATTTTTAAGTTCTTCCTTATCACAGTATAGAGTATCTGTGTGTTTCTTTAATTACTAGCAGCATTGGAAATATAGCACTTTGTTCATCATTTCACTAATTGTTGGTAGTTTTGTTATTTCCACTTTGGGGTATTAGGAATGGTGTAACAGTGAACCCTTGCATTTAAGACATCTATTTTCATCATGATGGTGCATTAGTAGTCAATGTTGAAAAAGAAATTGGTTTGTTTTATCAAAAGTATGTCCCTAGGCTAGTGAAATGGCTCTTTGTAAAGGTCCCTGTGAGCCGGGCAGTGCTGTGCACGCCTTTAAATCCCAGCACTCGGGAGGCAGAGGCAGGTGGATCTTTCGAGGTCAGCCTGGTCTACAAGAGCTAGTTCTAGGACAGGCACCAAAGCTACAGAGAAACACTATCTTGAGAAACAAACAGACAAACAAAAAACAAAATAAAACAAAAGATCCCTGTGAACCCCTTTGGTGAAAGGAGGGAACCCATGCCCAGAAGTTGTCTTTGGACCTCCCCTTTGTGCTGTGGAACACAAAGGCCTACATACACGCACCCAAAATAAATAAGAAGCTTCCTCAAGTGTCTGATAGTGCATCCCTGCAGTCCCAACATTTGGGCAGAGGATGGAGAGTTCTAGAGCAGCATAGGCCTCCATTAACCCAGACAATGTGTGACGGGTCACCACTAAACCGTTAACTCCACAGAGGACTTGGGTTTGTTGGCATCCACAGCATACAATACATAAGCCTTTTCTAATTTTTTTCCCAATTTTTCTTTTAGTGTCCTTGAAGTGGAAAAGTCTTTGGTATTGGCTGAGAAGGGCAGCCCAGGTGATAAGGGCAATGAAGTAGAGCTCTTGACTGCTGGGAAACATTTCCAGATCTTAGCAACCATGAACCCTGGGGGCGACTTTGGGAAAAAGGAGGTAAAATTGCTTTCTGGAGCAGAATTTTGGTTTAGTTTTTTTTCCTTCAGTTTACAGTCACCCATAAATGTGTGTTGTACTACGTTTGTATAGTGGTTAACAATTCAGTGATAGATCATAAACTCATAAAAACATATGTATAATTATAATCATTTTTGAACAACCTTATAGACATTTCTGTATTTGCCATTTCATTCTATATATCCAAGATGTCCTGAATTTCCCTCCGTGCTGACTTGTTACTGTGAGTTGCTCTGTCTGACCCTTGACTATTCTGGTTAATACCTTACTTTGTGAGACTCTCTCAGTCTCTGTGTGTTTGCGTTTGAGACAGAGTCTCTGGTTAATACCTTACTTTGTGAGAGACTCTCAGTCTCTGTGTGTTTGCGTTTGAGACAGAGTCTCTGCATAACCAAGCTCTTGAACTCATTGCCTCAGCCTCCCAGGAATGTATGTACCGCCATGCGCAAATAGTACTTTGCTTTCTTAAATATTAGAGTGGTCGTATAAGTGATAATAAAGTGTCAGATAGATATCACAGCAGTGTTAGTTAGCCAGGGTGGTGCATGCCGGGATGCATGCATCTCGGCATTTGGGGGACAGAAGGTCTACAGCAATCTTGAAGCCTACCGGGACATAGTTTCATAGACAGAACCAATTTATACTGTTACAGGTTATGTGAGTCACCAACATTGTAAGTAAAGTTTCTTTTCTTCAGAAGGCTGTACTTAAAATCAGGGAAGCCAACTATCCTGTGGTTTCAAAAAGCTCAGGGAACATTTGGTGAGAAGGACAGCATTGTGTGCCTGGAAGAAAAATGAACTGATTTTCAATGAAGCTCTTACTTGTTGGGTGCCTAAAATGTGAACATGTTGCTTATTTAGTAGCATGAGAGAAAAAGAATGTTGCTGTGCTCTAAAGATCTGCTTTCAAGGTAGTTTACATTCACTCCCACACACAATGAACACACAAACACATGGACTGCATACCACACACAAACACTTGAAATAAAAACAGCAGTGTTTCCTAACTGAGTACACCGAGAACATTCTTAGTAAGTACAGGTAACCTAGTAAGAACCCCAAGACCCATTTGATTGTCACTGCCAGGGCTAGACCCAAATCACTGCTTTCCCTTAGGAAATGTATCATATCATATTTGTTGAGCTCAGGTCCTTAAACTGTGGCTTGTCACCACATAAAGAATTTTGTCAATGAATATGGGGATCATGAAAAATTAGGTAGTAGTAAAGGGTTTCTGAATATGTACAGACCAAAAATTAATTCAAAATCATTATGTAGTGATGCAAAGTATTCCTGGCAACTGTTGCCATCTTGCACCATTCCACTTTGCTGAGTCTTTGCTCTGAAAACATGACATACATGCTTTGTCCTGGGAGTGCCACTCATTCCCACACGGAATATGGGTGGCAGTGAACACTGCCTTCTACACCCGGGCTCAGATTTTTAAGCTGTGAGCTGTCCTGTCATGCTCTTACTGTGTGTGCAAATTAGGGTAAGCTTACAGAAACAACTGGCTTAATTTTGGAAAATAAAGAATTGTAATATTTTGCATTAAACTTCCCCACCCCACAAAACAACAACAGCAAAAGGATTGTTAACTTGCCTGCCAGATATCCTTACCTTTATGTAACACAAAATGGCTGTCTTCTACCTAAGGGAAAGCTGCCTTTTGCTTTTGTATCTCTAATAGATACTGGTAAGCTCTTAGTAGAGAAGTACTAAAGACATTGGTTATCTAGAAGGCCAGTGTGAATGTGAGAAACAACCTAGGTGCTCCTTGGTACAGACGTTGTTCTTGATCCCTCCATAATACACCAGGTAGATGGTAGGCACTGCAGAGTTGGTGCAGATGAGTAACACTGCCAGCTTCTGTCGTGAGCGGTTCTGAGTGTGAGAATGTAGATCGTAGTAGGGGCTGACTGCAAGAGCAAAACAATCTTTTATTTGTGAAAGGTAAGATGCATGGTGGAGTCACTGCTAACATTCTTTTCAAAGGACTAATTCTTTAGCTTCAAAAGTTTTTAATTTTCATTAGCCATTGTGTTCCTTACAGCTGTCTCCTGCCTTAAGAAATCGATTTACAGAAATATGGTGCCCTCAGAGCACAAAGCGTGAGGACTTAATTCAAATAATAAATCACAATCTTCGTCCAGGATTGTCTCTGGGCAGACTAGGTCATAAAGGTGAGTGTGCATATAGTGCTGGTGATGGGGTGGAAGGGCGTGTTTGGGGAGTGATAACTCTTTTATGGAACATTACTTGCATGTATAGTCAGTGTGTTATAAAAATGAAGGAGACAAAAATAGGAACACAATAGATCTGTAGGAAATATAGCATTTACCTCTTCTGAAAGACTTTTCCAATTTTTTTCCTCTATTTTCATAGTTTGTATATGTATGTATGCATATTTTACATGTATATGGAGACAGACTGAAGTTAGAAACTGCCTTCTATTGTTCAGCCCTCCTCCTTGAGACAGAGTCTTTGAGTCAACTCCAGACTACACCAATATGGTTATTTTTTTCAGCTTGCTCTCGGAATCTCCTTTATCTTCTGAGACTAAGATTATAAGGAAGACACAGTGCTTACCCATGGGCGTCAGGAATTTGAACATAGGTCCTTAGGTTTAGGTGGCAAGCGCCATATCCCTAGCCCTATTAATCATTACTTTTGTGACGTTATTATTTAATTATTAATAAATGAATCTTTTACTCTATTCTGCTTTTAAATTTTCATCTTACTCTAAAAACCTTCAAGTGAAAAGAAATCAGAATAATATTTAAACACTCACATACACGTGAACTGGAGTTGGCAAGTCTTAAAACATTAAACTTTTTCTTGTTTATGTTTCTTGTTTTTTTTTTGTTTGTTTGTTTGTTTTTTGTATTTCAAGACAGGGTTTCTCTGAGTAACAGTCCTGGCTGTCCTGGAACTCGCTTTGTATATCAGGCTAGCTTCAAACTCACTGACATCCACCTGCCTCTGTCTCCCAACACCTCCCAAGTGCTGGGATTACAGGTATGCGCCACCACCACATGGCTCCAAATATTTTTTTAAAGCTTATGTCCGTTATTCATTTACTGTACCTTTTAATTATAGACACCAAATGGGCTAAATTAGGAATCTAGATTTGGTTCTGAGACTGAACATACAGTACTTTGTAGATAGATACCTTTTCCACAGAAAAGCCACATGCTTCTTTGGGATTATTTTCTCTGGACATGCTTTTGAAGCATGTCCTGAAAGATGGTTGTGGAAACTGGACAGTTGTAAGAATGGCCTCCATATCACCTGCTCTCGCCCTGCTGTCCTGCAGTCACCCAGCATAGGCCTCCTTTTTAAAGATTAAACACGTGGAACATGGCGAGCTAGAGATATGGCATAATCATTTTCAGTTCTCACCTGGCGGTGGATCAGCGCTACAGCATAAAATCTTTCTGTTTGTTTATTGTTTGGATAGAGGGTCTTGACTAGGTTGCCGAGGCTAGCTCCACACTTAGGATCCTTCTGCCTCAACCTTCCAAACACTAGAATAACAAGCATGTTCACCACACCTGGCTTCTTCCCTATCCCCAAGTGTTAGCTGTGCATTTCAGAAGTTTTTATACAAAGTTCTTTACATTTCACTGATAATGTTTTGAGTCTTTATGTATACTACTTAAAGATGTTATTTCATTTCATTTTTAAAGTTTATTTATTTTATATATATGAGTGCTCTATCTGCATGTATGCCTGCATGCCAGAAGAGGGCATCAATTCCACTATAGATGGCTATGAGCCACCATGTCATTGCTGGGGATTGAACTCAGGACCTCTGAAAAAGCAGCCCATCTCTCCAGCCCTGGTTATTTGTGTATCTTTGGAACCTGTCCTGGAACTCACTCTGTAGACCAGGCTGACCTCGAACACACAGATTCACCTGCCTCCTGAGTTCTGGGATTAAAAGCATGCTCTACCACCGCCTGGCTGTTTTCAACTATTTTATGATAATTTTTATAAGAACAGCCATTCACTTTGAATCATGAGACAAACTGGTGTGAAGCCTCACTCCATTTGTCAGCTAGATTAATTTCTAGATTAGAGAACCACACAGATAAATGAAAGAACTGAACTAACACCACCGAGAAGCTGGCATTACCTGTTATGGTAGAAAGAATGCCGACAGGTCCTCATTCACAAAGTTTCATGTCAGCTAAGAAGCATAGCTCTTACCTCCCACTGCTCTGGAATGTTTCCTAGAAAACGGTTATTTTTGCTTCGTTCTAAGGGGCTGACATAGCCGAGGTGATGATGGATTTCCTTGACTGGCTGACCCAACAGGAGTTTGGGCGGAAGTGTGTGGTCAGTATCAGAGATGTTCTGTCTTGGGTTAACTTCATGAACTCCATGGCGGAGGAAGCTGCTGTGAAAAGGCTAGAGACCATCTCTACTGTGATGTCTTTTGTCCACGCCGCATGCCTCGTGTATATAGACGGAATAGGTTCTGGTATGTTTTCTCTTGGGACAGCAGGCTTGTCCAGACAGGAGAGTGGGGAAAGGAAGCAAAACCAGATCATCTATTTTTAGAATCACTTTAATTGGATATTTTCAACACTCAAGAATAGCCCCATTCCTTCCTCATATTCTTTGAAAAAGTTGGCACTTTTCAAAGGTAGACTAGGTCCTAAATTAAGTGGTCAGCCAGTGAGAAAGCTCAGTCTATAAAGGTGTTTGTCACCAAGAGTAAATGACCTGGTTTGATCCCTCAAACCCACATTGTGGTAGGAAAGAACTGACTTCTTACAAGTTGTCCTCTGACCTCTATTCATATGCTTTGGTCATGGGTGCATTCCCTGCACAGACACCCATATAAGTACATCGAGGACGCGGATGACGAATAGTGCTGTATGTGTATTGTCCTCAGATCAGCTTTTGATTGGGTGACATCAATTCCATCACTGAAAAAGCTGCTTTATTGACGATGCATATATTGGGGGGAATGTTGGGTGTGCATTCTTCCTTTTTCCTCAGGGTTGCTTTACATTGGACCTTCTATTTAGTCTGTAGTACTGCTGATGTTCTTTTCATCAGAAAAGGTCTGTGCTCTCGCTGATCACAGTGGGCTTAATGGAGCTGTTCCCTCATGTTCTGATACTCTCTTATAGGAATAACTTCCTCTGGGTTCGGTACGGCCCTCTTGGCTCGAGAAGAATGTCTGAAATTCCTAATAAAGAAACTTTCCAAGGTAGTCCGACTGACAGAATGTCAGAAAGATGAGTTGAAGATTTATGATAGACTCAAACTCAAAGAATTCACTGGTGTAGATGACCTTTGGGGCATTCACCCATTCTTTATTCCAAGAGGTAAGAGTGGTTTTAAGTTCCCCTCCTGGAACTTGTAAGAATTTAGCTTTGTGACTATTATTCAGGATTATTTTTCCTGTGGCGAAGTTCTACACCCCACCAAAACTGGCAAACTACATGGCCTTGTTGTCTTACAGTGCACCCTGACTATAATTCTATTCTGTTTTATAAAAGTAGGTTTGTGCGTCCTTAAGAGCTGGTGGTTTTCCCCAGTCTTCCTCTCCTGACATCTGCCACATGTCTTGGCAGTTGTGCAGAGATGTAGAAAATGTCTGTTGATGGGTTGGGTAGATGAGTGGTAGTGAAATGGAGTGTTAAGAGACAGTAGATTGCTCTTCTCTCCTACTTCTCCCTCATTAAATTGCCTCTGTCAAGTATTTGTTTAGTAGTTTTGTGCTAGGATTGTACCCAGCGTCTCTGCCGTGATTACACACCTCCTACACAGTACACTTAACATTTATCATTATTGCTTTCATGTCGGGGTCATCTGTTATCTAGTCCTTTCCTCTGAGGAATAATTATTGAGCACATGAAATGTACAGAGGCACAGTGACAGTTACTAAAATACCTACTCAAAGTGATGGCTTGTACTAAGGATGTATAGTATTCGAAGTGTAGTTTCTGAAAATGTCAGCAACTAGATCTGTATTTGTGGTATTTGTGATGTGTGTGGTTGTACTAGGCACAGTTGAGAAAAGTATTTTATGGGCGTCAAAATCCTGTAAGGCATTTATAGATCCAGATTTGGGAGAATCTTGAAAGGGGATAAACAGTTTGTTCCAGTAGTGCTCACTGATGGTGGACACCTGATGGGTAGATAACATTGGATGGAGAGGTGTATAGGGTTTGATTGCCCTTAGCTTGTGTCTCACTTGACTCTTCTTTACTTAAGGACCTGTCCTGAATGGGCACAGTGTTGCTGACTATGCACTCAGTGCAGGCACCACAGCTATGAATGCCCAAAGGCTCTTAAGAGCTGCTAAACTGAGCAAACCCGTTCTCCTGGAGGGTTCACCTGGTGTTGGCAAGACAAGTTTGGTGGCTGCATTAGCAAAGGCTTCGGGAAATACCCTGGTTCGAATCAACTTGTCAGAGCAGACGGTAAGCACAGGCAACCTAAAATGCATGAGATAAAGAGAGGTAGGATTGTCTACTTATATGGATTCCTGATGAGAAATCATGACTCTCAGCACCACAGCTGTGTCATGTGCTGATAAATCTTCCAGAAGCCTCCAAACTAAGTCTTCTGCATTCTTCTCTTATTTAGATGTTTTAATTCCAATTTTGTTTTGACAAAGGACTGCTCATTACTGTATGTAATGTACCATTTAATTTTTTTCCTTTCTCAAAAATCCTAGAGGTAAAGTAACTTTTTGAAAATTATCTTTTGAAAATGTGAGACAAAGATGAAAAATTAATTGGGATCTGGGAACAAGGCCCTGGCATTGTTACTGCTTTTGCTAGTAAAGCTCACCAGTTGATCTCCAGGAACTAACGGACCTGAGCATCTGTTCAAGCAGAGTGGTATTTGGTGCATTTTGATCAGAAGATTCTTGGGGCATGCTTGGGCTCCTGGTAGATGGTGTCTGGAATAGTTGGGACACTACAGGGAAAAGAAAAAAGGAGGGTCGGGGAATATTGTATGAGGCCCACCCAAGCATTTATCATTTCAGATTTAGGGTTTTAGGTTCCAGTAGATTTGTTTTTATAAATTTTTTTATTTGCTAATGGTGTGACCTTTTGTTCCAGGACATAACTGATCTGTTTGGAGCGGATCTACCTGTTGAGGGTGGCAAAGGTGGAGAGTTTGCCTGGTGTGATGGACCCTTGCTGGCAGCTTTGAAAGCTGGCCATTGGGTTGTGTTGGATGAGGTGAGTATCAGGACCAAGATGGGACCACAGATGGGTAAAAAGCAATCGGAAAGTGCAGAACAAGGTATTTTAGTGGAGGGGCTTCTGACAAGGACAGATAAGACTAGTAAAAAGAGTCCTTTAATGTCATTGCTAGTCAGAAATATCTCATGACAGAGTGCACGTGCAGAAGAATAATTCATATTGTCTTCCTTGATTCACTGGCATTCTTTTACCAAGATCTTTTTCATATTGAATTTTCACCAGAGAAAAGCCATATCTTTCTTTTTTGAGATATCTCTGCCAGACTTGCTATTTTCACATTTATTTCAGAAGTACTTTTCAAATTGTATCAACCACTTTTGATAATGACCCAGCGTAGCTGGAGATATGTATAAACATAAAACAGTAAACATATAAACATAAAAACAGTAAGTAATCAGTGTTAAATATTTATGTATTTAAGGGCTGAAGAGATGACTCCAAGCTCAGGAGCACTGACTGCTTTTCCAAATGACCCAGCACCCACATGGTAGTTCACAACTGTCTGTAACTCCAGTTCCAGGGGAATGGACACCCTCACACAGACACACTTGCAGGCAAAACTCTAATGTTCATAAATTAAAAATAAATAAAAAAAACGTTAAAAGCCTAGCGCTCATACACAGACACACATATTACCCATCTAAATTGAAAACCTATTACAAGATGTGCTAAGTACTGAATCTTTTTGGGGTTCCTCAATGTTAATTCAGAAGGCGGCTGGATGGGATGGCAGTTTCACTGGACGCGGACCTCTCCTCTGGTCCTAGATGACAAGGGGAGGGCTCTATTGGAACCAGTCAGCTGATTTGCTGCCTGCTGCTTGGAGCAGATACCAAGGAGAGATAGGTACCCATGGTTCTATAGTGGGGCAGGTCAGAATATTTAGTAGCAAAAGAGAGAGCTTATATTTAAGCTAAAGGCCACACTGGCTGTATTCAAGCTTGCATCCAGGGATTGAAGGACAACCTGGGCTTGGATACCCACTTAGAGCAATTTTCTATTTGGGAATGTACAGACTTTGCCGTGCTTATAAGATATAATGAGGTCCTAGTAGGAAGAATTCAGGTGATTGCTTTTTGTTGGTTTGCATTCTTCCACTCTTTTTCAGTGTTATCTAAAGACCATTTGTGTCTCATATCTGTGAGCTCTGACGCAGAATCTGAAGACCTATATTTAGTTAGTTTATTCATTATGTCCTCAATCGCAAAACAAAAAGTTGGTTAAAGTTAAAACCTCTGTAGACAGACCCACTTAGTGTTGTTATATCACAACTTTGAAACCCATTTGAAGATGTTGTTCAGTCAGCATGTTATTACAGTGACCAGTGATAGTTCATTATAATCCATATAATTAAATGTGTTCCAAGATTAAAAGTTTGTTTCAAGTTTAGTCTTTTTAATTCCTTTTCTTACTTAAGAACTTACAAGGGGTAGGATGGATGGTTTGGTGGTTGCGAGCCTTATTGCTTTTTCAGAGAACTGCTCTCCAGTTTCCAGCATTCACATTAGTGGTTCCCAACCACTAATAACTCCAGTTTCAAGGGGTCTAAGAGCTTATTCTGACTTCAGCATGCACCAGGAACACATATGGTGTTCACACATACATGCTAGTAAAGCACTAGTGCACATAAAGTAAAATAGATAAATCTAAAAAGCTTAAAGCCACATACAGTGTTTATATTCATGCATATTTATATAAATTTAAATTTATATATAATTTATACGCCTAACCCAAATCTCTTAAATATATGAGAAATAAAATGATCTTCTCTGATTTCAATCAAGAAAATCTATTTTACTTTATTACTCATAATTATTTCCTTGTCTTTTGTTTTAGTTATACCATGAAATAATGAAACAAATATTTCTGCTCTCTCTCCCCAATAGCTTAACTTGGCTTCTCAGTCTGTACTCGAAGGACTCAATGCTTGTTTTGATCATCGAGGAGAAATCTATGTACCAGAGCTAGGCATGAGTTTTCAAGTTCAACATGAAAAGACCAGGATTTTTGGTTGTCAGAATCCCTTTAGACAAGGAGGCGGGAGGAAGGGCTTGCCTAAGTCTTTCCTTAACAGATTCACTCAGGTAAGATTCCCTGCTGCCTTAGAAACTAGTTGATACTAGCATGTCCACTGTGTCTGTAATCCAGGACTTGTTGAATGGCCCTCCTTCCCTGCCTTACCCTGTTGTACTGTGACCTGGAGACTGATTGCTTACCATCTAGAAGACAGTGAGGTTACTGCCCTTGTAGGACTTTGTTAATACTCTCTGCTGTAGAGATTGGTCATTAGTGATTTCAAGTGATGATCTTTTACAGGTTTGTAATGAAAGTAATGTATTTCAGGATTAAAATTTGTGAGTAGAGAACTGACCTGAGCTGGGCATGGTGTTATACACCTTTAATCCCAGCTCTCAGGGAACAGAGGCAGGTGGATCTCTTTGAGTTCAAGGCCATCCTAGTCTAAGTAGTGAGTTCCAGGACTACACAGTGAGACCCTATCTCAAAAAAAAAAAAAAAAGTCCACGAATAAAATACAGTATCCCTCCATCTATCATTAGCAAAATCAAAAATGTTACATCTTTATTCATTTTTGCAAAGAAATGTTTATATACATGCTTAATTTTAGTTGATATTGTTCAGAGTTTGATTAATTTAGATTTTGGAAGTGCCTCTAGATGTTAGCTCTAATATCCTGTTCATTGATGATTAAGAAATTTCTGAGGATCACTTAATAATGTTTATTGTGCTGAAGAGTTAAGAGCACCGGTTGCTCTTGGAGAGGACCCTGGTTTGATTCCCAGCATGAAAGAATTTTTATTATGAAAACTATCAAAACAGAAAAGTTGAGTAAATTTTATAGCAATCATGTTCATACTGAGTCTGAAACTATTTAAGAGTACTGGTAGGAAATTGTTGACAACAAATGCAGTCTAAAAATTGCATGAGTCTCTTCTCTAATTTACAAGATAAAACTTAAAAGCCACGCCTGTTGTCTATATTTTGAATTCTTCTTATAGTTCTTCACTGTAAGAAATTTCTAAAGTTCAATTATTTTTCTTTAGTATTAAGTAGAACTACTGCAGAGCATGGTAGTATAGTCATTTTCTAGACAAAAGCATTGATATTGTGTGGTGTTTGGATTTTTAGGTCTTTGTGGATCCCCTTACGGTAGTTGACATGGAGTTCATTGCCAGTACTTTATTCCCAGCCATTGACAAAAATATTGTGAAGAAAATGGTAGCTTTCAATAACCAGGTAAGTACCAACTTGTACTATCTTTTCTCTTAGGAACCAGCATTCCCTCAGAACAAACCTCTACCAAATTACCAGTCTAATGGAAGAAAATGACAGCATTCTGCAAGTTTGTAGTGGGGCATGTGCTACCCTTCTGATGGCCACAGCCTCTGTACAGTGTGGGGCACAGCAGTGATGCTTGCAGAGTCATTTGGAAGCTTAGGTTAGGAGGATCCATTTGAATCAAACCTATTAATTTTCATTTAAATCCCATATGTATACGTAATATAGTGTTACTTAGTGCAGTGCCTGGTAGGATATGATTGTCAATAAGAATGTTTTATTTCTAGATTGATCATGAAGTGACTGTTGAGAAGAAATGGGGGCAAAAAGGAGGACCCTGGGAATTCAACCTCCGAGACCTTTTCCGCTGGTGTCAGTTGATGCTGGTTGACCAATCTCCTGGCTGCTATGATCCTAGCCAGCACGTGTTTCTAGTTTATGGTGAAAGAATGAGAACCAGGGAGGACAAAGAGAAGGTGAGTCGCATACTTCACTTATCTTTCTTCGTAAGAACTGATTTCTACTAAAGATGACATTCTTGTTTTGTGTTCATCAGTGTTTTAGTTCCCCCTGCCCATCTCTCACCGACTCCTTAGGCTTTAAAAAGAAATCACTTTACATGTAGTTGATAGAAACTTTGTGAAGGCAGTGTTTCAGGGAGTCTGTATTACTGATTAGATGAATAATTTATGATAATGATAATTTATGAAGTGGAAATAATTAGCTAATCTCCCATGCAGTGCTCTGGCTAGTACATATTTCCTCATAATCTTCAGGTTAGCACTGGTTGATTTCTTTTTCTTTTTTTTTCCTGTTTGTTTGTTTATTCTCCCCTCACACCTCCCACGACAGAGTTTGTCTGTATAACTACACTAGCTGTCCTGGAACTTCCTCTTTAGACCAGGTCAGCCCCAAACTCAAAAAGATCCACCTGCCTCTGCCACTGGGTTGCTGGGATTAAAAGGCGTGTGCTATTACTGCCCAGATGTGCTGGTGTTTTTAGGAAATGAAAGCAAATTTTTTATCTCAAGATTTGCCGTACTGCCCATGCTTCATTTTAATTTATACTATAATTCCATGACTGATTTGAAATCATGTAACTACTTTTTAATTTTATATATGTGGATGGTTTTGGCTGCATGTATGTTTAGATCACATACATGACTGCTACCCACAGAGGTTAGAAGAGGGCGTTTGATTCCCTGGAACTGAAGGTACAGACAATTTTCAGCTGCCATGTGGATGCTGGAAATCAAACTGGGGTCTTCTTGAAGAGCAGTCAGTCTTCTTAACCACTGAGCCATCTCTCTAGCCCCGTTACTCTGTTCTTGATCTCAAGTTACTTTTATTAATACAGTTTGTGCTTTTTGTTTGATTTTTTTCTTAACACTGGATCTTGATACATTCAAGGCTGAACTAGCACTGACTATGTAGCCAGGACTTGCCATGAACATGTATTCTTTCTTCCTTAGTCGCCCCATTCTGGGATTATTGTAGCACGAATAATAAAAATCCAGAGACAGAAATTGGGGTTCAGCCCAAAAGCCTTCTGGGCTTTTGCAAAAGCAGCCAAACCACTAGAGTTTTATCTCTCCCAAAACTGTAGATAAAACTAAATAAGACTAAAGGAGACTAAGCCTGTATCTCTTTCCATTTCATATTCCCTAAGACTCGGATTAAAGGTGTAGGCCACCACTGACTGGATTTGTTTCTGCCTTCATCTTATGTAGCCCATGGTGGCCTCAGTCCATTTCACTGTCTCCCAAGTCCTGGGATTAAAGGTGTCTGTCACCATTGCCTGACTTCTCGTGGCTTTAGCTTTGCCTCTAATCTTCTGGCAAGATTTATTTATTAAAATACAAGTAATATACTGCTGTAGACTATAGAGATGTGCTACAATATCCAGCCTTATCCCGTGATGTTTGCATGAGAAAACTCAAAGGGAAAGGAAAGCATTTGCTGGTATTGTCCAAGTATGGTGGCTTGTCACTGTGCTTCTTCTCTGAGAGGATCCATTTTAGCATCTGGTAAGAACTTATAATGATTTCTATTCTCGTTGCATTATCTTCCTTTAGGTCATCACTGTGTTTAAGGATGTGTTTGCTTCCGATTCCAAGCCATACATGGGGACTAGACTGTTTCACATCACTCCATATGATGTTCAGGTAAAGAGACAGAATAACCCTTTCCCCTTTGACAGTTTTCCATAGCTGCTTCTAGCTCACTGCATACCACTGCCATTTTTTCTCCAGATCGGCTACTCAGTCCTTTCTCGCAGCAGCTATGTTCCTCATCCATCCCACCGGCCCCTGTCGCTC
This sequence comes from Myodes glareolus, assembly GCF_982192425.1. Taxonomy (NCBI): domain Eukaryota; kingdom Metazoa; phylum Chordata; class Mammalia; order Rodentia; family Cricetidae; genus Myodes; species Myodes glareolus. The sequence goes on along the minus strand of NC_142041.1, from coordinate 41,001,804 downwards.
CTACACCAGTCATTCCAGTCTCTGGAACCCATCATGAAATGTGTGCAGATGAGCTGGATGGTCATCCTTGTGGGACCAGCCTCTGTGGGCAAGACCAGCCTGGTCCAGCTTCTGGCTCATCTGACTGGCCACACCTTAAAGATCATGGCAATGAATAGTGCAATGGATACTACTGAGCTTCTGGGTGGATTTGAGCAGGTACCTGGTATACTTTTATATTATTGTCAGGCATAGTACAACAAACTTGTGGCCTGTTATGGGGATTTTTCTGTTAGTGGTGACTACATAGAACAGTATCCTTTTGCTTTGGCCAATGGCTTTTCATGTGCTCTGGAAATTGTAGGTTGATATTATTCGACCGTGGAGGCTGCTACTTGAGAAGGTAGAGCGCACTCTCAGGGTGCTGCTAAGGGACAGTCTTCTTACCAGTGCTGATGACACAGAAGTAGTTTTGCGAGCCTGGAGCCATTTCCTTCTGACATACAAACCCAAATGTCTTGGTGAAGATGGTAAAGGTGTAACCATAGAGATTGTCAACAAACTGGAAGCAGTATTGCTGCTCATGCAGCGACTCAATAATAAAATCAACTCCTACTCCAAAGCAGGTATGATGTACTTGTCATATACTTGGCATCTTGTGTCTATATATAGGAATGTTTGTAAATGTCATGTCGTATTTTTAATTCCATGTAATGATTACTACTCAAGACTTGAATGTTCACTTTGAAAGTAAAATGCTGAAAGAAAGGATTTCAGATTGATGATACTGAAAATGACAATGGGAAGATAGCTAGTTACCAAGCTCATTTTATGTTCTGCATTTTATGCTCATTCAGCTGCAGGTCAGTCCGTGACATCCATCACTGGGAAGTAGTACTTCCTAGTACTTCTCACAAAATGAGCATTTCCATTTTCCCTCCATGTCTAAATCTTACTAGATGTTAGACATTGATTTTAAACTGTGAAACACTACATTATATTTTATTTTTTCAAGTCCGTTGCTCTTTTCCTGGTAGGTAATAAGTTGGCTATGAATTATTTTAATCTTTCTAAGATAGCTTTACACTTTTCAGGACTGGGGAGTAATAGCATTTCCTTTTGTGACACTACCCTGAAGCATCTCACTTGCTGAATGCTCTGTGTTTGCTGAGCTTGCTCCTTGGGCTGGTGGGAACTGAAGAGACCCAATTTTATTCCAGCCCAGTCTTTGCACAGATCACTTTTATAAAGATGTACAGGTTATTTACCCGAAGGCACAAGGTTCTCCTCCAGGGACTTTGGATCCTTTTCTGAAGAGCCCCTCCTTTAAAGTATGCTGCTTCCCTTTCAAGTTGCTCCACTGGGCCTCAATTTAGTGAGACCCTGACATCTTTGGTTTCCTTATTTGTAGCTCCCTACAAGCAGTTACAGAGTCTCATCTTGGTTTTCCTTCTTGCTCTCAGGTACACAATGCTGTGCTCTCTCTTACTCTGTCGTCTTACCACCCACTCCTCCCACTTTTCAAGTTAAAAACGGGAGCTTAAGTCTATTCTCATGGCTCAAAGCAAGAATCCAGTGTAACATATCTAACAAAAATGACCATTTGAAAAATTCTAGTCAAGGACTATTAGTATTAGACTATAAAGTATTTGTGAGCTATATGGATAGATGGATAATCTCATCACTATAGAAAAATCTAGTAGCATTAATTATAATTTTGTCAACTTACAGCTCTATAATGTAGAATTATCATATAGTTGATGGGAGACTTTCCTTCAGACATTTTTTAAATTGAAACACACTAAAGTTATTCACCAATGTCAACCCTGAGTATGCAGCTGTTAATTTGGAAAGTTATTGAAAGTTTTTGTCTATCCTAAACATAATTTTATTATCTCTGTTTAAACAAGTGTTGGGTAGGAGGCTGTAACTTTATTATGGTTACTGTATTTTATTATGATTATTGTAACTTTATTATGATTACTGTAACATTACAGACTTCACCAAACTTGTCGAGGAGTTCCGAAGTTTCGGAGTGAAGCTTCTGCAGTCTGCCAGTGGCCGGAGTCATGGCGGTTTTGAATGGGTTGACAGCATGTTAGTTCAGGCCCTGAAGTCTGGAGATTGGCTTCTGATGGACAATGTTAACTTCTGCAAGTAAGAACCTAGTCATGTCCAGTTATGCAGTCCTGAGTGGATCTAGCTGAAACCTGGTGTGTGTTTGCTAACTGTAAACAAACACTGAGGCTCCCTGCATTAGGTTGAGAAAGCTATTGGCTTTCTCCCCTACCAGTGCATCTTCCACAGACTGCCATGTGGTGAACATACTAGATGACTGAGTAAAGGCTAACAAAATTGGTTTCCTTTTCTAAAGAGCCCTAGACGTTTAACATTAGAGATTACTTGTTAGGGTCATTTTAAATACTGATTGTCTGAAATAGAGGATCTGATACAGACAAACATTAGTAAGTATTACTAATAACCACAATCCATATTACTTTTTATCCTAGAATGAGAAAAAGGGCAAGGAGGAAATTGCTATCATAGGAGTTATTTTTAAGTAGTGCTTTCTCTGAGAAGCTTTATTTGGATATTTTCAGTCTAAATCCAGTTCCCTTCAAGTGTATTTGATCATTTTAAGGGGGGTAGGAGAGAGCGCTATCCAGTACTTTCTCCATGTTTTATTTATTCATTGGATGGTTCTTTTATATAACTATATGTCTTACAGAATGGGAATGAGAAAAGGGAGTTGGCCCCTATGTTGGAGCCTGCTCCCATAAGATCAGCTGGAGGTATTTGGTGGTGGGGGTGAGGTTTAAGGAACTGTTAGATTGCAAGAGATAAAGACAACAAACACAGGGTAGTTTTGGGGACTGCCAGCTTACTCTGTGTAGCTACAAGTGTATTTCAGAACCTGCTTATATACACAAGCAAAATAAAGTATAGCATAGACAGTCAGTTAGTATCTAATTATTCCTGTCCTTGAGTAAGCGGTTTCAAAATCTATCTCCATGTTCCTAAGATTTGTCATCAGCAGTATTCTTTCTACTAGATAGTGTATTCTTTCTCATGGGCAAAGTGTTCTTTGCTCTGTGACTTAATCAGAACCTTCTCCCAGCCCTCAAGGATACTGGAGCAAGCAGAGCAGGCAGGCTTGTTGACTTTTAAGTCAGCATTGACTCCAGGTGGAAACTGAGCCACTTGTGTGCTTACCACACCCTTGCAGGAGATGACAGCGCTGTATGGAGTCATCTGTGGAAGGGAGATGTGGGTCCAGAATCAAGGGCAAACTTGCGCAAGAGTAATAGAGTCAGGGCAACATGTCAGCCTAAATACCATTTGAATTCTCATTATGCAGTCCCTCAGTGCTGGATCGTCTGAATGCTTTGCTCGAGCCTGGTGGTGTCCTCACCATTAACGAGAGAGGAATGAAAGATGGAGCCACTTGCACAGTAACACCACACCCCAGTTTCAGGTACTTCTGGCTCTCAACTTTCTAATAAAAAATTTGGTCGCTTCAGTAACAAAGGCAGATATCTGATAGAAAGTCTTTGTAAACTGCACTGTGCTCTGAGAAGGCAACCTGATCATTCAGTTAAAACATATATATTAAGGCCCTCTTGTTTGCCACATACTTGCTAGGCTTTGAGGACAGCAGAATACAGAAGGGTCCTTCTCTGGGGTTAACAGTAAGTCAGTCATAATCCTTTGCTGGTAGCCTAGGGAAAAGAAAATGTGTCTTGTGTTAGAGGATCACATGGGTGGGACTTGTGAAACAAGGATGGCGTCCATGGCTTGGCTGGATTGACTGGACAAATGAGAAGCTGTTTATTAAGAAGGCCATACTAGCAGAAGAGCAAGTTAGGTCTGGGACAGCCAGCCAGGAATCCATTCTTTCTGTTCCTAACTTAAGGGGTGAAACAGAAGTAGACATGAGGATGTGGAGCGACACTGATGAAGAAAGATGGACTGTTGACAACAGTTGTGCCGGCCGGGTTTATGTCAGCTAGATATAGAGTGGAGTCGTTTCAGAGGAGGCAGCCTTAGGTTGTCTGTGGGCAAGTTTGTAGTGCATTTTCTTGACTGATTGGTGCAGGAGGGCCCAGCTTACTGGGCGTTGCTACTCCTGGTCAGGTGGTCCTGGATATTATAAGAAAGCAGGCTGATCAAGCCAATAAGCTGCAGTCCCCTGTGACCTCTGCCTCAGTTCCTCCCTGCTGCCTCTTTAGATGGTAAACTGTGATGTGGAGCTGTAAGCTGACGTGAACTCACGGTGCTTTATCACAGAAGTAGAAGCTTCACTAAGACCAGAGTTCACTGTTCCTTTGCTGCTCTCTGTGAATGGTTAGGATGGCCGGAGTGGGAGAGTATCCAGAAGCAAGACTCTGAATCCTCAGCATGGGTCCTTAAAAAGCCAGTGTATGCGGGTGGAGAGAGGGCTCAGTGGTTGCAGCTCTTGCAGAGGTCTGGAGTTTGTTTACCAACACCCACTTTCAGCACCTAAATAACTATGAGAACTCTAGCTGTAGGGGATCTGACACCCTCTTTAGGATTCTGCAAGCATCCACACATACATATGTACCCATGTAGAGATAAAAATAAATCTTTACAAACAAAAGTAGGCATAAGGAAATCGATATAGTGGTGTTGATGTGTATTAAAAAGAGAGGAGTGGGTAATAGTATCATAACACTGTGAGATGGTGTTAACTTCTTCAATGGATTTCCTGTAGGTGAGACACATTTGGTGCTAGAGGCCCAAACCACTAGTTACACTGGGATTTGAGTTTCCTCTCCTTCTCAATTTCCTTTTTATTATTTCTTATTTATTAGGCTTTTTCTCTCCATGGATCCTGTTCATGGAGAAATTTCCCGAGCTATGAGGAATCGTGGACTTGAAATCTACATTTCAGGAGAAGGAGATGGAAGCAGTCCGGATAACCTGGATTTGAAAGTTCTGCTTCACAGCCTTGGGTTGGTGGGGGACAGTGTGTGTAACATCCTCTTGGCTCTGCACACAGGGGTCCAGAGCATTGTTAGAGGTGAGCTTCTTGACTTCTGAGCCTTTGCAGTTGTAATGCTGTAGCAGTTCTCGTGGCTCTATTGGGCCTGTAGTCTAGGATTTGCTGTGCATTGAAATAAAAGTGATCAAGAAAGTATGTTTAAAATGTAATCTCCAAATATCTCAAGAAGTAGAATTCTGCTCCTCTGGGTGGGGTGTAGCTGTCAGTCTTTTAAACTCCATAGGGAGCTACGGAGGTGGCTCTGTGGTTACAAGCACTTGCTTTTCCAAAAGGCTGGCATTTATTTAGTTCCTAGCACCCTGTCAGTGAACTCAAGGGAATCCGACGTCCTTCTTGCCTCCTTGAACACCCACATTTGATGCACAGATTGATATGTATTCACATAATTAAAGCAATAATGGGTACATGCCCCTCCAACAGGGACCATGTCTTGAGTAATTCTGCTTTATGATTCAAGAGCTTTGCCTTCATGTCTTCTGGGTCACCATTGTCCCTTATGAAGGGGAAATAACGTAGAAATTTTGAGTTGAAGCAGCTCTAATTTTTGTCATTTTTTTCATACGATAAACGAATGAGTATCAGTAGGTGAAGTAGTTTTTACTGTTTGCTGAGTAATTGCTTTGTGCTGGGTACAGTTCAGTCTGTCTGTTCCACATGCTTGCTTCCCTGTCACAGATGAGGCCCTTTTAAGGTCAGAATTACTTATACTGACAGTTGGGATTTCACAGAAAGCCTGTTGCCCTTTGTGTGGTGTGTGTCAGTTTGAAATTAAAGATACAATGACAGCTGTCAGAGAGTTCTCAGATACACTGCTGGAGGTCAGAGAATAAGAGGGAAGACAGATGGGGGAGAGATAGGAATGTTATTACATATCTGTTGAGCTCTTGGGAGACCCCAGATACAAGGCAATTACATAGTTAGGAGTCAGTGTACAGAAGAGTAAGGACATATTTATCAGTTTTTATCAAAGATTTAGAACACTGTTGGTCACATATGGCAATGTTTTATTTTTCTAGGTTCTCCAACATCATCACTTTCTACTCTCAGTCAGGCTGCCACACTCATTGTTCAGTACCTACAGCGAGGTCTGAGTTTAGACAAAGCCTTTTTTGAAGCATGCTGGGATGTGTATGTCTGCTCTCAGCACTCAGAGGCAAACCGGAAGGTACTGTGAATGTATTATACCACCGTCTTAAGTTGTAACACTGAAGTGGAGGGAATTACTATGTGAATGGCAACTTTTAACAGAGTTGATTGCTCTCTTTTTCCATAGATCTGTCATCTAGGCTCTTTACTGGAAATTTCGTTTTAATTTAAATATTCCTTTCCCTAAACATTAGTAAAAATTTAACTAATGTTATTCATTTAAGAATGTGTCTAAGAATTGTTTATTGGTTACTGGGTGAGCCTTGGAATCTCTCACGCCTTTGTCTGCTGGTGATTCTGATAATATCGCTGTGTCAGTGCTCTTAACTTGTGTTTCACATTCTGCAGCTCGTGCAGGCTTTGCTGGAGAGTCAGACTTCATCTCTGCAAGCCCGGGAAACCTGGGGGCACTCCATTCTTGCCACAGGGCTGTGGCCAGATTCTGTGCCTTCAGCTCTCTTTGCAACAGAAGATTCTTGCCTGTCTGTTGTCCGAAGTGATGGGCAGATCCTGGCATACTGCCTCAACAGGATGAGCCTGAGAGCTAGCAGCTGGACAAGGTCAGCAGAGCCTTAGTGTGTTCTCTTGGACAGCTTTTGCTTTTGCAGAGGTCAGCCAGCCCAGCATTTGTGACCCTTCATTATCACATTTCTACTGTTTATTATGGCTATTATTATCAGTCCCATTTATTTAGAAGTCTTATACCGAAGAAGTAGATACTTAGTAGACTGATGAGCCAGATATTCTGTTTATGGCTGTTATATGCTCATAGAGAGCAACTAATCAGAATGTATATGCAAATACTAGGGATGGAATCCAGGCAGGGCCTTTGTCATGCTCAGCATATTTCTGCCACTCAACTATACCCCATCCTTAACTGCGTGTTTCACTGGTTGGTTTGGTTTTTGTTTGGTCTTTTTGTCTTTGCCTCTTCATCTCTTTGATATGGTTCTTTGCAAAACCATTATCTTTGAGTTTTTTGAAATGCCATGTGAAAGACTGTTCTAATTCCAGCTTTTCTTATTCTGTGAGTTGCAGGAGTCAGCCTCTTACTTTGCAAGACTTAGAGAACATTATGCAGAGTTGTAACCCTGAGAACCTGACATTCAATGCGGTGGATGTGGATACTTACTGGGTCGATGAACCAGAGGTTTTAGCCATGGCTGTTAAATTGCTCATAGAAAGAGCAACCAATCAGGATTGGATGCTCAGAGTTAAATGGCTTTGTCATTTAGCCAAGAACATACCACAAGGACTCGGTGAGTAGCAGAGCTTGAAGTGTCCAGTGGAGGGGTTTACATATCCTTCCCTTGTTGGAGCACCTCAGCGACATGTTAGTCTGTGACCGCACTGTTGAAGTTATAGCTGGGAAACGACAAACAGCTGTGTTGTTGTAAAATAGCTGTTAGATTAGGGAGATGTCTGCCCCTTATGTGTCAAGAGAAATGCCTCAGAGTTGTTCCTCCTTTTCGGTTCAAAGAGAAGATATACTGCATTGTGTTACCCCCCTTTTCTCTTTTCTTTCTTTCTTTCTTTCTTTCCTTCCTTTCTTTCTTTCTTTCTTTCTTTCCTTTCTTTCCTTTCTTTCTTTCTTTCTTTCTTTCCTGGATTTCTTTCTTTCTTTCTTTCTTTCTTTCTTTCTTTCTTGACAGGATTTCTTTCTTTCTTTCTTGACAGGATTTCTTTCTTTCTTTCTTTCTTTCTTGACAGGATTTCTTTGTGTAGCCTTGACTGTCCTGAAACTAGATACCTGGCTGGCCTCAACCTCACAGAGATCTGCCTGCCTCTGCCTTCCAAGTTCCGGATTAAAGGTGTGCGCCACCACACCCAGCTGTATCATGTTACTTTTAGCATAAATAGTTTTATTTTCCTGTACAAACATTTTCTCTGGGAACAGTGTTGGTTTTAATCATTTATTTCCCCTTAAGATGCTCAGAATACTAATCCTGATTTTTGTTTGTTTTTATTTGTTTGAGACGGGGGGGTCTCATGTAGCTCTGGCTGGTGTAGAACTCTAAAAGGTCTATAAGTCTCTGCCTCCTATGTGCAGGGACTAAAAGCATGGGCTACAATGCCTGGCCCCAATCCTGTTTTCATATTGGTGCTGCTAGATATTTGCTTAATTTGTCATCTGTTCAAAGCAGGGAAAAGACAGTAACAATGAAAATGCCTACCTCCACTGTAGAGTGTAGGACATAGAACTTCTTGGTAATGGGTCACTCACATACCTTGGAAGCAAAGTGGAAGCTCCAGAATTGCTTTCACTGCCAGCACCAAGGAGACAGAATTGTGCCTTGGGCGTGTTGGCCAAGCAGTATAACCTAATTGGTAAACTATAGACAAAGAAGAGACCCATCTCAGAGGAGGTAGATGGTTCTGAGTGCCCATGCTTTCTCATGCGCATGGACCTGCACACACACACCCATTAAAACATGTCAGCCTTAGTAAATGAATGTATATGACCCCTCTGCTTCCCAAGAACTTGTAGATAAGCCGGTAACCACATATCTCTTGTTTAGTGACATTGGTATCAAAATATTTGTAGAGAAATTGTGATATTTTTATCTTTATCGTTTTATATGATTACTAGAGAGAATAACACAAATGAACAGAACATAAAGTCTTGGAAGTTCAATAACTTGTAAACTACAGTGCTTCATTTGCCCTAGGCATAATTCAGCCATTACTATACAGCTACTGTTTGACTGTTTTCACCATTGCAGAATGTTCTTTAGGCAGTATGGCTCTGAGCCTTAACAATGCCTCTCCTTCCAGAGTCCGTGCAGATTCCACTGGAAGCCAGTGCCACTGCTCTTAGAAATTTTTATTCAACTTCCCTCTCAGCTGGAGTCAGTAATGTCTTGAAAATATTACAGACAAATATAATAGGTATGTACCTGTTTTTAGTTTTTGTCGCCAAACACTTCAGGGAAAGACCTTCTCAGCTCCCACCATCGCCATTTGTTTCAGAAGACTTAATATATGTGGACGCAGACTGTCTTCAAAACTGTTGATTGTCTGTCATCTGAAGGGGTTGAATGGTATGCTAGGAAGAACCTGAGAGTGTAAAGATGAAGTCAGCTCTGTTAGAGAATGACTGGTAGAAAAATGAGACAATGTTAAATTTTTATTTCTGTCTCTTCCACTTTGAAGATTTTTCTGTACTATCATATTAAGTAGAAGAGTTTTCACATAAAATATTTCACTTGAGAGAAAACTACACAGGATCATTTGCTTCAGATACAAAGCCTTGACAACATGAGTTAGTCTTCAGTATTTCTTCTTTTGATAATTAAGTGTTCATTTGAAATCTGGGATCACATGTCCACACTGACATGCCTGGCCAGTTCTGGTTCTGAGATGGAGTCTTGAGATGTTACCCAGGCAGGTGCTTTGAGCCTGGGCACAAGCAGTTCTGCCTTAACCTCTTCAGAAGCTGGTGCTACATAATTGTTGCCAGGCCTGGTTAGTGAAATGCTTTTAAGCAAAGTAATCTTGAATTGTTCTGTTGTATTTGAAAGAGGAGAGTGTTATATTCTGAGGTAGGAGGAGGTTTTGGTACTCAGGGGTGTTTGGTTTTAGAAAGGAAGTAGAGAAACTGCTGGCTCTGTATTACTGCAGTGCCATAGACTGAAGCTACAGGGTTCTGTTCCGTTCTCCCCATGAGCCTGTGTGTGGTCAACACCAAACAGTGAAATAGTCAGCTTAGACTTTCCAAGCCAGACATGTTAATTGTACAGTTTTTGTTTTTCTTTAAACTAGATGACTTTGTGATCCCTCTGGACCCCCGGTGGAACATGCAGGCTTTGGACATCATTAGAAATTCAGTGGACTTCGATCCACAAGCAGACCGGTCTCAGCAGCTCTCTGCCCTTTTAGAATCAGTTGCAAACAAGTAGGTGTACCCTAAAGCTTGAGACACTCTGATGGCCTTATCCGTTATATATCAAATACAGGTTATGTGGGCTCTAATGTTATGAAACAAACAGTAGGTGTTAGATGCATTTACTCAGCATTAGTGGTGGGCATTATTTTAAAGCTAATCTATCTCAGGATAGTTGTGTTTCTTCTACGTGTAGGTTCCAGTAACCTTCCATTATCTACTCATTCTCTCAGATATTTGCTTCAGTTTTCATCTTTGGATACATAACAAACAGGAATATAGCTCCTGCAACTTAAGTAAACATACTTGTAAATTTTTTTTTGGCCCAGGCAAGTTTTTGCTTTTGTTTTACCCTCAAATTGGCCATATATTTTAAAAAATAAATGTATAATTAAAATGCAGTATGTATTGCATGCTGGTATGTAATAATGAACATGTGATTTTGATGAATCTTCATGTAAAGTGAACCCATAAGTATGATTTATCACAAATGCAATGATAGTCACTATGCAGAGTTCAGGTTAATGTCAGACAATGGAGTAGTCTTAATACCAGTGTTTGCCATCTACCTTCCTCTTTTGTACCCTTCCTCTCTAGTCCAGAATTTGCAGAGACAAAGAATGGGCTTGATGAAGGGACTGATGCTTTAAGGTTCAGATTCTTTCCATACTGTAGTTGTGGATCAGTGGTAGAATATTTTTTACATAGTGTGCCCGCTACCCTGAATTTGGTCCCAGTACTATGTGCCCTTGCCCCGCCTCCCCCCCCCCCCCCCAAAACGAAGCAAACAACTTTGCTAATTCCAAAGAAGTTCTGTTAACCAGTAAACAATTATTTCATTACAGGACAATTATTTATCTTGACCGGGAAAGGAGGATTTTCACTGAAGGAAATTTGGTGTCCATTGGTAGTAAAAAGTTAAGAAGCAGTGTTCTGAAGATGTCTTTTGAATTCCATAAAGGTAAAACATTTTCCCTTTTGCATTGTGGTTATGCTGTTGCTGCAGTTAGAAGACATACTCTGCAGCTACTGCTTTCGAATATAGTTTGATATGTACTGTATCCCTTACTCGGTACTGATGAGTGGCATTTCCTGAAACTGGTTATCCCAGGTGCTCAACTACGTGTTGCCTACATGCTCACAGTGACCCTTTGAAGCTAAGTAGAATCTCAGCTCATGAACTAGGAACATGAGACACTTGCAAGTTCAAGATCCAACTTTTAGCAAGTAGAAGAGGTAGCACTTCAAAAGCAGGTTTCTTGGCTCAGAATATTTGTGCAGAAATCAAAATGCTATGAAGATATAAATATTTTATATTTTTGGTTGTGAGCCTAGCCTTTAACAGCTGAACCATCTCTCCAGCCCTGAAGATACAAATATTTTAAAAGTTCATTTTTGATAACCTAAATTAGAGTCATTTGAGGGGAAACACCCCACCAGATGGCCCAAGGGCAAGCCTGTGATAGCTTTTTAGATGGAATGTGGACTGGAAGTTGTAAGTTCTAATGTTTTATCAGTGATAAAAACCCTAAGAAACCATTCAAATACATGGGCACTGTGTTCAGTGTTTTTGTGTTTTGTTACTTTAAAAAAATTATATATACATACTTACATGTAGTATTTTGCTTGCATATATGTGTGTGTACCACATGCTTCCCTGGTGCACTTGAAGATCAGATAACAGCTGTCATATAGCTGCTGGAACCAAACCTAGTTCCACTGAAAATGCAGTAAGTGCTCTAAACTGCCAAGCCATCTCTCCAGCCCCAGTTTTTTTGTGTTTAAATATAGGTATAAAATACATAATTTTGCTATGTTGCTTGTATCTTCCACTAGGACATTTATTAACATCTGTAGTATTATATGCCTCCATAATACATACAAAATATGCTTTTGATTTTGAGCTTTCTAATAGATATTTGTACTAAATATAACATTAAAATTTAGATTGTAATTTATTGTAAAAAAAATGTCTGAAAATTAATGGAATGTTCTTGTTTTATTTGTGTTAACTCTTAAGATCCAGAGAGCTATCACAGCCTGCCCCATGAAATTGTGGCCAATCTTGCTGCTTTTTTTGAACTTTTTGATGCACTAATCCTGCTCTGGGTACAGTCTCCTCAAGGGATGGTTCCTGACACTCATGTCAGTAAGGTGAGGCAAGGCCTTTTTACCTTCAATGTTTCTAAAGAGTATATTTTGACATGTATATTCTTGTAAAACGGATACAACAATCAAGACAGGAAGATACTTATTTTCATCCCTAAAATCTTCCTTGTGTCCTTTTGTATTTCTTTCCTCTTTTTATCCATAGTCTATCTGTAAACACATAGCCATCGAATGGAATTGTACAGTATAAATCTTTGGTCTGGCCACTTAACTTTTCTATCACTTTGACAGACATAGTGACCAACTTCTAAAAGAAAGCATTTAATTGCTTGCTTTCAGTTTCAGAGGATTAGTCCATGACCGTCATGGTAGGGAACATGGCCTCAGGCAGCCAGGCATTACTGCAACAGTAAATGAGAGCATATATCTTATCCCAGAGTAGAAGGCAGAAAGAGTCTGAGCCTGGTGTGGCCTTTTAAAACTTCAAAGCCAACCCCCAGTGACACACCCAATCCTTCCTAAGTAGTTCACCTGCTGAGACTAAACATTGCAATATATGAGCCTGTGGGGCCATTCTTGAACCACCACACGATGCATTCATATAGTTTGATGTTCAGCAGGTTGTTCATTTTTATTGTTGAGTAATAGTCTTCTTCTAGAACTGTTCTACAATTTATCCCTTTGCCTATTAGTGTGCGTTTGGGTTTTACAATTAAATTCTAGTTTACCTACGCTTTCTTATCTGTCATTGTCACATGTGGATTAAATAACATTTTAATTCCAATTTATTCTTGTAAATCTAATAAAATGTTTTAGTCATAGACCCTTTTTTCCATAAAGGTTACCAAAAACCTCAGAAAGGTTTTGTTTGTATGGTGTCTCTGTCAGTATTAAAGATCATTTAGGTCTATTAACATGAATGACATATTTTAATAAAAGTAGCCATTTTTCCAAATAGAAATTAGATCACTACTTCTTTTAAAGAAGAAAGCTGGGTTTCCTGTATGCTTTCTGCAATCAGTCATATGGTGTTATGTGCATTTAAATCTGTGAAGGAAAACTGCTTCCTACACTAGCTTTTCTATAGTTGAGGAGGTTGAAAAAGAAGTAATACTACTTATGGCAGGCCATGTTCTTTGGGGGCACTTCACATCCCTGACAGGTGTGTATAGACTGAACACCAGTGTTGAACTTTTCTGCAGTGCAGTACTCCTAGTTTTACGTGTGTGTATTGATAGTTTGGAAAGGTTGGTCATTGAATTCATGCACTTTTCCCTATAAGTAAAAAGTCACAAATTTCATCAGAAAAAATTTAATCACTGGGAAATTGTCAACCTCTTCATTTTGCTTGAAAATCCAGTTCACTTCACCCACTGTATATCCTGGTTCCACATCCATAGATTGAACTAACTTTAGGTCCAAAATAATACATTTCTTTTCTATTTAATTTGGCTCTTTAATGAGTTGGGCTGATGTTGACTTTGTGAAACTCTGTCCTCCCCCCTCCCAAAAAGTATTTCTGTACTGAACATGTACAAATGTTTGTTTTGTTTTGTCATTCTTTTTCTCTTTTTAGACACATACTTTATATGTGTGCGTGTTTTGCTTGCTTGTGTATGTGTGCACTACATGTGTGTCTGATGCCAGAAGAAGGTACCAGATCCCCTAGAACTGTAGCTACCATGTCGGTGCTGGGAAGTGAACCCAGGCTCTCCTCAAGAGCAAGTGCTCTTGGCCACTGAGCCAACCTCCTCCGGCTCTTTGTCATTATTTGTGAAGGCAGTGTAACAAGTTACATAGCATTCCATTGACTCTGTCTTACAGATAATCTAGAGATGATTTAACATATGTTTGATGATAAATGCAGGTTATAGGCAAACCTGCTCATTTATTTGAGGGACTTAACCATACTTTGGAGTCCAGAGGGGTTCTTGAAACAAATTCCCTGAATTAAGTGAGGAGCAATTATATTTTAAATGTTTGTGGCTGTCCTTTTCTTCTCTTTGGTGGGTGCACCTGCCCCAAGTTTGGATCTTTGGAACTGTACCCCGAACCTGTTGTGTGATAGGCAAGTGTTCTACTATGCCTTCCTTGCCTCCAAATAGCTTCTCAAAGGGAAAGGTTTACTTTGTGTATGTTCAGTATGATTTTTGCCACCAGTTATACCTAATCAGTTTGTCAGACAGTTTTTAAAATTTGACCATTAATTTAAATTTCAATTCATTAAACAAAGTAAATAAAATGTTATGAAAATAACTTTAACCTCATGAAATTTATAAAGGTAACCACTGGAGGGAAACCATTTGTAAGGTGCATGAATTCTGCTAGCTAATTAAGACAGTTGAATTTTGAAAGTGAACGTAATAATAGGGTAGACAGACTCTCCTGACATACAGAGACCAGAAGAGCTGGGAAAGTTGTATCAGCAGCAGCTATTAGGGGTGTAGATGGAGATGTTAGCGAAGTAAGCACTCAGTAGATACAGCTGCTAGTTAGGGATTAGTGTGCAGAAGGGGAGTTATGGCAGCAGTGACCCCAGCAGAGCGGTCTCACTTTGTAACCCACACTGGCCTTGGACTCACAATCCTGCTTTCCCAAGTGCTGGGGTTACTGGTTTGCACTACCATTTGCAACATGCTATGTGTCTTTTACTAACCGATTGCCGTGGTTTTTCTTTGTATTTAGATCTTAAGTTCTGTGAAATGGCGGGACCGTTTTTGGACTGTGGCTGATGCGGTGACATTAGATGCCCCAGGTCTGGCTTTGCTTGCCCTCCACTGGCACTGGGTTTTGAAACATTTAGTCCATCAGATCCCCCAACTCCTGGTGAATCAGGAAGACAAGTAAGACTCCTATTTTGGTGGTAATGTTAATATCTGTAATGTTAACAGACAAGAGGATTTAAATTGAAAACCATTTCATCTTGCTTTTATGTATTTCATTAGCATATTAGTAAACACATTACATTAAAATATAAAAATGTAGAAGACTTTTCATGGTATCCAGCATTTTCCCCTTTTTCTTTGAAGATATTATAAAGAGGTACAAACTGTCTCCGAGCACATCCACAGTTGTCTGGGCACCCCAGCTGGCAGCTTTGCTGGCGTCAAGAAGCTGCAGGCGTTCCTGGGACGGCCATTTCCTTTTAAGGTACATCTGGAAACATGTGGTCAATGAAACCCTGGGGTTCTCCCGAACTTTGAAGCTCAAGTAGACTTGCTTTTGCTCCAGAGCTAGCCCTTCATTTCATCAGACAGTGCTCCTACTCACTGTTGAGGCTGGGTGGAGCTGCATTCTCTGCACCAGAGCACACAAACTGTGCTAGGCTACTGCAGAGCACTGCCTTCCAGCTCTTGAATCCACATTCTTGGGTTTATTTCAGGACAAGCTGGTAGTGGACTGCTTTTCACAGCTGCAAGTCCTTAACAAAGCCCTTGTCATCAAAGAACAGCTGCCTGTCTTTGGGGAGTGTGGGTGGCAAGAAGGCATTAATCGTCTCCAAGTGGTTGCTTCTGAATGGAATTTGAAGAAAAGTCTCCTGCAGGCCTGGGGATTGATCCTCAGAGCTAATGTTCTGGATGGTGTCAATCTAGGTAATTCTGTTGTCTGGTTTGTCGAGGCAATCTTCCCTGTTGCTCACAAAGTTTGCCCCTCCTACGTTAGTCATTGGACTGAACTTCACAAGTATCATTCAGTTATAGTATTGATATGTAGAAGTTAATATGAGATTATGCCAGGCAGTGGTGGTGCACATCTTTAATCCCAGCACTCGGGAGCAGAGACAGGTGGAGCTCTGTGAGTTCGAGGCCAGCCTGGTCTGCAGAGTGAGTTCTAGGACAGCCAGGACTGTTACACAGAGAAACCCTGTCTCGAAAAAGAAAAAAAGAAGTTAATATGATTTTAATAGGAGAAACCTAAAACACATGTTGACCAGCTGACTGATGAACTCTGGTTAATAGCAGCGCTCCCAGGTGTTGGGCATCTAGACTTAAACTTAGAATACTTTGTTCTAATCCATGTCTTTCTTTCTTATTGGAATTGAAGATGAATTGAAGACTCTTGTGAACGCTCAGGGTTTGGAACTAAAATCCAGAGGACTTTCATATGGCTTCCTGGAGAAAGCACACGAAACTTCTTCCCCATCCCAGCCAAACTTGAGCTCTTTAGTCCACCTCACCAGGCGTGTTCAGCTGTGGCCTGCAACCGAGTACCTGGCTATGCTGTGGCAGTACAGAGTGACAGCTGATTTTGTAGCACAGGCTTGTCTGAGCCGGTAAACACTTTTCTATTATTCTCTAGAGGATTACAGATTCTCTTGTTCCGTAACCCTGTGTGTGTGTCTTGAGGAGTGATTGCTGAGGCTCAGGGAAATCATTGCCCTTTTATAAACCAATCTTCCTGAAAGTGCTTTGATTGCTTTGGCCTCAGGCCTAAACCCATCGAATGCTCACCAGTACCGTAGTCTTTGTGTGTTCCACCTTCCCTTATAAAGTAGTTCCTCTCTCTTTATTTTTGGAACAGGTCAAGCAAAAGCCAGCAGATGGATGAGGAGATCAGTCACCATATCACATTTTGTCTCAAGCACACACCAATTGCACCTCAAAAGCTTTGGAATCTTTGGTCTTTACTGCACTATCCAAAGGTAAAAACCAAAATCAAGAGGAAAATAAGCCTTCTCCTGTCTTGATTAATCAAATTTCTGTGGCTGTTGCTTGCTGAGCATGGTATGACTTTCAGCGCTACACGTTGTAAACTTGGATTTTCAACTTCTGCATTTAACAAAGGTGTTGGACAACTCTGTTAAGGGGTGTTGGGGATTGTCTTGGCTGTCCCAGAACTGTAACTCACTTTATAGACCAGGCTAACCTTGAACTCAGACATTGCCTACCTCTGTCTCCTGAGTGCTGGGGTTAAAGGTGTGTGCCACCACAACCCCTGGCCTACAACTCTTATCACAGAAATATCCATTTGGTTTCCAATAAATGATGTAATAATATTGATTACTTAAAAATTCCTATTTGGCAAGAAAAAAGTCTTAGTGTTTTTTTGCCTCCCATGTTGAATATGAATTCTGCTAAAAATATGGTTAATATAATTTTACTAGAACATCCTTAAATTTTTAAGTCATGTTTTATATATTTCCTTTGCTGATGTTTCAACTGTGTGAATTAGTTTACAAATTAGTTATAAAACTGCAAACAACCTACATAATTTCCCTTAGATAATTGAGAGGACATTGAAATCAGGATGTTTAGGATTAATACCTTTAAAAATACCATTGGAAGCCAGGCAGTGGTGGCTCATGCCTTTTATTGGAGCACTCGGGAGGCAGAGCAGGTCGACAGAAAAACCCTATCTCAATAAATCAAAAAAAAAAAAAAGCCACTATTGGGTATTTATGTATGTTAGGTGACAGACTTGATAACTTGAATGATGGAAACTTTCTCAATTTTTTTTTTTAATCTCTAGCTATCTGCTAAAGAACTTTCTTGTTTGTGGTCAGAGTTATTTAACTCTACATTTGGGTCTTCCTGGAGCAGTATGGTTACCACAGATCCAGAGTATTGGCTGACGTGGAGCCCTCTGCCTAACACACCGCAGCAGGAGGTGCCCAAGTCCCATTTGAACTCCACATTGAAGGTTTGTGAGCATAAAAATCATGAATGCCTGTTGATTCTGTGAACTGATAACTTACAGAAGTGACTGTGATCCTTTATTTTCTGGGAAATGTTAAGCTTACTGTCCAAATCATGAATGATTTATGTAATTCTGAATTATAGTCACTACAATTTTCTTTAAAAAGTCATTTAGTTTTTCTGTGTATGGTAGTACTTGATTATCACTTGTATTTTTCTTTGATGATTAAGATGATGCATCTTTTCAGGTGTTGTCAATTACAACCTATTGACTATGGTGCTGGGTACCACTGAGTAGCAAGCAGCCTCCAGGCCTTAGCTGATCATTTTACTCTGGACTTTTCAGTCTCACCCATTTTCTTCTTTTTACTTTTTATCAAAAATCATTTTTTCCCGTATAGTATATTCTGATCAGTTTCCCCTTCCTCATCTCCCAGGTTGTCCCTCCCTACTCTTTCAACACCATGCCTTCTTTCTCTCTCTTTAGAAAACAAACAAGCAAATAAAAGAACAAACAAACCAGAATAGAACAAACAGGAGAAAAGAAAAAGCACCAGAGAGACACAGACACACACACACACACACACAGACAGACATGCAACAAAGATGTTTTCATGATTATCAATATTAATACTTTCCCAGTATACTGGAAGTATGTTTCTGAGTTTCTGTTAGTCTATAAGATTTGATTGTTTTGTGACACTCAGTTTAATGATTTCAGGTATGCCAGTCTCTTCCATTTTTCTGACTTTTGCATTAAACACTTAAAAATGACTTCTTTCATCAATTATAGGGTAAAAATGATTTACCATTTTCTCCTGTGTCCTTATTTTACATTTAAGTTAATTTTGTCAGTATATCTTTTCATTTATTTGTTCATTTGTTTATTATGTGCATATGTGTTTGCAAGCATGAGTTTATCATGTGAGGTGGTCAGAGGGTATCTGTCCCCCTGGACCTGGAGTTCCAAGCATTTGGGAGCTATTGTGGGTGCTAGGAAATGAGTCTGCTCTTTACTACTTGGCTGTCTCTCCAGCCACCTTATCTGTGTCTCTTGTTTTCTGAGTTAGGAAAGCAGTTTTGTCTCTTAGTCTATAAATGATGTATCCTGTGTAGTCTTGCTTGAAGTGCTACCTTTATTTCTATAGATGTTCATGGAATTCTTTTTTATGTCTTCGGTGTTTTTATCGTCACTGAGGCTAATTGATAATGGCTTTTACAAAACCTCTTGCAAAATCTCTGATGATAAATCTTATGGATTCTCAAAAGCTGTGTAGGATGTATGTAACATGAAGGGGCCTGCTTGTTGGGGTTTCTGTCCCTTCTGGTACCCCACAACCAGCAAGCCCCAAAGAAAATCACACAGAGGACTCCATAAGATTATAAACTGATTGGCCCATTAGATCAGGCTTCTTATTAGCTCTTGTAACTTATATTAACCCATTGTTCTTATCTATGTCAGCCATGTGGCTTGGTACCTTTCTCAGCAGGGCAGATTATATCTTGCTTCTTGGTGGTCTGGGCAGAACTGCAGAAGGAACTTCCTGCTTCCCAGAATACTCCTGTTATCGCCCTGCCTCTACTTCCTGTCTGGTTGGCCCACCTATACTTCCTGCCTGGCCAATCAGCGTTTATTTAAAACATGATTGACAGAATACAGACAATTCTCCCGCATCAGATGTACTGTTTTTTCTATCATTTATTGACCACTGACCCTGTTGTGGATGGCTATCTCTGTCTTACATCGACAGACTTTGTGGCTTGTCACCCCTTGTGTCTCCTGTCTCCTTTGTCTACTTCCATCTCTGTTACTTGGTTCTCTTCTTGTTGTTCAGGGTCCTGGCAGCCTCTGCAGAGCTGTTTTTTCCAAGTGTTGCTTCAGTGTGTTAACAAGCAGCAGCAGAGCAAGCCACTGGGACATAAACGGCCTGCCCCTCCTGTCTTCCTCACATGTCACACTGGGAGCGTGGGTTGAGAGAGCCCAGCAGCTCCAGGACATCAGCTTGTTGTTGTGGACCAACATGTCTGTGCCTTCAGTAGCTGAATTCAGGTATTTCTCCCCCTGGAAATAGTCTGTAATGCTGTGGTCTGCTTTCCACCATGTGTAGCAAGGGCTCATTCAAAACTTCCTTCTGGTAAGTGAAGGAAGGTCAGGGGAGTTTCTGTATAGATTAACTTGCTTGCAATCCATAACAGGCTATTGTGAGTTTGATTCCGAGATTTTAAGAATATTTGAGCCATCGGGTGGTGGTGGTGCATGCCTTTAATCTCACCCAGTACTTGGGAAGCAGAGGCATGCGGATCTCAGTGAGTTCAAGACCAGCCTACAAAGCGAGTTCCATGACAGCTAGGACTGTTACACAGAGAAACCCTGTCTCAAAAAAAAAAAAGGAAAAGAAACAACAGGTTATAAATAGAAAATCATGCAAGATTACATGAGTAATTCACCATTAAATAACAACAGTCTGTGGTTAATGGTTCCTGAAGTGAAAGTGTACATTCGAGGAGATGTTTGAGCCACTGCCTCCGTAAGTGCTGTGTTGT
Organism: Myodes glareolus; assembly: GCF_982192425.1. Taxonomy (NCBI): domain Eukaryota; kingdom Metazoa; phylum Chordata; class Mammalia; order Rodentia; family Cricetidae; genus Myodes; species Myodes glareolus. Next base: position 40,981,484 of record NC_142041.1, on the reverse strand, counting down.
GTGTCCCCATAGACGCACAGACTCACGGCTCCAGGGGTTGGTGCTGTGCTGGCACCTGCTCGGCCTCACAGAGCTGCTCCCTGTGCACCAGCGACAGAAGTATGTGCAGAACTGTGAGCAACTGCTGCTTGGAGACAACCAGGCCTTCCAACATGTGGAGCAGACTCTCGGGAACATGGGTGGTCAGGAGGCACTGCCCAAAGAACTTCTCTGCCTCTTGCTCGCCTCCCTGCACGACTTTTCTGATGAAGTGGAGAATAAGCAGAAGCTCCCGGAAGCGGCCCGGCGCGGCAGACTGTGGGTGAGCCTTGGCTTACTCCAGATTCAGACTTGGCTTCCCCAGGCACGTTTTGACCCTGCAGTGAAGAAGGCATACAAGCTCAAGTATGCCCAAGAGGAGGTAAGGGCTAGGTCTCCACTGGGGTGGGCTGCCCTGGCTCATTGAATTTGTGTATAACTTACTCATTTATGCCCTATAAGGCTGTTTAGAGCAGTGAAAGTTCTCACGAGTCTTGTAAGGACTGCATTTTCTTCTAAGATTTCTGACTTGACTTAGCAGAGGGGAAACAGGCATTGTCAGAGAAGTAACGAAATAGTGTCCCTAGACCCTAGAGATTGTGACTGTAATTCAAATAATATGACTCTTTGCTACTACTTGAACATCTAAACAAACTGAAGAAACTAATATACTAAGATAGATACATGTACTGTATTTTGAAGAGGAGCTGATAGAGGATGAAAGTTAGGCAGCTATAGGTAGACACTTAATATTTTTGTGATATGAGTAATACAGTTTCTTTTGCCTAACAGTTTTGAGGTGAGTGGCCCAGGTCTCTGGGTCATTCAGATCCCTATCCATCTTACTGTTCTGCCCACACTCAGAACATTGTCCTCATGTGCGTGGTCGCCGCTGTGGCCACAGAAGACCATTTCGTGTTTGCTTTTCCATTAGTTATGCCAGCTACAGTGTGAGTGGAAGACCCGGAACCTGTTGTCCCACCTACAGACTGGAAGAGACTTGGAAGACGAAACAGTTATCAGCCACTCTCATCCACACATCAGGTAAGGCAGCAAGGTGTGTGCTGGGGGTGAGAGGTAGGAAAGGTAGTATGAGATTGACTGCTGCATTGCAGTTATGTTAATGTGGTGGTGATATAGCTCAGCTGTATGACCAGTTAGATCCAGATTGTACATTGTGGTCAGGAAGAAGGTATATTCAAAAGAGGGAAAAGATGCTGAAGGTTGGACTGAAGAGATGACTTACTGACAAAGAGTGTGTACTACTCAGGCAGAGGACCCAACTTGATTCCTATCAATCACATTGAGAGGCTCACAGCCACCTGTAAGTAGCTTCGGGATATCTTGATGCCTCATGCCTCTGGCCCCAGCAGGCACCTTCACATAAGACACACATACACAACATACATACACAAAATTAAAAATAAATTAAATATTTTTTAATGCTGTTGAAGGCTAGATAGTGGTGCCTTTTAATAATAGCACTAGGAAGGCAGAGGCAAACAGATCTCTTGTGTTTGAGGCCAGCCTGGTCTGTGGAGTGAGTTCCAGGACAACCAGAGCAACACAGAAAAAGCCTGCTTAATGCTCTTCAGTCTCAGTGTCCATAATAGCAAGGGCAGATTGTTGCATCAACCTGGTCAGTGAGCTGTGGCAAGGCTTTCATGAGATGTATTGAAAGTACTTTTCAAACATGTGTAGTAATTCATGAGTGCTTAAAGATGTTACCCAGTTTCATTATCATTGCTAATATTACCCTCAGTTCTTATTAGCTAATGTCTTCATTGTCTTCCTCGATTTGAGGGCCAAATCCAGATTCACTGCTTTTCTAACAGCATTTGTATGTTGTGTTAATTTTCCTTCAGGTTACTTCCCCAAAGGATCAGTCAGCTGGAGAATGTAGTTCACAGCCTGTCACAAAAACAGGCCTTCAGACCCCACCAACCCAGTTATGAGTCCTTGGTACAAGAGATCCACCACTACGTCACTAGCATCGCCGAGGTCACTGCCGTGCAGGACCTGCTCATGCGACTCCTTCAGGCCCTCCACGCAGACAGATCAAGGTCTGCTCAAGCGCTCCAGAACCTTTTAAAGGAGGAGGCCTCTTGGCAGCAGTCACATCACCAGTTTAGAAAGCGACTGGTGGAAGAGTATGCCTTATATCCAGACATCGTTTCCCCACTGCAGGCATCCGTCTTGCAGTTGCAGCATGGCATGAGGCTCGTGGCATCTGAAGTCCATGCCTCCCTCCACAGCAGTGTGATCTGTGCAGAAAATCTGGGGGCCCTGGCCATGGCTGTGCTAGCTTTCCCGTCTGTGGGCCCCAGTTTTCCTACCTATCATGCTCATGCAGATGCTTTGTGCTCTGTGAACTCAGTGGAAGCTCTGCAAAGTCTTCGGAAACTGATGGTCAAGGGCTCAGGAGGAAAGGAAAGAGAAGGCGAGAGCCAGCAGCAACCTTACCCGACCCGGGAGCAGTTACTGATGAACGCTCTTCTTTACCTGCGTTCCCATGTGCTGTACAAAGGCGAGCTGGATCAGAGGGCCCTGCTGCTCTTCAGACATCTATGCCAAGTAAGCCTATTGCCAAGAGGACTGCCTGCTATGGTAGAGAATGGTTGGGAAGTAGGTTTTCACCCGATGCTTCCCTTGTCTCCTTTGATTACAAAGTTTGTATAGGAGGTGGGGTCAGGGCTATGCTTTTTTTGGTAACTGGTTGGGTTTTTTGAGGGTCTTGGGTATTTCTGACTGTCCTGGTACTCATTATGTAGCCCAGACTACTAGCCTCAGACTTGTGACACTTATCCTACCTTATCACTGGAATACTTAGGTTACAGGTGTGTACCAGCATAGCAAGCTTGCCCAGCTCCCTTCAATCTAACTGGGCCCTCCTTTGTGGTGTGTATTATAAGCATCTTTTTTTTTAAATAATAAACCTCAAATTTATAGATTTTACTTTGTAACAATAGCTTGTTAAGAAATTAATATTATAGTATAGTGACCTAATACTCAGCAACTAAAAGAATATGCTGGTCAAGGTCAATTCTATACTGTCATGGAGCGTGATACTTACTCTTAGGTTGCTAGAGCTGTAAGACACACAGCAAGGCACTAGTGAGTCCATCTGCTTAGTATTCAAACCTAATAGCACTTGGTAATTATTCCTGCTTGCTGTATTATTCATGTGTCATATATTTCCTCAATAATTTTCTCATATCTGTGCACTCATTAAGTTACTTTGTATAGTTAATATTTTATTTACTATTTTGGAGGGAAAAACAGTAAATCTCATAGAAAATAGTCTTGCATCTTTGGGTAACCTAGAGAACAGGATTATAGGACAAAGATTAAACCTGTGCTGAAGGTGTAGCTCAGTTGTGCTGGCCCAGCACGCCATAGGACCTAAGTTTGGTTTCTTAGTACCTAAACCGGAGCGCTTACATACAGATCTGTCATTCCAGCACGGAAATCAAGAGTTATCCTGACCTCAACCAGTTCCTGGCTCACCTGTCTCAAATCCATTAGCTCTAGCTCTTTATCTTTAAAAAATAAATAAATATGGGCTTATCTGTTTTTCCAGAAGATCTTGGTTTGGTTCCCAGTACCCTCGTGCCTCTTAAAACTGCCTGTAACTCTAGTTTCAGGGAATCCGATGCCCTCTCCTGGCCTCCGAAGGGCACAAGGCATGCATATGGTGTATATCCATGCAATAGGCAAGATATCCTAACACATGAAAACTGAATTTTTAAAAACATAAATATTTAATCCTACTTCTTAGGCTTTTAATTTAATTATCTTTCTTTAATGATACCTACTATTTCCTAAACCCTCAAAACTATTTGATGGCAACATTTGGGCACACACCCAATTAATTCCAGCATTTACAGAGTAGAGGCAGGAGGATCAGGAGAAATCCAGCTGCACTATGTAAAGAGTTTGAGGATAGCCTGGGATACATGGGACTTATCTGAAAAAAGGAAAAGAAGGGGTTGGAGAGATAGTTCAGAAGAGTTTGATTGCCAGCACTCATGTGGCATCTCATAATCATCCTTGACTCCGGTTTCAGGGGACCCTTCTCCCTCTTTCGGGCCTCTTTGGATACCAGGTTCACCCAGTGCACAGGCATGCAGGCAAGCAAAACATCCACTCATATTTAATTAAATTGTAACTTTAAAAGACCTACATAAAAAAAGAAAACTAAACAGAAAGAAAAAACCACATTTGATTGTCTGTTGGTTTCCTTCATTTAATACATTTTTGTTGTTGGAGATGATTTCACTGTAGCTCTAGCTGTCCTGGAACTTACTATGTAGACTGCTCTAGCCTCTGCCTATCATCATTTATAGTTTTTGCCAATTTAAGGACCTAAAATCTGAGACAGCAGGGCATTTGGGAAGTGTCTAGCATAGTCTGATGTTGAACCCTAGGCCTGCTTGCTAAAGTGCCTACTAAATGCATTCTTTGTCAACTCCCTCACCCCTTTGAACAAAAAGCACACTAGTGTTAGCTGTACTGTAGCACACTTGTAGAGCATTGAAATTGTAGCGGTGCAGAAGCCAGGAAAATGATGATGACCCACAGCTTGAACAGAAGCGCATTAGCTCTCTGCTACATGGGATTTTATTTCTTAGCTGTTGTCTTATGTTTGGGGGCCCTTAGTATCTTCATACATGTGGGAAAGCCAAGATTGATGAATCTTGCCTGTGGTCCTGTGAATGCTTCATTTTTCTGCCCGTATGACCTTCAGGAGATCATCAATGAGTGGGATGAACAGGAGCGCATAGCCCAAGAGAAGGCAGAACAAGAGAATAGCCTGTACAGGTACCGAAGCAGGAGCTGCAGGACAGCCCTGAGTGAGGAGGAGGAAGAAGAACTCGAGCTCAGAAAATTCTTCCCACTGCATGAAAAGGTAGTGGGTTTTGCTCTGTGGCTGTATTTAGCATTCATTGTTTCAGTAGTAATGGCACTGTTCTCTTGACGGTTCATACTCCTTCTCTCCATTTTCTGCAGATTGTAATCAAATTCGTTGTTCTATTGCTGTCTAGGACTTTGCAGATATTTTGATAGAACAAACTCTAGAGGAGAAAAAAGGAGCTTCAGAAGGGCAAGAAGAGGAGGAAGCCACAGACCCAGCTCTCCTGTCCCAGAGTTCAATGCAGGCAGTGATGCTGATACATCAACAGTTGTGCCTCAGCTTTGCACGGTCCCTTTGGTACCAACAGACTGTGCCACCACATGAAGCAAAACACTATCTCAGCCTGTTTCTATCTTGCTATCAGACTGGAGCATCTCTGGTGACACACTGCTACCCTCTGATGGGTATGGAAGTTCTTATTAATGCTCTTGGGAAATCAAAATGAGTAGATGATTTTGCTGTTTCTGGAACAATTTAAGATAATGAAATTGTTTTTATTTTCCTGTTCCTAGTTCCCCTAGCTTAAAAATTTAAGAACTTGATTTAAAAGTCTTCAGTAGTACAGATTTTCATTAGTAGCCTATGAGAAAAGATATGGACTTGATTTGTGTGTTGTTTTTTCTTGAATTGGTTCCACTTTTCTCTGGTTGTTAATTTTGTATGATGCTAAGAGTACAACCTCAGTGCCTCACATTGAGATACATTTTTTGTCTCTAACTTCATAGATTTTTTAAAACAATCTGGGAACTCAGCAATTCTTTGCAACTCACGGAATCTAGTTTGACATCAGTTCGTTGCATGGTGTTTGCGACATGAAACTTGCAATTACTCCATTGGAAAGAGGCTTTAGTCCCAGTTCATTGTTTCTGACATCTTTATAACTTCTTGTTGAACAGTCGTATTGAGTTCACTGACTTTCCATGATCTTGTTACCTTCACAGGAGTTGAGCTGAATGAGCAGCTCCTGGGCAGTCAGCTTTTGGCCTGCTCTCTCTCCTATAACACTGTGTATGGGGAGGCCTCCTCCGACCTGATGATGAAGCCTGACGGGCCCTATGATTTCTACCAGCACCCCAATGTGGCAGAAGCCCGGCACTGCCAACCTGTGCTCCAAGACTTTTCAGAAGCTGTCAGTCGATTGCTGGAGGACTGGCCAGAACACCCCGTACTGCAACAGGTAGTGGCTAGCTAGGAGGAGGAGTGAATTACCCAAGGACCCAAGTTTGCCCAGAGGATGTGGCCTTTATAAAAGATTTCCTTGCCGTGCAGTGGTGGCGCACGCCTTTAATTCCATCACTCGATAGTCAGAGGCAGGCAGATCTCTGTGAGTTTGAGATCAGCCTGGTCTACAGAGTGAGATCCAGGACAGCCAGGGCTACACAGAGAAAGCATGTCTCGGGTGGAATGAGGGATGGACTTTCTTCAGTCAGGTTCCCCATCCTGAAAGTTTTCTTCCACAGTTGTTTTTATAGGCATTGTGAAGCATAGAGTAAATCATCCTGTCAGGACTCTTCACAGCCGGTCACTGGCAGTTCTACTCAGATACCCAAATCTTTTTCTTTTTTTTTAAGCTTCTCGTTGTCATGGACAGAATTCGTGGTTTCCCACTTTCCAGTCCCATCTCAAAGCTACTGAATGGCTTAGAGATCCTTCTGGCAAAGGCACAAGTAAGATTATTTCTTTTCCTTGTTTTAGTTTTTGGTATTTTGACACCCATGTTAAAACAGAAGGGTACAATCTGGTTTGGAGAAAGATGAAGATTTTTGGTCTTTAAGTTGGGGTGAGATTGGTGCCAGTTTGAAGGGTGGGGCCTGGTGACCAGGGCTCTAAGGAACTCACTGTGTGGGGACAGTGACAGCTTGTGATCATTCTTCATGCCCACACAGCCTCCACATTGTCTGCTGTCTGCCCACTTGACAGAAAGTAGTCAGATGAACTTGTTCAAGGATCAAAGCCAGCAGCAGGAATTCTGATATGGTCACAAACTCTTCTTTTGTCTGTCTCTGACTTTGACTCTGTTGTGTTGTACCACATGACTACTTGTAATACGGTGGCAATTGGTGTCACAGTGGGATTCTGTACTTGTGATTGGTGAAAGTTAGGGGCCCAGTAGTCTTCTCTTAAGGAAAGTCCAAGGTGTTACTGAGGGGGGAGGAAGTAACTAAGGTTGAATAATGGCAACAAAAGGTCTTTGTTTCTTTAGGATTGGGAGGAGAATGCAAGTCGAGCATTGTCTCTTCGGAAACATCTTGATTTAGTCACTCAGATGATCATTCGGTGGCGTAAACTGGAGCTGAAGTAAGTGACCTCTCCCTGCCCCCCACCCCAAGGAGCTCATGTGTACCACATGGCTGTTGCAGGTGTGCTTTAATCATGGAGTTTAAAGCCAAGCAAGCTTTAAGCAGACCATATATTCTGAGATAGCAAACTGAATGGCTTCTCCATGACCGTCTGTAAAAATGGTGAATTTTTGCTATTGTGGTGGTGCACATCTTTAATTCCTGCACTTTGGAGGCAGAGACAGGGTTGCTGTGAGATTGAAGTCAGCCAGGGCTACATAGTGAGGATGCCCCCCCACCTCCTAAAAAAAGTGAGCATTTACATTGTAAATTTATGATTTCAACTGGATTTACCTAAATGTCTCTATCTCCCACCCCCACCCCGGTCAGTTGCTGGTCAATGAGTTTGGATAATGCCATGAGACGCCATACTGAGAAGTCCACCAAGCACTGGTTCTCCATCTATCAGATGCTGGAGAAGCACATGCAGGAACGCACAGAGGAGCAGGAAGGTAAGGCAGATGACCTTTGTGGACTCTAGAGAACCAGTCATAAGGTTACACCGTTCTGGATGTCTAGGAACTAACTCAGTGTAAGTTAGTAGTTAGCGTGCTTGAGTTAAAGCTGCTTCATACTAATGTTTTATAATTCACAGTGAGTGCATTTAATACATAACGTGCATACAGGTTTTATATGGAAGACAGTCACTGTAACCGTAATCTTTGTTCAGTTTGGTGTAGTACCTACCTAATGGTCCTTCCTCCTTTGATGTGTGGTACACTGCCTGCATTTTAGGGATGGGAGGGATGGTTAAAGGCACATGTATGTTTTATTTTACTCTGAAGATGACAAGCAGATGACCCTGATGTTGCTGGTCAGCACATTACAAGCATTTATTGAAGGCTCTTCGCTGGGAGAGTTCCATGCCCGACTCCAGATGTTACTGGTGTTCCATTGTCATGTCTTACTGATGCCACAAATTGAAGGAAAAGGTGAGGATTTTTTTCCCTCATTTACCATGTACTGTTCGTTTGAGACTTGGCCTAACTATGAAGCCGTGGGTTGCCTAGAGCTTGCAACATAGTAAATCCCGTGTAAAAACTGCTGATACCAGTAATTAAGTCATCACTGCTATAAATTGAGTATAAATTGTATATTAATTAGAGTTGAGGCATAGTGTGTTGATTTTGTGAGTTTTAGATAAAGAATTTAAAGGATTGGTTTAAAGAGGTCGTCAGTAGATGATCTGTTCCGGCAGTGAATCTGGTAGAGGTTGGAATGAAAATACGGCAGCAGCCTGCAGTTTCGAGGAATGCTAAGTTCGGATCCATTATAACAAACTTGATTCTGGAATGTGCTCTAATTTTATGGCCTGGGTAATGGGGAAGACTCAGGCTGGCACCAGAAGCAATATAGTGAATGTACTGTGCTTGTTTCCTTTTTCATTTCTTCCAGATTCACTTTGCAGTGTTCTGTGGAATTTGTACCATTATTACAAGCAATTTCTTGACCCAGTCCAAGCTAAAATTGTGGAACTTCGCTCCCCCATAGAAAAAGAACTTAAAGTAAGATTAGTAACTGTCATAATTACCCTTGAGAGAACAAAATCAGCCCATCCTTTCCTTTAGTTCTGTTCTTTGATCATTACAAGAGTGAGGCAGGAGACAAGAGGAAGAGGCCACAGATGTTTATTAGAGCTACCACAGGGAAGTCTATGTGCCAAATTACATGGGACATGAAGTGCCTTAAGGCAAGGAGAGTCCTCTGTGAAGAGTAGGATTGAAGAGCCAGTGCTGAAATGAAGACCATGACTAACTTGGTGATCTTTACGCTGGAGTGCCTACCAGATGAGTTATTGGTGGTGGTATCACTATTGGTCATCATTTTGTTTTGTTTTCTCTGTGTAACAGTCCTATCTGTTCTAGAACTAGCTCTGTAGACCAGGCTGGCCTCGAACTCACAGAGATCCCCCTGCCTTTGCCTCCCTGAGTGCTGGGATTAAAGGCGTGTACTAACACCGCCCAACGATCATCATTTTTTCATTGATTTGAGGCAATTACATGGTTCCCCTTTTAGTTTTCTATATATTCCCGACACTGTGTTTGGGATAGAATAGCCTCGGGCCTTTGACAAGTAGGTAACATAGGGAGATATGGAGATGCAAGCTTTATAAAAGCCTTTTCCTGATCTTCCTTTGTCTTTCAGGAATTTGTGAAGATATCAAAGTGGAATGATGTCAGCTTCTGGTCTATTAAGCAATCTGTGGAAAAGACACATAGGTAATCTATCTTTTAAAAGCGGGAGTGACCTTTCAAGCCACAGTTCTGTAGGGTGGGCTGCATGACTACAGTGTTTCCTCTACCTGCCTGTACTGCGCTTGTGCTTCCACGGACAAGACTGAAATGCAGGAGAAATGTATACCTTGGGCAGAGCAGGCCGTGTGCCCAGAGGGCTGGTCTTCTACCACCTACCACCTACCAGCTGGTTATCTTGAGCACAGCAACCCCATTGTGGCTGGCTTCCATGTCCTCTTGTAGAAAAGGTGGGGTAACAGTATTTGGCATATATTTTGTCCTAAAAATCCAATAATTATGAATACCTAAGGAGATCAGAATAACTATAAAAGATAAAAGGTATTGTATATATGTGTATATGTTTGCATTATAATTCTTTCTTTGCTTTCACCTTTACAATGGTGTGTTTTTAACCCTATATCTGTTATTGCTTGAGATCAGAACCCTCTTTAAATACATGAAGAAATTTGAAGCTGTCCTGAATGAACCCTGTCGGTCCTGTCTGGTAGAGAGCAGCAAGGAAGAACATCCTGACTGTTTGCCGAAGCCAACAAAGGAAACTGAGCCATCACCCATCCAGAGTCTGAACAGGGCACTGAGGGAGACCCTGTTAGCACAGCCAACAGCACACCAGGTACTAATCCGTGGGATGCTGCATGTTTAATCCCAAGGCAGTTAAATAGGATCTTTTTGGTTAAGAGATGACCTAGGAATCAGACAAGGAATGCCTTTGAGATTTTCTTCTTTGGATCTATATAGATATTGGGTTGTTTGCCTAGCTGTGCTACAGAATTAGGCAGAAACCACGATCCAGTCAGTTGGCTCAGCGATAAAGTGATTGATTGATCTCTGGAACCCACATAAAGGTTATAAAAAGAGAGAATCAACTCTCAGAAAAATTCTGTGACCTGATTGCATCTACACGTGAATACATCTACAGATAATAAAATGAGCTAGTGGAGCAGAGCAGTTAGATGAGGAAGCTGCTCAGTGCCTGCTGAGTTCATGCTCTAAATGCTTGCCTGTGGTTCCTTACCAGCACCATGTTTGAGATGGTGTGCAAAATTTCTGGAAATGTAAGCGACAGAGCTCTGAAGTGGACGCTGTCAGGTCCCGCCACCTCTCTTTGGGTGTGAGGAGCGTTGCTCCAGAGAGTACTCATTTTGAATCTTACTGAGCTTCCCATCCTGGGCTTCACAGTCACCAATGAGGTCTTTGAGCTATTTTAGAATCATTGGATAAGTATAGTAACAAGTGCTCATATCTCCATATGCTGGCAAATTTCTATAGACTATTTATCAACTCTCTGCTGCCACACTCTGATCAAAATTTTTGATTTGCTGATGGTGACAACGTATGGATTTCAGGCTTGGGGGTGCTGGTGATGAAAATGTGCCATAGTGGGTGAAGGTTTTCCTTTAATTGATATTTGACCTCAGTACCTGTGAACTGTCCTTGGGACCAGGAGGATAGGGATACACAACCTATTTGCCTTGATTTGTACCTGAACACATTGGTTTGGTACCATGATGACCACCGTCTTACTGCTCATTGTATCTTGTTAGGTTAAAACCTTATGACATGCTAGGTCATCCACATACAAAAAATAATTCGGGTTTCTAAACATCATGTATATGTGCTATATCTATTCCTGAGATGATGATTTTGTGTTTGCTGGACAAGAAGGGAGGCAGAAGTAGGCGGATCTCTGTGAGTTTGAGGCCATCCTGGTCTACAAAGCAAATTCTAGAACAACCAGGGCTATACAGAGAAATCCTGTCTTGAAATTAAAAAAAGAGGGGAGGATGTGACTGTCACTCTGTTTCTTGATAGGGAACTAACCTGTACTGTCTCAAAGGCTTCCATTACAGGGAAGTATCAACTCTCTGGTCCTTTGTCTGTGGAGGGAGAGCTTCTTTGTCGCTTGCCGAAACTCTCAAAGCGAATGAAGAAAATATGCCTGGTGTTTATGAAGAAGAGCCCTCTACCTTACCTAGTGGAAAGCCTTGACCAGTTCACTGGTGAGTGCCCACAGCCAGGGCAAAAGTGAGACTTACTCTACCCTCTCTCCTCCCCGACACACACTGCCCATGATGGCTGGGAGTGTGGGACCTGTGTCACTTTTGACTTCTTGTACACTATTTAAACAAGTGTGCTAAAAATCAAAGTCCAAAGCCTGAGACCTGATAATAATGTAGAGGATCTTAATTTCATCCTTCTGTCTTCACGTGCAAAGTCCTTTTTTCTCTGAGACAGGGTGTCTCTTTGTAACAGCCTTGGCTGTCCTGGAACTTACGCCGTAGACCATGTGCTCCAGAGGCAGAGGCAGATGAATGAATCTCTGAGTTTGAGGCCCAGTCTGGTCTACAAAGTGAGGTTCAGGACTATTATACAGAGAAAGAAACACTGTCTCAAAAGAACAAAATAAATAAATGAATTAGAACTACAGATAAGTACTTCTGACGTTGTATAGATTAAAAGAGCATTTAGCTTATACTAACTATAGGGAAGGAATGGAATGCAATTATCGGAAATTCTCCTGGTTGATTAAAATTCATGGTATAATGAGCTACACAATTGGTACTCAAAAATAGGTTCTGTGGGGGGTTTTTTGTTTTGTTTTGTCTTTTTTTTGGTTTTTCTTTGGTTTGTTGGTTTGGCTTATTTTTAAGAGATGCATTATTTTCCCATTTCTGTGCATTTTTACAAGTGTAGTTCAAACAATTCATTGAACATTTGCCAAATGCTAGGAACTGTTAAGAGTGCAGGTGAAAGAGGAACGGTACTTACCGTAGCCCCCGTGCCGCAGGAGCTCCTAGATACAGAGCAAACGTGCACACATTAATAAGGCCTTGGGATTTTATGTTTTCCCTACAGGTGAAGTAGTTTCTTCTGTAAGTGAGTTGCAGAGCTTAAGTGTGGAGCCCTCTGCTGAGAAAGAAAAGCAGCAGTCAGAAGCCAAGCACATTCTCATGCGGAAGCATCGTGCTCTATCGGATCTCTTTAAACACCTTGCACAAATGGGTGAGGGATGCTCCTGAAACACTGAAAAGTATAATTACCAGTGTTTATTTTCAGGTTTTAGGATGTGCATGTGTTGTACACATGATCTTGTGCGGGTACTAATGGAGACCAGAAGAGCGTCTCTTCCCCTGGAGCTGGAATTACAGACAGTTGTGAGCTACTTAGTACTGGTGGTAGAAACTGAACGCGGGGTCATCAGGAAGAGCAGCAAATACTCTTACCCACTGAGCCTTATCCCCAGCCCCTGTAATCAGCCTGGGGGTAGTGGTGACATGGGTGATTTGGGGAGACATTCCGGAAACATAAAATAAAGCACTAGACAGAGTTGTGGAATGTCGTTCTATGAATTGCAGGCACACATAAGAGAATGCTACAGTGAACTACTGGTCCCTACACCTTTTCTGGTTTTGCGGTACCTAGAACTGATATTTCCTGCTTTCGGTAGTGTTTTTACTCTCCTATCACAGGTAGAGAACGGTGCTTTTCAGCATCTGAGTCACTTGGGGAATCGTGTTAAAACGCGGGGACTGATCCTGTTTTAGTTGGTGCAGTTCTTTGTTGCCGCATAGCCCAAGTCGGCCTCACACTCTTGATCCTTCTCCTCCCGGCCCCCTCCCCCCCACGGACTGGATCATAGGCATGGACTGTCACCCCTGGCTACAAGTTTCTAGGGATACACGTCACAAACTTTACTTTGACTAGAGGGGTGTTTGGGGTGGTGGGTATAGCCTTTTCTCGCTGAGTTACTTTACTTTAATGAGTGCTGTTGATTTCCTAGGTCTGTCGTATCGAAAAGGCCTTGCCTGGGCCCGTACAAAAAGTCCTCAAGAGTTGCTTCATCTTCACCCATTAGATCTCAAGAGCGCGTTGTCTATAGTCAGCAGCACTCAGGAGGCCGATTCTAGGTTGGTTTGTTTTTAAATTGTTCATTGAGGAAGTCTCTAAACTTCCAAGAGAGTTGACAGTTACAAAAGGATCTAGTTATTACCTAATGCATTAAGTGTTCGTTTTCCTCTGCTTCTCCTTTGCGTGTTTGCCCCCTGCTGTTGGTCTGCGGTGCTAAGTGTGTTTCCACTGCTGGCCTGCAGCCTCACCCCGTGTCCTTGGCTTCCCTGAGGTCTGCTCGCTTGACTTGAATTTACAGCTGGGGATCTCTTAGAAGCCATGGGTTCTGCTTGTGTGTGAGTTCTAAAATACTCAGTTTGAGAGCTGAACACCTTGAGACAGAGCTGTCTATGTTACCTACCAAGAAGTCCCTAAGCTATCTGCATGTGTTTTAATGCTCGGTGTCTTTGTGGGGCTTTAAATTTGAGTTGAACAGCACTATAAAGGGGAAAGTTGCATAGCAGCTTCCTAGAGTAACAGCTTTTCAAGATAGTTTCCAAATGTGCTTGCAGTCTCATTTTGGTCCCCGTGTAACTGAGAGTGAGTTGTCCCTCTCCTTTCGACAAGACACGTTTTCCAGTTTATTCTCTAGCACCTGTGTGGCCCCATGTTAAGCCGTTCCTGCCTTGCTAGCATTTTGTGCATGTCTATCCCTGGTTCTTTGTCTGTTCACGTCAGTTGCATAAGACATGCCCTCCATCGTCAAGTTAGTTTATAAAGCTTTCACTGGAGAAAACAGACATTGCTGCTGCTTGTTTGCCAGTAATGCTTCCAGTGCTAAGTACCCTGCTCCTAGATATGCTGATTTTAGTTGTTGACTCTGGCTTGTACCCAATATACTCAGAAGTCTTGAGTCATTGGGATCTTCAGTGGGCAGTTGTGGTTTAATACAATAAGTTGCTTGATTTCTTTTCTAGGATCCTCACAGAAATTTCATCTTTGTGGGATGGGTGTCAGAAGTATTTTTATCGCTCTCTTGCACGGCACACCAGGCTTACTACAGCCCTAGCAGCTCCTGTCAAGGTAGACGCACACGGGCTGGGAAAGCATCTGCTCTGCTCATCCGTGTCACCATCTTCATCAGACAGCAACAAGCCGGTTATTTAGTGTGATCCTAGAGCAGCTTAGAGTAATTTCACCACATTTGCCAAGAGCACCACTTAACTCTCGTGAGCTGAGAGCAAACCACGTCTGTCCAGGTTTTGGTGTTGTACTTCATTCCTCCTCATGGATGTCAGTGATCTCAGAAGCTAGTCAGAGGGTCACTGCTGGAAGACACGGTGCACTACTGCACACACACTGTGTGTGTGAGGTCGCCTGGGTTTCACGGGATAGCTTTTGGGGGCTGGAAAGATGGCTCAGTGGTTAAGAACACTTGCTGCTCTTAGGAATGACCCAGGTTTAGTTCTGAGCACTCACATAGTGCCTCATTACTGTCTGTAACTCCAGTTCCAGGGTATCAGGCGTCCTCTTTTGACCTCTAGCATGTATGTGGTGCACATACATACATGCAGGCAAACAAAGTCATAATTTTTTTTTTTTAAGAAAGAAATAATTTCTGGTGGACCCTCTGGTGCATGTGTGAGGAGGGCAGGGGTTATCAGCAATGCCTTCAGCGTGCTTTTTCTCTTCCTTCTGCCAGGAGATGAGCATGGGTAATGTTGACAGGTGTAAAGGGTTCTCAGCGCACTTGATGAAGCTGCTCATCCGACAGCGTCGCTCCCTGACCACACTGACTGAGCAGTGGATCATCCTCAGGTATGTTCATGTGCTGAGAGGACTAGCCTCTGCTCTCTGGAGTGGATGGAGCCCAGAGAGGTCGGTAGAGTTTTTTTGAGCACTACTTCATTTGATGCCAGGTACTATGCATAGACTGGTGAAAAGCAGTCTGTTGGAGCGAGTTCAGGGCCCAGCAAAAACAATGGGAAGAGTTCTGTGAGCTGGGTCTGGAATGAGGACGTTCACTGTGGATACGCTGATGGTCAGGGTTGTGGTTTTGGTCGCAAGGCTTCCCAGTCTTTGGGATGGGATTGGGTCTGCCTCTATCAGGCTTGTAGATTTCTTCAGTAGAAGCAGATAATTTAAAGATGAGGACGTTAGGAAGACTGTCAGCATCTGTTGAGTGTGTTCTTGGCTTAGAGACAATATTTCTGAACTGTATTCAGTTTAGCATCTATTTTTTGCTCAGTTCGTTGGGGCTTATTTCGCTAAATAGAGTAGTACATTTGCAAGGCAGAGAGTTGAAGTCTCTGCAAGGCAGAGTTGAAGTCACTGCTGCACTATGGCTGTTAGGTGGCTGGTAGTTAAGGTTCAACTGATAATGGCATGGGTTTTGATGCCTTTCCTGAAAGACTATAGGACGTGTTTAATTTGGGGAGTCATTTCAATAGATTTTTACCTGTTTGCACATACTTAGATAACCCCTCCAGCTCGTCTGTGTGTAAGTGTAATCCTGGCCCCTCCTGGTGAACTGCTCCTCTCCCACTGATCTACACCCCTAGCCCTTCTTAATTACATGAGAAAGCACACTTTCTCAGAAGCACACAGACAGATTTACTCTTTACAAACAGCCTGGTGGCATGGCTGAAGATGCCATTGTTCTTTCCCCACTTTTTCCTGCACAGGAACCTGCTCAGCTGTGTACAGGAGATTCACAGCAGGCTGGCTGGGCCCACCGTTTATCCTGTGGCCTTCCCACCCCAGGACAGTGTGCAGCAGTGGACAGAACGACTGCAGCACCTAGCCATGCAGAGCCAGATTCTGGTGGAGCAGCTCTCCTGGCTCTTCCAGTGCTGTCCCGGTGCAGACCCAGCTGATGGCCACAGTGATGCTCCAGTGCAGGAGCAGCCGTCTGACCCTCGCCTGGAGAGAATGGCTGCCAAGGGACCAGTATCAGGAGCCAACTCACTTCCCTCTGATCTGAGCTACCCATCCCCAGTACCTACAAGTCAGCTACCATCTGCTTGCCAGATGCGGCGACCAGATCGACTTTGGCAACAGTCAATTGCAAGATTGGCAGAGCTGTTGAAAACTATTAAAACTATGAAAACTGGTGTTGACAAAATCAGACAGCAGTCTTGTGAGACCCTCTTTCATACTTGGTAAGTGTGTCTCTCTTGCGTGTAGAGACTTCAGTCTTGGCTAAAATCATGAAGAAACTTGTTGCTTGAGTCCTATTACTCAGCAAACCTACATGGCGCTTTGTGACATCTGACTGTAACCTTTGAGAGACAGCGTGTTTGTGTGTTAGAGGGCGAGGAGAGTAGGTGTTGTAACCCTTCCTTTCAACATTGTGCTATTTCTATTGCAGGGAAGATTTTGAAGTTTGTTCGTCTGGGCTAAGTTGCCTGTCCCAAGTGTCAGCACATTTGCAAGGCTTAGAGTCCTTGTTCATTCCTCCAGGGATAGAGGTTGAGCAAACGGACTCACGGATGGCACTAGTGGAAAGCCTGGAATATCTAAGAGGAGAAGTCAGTAAGGCCATAGATGACTTCACTGCCTGGAAAGCACGTCTGTTCATGTCACACAGGCAAGGAGGTGAGAACTTAGAGCTGTGGTGCTGGGAAGTTAGTCCAGATTTAATCCTGATGACATCTGTCCTGAGAGGAGCACAGGCTCACTCATCCGTTACTGCTTCCCTTAGCCTCAATCAGCCTGAAGTGCCTAAGGCGGATAGGTAAGAGAAACTCAGAGTTTCTACTCACCACCAGAACTATTATTGTGTTGTGTTTTTGTTTGTTTTGGTTTTTGATTTGGGGGGGTATTCTTTTTGTATCATTGAAATAAAATGATGGCTTCATAGGTTTAACAGACAAGGAATCTGCCTTTTTCGTGCTTGGCTCCATCAGAGCTTGACGTAGTGATGAGCAAATAGTAGAGCACTTTACTTGCAGCCATTTCTCAATGAGTGTGACTCGAGATTCAACTTTGCTGTATACCGTGTTCCTTACTAGAAAACCAGATGTTGGAGGAAAGCTTTGTTGAAGACTTTGCAGAGCAAATAGAAACTGCCGTCCGGGCTATCCTCTGCACCATCCAGAGCTTAGCAGAGAGACCCGGGAAGAAAACAGAGGACGGCACTGCTGGAAAGAGGCCGCAGGAAGAGGATGGTGTGTCTGAAGGTGTGCGGACTAACTTTACAGTTGATCTGACTTTTAATTAATGGTTTGTTTCTTTGGCTAACTAAAGACAGATGCTAGACATGGACTTCATGAGTAGAGACTTGAAAAGGTTTGTTATGCTGTTTGTGTTGCTAGAAATGAAAGAAGAGGCAGGCTTTGAGAGACTGCAACCAGGACATCTAACAAAACTCTTAGAGGACGACTTCTGGACCAGTGTGAGCGCTTTACACGTCCAGAAAATAATTTCTTCTGTCTCTGAGCTGTTGGAGAGGTTGAAGTCCTACAATGAGGACGGCAGCACAACCAAGCACAAGGTAAGCAGCTGCTTCTGGCAGACTCTGTGCTCCTCAGAGTAGGTGAGGAGAGTGGCCTTCAGCTCATTCCATGAGGAGAGTTCTTAGCCGACCCCAATGCCTAGCCCTTTGCTCTTCAGATGCAGAGCTGCTGACCATCCAGAACGCCCGTTGTGTCTGTCACATCCCCATCACGTGCTCCTCAGTATAAACTATATCAGTAAGGAGCAACTTGTTTTTATAGGTCATTGTTATTCTGTGTCATTGCATCTAGAGCCAACTCTGGTGTGTTAGTAAAATTTATTGATAAATCCTTGTTTTTTTTTAATATTTATTTATTATGTATACAATATTCTGTGTGTATGTCTGCAGGCCAGAAGAGGGCACCAGACCTCGTTACAGATGGTTGTGAGCCACCATGTGGTTGCCGGGAATTGAACTCAGTACCTTTGGAAGAGCAGACAATGCTCTTAACCACTGAGCCATCTCTCCAGCCCTGATAAATCCTTTTTTAAGAAAATAAAATGCTGGGCTGAAAAGGTGTGTAAGTCGTTAAGAGTGTGCACAACTCTATCAGAGGACCTGAGTTTGATTCCCAGCACCCATGTTAGGAGGCAGTAATAATAATGCTGTGTGCTGTGTTTTGTGGCTCATACTTGTGATCCCAGCACTTGGGAAGCTGAAGCAAGAGAATCACCATGTCTCTAAGGCCAGGCAGGGCTACTTGGTGAGTTCCAAGACAGCCTAGGCTATAGGGTCAGATCCTGTCTCAAAAATAATAGTAGTCACAATAGTAATAATGTACTATTATTAAAATAATAGTAATGATGATGGTGCTGATGCTTTTAACTAGCTAAAGGATTGGCTGAGAACATACAGTGCATGTTTTTAAATGTGTATAAGGAAAAAGTCTTTGAGCTAGTAGATGCGGTTAAAACACATGTGACTTTTAATGGGTGACTTTCAGTACATTCCCAAGTCGTTTGGCATGGCCACGGTCTAATTAGAACATCTCATTTCTCCAGGGGTCTCTTCAGCAATGTAATTGGGCATTTGTCTGTCTCAGGTTTTCAGCCAGTCCTGTTGCTTGCTAGTGCGCCTGGTACCCATGCTCTGCAGCTTCTCAGACCTTATCCTCTTCTTCCTGACCCTGTCTCTGGCAACTCACCGGAGCACGGCCAAGCTGCTCTCTGTGCTTGCCCAGGTCTTCACAGAACTTGCCCAGAAGGTAAGAACTGTCAGTGCGGAATGTCATGGAACACACACATTCACATCTCTGTGGGGCTTTGCTGGGCATTTATGGTGGACTGTCAGAAATCCCAGGAGCAGGTTTATCTCCTTGGGATTTGGGGATGTGTCTGAAAACTGCTAAGCAGGTTTCCACTAAGGTCTTAAAACTTGGAAACCCCTTGACCAAAAAGGCTGTCTAAAAGCCGTTGCCTTCTCTTCTGTCACCCTTCTCTCTCTGTTGATACAAAGTCTTCAGATATCTCTTGAGCTCGATTTATAAGGTAGATCCTTACAGCTGTTAGAAGTTAGATTATGACAGATTCAACGCAATGCCCATCAAAATCCCCTCAAAATTCTTCAAAGACCTCGAAAGAATGGTACTCAATTTCATTTGGAAAAGCAAAAAGCCCAGGATAGCCAAAACCTGTACAATAAAAGAACTTCTGGAGACATCACTAATCCCTGACTTCAAACTCTACTACAGAGCTACAGTACTGAAAACAGCCTGGTACTGGCATAAGAACAGACAGGAGGACCAATGGAACTGAATAGAAGACCTGGATATCACACATCTTCGAACACCTGATCTTTGATAAAGAAGCAAAAAATATCAAATGAAAAAAAGAAAGCATATTTAACAAGTGGTGCTGGCATAACTGGATATCAACATGTAGAAGAATGAAAATAGACCCATATCTATCACCATGCACAAACTCAAGTCCAGTGGATCAAAGACCTCAACATAAAGCCAGCCACACCGAACCCTATAGAAGACAAAGTGGGAAATACACTTGGACGCATTGGCACAGGGAACCACTTCCTAAATATAACCCCAGCAGCACAGACACTGAGAGAAACAATTAATAAATGGGACCTCCTGAAACTGAAAAGCTTCTATAAAGCAAAGGACACGATCAACAAGACAAAACAACAACCTACAGAATGGGGAAAGATCTTCACTAACCCCACATCAGACAGAGGTCTGATCTCCAAAATATAGAAAGAACTCAAGAAATTGGACACCAAAAGATCACATAATCCAATAAAAAAATGGAGTACAGACTTAAACAGAGAACTCTCAACAAGGAAATGTTCAACATCCGTAGTCATCAGAAAAATGCAAATCAAAACAACTCTGAGATTCCATCTTACACCTGTAAGAATGGCCAAGATCAAAAACACTGATGACAACTTATGCAGGAGAGGTTGTGGGGAAAAGGGAACACTTCTGCATTGCTGGTGGGAATGCAAGCCGGTACAACCCCTTTGGATGGTGGGAATGCAAACTGGTACAACCCCTTTGGATGTCAGTGTGGCGAATTCTCCGAAAATTAGGAAACAATCTTCCTCAAGACCTAGTAATGCCACTTATGGGTGTATATCCAAAGGATGCTCAATCGTGCCACAAGGACATGTGCTCAACTATGTTCATAGCAGCTTTGTTCTGGAAACAACCTAAATGCCCTTCGACCGAAGAATGGATAAGGAAAATGTGGTACATTTACACAATGGAGTACTATACAGCAGAAGAAAATAACGGCAGCTTGAATTTTGTAGGAAAATGAATGGGGCTAGAAAACATTATTTTGAGTGAGGTAACCCAGACCCAAAAAGATAATTATCACATGTACTGACTCATAGGTTTTTTTTTTTAAACATAAAGCAAAGAAAGCCAGCCTAGAAACCACAATCCCAGATAATTTAGACAGCAATGAGGACATTAAGAGAGACTTGCATAGATCTAATCTACATGGGAAGTAGAAAGTAGAAAAAGACAAGAGATCTCCTGAGTAAATTGGGAGCATGGATTCCTTGAGGGGAGGGGAGCAGAGAAAAATGTAGAGCTAAATAAATATCAATAAAAAAGAAGTTAGATTATGATTAAATGATAAAAGGGGGGGCTCTTGGTGCTAGAGAAAAGAAAGTTGTTCTTCCATTAAAGACACAAGCACTATCGTGAAAAGCAGCAAAACTGTAGATTGTGGCCCTGCCTTTAATTCAGAGACAGTGAAATGCAGAAGACGTGGCGCAGTGTAGAGATACAGTTCTTGGACTCAAGTTGGATACTTTTCCCAAGTAGATCTGACTGCACTTATTAGTGTTTGCGTGAGCACCACCTTCAAATGACCTTTAAAATTTTTCTTTGATTTCTTTGTTAGTATTCTGAGATTTCTCCAACTAAGTACAGTATAAATGAATAGGAAATTATAAACAGAATAGGGGTCTGGACTTGTAAACACTTAAATATTCTTAGTCTCTAAAATGCTTGAGTTAAAAAATGAGAAGCTGTCCTGAGGCCTCATATCCCAAAGAATAAGTGTTTGTCTTCTCTCTTTCTCATTACAAAAGATAGTATGAGCATGGTAGAAGATGCCTTGATGTCCATCTCTGTCTGTCTGCTAACAGGCCTTGACCTGAGCTCCATGGCAGCATGGTGGCCTGGTGGCTGTCCAGACTAGAGAGAGGTACTGTAGTAGTATGCTCTGCCAAAGGCATCTGAATCTCCTTCCTGTGTGGACTCACTCAGCTGCCTGTATCTAACACACCTCTCTTAAAATAATGTAGCTCAGAGGCAGGTAAAATGATTCAGGAGGTGACGAAACTTGCCACCAAGCCTGACAACCTAACTTCAATTCCTGAAACCCATTTGGTAGGAGAGAACCAATTCCTGAAAGTTTGACCTCTGACACATGCATTGTAGAAGTATACAGCTACCTTTCCACGCACGCATATACACACAGAAGTAAATGAGTGTTAGAAAATAGAAAGCCGGCAGTGGTGGCACAAACCTTTAATCTCAGCACTCAGGAGGCCGAGGAAGACGGTCTCTATGAGTTCAAAGCCAACCAGAGGCACACAGAGAAACCATTGTGTGTGTGAAATGATAATGTAGTTCAGCTGGAAAATACTTGAGCCTTTCTAGGCAGCTTTCTGAAAACACACATCTTGAAATTAAGTGTGCTTAAGTGTCCAAATCACACAGCTTCTCTGCGTGGTACTGAACAATAATGTAGATTAGCCACAGGGTGAAATTAAATCAAATTAAAACACTTGAAACCAAAGAAAACTGCCTCATTATAGCAAAGTCAGTATTATTCATCTTGGATCTCTGATCATTGACAGCTTCGTTTTTTTAGTGCATTTTTATCCTTGGGATGACCAATAGCGTGTTTTGTTACGTACAGTTTCTGATTGACAGCCATTAGCTTTAGTACTTTCTTGACATGCTTCTTTGCTCATGAATCAGTTTTGTTGCTTACTCTTAACTGTCTCTTCTCCTCAGTAGATGTGTTCTGCCCTCTCCTATCTGCTCTGGGTCAGTGGTTTGCTCCTAAGTCACCACCCTAACTGTCCTGATATATTTCGTTCATGTTTTTGTCTTGGCGACTTAGCATTACTGTGTGCTGGAGATTTCTCCACAGCTAAAATCTTTACCATGTCAAGCTGTGAAACGGCATGATCCCTGCCAGTTCCAAGAAGGAAAAGATGGTCAAAGATCTCCTGCATTTCCAGCACGATGGTAACAGCATTTGCTCAATCTTTTCCCCTCCAGGGCTTTTGCTTACCTAAAGAATTGATGGAGGATTCAGCAGGAGAGGGAGCAACGCAATTCCATGACTACGAGGGAGGTGGAATCGGAGATGGTGAGGGCATGAAGGATGTGAGTGATCAGATAGAAAATGAGGAACAGGTACGTTCACACTGCTTTCTTAAGATGACTCCTCTTCAGTGTCTAGTAAACTTGTTACTAAACCAAGAGCCCCAGACTGCTCTGTGTAGTCCTAGTGATACTGGAACTTGGGTGGATCTTGAAATATAAACCTGAAAGTCACAGAATCTTTGCAACTCAGCCACTGTTATAATTATTACTTTTGGAAGGAACAACCTTGAAAATTTGTTTTTAAATGTGGAGTTGCAGATGATTTGTGCAGAGTGTTTTGGGGGTTAAAGGCAATTGGTTTTATTTAATTTTTAAATTACTTTTTATTTATTTTGTAGAGGGGTGGGGTAAGGCATGCACGTGAAAAGATCAGGGAATGAGTTGTGAAGTTCATTCTCTACCATGTAGGTCCTAGAGAGGAAACCCTACCAGTCCTGGTAGTAGGAATTTTAAGACTAAAAATATATGGTTATTACAAGTGATTATTAAATCAAACAGTGTTGGCCAATAGTATAACTTTGTCTTTTACATTGAAAACCAAGTGTGGCGATGTATGCCCTTAACCCTAGCATTTGTGAGGAGGGCTAAGAGGTTCATCCTTACCATATAGTGAGTTTCAGGCCAAGCTGGACTATGAGATCCTATCTTAAAATAATGATCATAAGACAAGGAAACTTTGTGGGGGTTTTGTGTTTTTAAATTGGGATCAGGAATACTTTTGAATGTCCCTATGTGGACATTGTTGTGGTGCTCTGTAGAGTATCTGTCTCGTGTACATGTACCCTACTATTGGCCATTTCAAGTTGTCATTTGTAACTTACAAGAATATGACGTTATTTCTCTTTCCCACTCTTCTAATCTAAATCAAATCATAAATTTATACCAAAGATAATAATTACAACTATTTTGAGGCAGGGTCTTGCTTTGTAGCCTTGACTGGCCTGGAACTCAGAAAGCCTCTGCCTCCCAAGTGATGGGATTAAGGGCATGTGCTATCACTGCCTGGCACTTTTTTTTTTTTTTTTTTTTTTTGGTTAAATCAGTCCAAATTATTTTTCTTGTTATTTCAGTTTTTCTGTATTTCTCTAATATAATATAGTCATAAGGCAGGCACTTCTCTGAATGGAAATAATTTAAGATTTAAATGATGAGAAACTAATAGAAAAGTACAATTCATTGTAAACATTAAGTTTCAACCTAATATTTTTTAAGTTCAACATAAATATTTTAAGATATTTCTCTTTGTGTATTTAGAGGTTTTGCCTCGTTTATGTATGTGCCCCCAGGGGCCAAAAGATGGCCTTGAGAATACCCAGGAATTAATGTTACAGGGCAGTTGTGAGCTGCCATATTGGAGCTAGGAATCCAACCCAGGTCATGTAGAAAAGCAGCCAGTTCTCTTTACCTGCCGAGCTATCCTTCTATCTCCAAGTGCACTGTTATTTTAAAGAGCAAAGTGACAGAAACAAAGAGAAAGGATGTGAATGATAAGACTGGCTTGTGGGGGAGTGCTTAGTCTGGATGTTACATCCAGGCAGTTTCTGTGCATGCTACCACACCTAGCTGGATTTTTTTTTCCTTTCTGTGACAAAGTCTCTCTATGTACCCTTGTCTGAACTGGAGCTCTTGCTATACAGACTGGGCTAGCCTTAATCTCAGTAGAGATCCACCTGTAACTCTGCCCTGGAGAGAGCTGTGATTGAAGACTTAGAGCATCACTCCTGGGAAGAGTTCATACTCTTTAAAATGTCTCTGGAATACTGATTTTGCATGTGGCTCTCTTTGTCTGATCCCTGTGTGTTCTCTGTCCTGCTGCAGAGTGTTTCACACTCTTCACTTGGGCATTTGTAGTCTAAGTCTGATGCACACAGGAAGCACAGCATTGACCAGTGCTCCTACACTTTTTCCTGAAGGTAGAAGATACATTTCAGAAGGGGCAAGAGAAGGACAAGGAGGACCTTAACTCAAAGCCTGATACTAAGGGAGAGGATAATGCCATCGAGATGTCAGAAGACTTTGATGGGAAGACACATGATGGCGAGCTTGAAGAAGGTTTGAGATCCATTCTTTCATTCTCAGCAGGAAAATAGACCCTGTCTCAGAAAGTAGAAAACAAAAGCTGACAGCTGTGGTCTTCCTGACACTCATGAGTGCTCACATATACACACAGTAATAAAGTCAAAATATAGTAGGTGTTTGTTCCTAAACTGTAAGAACAAAATAAACACTGTTAAGCCTACCACATAAGCCACTTAATACCAGTGTATTTTTCCCGTTTGTGGCATATAGGCACACACGTAGACCATACTCGGTTCTTCAGTTGGCTTTTGTTTGTTAACATCTGATTAGTATTCCTCGTAGCATTATAAACATGACAATATAATTTTTATAGCACACCGTCATCTGCCATGCTTGTACCATAATCCAGTACTTAAATCTAATTATTGTCAAAAGCAGAGACTTCTAACTTGAAATACAGTGTCTTATTCTAAGCAAAGGTTTTACAGAAATGAATGCTAACTTAGAGTAGAAGAAATGTGTAAATGATTGCCATTGAAGCATAAGAATATACCTATCAGCAAAAGAAGCCAGATGAATAAAGATGAGGGCAAGAAATTTCTCATCTGATGCATAGTTAAATATTAGAACAAACAGTAAAGTATTCAAAGAAAAGATCAGGGAATGCAATGTCTATCACTTCATAAATACAAATTGTAGCTATCCCTAAGTGTGGCTATCAGATCCTGTAAAGTGTCCTCCCCAGTGTCACAACCAGGCATCCCAGCAGCTTCTCCTACTCTTTATTCACACATGAAAGTCCTTTTCCAAATGATATGCAAAACATGTTAGAAATACTTGGTATCTCCCATAGTGTTCTGTAGAAACAGGCGGTAAATCCTGATGACACTTTGGCCAGGGAGTATCTTTGCCTTTTACACACAGAGACCTGGATTGGTTGAGGGACCTTTCTAACTAAGCTTAGCATGTTCCCTTTCAGAAGAGGATGATGAGAAATCTGATAGTGAGGATGGAGACCTGGATAAGCAGATGGGCGATCTCAATGGAGAGGAAGCTGACAAACTAGATGAGAGACTTTGGGGAGATGATGAGGAAGAAGATGAAGATGATGACAGTAAAGCTGAAGAAACAGGACCAGGAATGGATGAGGTAATTAAGAGTCCCCCTCCCAGAGTTCTGGCTGTAACCGAGGAGCTGGTCCTTCCATGCCCTGCTGTCTACTGCTTTTCCTTGTTTCTCTTCTCTTTCTTCCATCTCTTTGCTTCTCTTGTTCACACTGAGAGCTTATAGCAGCCTGTCCTATTCCTCCCATGTGTTCTTGTGGAGGAAGGAAGCCAGTTCTCCCAGTGCAGCTGCACCCCAGCTCCTAGCTGAGAATGGCAGGGTGGGTGGATAAGCTGAGTATGGTGTGTGGATCAGACCCACTCCACCCTATTCTTGCTGCTGTCAGGGAAGACCTATACAGGATGTGATTATCTGCACGTCGTGAATGTGCCCAGTCATCTCTGGGTTGGGCCTAACAGATGAAGTCATCTGTATCTTAGGGCCAACCCATCTAGTTTCCTGGATGCATGACAGTTTTCTTTCTTCATTTAGGAAGATTCTGAGCTTGTTGCTAAAGATGACAACTTGGATGCTGGGAATTTGAACAAACATAAAAAACATCAAGATGAGAAAGAAGAACCAGAACCTGAAGACATTGAAGAAGGCCAAGAGAAAATTAATGAGCAGATTGATGAGGTAGTGAACATTTAGAAGTGTTTCAGTCTCCTGACTCCAGACTGCAGTTCTTTGCATGTCTTAACGACGTTTTTTTCCTTCCTATTCACTACTTCCTTTTGCATGCTTCATGGAAAAGTATACATCAACAAGCATGGTAGCATTCGTGAGGCTGAGGCAGGAGGACTGTGAGTTCCCATCCATCCTGGACTGCATAGTTGGGGAGGAAAGTTGCAGCATTTTGTAAATGTATCTTGTTTGTTTGTTTGTTCATTTTTTTCTAGACAGGGTGTCTCGGTGTAGCCTTGGGTGTCTTAGAACTTGCTCTGCAGACCAGGCTGGCCTCGAACTCACAGAAATCCTCCTGCCTCTGCCTCCAAAGTCCTGGGATTAAAGGTGTGTACCAACACCGCCCGGCCTTGTGAATGTATCTTAACTGTTGGTTTTTGCTGATGTAAGTTTTGGGTTTTAACATAACAGAGTCTATATAGAAGATACGAAATTTGAAGTTCTAACATGAAAGACTGAAAAATACTATTAAATGACTAAAGTGTGCTAGTAATAGTAAGAAAGAAATCATGGTCTTTGGCTTTGTAAAGAATTTCTGCTCTCCCTGTTCTCTTTCTGCTGTCTCAAAGAGGGAATATGATGAGAATGAGGTGGACCCCTACCATGGCAAGCAGGACAAGTTGCCAGAACCTGAGGCCCTAGACCTTCCGGATGACTTGAAACTTGACAGTGAGGACAAAACTGGTGGTGAGGACACAGACAACGAAGAAGCAGAAGGTACGTCTCCCAGGGCACCCATAGCTAGAAGTCCGTGGCACTGGGCAGCACAGATTCCTTTTTGGCCAGTGGCGTGACAGGGTCAGAAATACTGTTTTGCTAGCTCCGTTCCAATTTGAGGAAACGGAGCATAGACCATGCACACCTCTCTTCTCTTCGGCAAGTTGCCCCTTCCCCTCCTACCGTTTGAATTGCATTGACCGATGATGCTTTCTCGCTACTCCTCTTTCCCCAAGTCCACCACTGTGCCATCTCGTGGGTCAGTGTGCACATTGTGCAGGTTTAGTCTACCAGGGCTCTTGTGCAGCTCTTCTAGAGGAATGAGAAATTGGCTTCTATGTCTCCATCTTACAATAAGAAGTCATGATAATGGAGAGAGAGAGAATAAGAATAAGCCCAAGAAAGTTTCACATACTGTGGCAGTAACCTAGAGCCACTGTACCCAATTCATTCGTAGGCATTCTGCTAAGGGTAACAGGTGGGAACTCATTCATGCTGATCAGCCTGACAGAAGCTTCCCTGATTTAACTGAGTTACATACCTAGGAAAGCTAAGTTTATGTATAATTTTTAGATATATGTTGAGACAAAATATGTTACAAAGAATGATTAAGACCATTTATATAAAAATCTTAAGTTTGGAATTTGACTTTATTTTGTTTTTTCAGGACAGGGTTTCTCTGTAACTGTCCTGGGTGTACTGGAACTTGTGTTATACACCAGGCTGGTCTTAAACTCACTGAGGTTCGCCTGCCTCTGCCTCCTAAATTCTGGGATTAAAGGCATGCGCCGCCACCACCCCCCAGCCTGGAATCAGACTTTAATCCCAAGTGCCAACAACCAAGCACACTTAAAATTATGATTAAAACTACTGAGGGTATAGTATGTTATCCTTCTTAAAATACCCGTTTTATTTAGAATCTTTTAAATTTGTGTATATGAACCAAAGGACAGTTATGTTAGATAGTTACTGGCTAATAGTTTTCTGAAGTATCTAAAATATAGGGAAACACTTATAAGTAAAATTTGGAACCTCAGGGAAATGCTTGCTCTGCTAGCATGAGAAGCTAAGTTAAGCTCAGCACCCATGTGTATTTGCCTGCTTACGTCCCTGTACCACGTGCGTGCCTGGTGCCAGAAGAGGGTATTGGGCATCTGGAACTGCAGTTACAAAGGTGGTGAACTATGGTAGGTGCTGGGAACTTACCTCCATTTCTGGGAGCCGTTTCTCCAGTCCCTCCTCAGATAATACTTTAAGCTTTGTTGTCCATAAGTTCTCTCTTGCAAATACTTAGTTCTGTTGTTACTCTACAGCTGTTGTAGGCAGTGAACAATAAATGGGATAAACACATTCTTAGGCCTTGAACAATAGAGCAAGCACATAAATAGAATGTATTTGGCTGTGTTTCCAGAAAACTTCACAGACAGAAATGTAGGAAACTATTTGGCCTGTGGGCTATAGCTTGCCAATGCTTGACTTAAAAAATAATCTAAAACATTTTATATGTGTATTTTATGTATACTAGTATTTTGTCCACATGCATATCTGCACACCAGAAGATGGCATTGCATCCCATGGGGCTACAGTTATAGACACTTGTGAGTCATCATGTGGGTGCTGGGAACTGAACCCAGCATATCTAGAAATGTGGGCAGTGTTCTCTCTTATCTAACCACCTCCCAGGTTTAGAAATCATGAGTTAAAAAAAATGTTGTTTCTGTCAGAAGAGAATCCTTTGGAGATCAAAGAAAAAACAGAAGATATGGAAGAAACAAACCATGAAACTGAAGAGCCCGAGGCCGATGGGAATGAAGGTGACAGAACACAAGATCCTGAGGAAGGCCCTGGGGACAGTGAGGAGAGTATGGATACAGGAGCTGCTGAGCATGACAAAGATACAGCCAGCCATGCAGAAGAGCACTCGGAGGAGGAGGAGGAGGAGGAGAAGGAAGAGAAGGCAGAGGAGGAGGACAGGGCCTCCACTGATGGAGGTGAAGAGAGCGGTGCCAACCCTGCTGACCAAGGTCTCCAGCCCCAGGTACTGTGGGATATGGAACTTTTCTTGTATTAAAAGTAGTAGAAGACACATGTCATTTCCAGCAGAATCTTGTAAGCTATTTCTTCATTATTACCAAGTCTGCTTCATACAGCATCTCCTCCGCTTTTTAGCAAGGAGCAGGGTATCTGCTTCCTGGTAGGCCCCCTAGTGTTCATCCCAGAGCTTGTGTGTTTTCTCTTCTACAGAAGGAGGAAGAGGAAGGGGAGAAGTCTGGTGGTGAAGAGGAAGTCCCAGAGGCCACAGAGAGAAAGGAGCACGCCTCCTGCGGGCAGACTGGTGTGGACAGTGTGCAGAGTATACAGGCTGTGGAGCTAGCGGGGGCTGCACCAGAGAAGGAGCAAGGCAAAGAGGTGAGACCCCGTCCCCAATGTCTGTCCAAAACCATGTTCTCTTGGGCAGGTTGGTGTATATGGTTTCTGCTGTCTTTTGTTATTGTTGTTGTCTAAAGAATCGTCTCCCATTCTGTCCTCTTTGTGTATGTGCTAAGGACACACACTAGAATGTGCTGCAGACTGTGTTTGAGTGATGTGCTTACTTTAAAAAAGTCACTACACTTACAGTTCTGTGGATGCTTTAGTTTTGTGTTACTTTTCAAAAAACTCCCCAAGAAGAGAAAGGTCAAATTTGGACTTCATGCAGAAGCCTGTGCCTCTAATGGTATTTTGAGTTTCCCCTGTTGTTCAGTAGGCTTCTAAATGTCCTGGTTTTCCAAGGAAACTATTCCGTCTTGGCCTAGTGGTAAGGTGTTCTAAGGGCAGCACCTCAGATCGCTGGTGCGGTGAGAAGAAGGGATATCATTGGATTGCCCCTTCGCTGCTCTAGGCCCAGTCCCTCCCCAGCAGCAGCAGTATCCATCATTCCACCACTGTTCATTGAGCACTCACTAGGTGCCGAACATGTTTTTAGTCAACAAGTTTCCATCAGAGCTCAAAGAAATAGATGCTGTTCTTCTGTTTTCTCCATTTTATATTTGAGGAAAATAAGCCTTGGTAAAATTCAGTGACAGCTCCTGGGTATATAACTGGTTGATGATTGAGCCTGGTCTGTCTGGCCTTCAGAATAAGACCTTATGCTCCCACAGACAAAGCCAGGGCCCTGGATTCATTTCAGTTTTGTGTTGCTATCCACAAGCAGGGATTTTGTTAGGGGTGGAATTCTGCATCAGCAAGACACACGGGGAGTTAGCCCCCGAGACTAGTGGGCACTGAGAAAAGCTGGATCCATTGCAGCACAGCAGCCGTTGCTTTAATAGCTTTCCCCTCCTCCTTTTCTGATTTGGGTTTCTTAGGAACATGGGACTGGAGCTGCAGATGCAAACCAGGCAGAAGGACACGAATCCAACTTGATTGCACGTTTGGCCTCCCAGCGACAGACTAACAAAAATACACAGGTTTTTATCATTCTTTGGTTAAATTTAGATGAAGGCAGGTAGGAAAAGTGAAGAGGTTTAAAAGCAAATGGGGCTAGAGTGATGTCTTAGCGTTGAGCACTTACTAGAGGACCCAGGTTCTGTCCCAGCACCTACGTAACGTGGCAGTTTACAGCTGTGTGTGATCCAGTTCTGACCTCCATGAGCTCTGCACACACATGAACACACATGAGCTCTGCACACACATGAACACACATACTGACTATTGAAAAACCAACAACAAGCCACATTTCTAGCCTAGGCTCGTTTACCAGACCTAATTTAGAGAGAAGACCCTGACCAGGTTTTTCCAGTGGCCGCTGCTCCTGCTCTAGAGCTCAAGAGCTGTGTACAGCACCAACAAACCAGTCTTACTCTTTACATCGCCCATTGTTTTTCAGACTTAACAGTTTTTAAAATATATTCATGCCCGTGAGATTACTATACTCAAAAAGCAAACCAACAGACTCCTAAAAGCCTGCATGCTGTTCTGTCCCTAAACCACTGAGGGACCTTTCACAGGGCTACCAGTCTACTTACACACATGATACATGTGGATGTTTCTTTGCTTTCTTTACTTTGTTAGTTATGTCATAGATCCAGTCATGGTGGCATATACCTTATATCCAGCATTTGGAAGGCAGAAGCAAGGGGATCAGGAGTTTAAAGGTTATCTTAGCTGCATAGCAAATCCAAGGCCAGTATGAGCTTCAGAGTGGATGGAGGGGAACCAAAACACAAAACTTTAGTGAGCTGTATCGAACTCCACTGTTGTATGGCTATCCCTGATTTACCTCCTCCCTGGGGATGAGTATTGGTTGTTTTGAGGTTTTCCCATTGCAGGCAAGGTTCTGATGATCTCATTAATCCTGCAGAGTTTTAAGAGGAAACCTGGGCAGGCTGACAATGAACGCTCCATGGGTGACCACAATGAGCATGTGCATAAGAGGCTGAGGACTGTGGATACAGACAGGAACCCTGAGCAGGGCCCGGCCCAGCCCCAGCCCAAGGCTCAGGTGGAAGACTCAGACACATTTGAACATATTAAGCAAGGCAGCGATGCATACGACGCACAGACTTACGGTATGGTGCTGGGAATACTCCGCTTTTGCTCACAAAGCGTTGTCTGACATTACACAGTTGACTATACGTGCCAGGCAAAGTAGAAGAGAGGAAAGGGCTTTTTTTTTTAAAAAAAAAATATTTATTTATTATGTATACAATGTTCTGTCTGTGTGTGTGTGTCTGCAGGCCAGAAGATGGTTGTGAGCCACCATGTGGTTGCCGGGAATTGAACTCAGGACCTTTAGAAGAGCAGGCAATGCTCTTAACCACTGAGCCATCTTTCCAGCCCGGGAAAAGGCTTTTTAAACTGTTTTCTCTCAGTACAATATTTGTGTAAGACAGAAATACAACTTGTTTCTGGTACTAAAATAACTGTAGCCTGGGGTAGCCCTCTGTCCTCACAGACAGCTGACTGCATGCTATAAACCTGGTGCTGACCTTTCATTTCTTCATATTGAACATTCTTGAATGTCCTTGAACAGTGACCAGCTATAGTAGAAACTGAAAGGAGAAAGTCAGTGGCCAGTCATCCCAGTTCCTGTCTTTCAGTCCTTTCTTGTGAAGTGAACAGAAACGATTATAATGCTTCATGTCTCTTATTGTATTTGGAACAACAAAAGAGAAAGTCACTGTATATGAGCATGTGCATAAGAGGCTGAGGACTGTGGATACAGACAGGAACCCTGAGCAGGACCCGGCCCAGCCCCAGCCCAAGCCCAAGGCTCAGGTGGAAGACTCAGACACGTTTGAACATATTAAGCAAGGCAGATCCTTGCTTGGGTCAGATCCTTCTGCAGGCTGGAGCCTAGGCTTGTTCATTCCTCACCATAGGCAGTGTGTCATAGCCTCTAATAAGGCAAGGCTCCACTATGGGGCTCTAAATAGATCCAGTGGGGACCCAGTGTATAGACACTGATGACTTGAAGTGATGGGCAGTGAGTAGTGAATGGGACCCGAGCTCTGGTTGTTAGCGCAGTTGATAAGAATGCTTCCCTAGCATGCCCAAAGCCCTGGATTTGATTCCCAGCACTACATAAAGCTAAGTGGGCTGCCTACTTCCCCATCACTCCAGAGCATTACAATTTCAAGGACATCCTTGGCTACATAGCAGACTTGTGGCCAGCCTGTGCTATGTGAAATCCTTTGTTGTGGGAGAGAAAGACAGAGAGAGACTGAATCAAGCCTAGTCTAGTCACAGCCTTGGGAAGAATATGCTCAGCTTTTGCTCTATGTCAGAGACACTGGAATTCTTGGTTATAGAATTTCTCAAATCTCTGGGAGCCATGAGGTCTTCAAATTGAACTTGTCCAAGATTAAAATGCTGAGACTCTTTCTGTGCCCCATTTTCTATTAGTTTGTCTACTTACAAGTTACTCCAAGCATGGTTCCCAGTAGCTGTTCCAAAGTCACGTGCCCACACTCCACACTGTGTTTTCTGTTTACATCAGTAAAAACCCAGATAAATGCTTGTTTCTCTTGTTATGTGTATGTGTGCATACTATCTCTGTGTCTTCTCTAGGAGGTAGACAATGGGCAGTTACGTCAGTAGGACGGTGGGAGCTGTTCAGGACCAAAAGTGTCTGGGTCCAGTGGTTGATCAGTGGCAGAACCAGTGTTAGTAGAACTTGAAAGCCAGAAGTGACAGACAGTAATCCATTCAGCATCGTTCTACTCAGCAAATAAATAAGTTTTCTCCCTCCGTGCATTGTTGGCAGATGTGGCCAGTACTGAACAGCAGCAGACGACAAAGGATGCTCGACAGGATCAGGAGGAGGAGGAACCGGGAGATGTCCTCATGGATACAGAGGAGGAGCTGCTCAGAGCAGAGGACACGGAGCAGCTGAAGCCAGAGGCAGTCAAGTCAGACCCTGCTGCGGCCTCTGGTGAGCGCCTAGGAGGGAAGAGACTAGAAAGTCCGAGGCTGTCTAGTTCGTGGACTGTAGTGAAATCTCTTCTTTGCTCTTTCCTGTTCTAATCTCTGGTTTTGGTGAAAATAATTCGTCTCTCATAATCTATTTGAGATACAAAAGATGATCTTGCAGAATATCAATCATCAAGGTGAAATAGGATTTCTGAGAAATACCTGGTTTTTTTTTTAAACATATATGGAAAAACAGAAGAGTCTGCCTGTTGAAGTTGCGTAAGATGTTCTTGATCATTAATTATAGAGATTGTTTTTTAATTACATTAGGTATAAGCATAGAGGAAAGAAAAATATTAAAGAAAAAAATGAGGAAATGTATATGAAAAGATACCGAGTTCCCATTTCATGGCTAACCAAATTTTGTTACAAGGCAGTTTGCTATTTTGGTCTTTGAACTGGGATTCCACGATATAACCAAGCCTGGTATTCAAATGCAGACAGTACAGGCCTGCACCACCGCATGCATACACAAGTCATGTGCTGGATGTGTGCACTCTTTAAAAATAAATAGCTTCCACCAGTATAATAAATGAAAATCCTAAAGGTTGTAGCAGATTTAAGGGTTTTTCTTCTGCCTCATTCCTGTTGGCAGTGACAACGGAGACTACAGGATGTAAGGAATCAACATGGAGCAGAGACGGGTGGAAATTGTTGAGTGAGGGCAGACAGTCGTGAAAGATCAGTCTTATCTAAATAACGTAATAAATGGGGGCTGGAGAGATGGCTCAGAGGTTAAGAGCATTGCCTGCTCTTCCAAAGGTCCCTGAGTTCAGTTCTTAGCAACCATATGGTGGCTCACAACCATCTGTAATGAGGTCTGGTGCCCTCTTCTGACCTGCAGACATACACACAGACAGAATATTGTATGCATAATAAATATATAAATATCTTTAAAAAAAATAACGTGATAAATGAAACTATGTCTTTCTATGAAAACAGGCTCTCATGAGATGGATATGGACACTCAGACAGTTAAAACGAAAGAAGACCAAGACCCAAGAACAAGCACATCTCACCAGGAGACAGAGAAACCAGAAAGAAGCCGGGACTCAACCATTCATACACTTCGTCAGTTCCTTGTGGATCCAGTTTTCCAAGTACTGAACTCACAACTCTGTTAATTTTTAGTTTAAGTTACTTTAGAACTTCTATGGATTAGCTCTTTATTTGGAATATCAATTATTACCAGAATTGTTAAGAGGACTTTTGATGTGACAGCAGTCTTTTAGTAAATACATACATCCTTTGTTAACTCTGTATTTGAGTACAAGTGGAAGCCAGAGGACAACCTTGGGTGTCCTTCTTCATCGCTGTCCACTTTTTTCCTTTTTGAAACTGGTGTCTCTGACTGGCCTGGAGTTTTCCAAATAGGCTAAGGAGGCTAAGCAGCCTGCTCCAGGGATCCATCTATCTCTACCTCCTAGTATTGATATTATGTATCAGCATGCATGGGTTCTGAGGCTAGAATCCAGGTCATGCCTGCAAGACATGTGTTTAACTAACTTAGCCATCTCTCCAGTCGCATGAGGAGCCTTGTAGCTGATCCTTCCCCATAGTAATTTGACTTCATGGAGATAGAGGTTACCAGAAAGTAGGTGACTCTGGAAGAAAAACCCTGGTGTCATCTGGTCTCCACATGTACACGTGTGTGTCTGTGTACACATAAGAAAAGAAGTCTCAATTTGTTTTGCTTGACTAGGCTGTATTTTAAATGATGAAAGTTTCACTCAAAGTTTCACTCATCCATGTGGTCTTGCAAACAGGAAGTGGAATCATTTGATTGTCCCCTTAAATTTAAAGTTGTGAGTTCAGACATACCTGTAACAGGGTCACACTGTAGGAAGACAGCCAATGATAAGATGTTGATTACAGCCTGGGCCACCACTTACCTGTAGCTTTTCCTTCTTAGCCCCTTTTAAAAGATGTCAGTGAGCTGAGACAGGAGATGGAGCGACAGCTGGAGACCTGGCAGGCTCATGACTATGGGAATGCGGAAGAGGTAAGTCAGAGCTTTCTTTCCACAAAATCGTTTGCTGAGTTTTTAAGATACAACTCAGTAGGCTCTTGGCTCCAGTTACATTGTAAAGGGGAGAGGCCAGTAGAAAGTATAGTCAGAATCTTCTTTAAGCCTGGGTATCCACTATTTCTGCCTGGTTTGCCACTAGGTCTATAGTCTCATTAAAGCAAACATATGTATTTGGTTCCTTTAACTTGTGTTCCTGACTTTGTAAAGGAAGCTAGGGAAAAGGTCATGTTGTGTGGTCTTGCAGTCTTCTAGATCTTTGCTGCTGTGGACTGTCTTTTATTTTAATGGTTTAACCTCTAAATATAGATGTGCGTGTGCAAACCTCTTTTCTGTGTATGTCACGTGTTTTGCCGGTGTGTCCGTGGATCGGTGCTGCTGGGAGGGATTGGTATTTGTTGTCACTTTCCCTTTGAAATCTGATGAGAGCTCAGAGTGGCTACATTAGCCTCACCTAGAGTTCCTCATCCACACATGCCGCTGTGCAAGGCATGCAGGTCCTGTTCCTTAGGTGACAGGAGGAAAGTGTTGATTGTTTGTGAGTTCCCACTAACTGGCCTATTGCGCGCTTTTTCTTGGAACTGTAGGTTATTGGTTGGGGAAAGGGAACGTGTTTATTGATTTAGTTGAATTGCTGCTTACTGAGAAAGGCTTTAAAGTGCTTTTGCCGAAAAAGTTCATGCAAGTTCTCTTCTGCTTCAGCAGTCTAATAATAATTCTGTTTTGCTGTCCTAGGAGAAGGCTGCAGCTGAGATGTGGCAGAGTTACCTAGTCTTAACTGCATCTCTTTCACAACAGCTGTGCGAGCAGCTTCGTCTGCTGTTAGAGCCCACACAGGCAGCCAAACTGAGGTAAGTCTTTCCCTCTTGAGGCCCATAGAGGGTCAGTGTCAACCAGTTCAGTTGCGCTCAGCACTGACCATTTATAATACTGCCATTTCTGCTATCTGGGCACCAATATGGTGTTTGATACTGTTAGCTGCACGTGGTAACCGTGTGTGTGTGTGCTCTTCTGTGGGGAAGAAGGATGTGCATGAAGGCAGTTACATTACTGCTATGTGGGAGCGGTCTTAGATGCGGTGCTGTTCCCTGTGCTGCTGTGGTGTGACTCAGCCAGGACCAGGCCCGCAAAGATATGGTCACAAGTCGTGGTCTAGAACAGGAAAGGGAAGCATATAGGACTTTGTTTTTAAATACAGAAAATTATATTTTCTAATTTTATAAAATGTGTCTTAGCTTTTCTGGAAAAACTTAGTTACTACAGTCAGATCTTGGACCAGGGCTCTAGCTGGTGGTCAGAAGACTAGCCTGCAGTCTTCAGTGAATGGTAGCACCTTTACCCAAGGACTAGTTAACTTGACACTGTAGTTTTAAGTCATTACTAATGTGGTTTTTGTCTTAAATCTGAGGCATGGGACTGTGTTCATCTTTCCTGTAACAGGGGAGACTATCGCACGGGCAAGCGGCTGAACATGCGGAAGATCATTCCGTACATTGCCAGTCAGTTTCGGAAAGACAGGATCTGGCTTCGGAGGACCAAGCCCAGCAAACGGCAGTATCAGATTTGTTTGGCTATTGATGATTCTTCCAGCATGGTAGACAACCACACCAAGCAGGTGAGAAGGAGAGTGAAATCCAAGCCATGCTGTCCAGGCTGTCCAGTGTATCCGGGTGTGGGCAGAGAGGATGCGGTGACTTGAGCCTGGGATGCTGTGTGCTTTTAAGGCCTGAGGGGCAGTTCCATGATGGCGCAAATATTTTGATCCCTCACTGTTTGAATACTGAACAGTGTTTTATTTTCTATAAGATTCAAAAATATATTAAACTCTTTTGATTGCATATCTCATGATTTCTGAAACCATTGTCTATTTGGTTTCTAGAGGATGTTTTTTGGTTTTGGGTTTTTTTTTACAGTGCTGTTATTATCTAGCATAAGTCAACAACTGACCTAAAATATGGGTGCTCTCTTAGAAAATCTTAGAAAATCCCCTCTTGTCAGGGTCCAACCCCAACATAAACTATCATGGGAATAATTGAGACACAGTTTATACAGCAATATC
The DNA here is from genome assembly GCF_982192425.1 of Myodes glareolus. Taxonomy (NCBI): domain Eukaryota; kingdom Metazoa; phylum Chordata; class Mammalia; order Rodentia; family Cricetidae; genus Myodes; species Myodes glareolus. Next base: position 40,943,702 of record NC_142041.1, on the reverse strand, counting down.
AGAAGGGAGTCTCAGGGTTTATTTAAATCCTGAAGATCACCCACGTTTATTCTCAAAACAGCTTTCATCTCCCAAGGTAAACTGAGGGGAAGTTTATTAGCATTTTGCTTTCTGGGTAGCAGGACTAAAGTCATGTCTGCAGCTCTGTCACTAGCTTGGAGTTAACACCTCTTTCCAGTCAGTCCCCATAATTACAAAGAAGGAGCAGAACATGAGCATGTCCTGACCTCAGGAGACAGCCAGTCTGGAAGTGCTCTCAGCACCTCAGCTGCTCTTGTGGCTTGAGAGCCTGGCTGTCGATACAGTGCAAAAATCTGTGGCCTGTAGAATATTACCCCACACCTCTGAGTCTGGTCCCCATCCCACCTCACCAGAACTTGGGGCAGCTCGTCAGTTTATACTTTCTGGGAAAAAATGAGGATTATAACAGTCCCTACCTCAGTGATGAAGATTAGATGTGTATTTAAAGTACTCAGTGTAATGCATTTTTAATTAATTTGCTCTAAAACTGTGCTGTCGTTCATGTGGGTGGTGATAAGATTTCTCATTTTTTGCTTTTTAGTTTTCTTACAGTTCTGTGTGGTCTTTATATCTAGGCTCTGTGTTGGTTGACTTGGGAATGTAGAAGATAAAGGGATTCTTCTTTAAGTTAATTCTGACCCAAAAATTGAAAAGTAAAGAAATGGAGGGTTTGTTTTTAAAACTAAGTCTGTGTTCCCTTCATTCATTCCCTTGTCCTTTATCTGTAAACTATTTACAGGCTTGTTTAAAGACAGATACTTGATCAGAGGAATGAAAACCTTAACCATTTGTTTCATTTACAAAGGCTAATTAGCTATATTGGCCAGTTTATCATCTCTCATGTCTTTTTAAAGTTCTGTCTGTCAGCGTATACAACTTTGTAATTGAGTGTTTTGAATTTGAAATCTCTTTGCATTTGCTGCAGATGAGCTATTAAATGTTAAAATGGGCAGTATCCAGAGAAGGCAGTGGGTTGACCATTCTTAGCTATTCCACACCCCACATTCTGAGAGGAAGCATTGTGGACACTGATGTGGAAATGTGGCCATTGTGTGCTCCTACACCAGCCAAGCTGCATGGGAGTGCAGGAGGGAGCGCGGTGAAGACCACGGGAATGCTCAGCGGTGCCTAAGAAAACTATATTCTCTTTAACCTACTCGCACCTGAAATTTAGAACCCACAAATGGGCATTTCCTCCAAGCAGTTATGAATGCTCCTCCCCATTTTTGAGGCAGAGTTTCTTTGTGTATCAGCTCTGGCTGTCCTAGAACTTGTTCTATGACCAGGCTGTGCTGGCCTCAAACCCAGATATTCACCTGCCTGTGCACCTCCCCCCCAGTGCTGGTGATTAAAGGTGTGCACCACCACCACCTCCCAGCTCTAGTAACCATTTTTAATAAATAAAAATTTTCTTCTTATGCTTTATTTCATGGTGAGCTAGATTTTTACTTTCTTTATATAGACAGGAATATTATTTTCAAAATATAAACCATTTTGTTTCAAGGGATTTCAGTTTATCTGGCTGACTTGATACTTATAGTTTCTTTGGGTTTGTCTTTAAACTACATAGGAACTTGGAGCAGTGAAGCACAAAAGAAAAACACTAAGCACAATTTTTTCCCTCCCATTCAGGTGGAAACAAAGAAATGTAAATAGGAAATTTTGAGGGTCTTCAGATCACTTGAAAAATGCAAGATACCCCTTCCTTTTCAGTTTTCCGTTTTCAAAACCCATTCTTCCCCAGCATTCTGAGATGTTGTGTCACTTTCCGGGGGTCTTGGCAGGGCTCATTTTCTCTGCCTGTTAAAGAATTAAGAGGAAGGAAAAATCTCAAGGGCAACAGATGGCAGCAGAGAAATCTCAGGCATCACATACAAAATCAGCAGTTGAGGGATGGTGTCGCCTGGGCATGAGGAAACGTGTACACAGCGGACACACAGAAAAGACATCTAGAGAGCAGGGTAGGACTCAGCCGAAAGACCCTGGTGATAACATTTCCAGCTCAGTTCTATAGTCAGACTATATACATGAGAATGAATTAAAACTGTTTTTAGTTACATGTGAAAGATTTTATGAACCTGGCAGTGGTGGTGCACACCTTTAATCCCAGCTCTCAATACTTGGGAGGCAGAGGCAAGTTCAAGGCCTCTGGCCTTGAAGTCACAGAGCAAGTTCCAGGACAGGCTCCAAAGCTATACAAAGCAACCCTGTCTGGGGGGCAGGGAGGATTTTATGTAGTCTCTGCTGTGGAAAGAAAGAAAATTTGCATTTATGAAACATTTCTCGGTAGTCTCCCAAACAAACCATTCCTATCAGTGTGGTGCATTGAAGTTGAAGCATCTACAATACAGAGGAGAGTCTGAGGGGGTTGTATGACATTTCGGGAGTGTTGTCCACCTGCTTGCCATACAAAAAAAAAAAAAATAACTTTTTGTGACATCTTTAAGCAAACTGGTTTAAAGGAGATTTGATGCCTCAACTCTCTCTTCTTCTTCATAGCTTGCGTTTGAGTCTCTGGCTGTGATTGGTAATGCTCTAACCCTCCTGGAAGTGGGTCAGATTGCTGTGTGCAGGTAATGTTGCCTTTTAAAGCCTTTTAAAATTTTTATGTATATGGGTGTTTGCCTTTTTGTATAGCTTAGCTGTGCATCACATGCATGCAATATTCTTGGAAGCCAGAAGAGGCGAATTCCCTGAACTGAATTTACAGGCAGTTGTGGTGGTAGGAGCAAACCTGGGTCTCCTGAAATGAAAGAGGTGCTCTTTAACCTCTTGGCTTAACCCCTGAGCCATCTCTTTATCCCTAATATCACCTTTGGGCTTTTTTGAGAAAGGGTTTCTTGTCCTGGCTGTCCTTGAATTCGCTTTGTTGACTAGGCTGGCCTCGAACTCAGGAGATCTTCCTGTCTCTGCTTCCCGAGTGCTGGGATTAAAGATGTGTGCCACCACCACCCAGCTCTAACGTTGCCTTTTAATCCCAGTGGGGAAATCTGTTTCTAGCCTTTATTGATTTGATCACATGACTGGGGAAAAATCATTTTGTGTCTGGTTTTCTTTTCAAGCTTTGGAGAATCAGTAAGGCTGCTGCACCCTTTCCACGAGCAGTTCGGGGACTCTGCTGGGCCTCAGGTTCTGCGGCTCTGCAGGTTCCAGCAGAGGAAGACGAAGATCGCTCAGGTATTCTCGGGAAGTCAGTATTTGTTTGCATGCATCTAAAGCTGGGGCATGGAGAGATGGCTCAGCAGTTAGAAGGACTGGTTAGAGGTCCTTGGTTGAATTCGTAGCAACTACATGTTGGCCTACAACCATCTATAGTGGGATCTGATAGTGGGTGTAAATGCAGATAGAGCACTCATAGTTTTGTTTTTGTTTTTGTTTTTTTAAATCTAAAGCTGATGTTAAAAGACTCCAATTTTTAGAAACCCCCATTTGCCCTCTGGATTTAGAACAGGTAGTATGGCAATCCACAATCTGTATGCTGCCAGAACTGTTTCCTTGGCATCCTTTAGCCTCAGTCCTCAAAGATGATTGATGTTAGCACAGTTTAGCAGTTTGAAACGTTTGAAAAACAGAGTTCTTGCCCAGTGTTGCCCAGTCTCTCTCCATTAAGATAAAATGATGGGGAGTAAAGGTAGGGCTTCCAAAGATGAAACATAGTCCTTGTTCTCAGTCTGCCTTCTATTTTGCTCAACAGGTTTATTTTCTTGCTTTTCTTGAAAGAAGGAAACTGTTGGCTTTTCCTATTTTCATCACCTTTCTCCCTTTGGAGTGTTTTAGGGCACTGGTAGTGACTAGCAAGTGACAGTCTTGTCTGTACGAAGCACGCCGGTGCTTGGTGGAAAGTGCTGCACAGTACGGAGACAGACTGTGTCAGACGCCATGGGAGCTCTGGTAGGAAGGGTGTGGCAGTAATCTGTGCTGCTTCTGTTTAGTTTCTAGAGTCTGCAGCCAAAATGTTTGCAGCTGCCCAGAAGCTGTCCCAGAACGTCAGTCCAGGTGAGCCACCGTCTTCCCCTTTGCTAACAAATGGCCGCTCTCATCTCTCTGCCCATCACCGTCTTTTTTGTTTTTAATTGGTGTGTGTATGTGTTCCGTGCATGTGTGTAGATGCATATGTGTGTGCAAGCACAGATTGTACACAACTTCCAGGTTGACATTGGAAGTCTTCCTTTATCACGCTGTTTGTCCGTTTGTTTGTTTGAGAAAGGGTCTTTCACTGAACCGGGAGTTCCCAGTGAGACTGGATGTCAGACCCTAGGCTTCTTCCTGTCTCCCTAGCTCCAGCATTGGGATTACAGGCGTGCATTGTCACACCTGACTTTGATGTGGGTGCTGGGAACCCTAAGTCAGGTCCATGCTTGCATAGCATCATTTATCATTTTACCAACTGAGCCATCTCCTGAGTCCCTCCAACCCCAACGCCCCCATCACCATATATATATATATTCTCTATAGGAAAAAAAAATGAACTCAATGAGAATTATTTAGCCAAGCAGTGGTGGCACATGCCTTTAATCCCAGGGATTCAGAGACAAGCAGATCTTTGTGAGTTCGAGGCCAGCCTGATCTACAGAGTGAGTTCTAGTACAGCCAGGAGAACTATACAGAGAAACCCTATCTTTACAAAAGAAAAAAGAAAAATTCAATCGCTTCCCGGTTGAAGTTGATCTAAATTTGACCCTCCTGGAGCACTAATAGAAGAGTCTGCAGTACTGATCAGCTGAGTGTCTAACTTGTCTGATTCTAGGCCTCTCGTGTGTGTGCAGAATGTGGCCGTTCCCAGGTATCTGTGTGCTCTGTGGACCTGCAGATGGTTTTCAGTTGTTTAATGGGCTTCCCTTTTCCCTTCCTCCTCTAATTGTGGCTTCTACAGAGATTGCACAGCTACTCCTCATAGTTTCCGATGGACGAGGCCTTTTCCTCGAAGGCAAAGATAGAGTCCTAGCGGCAGTCCAAGCTGCCCAGAATGCCAACATCTTCGTCATTTTTGTTGTGTTGGATAATCCCAATTCACGGGTGAGTGCTCGCCAAAAGCCGTGGTTCTGCAGATAAAGGGGTCCTTGAGCTTGCTCTGGAGTATGGCTGTGGCTCTGTCATCCGAGGGGCTGGTGCTTTGTACACTTTTCTTCATTCAGCCTCACACAGTGCAGAGCATCCTTTGCAATACTGAGAAAAATAGGTCATTAGTAGGAGAGCAGAGGTTCACAAACTCCAAAGCCTCCTCTGGGGTATAGTTTCCCTCTGTATGAAAGTGTGGTACTTGTCAAAGTGGGCCCTGAGCTCTTTTAAGTAGAGACCAGCCTTTCCCGTAGCATCCCAGCAGCTGGCAGACTTGGTCTGAAGACGCATGTAGCTCCTGGCCAGCAAGGAGAGTGGGATGTCTCCGTGGAGCATGGAGACACCGCTGCAGGGAATGCGGTTTCTTAGTTCTTCCTCTTCCTTGAACCGCTCCTTGTCCTAGAAGGGGAACGCAGAAAGAGCTGCCTTCCTCATAAATGCTTTAGACATTTCTCTTATATAGGAATAAAAGTTTGTCAACTAGCGAGGTCACCAGTGAACTAGTCAAAGATCTGATTAATTTTTTCCTATTTCTTCCCAAATGTCTTTTGTTAACAGGATTCTATCTTGGACATTAAAGTACCAATATTTAAAGGACCCGGAGAGATGCCCGAAATCCGATCTTACATGGAAGAGTTCCCATTTCCATTTTACATCATTCTTCGAGATGTGAATGCACTTCCTGAGACCCTCAGTGATGCCCTGAGGCAGTGGTTTGAGCTGGTGACAGCATCTGACCACTCATAGGGCAGAAACAGTTTGTAGTGAGCTGCGTGATCACAGCATACAGCATCTTCCCCCAGTGCTCCCTTTGGACAACTGTTTGTGAACTCTGTGCTCTGATACTACTTCACCTTGGATCTGATTTTTTTTTTTTAATGTATCCAGCAGTTATTTAAAAAAAAAAATTGCACTATACGTTTGTATTTACAATGTAGCGGAGCTCTTGACCTCCTGCTGTGCTGAGCACAGAAGGCTCCCAAGTGGTGTCAGAGCTCATGACTAGGGAGCAGCTAAAGGTCACACTACCCCAGTCCAGCCACCTGTTTTCCTCTGGCAGTGATCTCAAACCCCTTCTTGAGGAAATGCTTCCAGGGGCATGGGACTGCATTCTCTGCAGGTCCCTTGGAGGAAGGTCGCTGCCTTAAGCTTACAGGTAGAGCCACTTGATTGGGCCTTCTGTCCTGCGTATAAAGCAGGGATCACAGCAGGGATGTCTTCAGCAAAGATGATCATAGAATTGTACAAAATCGCAGCAGCTGTTTGTGCCCTTCACAGCGGCTGCGTGGGAGACTATGCAATAATGGGAAGGCGACTGCCATAGCCCCTTGCTGTAGTTTATTTCTTTAGCCACCCCTCCCCACTGTTAAGAGGAAGAGCTATCCCTGTACTGCTTTCAAGCTACCCTGAGCCAGTCTCACTGTGGAGAGGAGTAAAAGAGCCGTATCCACAAGAGCCAAACAGCTCTGTCTTCCCCTCACTCACACAGAACACAGTCGTGTTGGGTTTCGTTTGTTGTGGGGTGGGGGCAGTTTTCCTTGGCCAGAGAGCAGTGTTTGAATACTTGAAATCATGTTCTGTGTTCTATTTAACTGTTGTTTGTAGGCGGTGTGCTGTGCGTCCGTCTCCGTGTCTTTGTGCAGTGTGCTCACCTTATGTGCTGGTGTCACAGACAGATGCTTTACCGCTTAGCCAAGTGTCCTGAAGCATGTACTTAAAGCTAGGTTATTTTTTATTCGAAAATGCTATGCAGCTTATATTCTAGAAACTATTAAAAGTTACTCTGATCGTTTTTTTTTTTACTTTTATTGGTTCTTTGAGGATTTCACATTATGCATCCCAAATCCCAATCTTGCCATCTCCCTGCCCCCCCGTTGTTCCCTCCGCCTTTGCAACCCCCCTCCAAAAATAATTAATAATAATAATAAAACAAGCAAAGAAAAAAAAGAGGAGACCCTTGTGGAAACTGTGATGTGCCCCAGTGAGTCACAGTTCCCCTGGAGCCATCCATCTTCACTGCAAGTGTTCATTGCCATGAGTCATCTGGTTTAAGGCACCAGATCAGTGGTTTCTGTTTCACCATCAATAAAGGGCTTTCACTGGGGCTCCTCTTGGATACCCGTTGTCCTGTGTTGTGGAGAGCCTTCTGATTTGGATCTGTAGATTCCTCCCCTTCACATGTTTATAGATGAGGTGGGGTTGGGGTCGACCGACTCACAGCTCTGGTTCCTGGCCTGAGTGTCACTGGCTTGGTCAGCCTGCCAGCTCTCCTTCGTTGTCAGCACCAAAGCGAACTCCAGCACTGCCTTAGCCAGCCCAGCCAGGGCACCTGCGGTGAGAAGTGGGTCAGGTCTGGCTCACCCACACACAGCAACCAGGCCAGCTCCACCGCCTTGCCCAGGCACGGTGCAGTGCCCTCTCTTCAGTTGCTATAAGAGGCATAGGAGGTGGGCTGGGTCGCCTGCACCTTCGCCAACAGGATCAGCTCTAGTGTACTGCCCAGGTTCCCACGTGCTTCAGCCAGTGAGGGAAAGGGCTAGTTCTCCAACTCTCGTCCTCACGGGGCCAGTTCTTTGCCTGCTGTGGGTAGCAAGGTATTGGGGGGCAGATGGGGATGGGTATCGGCTCTCCTGACAACAGGGTCAGCTCTAGTGTGCTGCCCAGGGAAGGTGCATGCCCATGGTGAAGGGTAAGGGGAGATTTCCTGCTACAGTATCCAGCAAGGGGCAGGGCCGGATACTCTGATCATTCTTAATGGAGTATGAGGAAATAGGACGGCAGTTTAAAGAGTGGGAATTGATCGTCTCTGCCAATCAGATCATGCTAGCCCACAGACTTCTAGCTTCATCTGGTAGTGTTTAGGCCTCACTGTTTCCGTGGTCTGTAAGCTGCTGCATGCAGGCTTTGCAGCAGAGGGAAAGGGTAAGTTGGTGGGACCACATGTGGTCTAAAAATTCTGCCTAATGACGTAACTCTTCACTCATGTTGCATTGACCACAGTTCTGATCAGCATGTCTAGCTGAGGAGGGGCCTCCCAAATCATGCCTGCGTGGAATGGTTTCTTTGCCCATAGGGTGGCTCCTGGGATTTGGGACAGAATCCTCATGAGCAGGTGCCATTTCCACTTGGGTTGGCATGGCAAAGGGAATGGTGAGCTTTTAGTCTCCCTCCTATCCCCAGCTACCTGGTCTGGGGGTCAAGTGCCACACTCTGCACCTTGTCATCATCTAATCCGGGTAACTTTCCCGTCCCCACAGCCTGGAAGAGGGGTGCGGTGGTGCAGCACACACTTTGAATCTCGGCCCTTGAGAGGCAGAGGCTGGTAGGTCTGAGTTCCCGGATTACATAGTATCAAAAGCCAGTAAAACTATTAAAGTACAGCGGGCTGATTGTTGGTGTTCTTGAGTAGTCATGGATCACGGTGGCAAGACATTGTGTAAGGTCAATCTGTGACACGTACATGTACGAGGTTAATCAGTATAATTGAAGAGACCACCAAGTATCATCCCTTGCTAACTGACAGGGTCTGACTCTATTCAGATATCTGCTGGAGCTACGCTTGAATAACAGGCTTTAAATACACTACTATATTCAAATCTAGTGTATTTGAAATATGCCATGGTCAATACTGTACTATAGTCAAATACACTGTATTCAAATGGTATATTCACACATATTGTTCTTTTTATGTTGTTTCCTTTTATTTCCAAGACAGGGTTTCTCTGTATATCAGTCCCGGAATTTGTTCTGTAGACCAGGCTGGCCTCAACTCACTGAGATCCGCCCGCCTCTGCCTCCCAAATGCTGGAATTAAAGGTGTGCGCCACCACTGCCCAGCACACATACCATTCTTTCTCAGCATTGTCTGTCTGTCTGCATAGCATTACATAGCCCATAGTGAAGTACTACCTGTGCCTCTCCTTTATACATTATACTCCAAATCCTGGCTAGTCATCTGTCAAGCGTAACTTCTTCTCTTGGCCTCTGATTGTACTGCAGTTGGAGCTCCTTTAACTTCCAGCCTGACATCCCAACCAATTGTGTCTTTGCATATTCCACTGCTTGCTACTTGTGACATTCACGTAGGCCTTCTCCAGCTAAAAACCCCTAAGTAGAGTGCAATGTGGAGTAGAGCACACCTTTAATCCCAGCACAGCGGGCGGATCTCTGAGTTCTCGGACAGCCAAATCTACATAGTGAGCTGCTGTCTCAAAAAAAGAACCCCCCTTCAGAGCCCTATTAGAATGCCAGGCCAGTTTCTTGCCTTGCCTGGCTCACCTGTCCCTTCCCTCCCCACCACTGGTAACAGCAAACCAGAGTTGCGGCAATGTGCAGGCGTTCCGTGTTGTCTGGAATCCTTACCGAAGTGACTGAAGTAATGCTATCTTGCCCATTCAACAGTCGCACCTACTTAGCAGTACACTGAGGAATTTCCATGCCTCTGACCAAAATACCTGCTTAATGTATAGCCAAAACAAGTGTCGCCTGGTTCCCTTGACAGCAATGACCATAATATTAACAGATTTTGTCGTTAGAAGCATTGTACCCTGTGGGGGTGGGGACTGAAGACATTCCATGCCTCGCACTGAGTCCATAGAGGTCCGGAATGACTGCTTGTACTCCTGGACGCCAAAACAGATTGAGTACTGTTCTGAGTTAAGTTCGTGTACCAAATCCAGTTCTAGTTGGGACAACTGGGGAGCCTTATAGGCTGAGAAGGACAGGCTTCATGCTATATTGGGACTCCGACAGAGGACCTGGGATTCTGATTCTGCCTTCTGTGCGTGGGAGACCTGACTTTTGAATGGCTGGCTGGCCAAACTTGTGTGAGTGGCAGGATGCATGGATTCTGGACAGATTTCTGCCCAGAGGGTAGCATTTTTGTTATTAGCCTCTCTGTCTTGTCTGTTTTTTGGTTCTGTCCAAGGGACAAGAGAGCTGTTTTGTTCTCCAAGCTCACTCTGACTTAGTGGTGACCAGAAGTCAATCCGGGGTACATGCTTCACCTTTTAGGGAGAGATCCACTGCCATTGCCTTCCTTGTTACCTGAGTTGTGCTAATTCCTTTCAGGGATTATGTTGACAGTTCTGGGAAACTGGCTTCTGATTCCATTTGTCTTTTGTCTGATGACTGCCCAGCTTCCTCTTTCCCTTCCCAGGCTCCAAGTCTCTCCTCACTGGGCCCCTCCTTCCCATCCTTTTCTTCCTCTGCTTCTCCCAGCTCTCCACCCCTCAGTCTGATTCCCTCATCCCCAGCATTCAACTCCCACACACAGTCTTGCTGAGAGTCAAACCCAGTCAGTTAAGCTCCTGCTGTGTGGATTGGGTTCACCCACCAGTAAAGTCTCACTGGCTGTGCCCTTGGGACTCTCTTGCCCTATGTCTGTGTTCTGCCTTTACTTCTGCACCACCAAGTCTGCTTTGTTTATACATTTCAGATTCATAGAAACAAATAAGTATCTTTTGGATGTTATACACACACACAGCACAAATAATAAAAGCCCAGAGTCAGATATTGGGGTTCAGTCTGAAAACCAGAAAAGCAAAGCAGTCAAGCCATTAAAGAAGCTTTACTTCTAGCGAGGCTGGGCAACCGCAGACTAAGCAGACAAAGCCTCTCTCTCCTCCCATTTTATATTCCCTCTGCTGGGATTAAAGCGGTGTGACTCTCAAGTACTAGGATTAAAGGGGTGAGGCACAAACATCGGGACTTGTTTCTGCACTGATCTTGTGTAGCCCATGGTGGCCATGAACTCACAGAGATCCATCTACCTTGGTCTTGCAAATCCTGGGGTTAAAGGTGTGTGCCACCACTGCCTGACCTCTAATGGCTTAGCTTTGACCTTCTGATCTTTAGGCAAGCTTTATTAAAACATAAATAAAATATCACTATATGTATATGTATAACTTCATATGCTGTTTTAAATCACAGAAAGCAGTCTCCGAGATGGGATTTGTCCTGTCTATTCCAAACTGAAACTGGCTCCCTCGCTGGCAAGCGGGGCGGGGGCTTTGTGCACATAAAAGCATCTAAGAGGTTAAAAGATGTCTGTAACTGCAGGTGGCTTAGCTCTCTGTGTGCTGTCTTAGTTATAAAAACATCTCCCCCCCCCAATTCAAGGTCAATGTCTCTGAAGCTTTTGCTGAAATGCAAATCTTCAGGATCTATAAGACCATGGCAGGGGGGTGGGGGTAAAAAGCTATGAAAAAGTGTGCTTAGAACCCGTAGCAGGAAAGGCTGACAGTTAAAAGTCTGTGTGCAGGTAACCTTAATTTGCTAAATATGCCACGTCCTTGTCACTGTTCTATTACTATGAAGAGACACCATGACCAAGGCAGTTTCTGAAAAGAAAGCATTTAATTGGGGGCCTCGCTTACAGTCTCAGAAGTTTAGCCCACGATCATCTTGGCAGGGAGCAGCGTGGTACCCAGCTGACCTGGTGCTGGAGAAGTAGCTGAGAGCTACTTCCTGATGACCTGCAGGCAGCATAGACAGAGCTGGGTCTGTCTAGCATGGGCTTCTGAAACTTCACAGCCCACCCCCAGTGACTAAGCAGTCACATATATGAGCTTATGGGGGCCAGTTTTTGTTCTTGCTTTTGTTTGCTTGTTTTTCGAGACATGGTTTCTCTGTGTAGCCCTGGCTGCCCTAGAACTAGCTCTGTAGATCAGGCTGGCCTCCACTCATAGAGACTAGCCTGCCTATTGTTTCCTGAGTCTGTCTGTCTGTCTGTCTGTCTGTCTCTCTCTCTCTCTCTCTCTGTGTGTGTGTGTGTGTGTAGGGGGGTAGTCAAAGCCATCTTATGGGGTCCATTCTTATTCAAACCACCACATTCCATTTATGTAACTTGGTTCAACTCTTAAAGGAAATGAAATTTCAAACAACAACAAAATAGCCAGTTATTGTAGCACACACCTTTGACCCAGTGATTGGGGAGACAGAAACAGGTGGATCTCTTTGAGTTCAAGATCAGTCTGGTCTACAAAAAGAGTTCCAGGACAGCTAGGACTATTACACAGAGAAACAGTGTCTTAAAAAATCAAAACCAAAACAGGATAGACAAGAAAAAAATAGTAATGAGGGTAATAAAATGTGAGGTGATATTTGAATTAAAAGGGGCCAAAAGAAAATAGTTTGGATAAGGATGGGTTTTATATGATAAAATTAGATTTTATGATTTAGTAAAATATATTAAATTTACAATACTCTTGAATGGCAGGACATTCCCAGGCTTAAGTAGGTTCCTTAGGTGTATCATAGACCCCATCAGAGGATGGCATGCTAGCCTTATTACAGGATAAGGAATCATGGGAAATAAGACTTGCCAGAAGTGTGTTGCTCCTGTCTCCAGCTGTGTGGGCCAGACCAGGAAAGCCTCCTTAGCTATAAGATGAATTACTCCTAACGTCTCATATGACAGGGAGATGAGTTCTTTTACCCATATCCTAAATGTCTGAAACAACAGAGGTAAATTACGCTGCACTCAGTGTCTCCCGAACTAACACAGTGCAGTGAACAGGGGAGCCATGTACGGAAACCTGCCACCTGACCGGTATGGGACCTGCGCGCTAGTTCAGGTGGCCATGCCCTTTATCCTGGCTTCAAATTCTCATTCCAAGGCTGAGAGTAATTACTTGATTCTGTATAAAGTTCCCAAGAGAGTTTTAAATAATGTTAAACACTGTGCCGCAGAACTGGTCAGCACGCCAGGCTAACCTATATGGACACCCATCTAAACACTGAGACAAGTGTCATCCTGTGGATCTGTGACACCCCTTTGGACTTCTGGTAATATTGGCCATGTTTCCTATGGGACTAACCCCAATGATTGTATCTAAAAATAATAGCTTTGCAAAAAAAAATTATTGAGTTATTCCTAACTATGTGTCCAAATAATAGTTGGCCCTTACAAATGATACTAGGAACTAGTCCTTGCCTTTTGTAGAAATTGAAGTCTTAGGACTGATCTAATGAAAGCTCAACAAGGTCAGCTGGACTGGGACTGAACGAGCATGTGATCAAACCGGAGTCTCTGAATGTGACTGACAGTGAGGGCGGACTGAGAAGCCAATGATAATGACACCGGATTTTGATTCTACTGCATGGACTGGCTTTTTGGGAGCCTAGTCTGTTTGGATGCATACCTTCCTAGACCTGGATGAAGGGGGGAGAGCTTTGGACTTCCCACAGGGCAGGGCACCCTGACTTCTCTTAGGACTGGAGAGGGAGGGGAAGTGGGGGGAGTGGGAGGGAAATGGGAGGATGGGAGGAGGTGGAAATTTCAAATAAATAAATAAATGAAAAAAATGAAGGCTTAAAAGTAACTAAAAGAAATGAGGAATGAGGTGTCTAGGGTGGTGCTTTCACTCTGACTCCATTTGTGTCTGCTCAAGAACTTGCTCAGAGGGGGCTGGAGAGATGGCTCTGCGGTTAAGAGCATTGCCTTCCAAAGGCCTCTTCCAAAGGTCCTGAGTTCAATTCCCAGCAACCACATGGTGGCTCACAACCATCTGTAATGAGGTCTGGTGCCCTCTTCTGGCCTGTAGGCACACATGTAGACAGAATATTGTATACATAACAAATAAATAAATAAAAGAACTTCCTCAGTTCCTTAGCCCCCTTGAACAGTCACATTCACTTTGGTGGCATGGTCAGGGCATAGCTCAGATACATAACCTAAATATCTGCTGGATGTATCGTCACAACAAGTGTTACCAGGTTCTCCTTGATAATGATGTCATTGTGGTTTTTGTCTTTAAAAATCCTGAGCTTTGGCACCGGGAGTTTATTTGGGGCAAGAACCTACCCTCAGCCAACTTAGTGACACTGCATTGACCTTCCAAGTTTTCCTATCCAAAATATAAATCTTTGCGACAGGAAATACATGTCCATATGCCAATGCTGCCTGTGGATAGCATAAATTGTTTGTAGAGAAAAAGAATGTACAAATACTTGTTCTCCATGCCTGATTCATAGGCCCAGCACTAGCTCAGAATTCCAACAAATATCTCCAGGTGATGTGGAGAAAAACAGCTCAGTGCCTTCCCAAGGGACAGAGAGAATAAGAATAAAATATTCTAATAAGAAATTACTATATCTGCCAGACACCTGGTAAGGCAAACGGGTCAGGAAAACACTCTGACCTTGACCTGACCCCAAGACAAGGGCCAAGGACTTGTAATCCCACCAATACCTCAGCTTGCCCCAGAATCAGGCCACAAAACCCCATCAATCCTAAACCATCCCGGAATGCCCACCCCCAAGAAGTCCTATATAACCTGTGTTCTGTTTAGAGGCAGCTGCCCTCCTGAATATTTGCCTCCCAGTAAATCTCTTCAGTGAGACTTGTGCAGTGTGACAATTGCACCCTGAGCAGAGGCCATCAGGAACAACTTTCGAGGGAGCCAGGGTGGAACTTTAGCACTTTAATGGGAAACTTTCCCCCTAGCAGAGCAGAGCTGTGACCCTTTGCCGGACCTGAGCAGAGCTGTGGAACTCTGCTGGCCAGAGCAGAGTTGTTACACTTGCCCTCTGGAAACCTTTCCCAGAGCAGAGCTGCAAAGCTTACAGTGACTTTGTGGTATCCTTGGCTCCCAACTGCCAGGATACTTTTCCATCCGAGCTCCAAAACTCACAGCACCCCCACTTCTGCTCCCCCTCAAAGCGAAATTTACACATACTACTAGTCCAAGATTAAAACAAGCCTGAACAGATTCAGACCCTAAAAGACTCTGTGGTCAAAAAGATTACCACCATGGCCAGGGAAAGTTATGAATTATTTAATAAATGACCTTGAATTTTTAGCCTAGGGGCGGGAAAAGAACTTAGATCCATATCATGCCATTAATAAAAATAACTTGTAGACTAAGTAAATATATTTAAAGAAAACTGTCAGTGTGATACAGTTTTACAACAGCTGTGAGGAGAAGATGAAACTGGGAAGTCTCAAAAGAAACAAGCATGCTAATGTAGAGTTAAAGCGGTTATAATTGTATAAAGAAAATTTCCAAAAGCCACTGAAACGGCTCGGACAGTAAAGGTGCTTGCCATCAACCCAGATGCTTCAAGTGGGAGCCTCAAGCTCCCACAATATAGAGAAAATCTGACAAAGCACATGGGTTTGAGCATCACTCATGATGCCTGTGAAGTCAACACTGAGAATTGGAGTCCTGCATCTGGAGCTGTTCTGAGCAGTTACATACGGGACACTGGGAGGTGTGTGGTGTGGGGGACAAAACAAAAAGCCAGAGGCCCCACGAGTAGGAAAAGTGCATGGAGCCGCAACGATCGCCATGGCTACCGGCTGAGGATAAAGCTCGGAGAAAAAGAAAAGTTTGCAGAATGCCAAGTAGAAATTACTAGTTTAAACGCCGGTCCGGTCTTTTCCGTTATACACATCAAGGGTGCTCAAAAAGCTCACAATTTCTCCCCTCCGGTAAAACGCTTAAGCTCCTAGGTGACAAGTTCCTTGCGGCGTTGACGGTGGGCAAGACCCAGCTGAAACACAAGCCTCAAGCGTCCGTCTCCTAGAAACCGGGTTCACCCGCCTCCTACTTCCGCTTCCGTGTTCCCGTCACCCCCAGGCTCCACTTCCGATCTTGCGCACCAGGCGGCTGCCATGGCGTCCTCCCGCTTGCCTCCCGGGGCGCTGACGCTGAAGCAGGTAACCCAGGTTCTCCCAGCCCCCAGACCCCCGGCGCCCGCCGGAGCGGTGTCGCCTGTGATCTTTTGAGGCACTGTCCCTGAGACCTGACTCCCCACAGCCACCGCCACCTCGGCGTGCAGCCTCCCGAGGGCCAATTGGTCTGCACTGCCCAAGCAAACCGCCGGGATGAGCTTTGGTTTTTGTCTTGTTCTGTTTAAAGGGACTTTTCTGGTTGCGGGTTGTTTGCTTAGATGGAGCTGGTGGGTATTTAGTTGTAATTTGTTTTTCTCCTTCCCGGAGCAGTTCATGAGAAGACAACAAGTTCTCGTCCTCTACAGAAAGATCTTGCGAGCGATTAGGCAAGTTCCCAGTGAGGCTGACCGAAAGTACCTTCAGGACTGGGCCAGGGAAGAATTCAAAAGGAACAAAAGCGCCACAGAAGAGGTGAGAGCAAGGCCATAACGAGGCTCCTTTGCCCTGTTGTGTTGTTGAACTTGTCAAGTTCTGCGAACATCTTGGGATATGCCGGTAAGGTGGTCCGTTTTGATCACCGCTGAGGCTCTTCTGGTATTTACGTTTGTTGTACGGCAGCAGCAGCTGGCTTGCACTTCCCACTATTGGTTTCTTGCTGGGGATTCTTTTGTGTGGGGATTAAATGTAGAACCTTGGGCATGGTAAGCCCGCAGCTACAACCTGTAACCAGCCACTGTTGCTGCTTGAATGTAGCAGATAGGAGAATAGAACTCTGCCATGGTTAGCTGGGTAAAAACGATGACCAGATTGCCCCCTTTCTTCTACAGGATACAATCCGAATGATGATTACTCAAGGCAATATGCAGCTAAAGGAATTAGAAAGGACACTCGCTTTAGCAAAGTCTTAACCGGAAGGTTTTCAGATCCCCATACATTTTGTACGGGCTCAAAGCCACTGTCACAAAGGACAAGATGATTATGCCAATCAAGCATGCAAGGCAAGGCGCTGACATTTCCACTACAGTGGCTGCAAGTGACCTAGCGTGAAGATGGGCGCTTGGAACCGTACACTCAGGTGAAAGTTAAACAGCAGCAGCCACTTTGGGAAACAGACTATTAGTTCTTGAAAAGGTAACTAGAGGGCTTGGTGAGATGGCGCCGCGGATAAGGAAGGCTCTTGCTGCCAGGAACATGAGTTTGACCCCTGGACCTACATGGTGGAAGGAGAGAACCACTTCAGAAAGTTGTCTATCCTCTGACCTCCTCACGGTCTCTGCGGCACATAAACAAGAGAGAGAGAATGTGATTATAAATAAATAAATAAATAAAAGGTGACACAGAGTTACCTCATACATCAGCAAGTCTTGACTTTAATCAAGAGAACTGAAGCCATGCCTATAAAAAGTATATACAGAGTTCTTTTTTTGTTTTGTTTTGGACACAGGTTTTTCTCTTTGTAGATCAGGCTGGCCTCAAGCCCAGAGATCCACCTGCCTCTGCCTCTTGAGTGCTCAGATTAAAGGTGTTCGCCACCACCGTATGAGTTCAAGCATTCTCCATGCTAACCAGATACTAGATTCAGAATATCCACGAACTGATGGCTTGGGTATTTAAAATGTAGTGTAGTGTACATTAAAATGTTATTTTGCAATAAAACGAGTGAAGAACTGCTCCATGCTCCTCGTGGGTGACCTTGATAACATTGTTAAGTTAGAGGAGCCAGCTGCAACAGCCTCTGCTTCCTTGGTACTGCCTTAGACTAGGACAGAGCGTTCCCAGTGAATGGGTAGGGCAGCTTGGAGGCATGTAGATGGCTTTACAACTCTGAATATTCTAAGACTATACTGACTTTGAATGAGAGAATGTGGTTAGGTCCACAGACACCCTTGGTATAATAAAACTGGGGTATGCGGTGTAATTCTCAAGAGTCGATTTCTCCATTTGCTGCAGGAAACATTCTAATGAATATGTTTACAGTAAACACAATGTGTCAGCGTTTCTCTGTGTAGCCTTGGCTGTCCTGGAACTCGCTCTGTAGACCAGGCTGGCCTCGAACTCACAGAGATCCACCTGCCTCTGCCTCCCAAGTGCTGGGATTAAAGGTGTGCACCACCACCTCCAGGCAATGTGTCCAAATGTTACATCAGTTAGAGCCATCTGCAGGTCTCGTGCTTTGAAGGTAAGGGTTACAGTTCAGGGAAGATCCATGTTTTTGTTAGAAACAGGAGAGCTTTGTGTGTTTTTCAGTAAACAGTTTAATGCTCTGTAGAGCATGTGTGGGTTTTGCTGTACCATCTTTAGACTAAGGGTATGGTGTGACCTCCCTACCTCAAGCTGAAAAAACAAAACAAAGACAAAAATAGAACTGGCAGGGTACTGATTCTAGGAGATGCTCCACCACAGTGTCTCAACCTGAATGACCCTTGCATGGGGTCACATACCAGAAACTTCCATTACGATTCATAACTAGCAAAATTACAGTCATGAAGTAGCAACTGAACAATTTTGTGGTTGGGGTCCCACAGCATGTATCAGGGGCTTTGCTCTTCAGGTGTGCTACGGTTTATGGCCGGAGCTTTGTTGGAAATGAAAGGGATGAGAACACTGAAAAGCAAAAAGAGGAGGAAGACTGGGCAGTTCAACTCCTGCGCCTAACATCCTCATGGACACCGAGCCATCAAGGCAGAGTCTTGGTCCACTGCGCTCTCCTTCAAAAATGGGAGAAAGAAATACATCACAAAGTTGACATCAGGGCCCTTGAGATAAAATTCATACACAATTAAGTGGAAGTGGAAGCTTGTTGAGGATTCTGAAGCTATCCTGTAGGCAGTCTGTGTCCTGTCAACAACACAGATTCCAGGCTGGGAACCTAACTTGTACTGGGTGCCTGGAAAGATGGTGCAAAATGTGCTTGACCTGTGTGGCCTGAGCACAGCGCCACCTCCTGGAGCCTTGGGGTCCCACACACAGTTCTGCTTGCTAAGTGAGCTAACTCCATGCTTTTCTAAGCCAATAAATATACAGCCTGTGCTGTATATTGCTAGCAAGCATTTGTGAACAATTTGGGTTTTTGTTTTTGAAACCAGGTCTCCTGTTTTAATCCTCCATCCTCCACCTACCAAGTGCCAGGATTGCGGATGTGTTTCTGTGAACATTGTTGAAAAGAGAGGACTTGGAATGGTCCCCTCATGTGGTCTGCTTGACATTCAAATTCAAATACAGACTCTGAGGAGGTCTAATATCTTGGAACTAAACAGCAGTCATGAGATGTGGATGCTAATGATGATCCAACAGTGGCGTACAGGGAATTCTTTAAAAGCGTATACAGCTGCCAATCACCCTAAGGCAAGCTGGGGTTCGATTTTGTTTCTCTGAACTTACTATGTAGCTCTGGCTGCCATAAACTCAGAGATCTACCTGCCTCTGCCAAGTGCCGGGCATGTGCTACCACACCCTGCGTAATTATTTTTAGAGCAGATAAAACACTTTGGGTGGAATTATTTTCAGAGGGAAAGGTTAGTGCAGTACCCAGATGTGCCTTAATCTCCAAGGGACAGTTCTAATTGGCTCACTCGGGTGCTTTGATTAGCCCCTTTCTGGCTTATAGGCCAAGTCTTGCTTGGCTCCTTCGTGTGTGTGTGTGTGTGTGTGTGTGTGTGTGTGTGTGTGATTATTTATTTTATGTGCATTGATGTTTTGCCTGCATGTGTGTCTGTGTGAGTGTGTGGATCCCTTAGAGCTATAATTACAGACAGTTGTGAGCTGCCATGTCGGTGCTAGGAATTGACCCTGGGTCATGAGGAGGGTCTTTCAGCAGTGTTTTCCTTGGGTGCAGGACCACAGTTGAGACATTGGCCAGATAGAGATGCTGGTAAAGTTTTACTCGTCCTGAATTCAGTTTATTTGGACTCAGGATTGTACAGCCTATCGACCGTTATCTGTTTGAATGTCAGACTCATACTTGTTCCTAGAACTTAAGATGTTTTAACAATTGGCTTTATGCACGTGAATCAACAACAATCCACCTCTAATCCAGGACCTTGAGTTCTAGGCCAGCCAGATCTGCATAGTTGAAACCCTGTCTCACAAGAGAGAAATTAACAAACCGGAGAAAGATTTCCCACAAAAGCTTTGTGTAACACATAAGCGGCTGAAGCCACAACAGTTTGCCCTGCTTCACCTGCCTCCTCTAAAGGGGCGGTCGGGTTGCACCTTTCAGACTCAGCACAGCAAGCATTGCCGTGGATGTGCCCGGACATCAGTCCGTGGAAACCGAGGACAGCATGAGCATCAGTTACACCAGCAGTGCCTTGGGAGACACGGGCCAGCAGAACTAAGGAAAAGGCCTTCCGAACGGAAGTAGCCTACACGTGCCTTGGAAAAGGATTATATAGAATCAGGCTCACATTTAAAAACAAAAGTCATCCTAATAAATCACAGATCACAGGATTTAGGATTTTGAGAAATTATATTCTCATTAGATTTAGATTTTTAGGGAGTTGGAGAGATGGCTCAACAGTTAAGAGCATACGACCCTTGAAGAGGACCTGAGTTCAGATCCCAGTACCCACATGGGGTGGCTTTGACTGCCTGTTACTCCAGCTGCAGGGGACCCAGAGCTAAGCAAGTACCTGTACTCACGTTCATGTGCCCACCCCCCAACACACAAGATTAAGCCTTTTTTATTACCATTTGCATTTACTGAAAATCAATTTGTTCTTGTATTTTTTAAAAGTGCTATCCTGTCCTGTACCTTGTGGTATTAATATGCTTGCATTAACAACATTAAAGGATGCAAGACACCTGCAGTTGACTTTAGATGCATTTGCTCTAAGTCAGCAAAATGACCGGGTGCAGGCTGTCTTTCAGGAACTCTTGAGTGCCATCAGCAGAACAAATGGCCATAAATAAGGAGCAGAGAACCAACAGAACTGAAAACAATGTTTAATGCTTGCAGGAAACACAAGTTCAAGGTGAGAAAAACATGAGACAACATGCCTTTCACCAAAAATAAAATTTAAAAAAAGACACGTGAAAAGCCTGTTTTGAACTTCCCAAGTCAAAAACGACGCGAGGACTCACACATCCACCACAGATATTTAGTATACAGTGTACTGGATGTGCTAACTCTTTTTTTTTTTTAAAGGACATGAATAATGTACAACTTTACTGTTTTATGACTTTTTCCACAGCTGTTGACACTTTAGGCCTCTGAAGCATGACCTACATGAGAATACATGATATAAACAGTGATTTGTCAAGGTACGGCTGGGGTGCTTGTTTCTTTTAGCACATAGCACAGGGGACAATGCACAGCAGATCCGCAGTGCTTCACAACGCTAAGGAACAACGGCGACAAACCTAACCCTGGTGTTACAGACAAAACATGATCGGCTATGGGGCTCACTCCTTTAACCCCAGACTTAAGGAGGCTGCCACAGGAAGATCATGAGTTCAAAGCCAGCCTAGGGGTACACAGTCAACCAACAACAAACACCCACCACTAAGCAGTCAGCCCTGTGGGTAAGGGGCTGACTGCCCTTACCAATAGCCTGGTCTCTATGCTTAATGACTTGACAAAATATCCAGTTCACAGTGATAAGCTGCCTGCTTCTGACGGGTAGGAGGTATATCATCAAAGTACAGCCACCAAGATTCTCTGTGGTAGAGATTTGGTGTCCAATTACAGTTGTTCTCTGCAGTTCAACAGGGATGTCTTGAGGTAATAAGTATTCTAATGGTGAAAACAACTCCTGCCTGGAGCATGACTCTGAGCTCAGGACTTCATCTCTTTCAGTACTAGGCAGTTCCTAATAGTTTGGTGTATAGTAAGGGACGACCCTACCGGAGTGAGTGACATCTTGTTGGGCAGGGCTCGGGCATGTGAGCTGAAGGAGACTGGGAAAGGGTTGCACCTCCCGAGTCACATGAACCAGGACTCACTGGGCTGTACGCAGAATACCTGTCACGTTTACAGGAATGTCTATATTCATGGATTGTCACTAGAAGGAAAAAAAAACTTGGCTTGACAGAGGGCTAGCTACACGATTCCTGAAATATCCCTTCTCTTTGGCTCAATGAACAGCATTTTAGTCACGATTCATGGTCAGTAGTTTTTAGGTTTTAGGCTTAGAGAAACAACTGAATTTTCTGTACATATGTGGAGACTGATATAATCCATGATCCAAAAGATTACAAGAGAAATCCAGGGTCTCGACCGAGATAACTTCACTTCCTCAGTCTCTGGTACTTTTCATTCAGTAAACAAGAAAAGCCTTCTGATGTCGAGTTAGTCAATTTTTTACCTTGATGTTCTTCAGTGAGAGAAGTCAATTCGAAATTAAATTTCCGTGAAATTGCTTTAATTGTTTACAAAATACAGAACAAAAGTCTTGTATTCAGAAAGGTCGTCTAAGGAACCGGCTGGAGTTGTTTCATGAATGTTTTTCCCGACAGTCTCAGTTATTTTGACTAAAAACACAGTATCTGACCAATGGTTTAAACTTTTCTCATTTGACAGACATTTTCAGTCGGCGATTACTCCTTATATTTACATGACCTTTAAAATTATCTTAGGACAAACCGGACACTGAGATCATTAAAATGTATTTCCTCTCAAAATATGAAAGATTTTCACCCAATTAAAAGATGAGCATTTTGAGAGTTACAGGGGAGAAAGAAGGCTTCCCGCATCTGAGGCTGGCTCTGCTGGGACCCGGCTAGGCACAGCTGCATCTGAGGCTGGCTCTGCTGGGACCGGCTAGGCACAGCTGCATCTGAGGCTGGCTCTGCTGGGACCGGCTAGGCACAGCTGCATCTGAGGCTGGCTCTGCTGGGACCGGCTAGGCACAGCTGCATCTGAGGCTGGCTCTGCTGGGCACAGCAGGTGTTGACGTGGGTGCGAATGACTACTTGTAGCGTTTCCAGAGAGTAATCTTCGCTCCTAACACATCTCATGTCACTGAATCACAGACTTAGGCACACACCTCCTCTTCTCGGGATGGTTTGCTTTTCTGAACCTGGCCTAAGGTTTAGAATTAGGAGTGAGACCTGCACCTCCTCAAGCTTCCCAGGCTTGGTGTAACTAGCGAAGCTTTTGTAACTTCAGAGCACAGAAGTACGTGTCCACAGCAGACGGGTGACTTCTAGGGCAATTCCACCTGTGCATGATCCCTA
Source organism: Myodes glareolus (assembly GCF_982192425.1). NCBI lineage: Eukaryota > Metazoa > Chordata > Mammalia > Rodentia > Cricetidae > Myodes > Myodes glareolus. The sequence continues at coordinate 40,920,829 of NC_142041.1, read as the reverse complement.
GCTCCTGGGACACAGTCACTTTCCTGTTCCCAAGCCAGAAGTCCCGTTGCTTCACCTCAGGGTCTGGGTTTTACTTCTGCACTTTTGTCCGCAGCTTGGCGAGTTCCTCTTCCAGACTTCTGATGTGCTCCTTCAGGGTGGCCTCGTCTTGTTGGGCTTTCTGACTGGCTTGGCTTCGTGCTTCTTCGATTTTCCGTTCATACCATTTTTCCATCTGGGTAGAAACGGCCTCAAAAAAATACTGGGTTAGCTCCAGGGCTTGCGAGGCATCTCGGACATCACTGCCCGCTGCTGAGGACTGCTGCCCACAGGGGCTGCTGGCCGCGGGCTGCTGGCCTCGATGCTTGGTCTGCCCACTTCTGCCAGACTTCTTGGTTTGAGTGCCTCTGTTGACACAGGTCCCAGTCTGCTGATCACACTTGGGAGCCCCATTCAGGGGGCAGGGGGCTGCCGGGGCCTTGACCTTCGTTAACCGGGAGCCTGTGCAGTCAGAGGGAGGCAGCTCCTGCTGCTGTCTCTGGGCAGCCGTGGCACCGAGTGCCTTCTCCTTGGGCCTCACAACCTGAGAGGAGCTGTTGGAAGCAGCCGATGGCCCTGCAGCTACCACTGGTTGATCTACAAAGGAGAAACGAATGTCAGAGCATGTCCTTATTTAGCCATAGATTTGGGGTGTCACTCACTTGAGAGTCCTGGGGTACTCAGAGCCTCAACCTTCCTAGGCACCACCTACCCCTTTTCTGAGCTTCTTTCATCTTCTCCCTCCCTCTCTCCTTCCCTCTCACGTTTTCTCCAGGATTCTCATCTTACTTCATCAGGGCTCTCTTGGATTCTGTGTTAGCCACAGGAATAGCATATAGGTTAGATTTCTGGTCTTGCCTTTATCCTGTTTTGTCTGCTCTAGAAATCTCTGGGTCTTGTTTCTAATGCCTAGGATGACAAAATTTACAAAGTGTCTCAACACAGAAAGAGTGCTGATCTACGAGGGGGAATATGCCCATACTCTACGTTTCTGGGACATAGAACTATACACCAATTTGTTTTTTGGGCCTTTTCTTTGCTTGTTTGAGACCAGGTGTCACTATACATACATACATACACACATGCATACATGCATACATATATATATATACACACATATATATATATATATAGTCTTGAACTCACAGGGATCCACCTGCCACCACTTCTTAAATGCTGAGGTTAAAGGCAGGTGCCATCACACACCCCACCAGCAACTCTTTTTGAGGGGGAATTATTTTCGGGGTACAGCAGAGTTGAGAGGAAGGAGTGCAGCACTCCCGATCCACTCAACCCATGTTCATTCCTAACAGCAGTTCCATAGCTATTCCTAGCATGAAGAGTTGGCTCAAGAGCTGTCTCAGCATGTTAGTACAGAGATAAAGCCATAGACTGATAGGGCTGTAGTAAGCACTGGACCTCTCAAAGTTCCCCAGTAGGACCTAATTACTCAGCTTCACTGTCTTTAGAATTATCATATAAATAAGTAAAATATGGTTTATACACACAGTGAAGCTTGATTCAGCCATAAAGGAAAAATTATATAATTTATAGGAAAATGGATACAGCCTGAGATTAATGTAAGTGAAATAACTCAGACGAAAAAGAACAGATGGTACATATTTTTCCCACATATTCAGAATCTAGAATTTTTTTATTTTTTTTGAAGTGTGTGTGTGGTGTGTGTGTGTGTGTGTGTGTGTGTGTGTGTGTGTGTGTAGTTCTGACTGTCTTGGAACTTGAAATGTAGACCAACCTGGTCTTGAACTCACAGATATCCACTTGCCTATGCCTCCTGAGTGCTGGGATTAAAGGCATGCGCCACCATATCCAACTAGAATCTAGACTTTTTAAAAGCAATAACATAGAAGAGGGGCTATTTGGGAAGAGGAAATGAATTATCAAGATGTGGAGGTACCAGGGAGCATTTGGAATGATGCAAGTGTGTGGAAATATAATGGAACCATCCATCATTTTGTACAACGAACATGTGCTAGTTTTAAAAATGATCGTGTGTACTCATTGCAGGTTAAGGGTTTTCATTGAGAGTGTGTCCTATCACCCACGGCAAGCTCGGGACACCGTTGCTGCTTGAAAAGCTTTGCAGGGTTAGGTAAAGGCAAAAGGCTGCTTGAGTAGGAGCAAGGAGGGGAAAGGCCTGCCCAAAAGAAAGCTGGTCCTTCGTCACCCCCCATCTTCAGGATTTACTGACCCCCATTGTGCTGGTTGTTTTTTGTCAGTTATACATAAGCTAGGGTCATGTGGGAAGAGGGACTTCAACTGAAAGAATGCCTCCATCAGATCGCCTATAGGCAAGGCTGTGGGCACATTTTCTTCACTAATGGTTGATGGGTGAGAGCCCGGCCCACTGCGGGAACTGTTACCCCTGGGTAGGTGGTCCTGGGGTGTGTGAGAAAGCAAGCCCAGTAAGCTAGGAAGAGCAAGTCTGTGAGCAGTATCTCCTTCACGCTCTGTCTCAGTGCCTGTCTCCAGGTTCCTGCCTGGAGATCCTACCCTGGAGTGTGACCTGGGATGTTTAAGCCAAATAAACTCTTCAGCAGGCTGCTTTTGGTCATGGTCTTTAGACATACCAGGTCACCTGTCAGTGTCCCTCATTTTATTCCTTGCTCTCATGGGTCTGGATACGCCATGCTTCCTAACATCCGACCTCACTGTTTGCTGCAGCTCTGCTCTATGGACAATGTTCAGATCAGGGAGGACAGGGAGTGGGTCTCTGTGGTGAGCGGGTCACCTGGAGAGGAGTCACAAGGAGATGGTGTGGATTTAGCTCTACAGGTTCGAGACTCTCCAGAAAGCCTCAGCTCCAGATTCTGGATCTTCAACATGCACCAGGCTTTTAATTCGTCCACCAAGGACATCTGAAACCACAAATAATACGTACAAGATTGAATTTGATAAGGCTTATGAATTAAATCATCAAGAATGAACTTTTGGGGTGCTGAAGATATGGCTCAGTGGCTAAGGGCAGACTGCTCTCCTAGTGGACCCAAGTTTTACTCCCAGCACCCACACGTCAGTTCACAACCACTTTATAGTCTAACTCCAGCCCCAGGGGATCCAAGGGCACCAGGCACCCACAAGGTGCACAGACACACATGTAGACAAAACACCCACACATATAAATAAATAAAATAATCTTTAAAAAATTTGTTGAAAACGCTGGCGGCCAAGTCTAAAGACCTCAGTTCAATCCCCAGAACCGCACGCGACAGAAGGAGAGAACTGGCTTCCTCAAGTTGTCCTGAGCACCACATATGTGCCTTGGGTGCACACCTTCTCTCTTCTCTGCCCCCACCCCTTGATTAAAAAAAAAATGCGTGTGTGTTTGCATGAATGTACGCCCCTCGTGTGCATGTACCACTGGAGGGAAGAAGTGTGTGAGGAGATCTGGAGCTGGGATCACAGGCAGTTGTGAGCAACCCAGCACGGGTACGGGGCCTCTGGAGAGCAGAGCACACTTGCTAAGCCAGCCCTCTGCTCCCCAAGAAGGAACTTTTATTTTGCGACACTTGAGGTTACACACATCGAAAGGTTAGGGATTGTTCATCCTCCCACGGCTAGGCCTACCACCAAACCAAGGTCGTGAGTTACCTAGAACTCAGATGCCTAAATGCCCTGCAAATCTTCCAAGCCAGGTGTTTTTGGTTGCTTTCAGAAACTCCCAGGTACTCAGCCCTGCTGCTGACCCGGAAAGGCAGTAGACTCCCGAAGAGGAAGATGAACGGCCAAATCACAGAACAGCATCCTTTCCAGCATACTGATTCCACTTCCTGCCAGCAGACTCAGCAACAGGCTCAAACAGGACTGCGTGCTCTTTGCTATTGACGTTACTGGGCTACCAAACAACAGGCTATGGAATACAAATGGTCCCCGCACTCTCAGCCTCTGGGTTTGCACTGCTGGACCTGGACCAGTTGGGCAGACAGGCAATGACTCAGCGGCGAAGGGCTGGCTGATGCTTACCTGCCGTTTCTCCCCCTCCTGCTTCTCAGCAGCTGCGTGCTGCTGCAGGCGATTCAGGCATTCTGCTCTCTCCGCCGACAGCCGCTCCACCATCAGTTTGTCCAAAACACACATCTAGGGTTCAGGGAGACAGAGCACACTGAAATGCCTAAGAATGGACTCTGGCTTCCACTCAGGAGCGTCCACAAAAGAGGCAGCCAACTTCAGCTCCTCCTTCCGTCCTTGGTTCACAGCACGAAACCCCAGCTTCTCAGAATTCCTGCACGGATTTCTAATAAGGTCACTGTTGTCCCTTTTTCTCATCCTAAGCCCTAAGCGCTTAATAAACCATGAGTTCACAAAAATATACAACATCAGCAAATGCAGACAGGGATTCTGATTGGCCCTAAAATGTAAGAGTCACAGCTATCATGAGGAACAACTATCTAAAAACCGCGGTGAACGTGTTTCCCAGGGCTTCATTAAAAGCAGTCGGGGTTTAAGAGGACAAGTGACCACCATCACTTAGTCAAAGCCCTTTCTGGGGCCTTGTAACATTTCCTGTAGGGCCCTGACTCCTAGGCTAGACCAAGCTCACTGATCTGACAGAGCCCCAGAGAAAAAGCCAGTGTTGGAAGGAGCCAGCCACAAGGGTTCGCTGGTGAGCCTTGTCTTGTTGGTGATGCACGCGGACTTTCTCAGTGAGGCTGCACCAGTTTCCTAAGAGGTGGGTGAGCCTCCTCTTTGTGTCTCTCAGGTTCCCTTGTTTTTTCTGGAAACTGGTTACTCTCCCTATTTCCCAGGATGCCTTCTCCTCCTCTTCTGCTACAAAGACGACCACACCAAGAAGCCAGGTGTGCAAGTGATAGCATTGGCCCAGGCACCTGACTTATGCTGCTGGGCTCACGTCCTGTCCTTGCCACTTAGAAAGAGGACTGAGCCTTCTCGCCAATCTGCCATCCTCCCCACACTAAGCTGTGGGGGGTAGAGGGGAGCTAAGGATCTAGCTTTCATCTGGCCCAGTCCTTTGGGGGTACAGACTGACTAATACATCCTGACCTGAAGATTTTTCAAATATTCTTTCCACAAAATGCAAGAGGCAAGTAGATCAGAAAAATGTTCAGCCTCAGTGGGCGTCATGGTGCACCTGCTATCCCAGCATGCTGGAGGCAGAGGCAGGGGTCCAGGCCATCCTGGTCTAGATAGCAAGTCCTAGGCCAACCGGGGTTACACAGTGAGATATTGTCTGAAAAAGGAAGAGACAGAGTGAGGATGTGTGTTAATTCAGCATCGAGAGAGAGAAAGAGAGAGAGTTCAGTTTCACTATGAACAAGGAAATAAAACTTACAGTAAAATGTCCATATAATGCAAACTTGAAAAAATAAAGTATTAAATGATAGCAAAAATCTGAGACAGAACCCCAGATACTGGAGGGATGTAAACTGGCACAACCTTCCTCCGAGGTAAGCTGTCAGCATTCATCAAGAATCCCGAGCATTAACATAGCCTAACACTAAGCCCAAGGCTGAGGACGGGCCAGCAAGATGAGCCAGAGGTAAAGACATCGCCACCAAGACTGAGAACCGGAATTCAATCCCTGGGACTCACACGGAGGAGAGAATAAGCTCCCACGAGTTGTCCTCTGACCTCCACCAATGCACACAAACACACACACACACACACACACACACACACACTGAATTAAATGTAAAAACATTTTAAAGTCTGAGAAGGAGCTAAAAATTACATATATAAATGTTTGCATTAATCTTACTCCTAAGAGTAGGAGAAAAGTCTAATAATAAGTGGTTAAGTAAATTATGTTCTTTAATAGGCGAATATTATGCAGATAAAAACACAGGACAGTACTCGTGACATATAAAATTAAGTAAAAGGGTATGCAAATATTCTCCCACACAGGCACGGCGCTGCACTGTGAAGCACACTGCAGGATGGAAAAGAAGGCTGCCAGGATGGGACCGAGTGGCTCTAAAGATCACAGCAGTCCTGAGCGCTGAAAAACCCCGCGAAGATGAGGAGGCCAGTGCTAGGAAATGGTGCTAGCAATCACATTCCTTCACTGGCGTGGGCTTTCATTCCATATACTTCCTTAAAATGTATCTCAATGAAAAATATTACTCACTGCACATTTCCTAGTCCTGATGAGAAAAGTATACTTTCACGGTGGAAGAAAACAAGTACCCAACTTAGCATCAGCGGCCCTGGAGTACCCTGACATTAAGAGTCTCCATGTAGAACACAGTCTGGAGTTCACGCCACTGACCATGACTTAGGCCTGCAGACGTTTTTATTGAAACCTAAGTAACTGTTGAACTGCTGTTCACAGACTTAGAAGCAGCACTTAGAGGTCTTGCTAATCACAGGCTTGTGGGTCCCACTCAGAATTTCAGTCATGGTGATTAAATTCAACTCAATAAATCAGGAACAGGCCCAAGAGTTCACCTCAGCCTCCGCTGCTGCCGCCTAGGGACCATACTCTCAGAACCGTGAACCATTCATGGCCTTAGACCTTCCTGTGGGCAGAAATGCAAGGATGAAGACACAACCTAAACACCCATGAAAAACTAGGGAGCCAGTCCAGAAGGCAGCAGGCTCTCTGAGACAACCGGCTCGGGTGCTCCAAAGACAAAAAGCCGGAAGGGACTGGGAGCCACTCAGAGAGACCGCAGCATCCAGCAGTCAGGAACACTAAAGATCCTGTATCAGGACTAAAGCCAAGCAGCAGGGTGTGGCAGCATGCGGCAATCATCCCAGCAATGCAGTAAGTTTGGGGATGGCTGGGCTACTTAAGACTTATCTCAAAAGATTAAATAAATAAATAACCCGCGAAAAACAACTAAATCAAATACTTTTGAACAACTGTGAAAACTGGCCCAGATACCACGCAGTCATTGCTGCTTCTCTTAGATGTGATGGATTCGGGCTTATCCCTAGTGGGCACACTGAACTAGCAAGAGGATGTGGCACCTCAGTCTCCTCCGGGGTGAGAGGAGGGACTGGCGAAGCAGTGGAAGGGACCCACGGCGGCAGACCAAGAACCTAGGCTGGATGGGAGGCCCACGTTTCCAGCACTTGGAGAGGGGTCAGAGTTCAAGACCCACCTGGGCCACATGGTGTGATTTTATCTTAAAACCGAAACAGAAAATTGGTTGACTCTCACTACAAGTATAAAAGCAGTGCTATTTCATCATTGTCTTCTCTTTATGGTCGACAGCTTTCCTGATAGAAAGCTGAGCGCAGGAGCTGGTGGTGTACCTCACTTGGTAAGTGCTCGCTTAACACACTCGAAGGCCTGGGTTCAGTCCCCAGCACACGAGACCAGATGTGGAACACAGACCTGCAACCCCAGCATTCGGGCAATGGGAATGGAAGGCCACAAATCTGAGGCCTCCTCCGCTACAAAGGGCGTCTGGGGCAAGCCTGAAACCATGAACCCAGTCTCAGCAGAACATAGATGAAGAAAATAAACTTAAATATTAATATTTTTTATCACTACAGGCCTGTGGGTAATTCGCTTTCTATACCAATGTTTCTTTCCTTTTTTCTTTTTAAAGAAACACTGTAATGAAAATGTATTGTCTTCCTTTCTTCCTTCCTTCCCTTTCCCTTTTTCACCTTTTTTTTTTTTTTTTTTTTGCTTTGTTTTTATTTTCTTTCTGAGACAGGGTTTCTCTGTATAATGGCCCTGGCTGTCCTGGAACTAGCTCTTGTAGACCAGGCTGGCCTCAAACTCACAGAGATCACCTGCCTCTGCCTCCCAAACGCTGGGATTAAAGGCGTGCGCCACCACCATCACCCAGCTTCTTTCTTCTCCCCTACCCCCTTTCTAGAGACCAAATCTCACTATTGTCCAGACTGCCTTGAATCTGTGATCCTCCTGACTCAGCCCCCTACATGCTGGCACTACAGGTATGTGCCACTATGCCCTGGCAGGAACACATAACGTTTATAATCCTGACTTCCGTTATATGCCCATGGTTGGCACATGCTCGGCCAGGCTCTAGCACTGAACTGCACCACAAGCCCTGACATCTGTCTTTAAGTCGCCTTCGCCTTCACACCTGAGGAGCCTCTGGCTTACTTGGTGCTGCGTCTTGGTCTCCATCTGTCCCAGCTTTGCGTTCACTTTATCCTGCACTGATCCCAGCTCGGCCTTGAGCTCCTCCACAGTCGCCTCCAGCTGGTTCTCCAGCTTGTTGATGAGAGGTTCACAGCGACAACCCTTTATCGGAGCCTGGGGGGGTGTGAAAAGGGAATCAGGGGCTGGGCAGACGGCTCAGGAGGCGAGAGCATTCGCTGCACAAGCCTGAGGACCCAAGTTCAGATCCTCCCACCCACGGAAAAATCCACGCATGTACATCTGTAATTCCAGAGCTGTGGGGCAGAGACAGGAGGATCACTGGGGCTTGCTGGCCTCCAGGTTCAGTGGAAGACGCTGTCTTGAAGGAATAAGACGAAAGCAATAGAGCAGGGTACCCAGCGCCCTCCTCTGGCCTCTGTAAGTGCACACACAGGAGTGTGCACCCAAACACACACACACACACACACACACACACACACACACACACACACACAGATATTAGCAAATTAGCCCTTCTTTTTTTTAAAAAAATTACATTTGAAAGATTTATTTTATTTTATTTTTAATATTTATTTATTTATTATGTATACAATATTCTGTCTGTGTGTATGTCCGCAGGCCAGAAGAGGGCACCAAACCTCATTACAGATGGTTGTGAGCCACCATGTGGTTGCTGGGAATTGAACTCAGGACCTTTGGAAGGGCAGGCAATGCTCTTAACCACCGAGCCACCTCTCCAGCCCAAATTTGTCCTTCTTTATTCCGAAATCATCTTGGGCAACCACCATGCCACGTAGGATACCAGCGGGAGGCAGAAGACCCAGAGGACTAGGAGCACAGACTTATCCCCGAGCTAGCTTTGGAATGTCGTAATGTCCCATTGGTTGAGCTTTGAGTCCAAAGGCACTGAGATTCGGATGGTGAGACATGGCAACTAACTTAAAGAGGCTTGAACCTCTGGGGTTCAGGACAGAACACCTACTCTGGGACCTCAAGAGAGAAGTCCCCTCAGGATGGAACAGATGCTAAGGGCAAGGGCTTGTTCTGGGGCCTACATGACACGGTTAAGCTGCACTTTTCGGATGTGGGGGGCCCTTGTGACTCAAGTCTGACTAAGCCAAGCCCTGGATGGCCATTGACCTCCAGGCACGGGCTTCTCCAGCCCTTGGCATTTGCAGGCCGCTAGCCCATCAGGACTGGGTGATACCTGCATGACTTTTCCATCCTCGCCCCGGTACAGTGTGTAGAGCTGGTACGCCCTGAACCCATGGGGCGGAGGTGGGGACCAGCATCGATGTCTGTTCTTCTTTTTGGGGTGGTGGTGACTGTGCGGGTTCCTTTGGTGTCCAGGCTGTTGGTCTGCTGCTGGGGTGGGGTCAGATAGTGCTGACACCTGTGGGAAGAAAGAGCCACCACCCCTAAGTCCCTGCAACACCCACTGGATTGATCCCCGGCAAGCATTTCCCATCTCCCATGCAGTGTGACATAGTATAGCCTTGTCTTAGAAATAAAATATAAAGAACACCACCTTGCTTCTGAGCTCAGAGCAGCACACCCACCCAGAAACATATGAGCACCCTCTCTGGTGTCTCAAGCCAGTGAATTTCATTTTTGTACTCATTCCCAAACAGTCAGCCAAAGGCACGGTGTCCCAGCTGGGGAGGTAACTAATCTCAGAGCCTCCTCCAAGCCAACCCCTAATGCCGCCCCCCCATGCCCCCCTCCCCCTTGCTTGCTCCTGACCTCCGGCCTTGACTTTCTCCTCCTCTCATCCTTTCTGGGCTCCTGGGAAGCAGATGGGCAATCTCTTTTAGCTTCCTCTTTTTGGGGGACAGCTTGCTCACTGCTGGGGGTGTCTCCTGCTGAGACACTTCCCTACAAAAGAAAAGCCCCCAAATGGTTCCACTTGAGCCTTTGGCCTCTGATCCCAGCAGGGTAAACTTGTACTTAACAAGATCCCACCCAATCACAGACCCACAGGGACATCAGCCAGTGACAGGCGTTTCTGCCTGGTGGGGAGGCTCAGCAACAGCTTCTGGCTGGCTGGGCTTTTATCTGGATGAAATGAAGCTCTTGGGTGCTTACTGCGGTGCTTAGATCAAAGGTGTGTGGCTCCATGCCCAGCTTAGTAATAACATCTTAGGTGTCCAAAAAGGTCTCTGCAACATAGTCCCTGCCAGGAACTCTCAAAGACCCAGGCACCTCACACAGGTCTTTAATCTCAGCAGAGGCAGGTGGAGCGGATCTCTGGGAGTTCAAGGCCAGTTTAGTCTAGCTAGCAAGCTCCAGATCAGCCAGGACTACACAGTGAGACCTCTTTCTCCCAAAAAAGAACTTACAAGGGATATCAAATATATCGCTCACTGCGCAATGGCACCCACTGAAGGGTAAACCTCCAAGTCAAGCAAGCTCGTATTCTATCTTTTATGCAATCCTGGTTTGCCCCACATCACCCTTTTCTGACACACAGAAGCCAGGAGAGTAAGTAGCCTTACTCCATTCTCTCTTCAGAAACCGAAGAAGCTGCCTAGTGGGTCTCAGAATCACCTAGAAAGCTTCTTCAAACAGACCTGGCGGCCCCGACCCAGAGCTCCTGTTCCAACAGGTCCAAGCTGAGCCCTGGGAATCTGCATTACTAACAAGGCCCCAGGGCACAGCATGGGCACCACCGCTGCAGAACTGAAGCTCTGCACAATCCAGGGCATCGTACGGCTGTGCCCACCATGGGATAAAGGCCACAGGCACACAGGGCACACAGGGGAGATGAAGGCTGCTCTCACTCACACAACGATAAAGGATCTGGAACTACGGACAGACAGGGACAGGAGGAAGGGGCAGTAGCCTGAACCCAGTGGAAAGGACAGGCCAAGGAGGGCAGCAGCGGGGCCGGGCAGGTGGGTACCTGAGGTCTGTGGGAGGGTCCCTCATACCTTGCTCTGTGCCACCTCATCTCTGGGCACAGACTGGGCCCTCCTCTCTTCCTTGAGCCTCTCTCTCCTTTTCCTCAGGCTTCGTCCACGACTAAAGCGCAAGATCTAAAATAGAGAACACCACAGTTGTAGGGGTAAAGGGGACACAGCACCAACATGAGGCAGACCTAGCAGAACCCACGGCGTGGTGGGAAACACTAGTGGTCACGGAAAACTCTGGACTGCCTATGCCCCCTTAGTCTTGTGTTGAGCACAAAAGGGACCCAGAAGTGGGTAGAATATTGTGTCTGATCACAAGAGGCTTCTATGATGATAATAAAAGCATTTATGTGCTGGGCTGGTGTGGCCAGATAGGTGCGTATGGCCTAACAGAGAATGTCACTTCCATACAACTGGGAGAGCAATGGCATGTCATGTGACGACAACCCTGCTCCAGGCAGTGTCGTTTCCACCCTCTAGTTTCCTGAACCAAGGTGTATGAAAAAACCCTGTTAGTTTAATTCTGGCATCACTGAGGTATATCTGGAGGCTGTCAGACTAACGGTGGCTCCCCAGAGGAGGACTGGTACTCCTAACAATGCAATAAAGCAGAAGGAGCCAACAAAGGCACAGGACAATAGATGTTGGGGAACCCAGCCTCAACTAGACAAGGAGTTTTAGCACATGATTTTGGTTACTAGGGGCTCCTTCTCATCATATGGCGAGCTGCCGGGATCAGCCGGGAACTGGAGATGGCTGAACTTGCTCTCACTGCCTGTCCTTAGCCACTAAGACGTTTAGCTGCCAGAGTGTGCTTAGCCAGCAAACCCAGGTCTGAGGCACCAAGATCCTTCAGCCTCTAGCCCACAGTATTTAAGAATATAAAAGTCGCCAGGTGGTGGTGGGCACACTCCTTTAATTCCAGCACCCAGAGGGCAGAGGCAGGGGGATCTCTGTGAGTTTGAGGCCAGCCTGGTCTTCAGAGTGAGTTCCAGGACAGGCTCCAACGCTACACAGAGAAACCCTGTTTGAAAAACAAAATAATAATAATAATAATAGTCTCAGAGCCATTGCCTCTGACAGTTCAGACTCGGCGAGTCTCACAGAGTGGCAGTGCTGATTGCTCACCTGGTGTGGAATCTTCCAGCAAGGCCCAGCTGACCCCAAGCCTGAACTACGTCACATCCGCGAACACAGCTGTCACAGATGACAAGTGACACAGGTCGCCTGGACCCAGGCAGCAGCAGCAAGCAAACGTCCCTCCACTGACCGTGCCAATAGCTGCAGAGAACCGTACGGCCCACAGCCTGTCTCAGTGTAGCGGGGGTCAAACAGAACCTCAGCAGAGCTGTCCAGAGCACAGGACTCTGTGAACGCTGGTCCAGAGGCCTTGGGAAATGGCCTCTTCTTTAGTGCTGCTGTGGCCACCAAAAGCCATACTTAACTAAGGGCTTCAACAAAAAGATTTTTCTTGACAGACGAAGCAGGTTGTGTGTGAAACTACAATATGCAAAGCGTGTATTTTATTACAAATGAGCATCGCACGCCTGCAGTGCCTGCAGAGGCCAGAAGAGGGCGCTGCATCCTTGGAACTGGAGTTGCAGATGGTTGTAAGCTACCACGTGGGTGCTGGGAATTGGGCCTGGGTCCTCGACAAGAGCAGCCAGTGCCCTCACTCCCAAACCATCTCTCAAACAGGCATGCAACGGAGACCAGTTTATGGGACTGGTGAAGGTGAAGATCCTCCAGCTCTGGTAGACAACCCACAGGTGGACTGAACACACGGCACTCTGTGCCTGATGAATTCTGTAACCCACAAGGCCTGCTGGCCTGTGTGTATGACTGGGAATAAGCAGGGCTGTGTGGGGATCAAACTGCTGAATGTTGAAGCGGCAGACGGAACTGCTGCCTCTGGACACTTCTATGACACTCTCTCCTTCCTGATTGTGACAGGCCAGCATTTTTCTATGTTTCACAAAGTTGGAGTGAGGTGGGGTACCACACCCCTGCATGAGCGGGGTCCTGGGACCCTGACTAGGGACAAGGGAATGAAGAACACACAGGTACACAGACACGTGGATGTAGGCAGAGGCTGCTTGTTCATCCTCGGCTACCCAGACCTTGAAATAATCACTCAGAAACTATATTATTTGCAATACTGTTTGGCCAATAGCTTAAGCATACTTTTTTTTAAAAAGTTATTTATTTATTTATTTGCTTATTATGTGTACAGTATTCTACTTGCATACCAGGAGAGGGCACCAGATCTCACTATAGATGGTTGTGAGCCACCATGTGGTTGCTGGGAATCGAACTCAGGACCTCTGAAAGAGCAGTCAGTGCTCTTAACCTCTGAGCCATCTCTCCAGCCCTTAAGCATATTTTTAGCTAGCTCTCATATCCTAAACTAACCCATCTCCATTGATCTGTGCATCATCACGAGGTCATGGACTACTGGCAAAGTTTTGGTGCATCTGTCTCTGGCTTCTCTCTGACTCTGCCTGCTCTCTCTATATATATCTTTTCCAGCCTGGCTATATTCTCTCTCTCTCTCTCTCTCTCTCTCTCTCTCTCTCTCTCAAAAATATATATATATATAATCTCCAAAAGCAGCTTCTTTATTCATTCACCAATAAAAGCAACACATAGACAGAAGGCCCTCCCACACCATGCAGACACACAGACACAGCAAAGCTGAGATCAGCTTGGCTGTGCTCCCTCTGATGGGGTGGCTGCAGCACCCTACAAGTTCAGCATGTTTATTTTATACAGTTGAACAGGGAAATGGGGTTATCATATACAAGGGCACTGGGTTTATAGTATACAACTGAACAAGGAGGAAGGTTTAGCTAATCTGAGTGTGAGCAGTCTCTATGGGGGGCAGTCTTCGGATTGTAAGCATCTGTGGGGAAAAGTCATGGTGAACAGGTTTTGCACACACTTTCAACATTCACTCATAGACCAGAAGGGCTTTGGAGCCCTCCAATCTCAGCCTTGAGGGCTCATTGGTTTTGCCATCCCCAATATCACCCGGGGAAGACCCTACGGCTCCCACAGGTCTGAGGCAGCGGGGTCCTTGGCATGGCCATTCTCACGTCAGAAGCACCAGAAGCACACATTCACTCAGGACTTCACAGGCTCCCTACAGTGAGGCAGTAAGCTTCTAGCAGCTTCTCACTCCCGATGCCCACTCAGACACCACTGAGCAGCACCCGCTCCCTGTGCACAAGGCTGGTCCCTCTTACAGAAGAGAAGAGGAGTTGTCAGCAGTGCAGAAACTGCTGCCAGCCATGTGAGCACGTTTTTAGAACTAAGTGAAACGAGGGTCATGTGACATGCTGGGCCCGGGTACTTAGTGGCATGGTACTCTGAAAGTCATGTGACACACTGGGCCATGGTACTAGAAGCATGGTACTCAGAGGGCCATGTGACACACTGGGCTCAGATAATGGCAGCATCATTCTCAGAAGATTCTTTCCAAGTCCCTGAGCCTTGATAAGATGGACAAATCGGCACTCCCAGCCTTGCTCTGAAACAGCCTGCTTTCCCAACACTAAGGAATTGATTGCCTCCACCAGAATGAGTAATGGCGAACACTACAGAACATCGTCCTGTCTTAGCTCTGGCATGAAGCAGAATGGACAGGGTAGGGTCCCGGAAGTTCATGATAGCAAGCTCACACCTCAGCGAGAGAATGGCAGCCTGGATAAAAAGCGGGGCTTGGCGCCACACAGACGTCTATACTCTGCGCTGCCTCCCTTCTTAGTCAGCAATTCTTATTTATTTTCACCTGGCTTCAGCAGACCATGGCCAGAGGAATAATGGCAACCGTGTAGCCCCACACGGTCAGTAAGAAAGATGCTGTAAGTCCTACCTGGGGAGCCTTGGTCAGCAATAGAGCAACTTCAGGATTATTGTGGTGGCGGGCCGTCTCCAGCGGGGTCTGGCCTGCCTGAGGAAAGACACAGGGAAGGCAGGTGACAAAGGGACCCCAGGAGTGAGCAGTTCCATTCTCCATCACACTCAGGCGGAAGGCCACTCCTCCTGGGCCTCAGTCCCTCAGCGGAGCGCATCAGCAAGGCTCATTACAACCTCAGCCTCAGATGGTGGGACACAGAGGGGCGCAAACACGAGGAAGAGGGAGGTGGGCATTTCTGTCGGGCAACACAAAGGATCAGGAAATCCACCTCTAGGCACGAAGTCTCCGACAGGAGCGGTCTCAGCATGGAGCTACAGACATAATGCAGTCTGTAAGATTAAATGTCAGGAAAAGATGTCAGTGGGATTCCAAAGGGAAGGAGAGTGTGTCCTGGTCACCGGGGACAAGGTAACTATGGCACCAGGCAGGTTAAGAGATATAATGGAGGAAGAGGGTGGGGTGGGGCGGGGTGAGCTAGACACAGAGATAAAGAAAGTCAGCTTCATCGTCCCAGACCTCTTGGAAGAAGAAGGGTATCAGCTATGGAACGGGTAGAAACAATCAGGCATACTGAGAAAAGGAAAGGAAGGGAAGAGAAGGGCGGGAGGGTGGGAGAGAGAGAGAGGAGGGCAAAGCACTTGAGAGAAAGCAGCAGAATCCTGAGATGGGTTTACAGCTGGCCAGGAGGCCATCTTGAGGCCCGCATGCCGGCTTGTTGAGAACCCTTCAGAACTCTCTTCTTGATAGGCTGTGCTCACACCAGCCCAGGGTCTAAGAGTTAACTCCTGGGGCTGCTCAGAGCTGGTCCAATCCAGATGAGGACCCAAGCAGATGAAGCTCACTGAATCCTGGTGGGGGGGTGGGCAAGGGGGAGGGCGGGCGCAAGGCTGCGAGTCTGCGAAACTCACAGCTGCCGTTCAACTTACATTGTTCACAATGGTCGTATCAGCGCCAGCTTCCAGCAGGATTTTAACCACCTTCTTGTGATTTAGGGCAGCAGCCACATGGAGGGCTGTGTCTCCAACCTGCAAACAACCAGAAGAGAGCTTGCTAAATACGCCTATTGGTCTCAGGATAGCTGTGCACCTCTACCTAGGACACTCTGCAAAGCAAAGCAGAATTTGCCCGACAAACATGAAGCGCATATGAAATCCTTGAGGAGACAAAGCTGAAGGGTTAATGAGTTCATTCGTAACATGGAGTCCAGAAGCTACAGACCAGGGTCACATATGTAGGGGTGAAGAGAACCAGTTGGGTTGCTGAGATCGGAGGGCCTCCAAGTCCCCAGGAGGCAAGCTGAGGGGCTAAGAACGTTTCACCCAGAGCTCTGGACCTTGTGTATCAGCCCAGGGAGGTCAGAGTTAGTGCCTGGCTTCTGAGTTGGGCCTGAGGGAAAGCTTAGAGAAGGCTTGTGCCTGGTCTTCAGCCAGCTGCCTGGACCAGGGAGCTCGGGACAGTGCATCCGCAGGCTCAGGTGGTTTGGTTAAGGCTGACTGCTTTCTCCACTTTCCCTTCCAGCCTATAAGTTTTCATATTCTCTTTATACAAAGTGTTCCCGGATGATCGGTCCTGAAACGAAGCCAGCTCCCAAAGGCGGGCTGTCCATAGGGAGTGACAGATGTGGGCCAGACAAACACAGAAGTGAGACTTATCCTCCCCTGCCACAGCAGACAAAGAGCCTCCGTCTTCATCCACGGGCAGCGTGAAATTCAGCCATCTTTGAGTAGATTTCACCCCCATCACTAGTCCTGTGTGTTGGGGAAGTGACTTCCCATCTGAAGAGGTATCGATGCCTGAATCACACTCCTAGACTTGATTTCACTCAGGTACAGCGTGGGT
This sequence comes from Myodes glareolus, assembly GCF_982192425.1. Taxonomy (NCBI): domain Eukaryota; kingdom Metazoa; phylum Chordata; class Mammalia; order Rodentia; family Cricetidae; genus Myodes; species Myodes glareolus. The sequence goes on along the minus strand of NC_142041.1, from coordinate 40,904,079 downwards.
TGGGTGTGGGAGGTTTTTTTTTTTTTTTTTTTTTTTTAAGTTCCATGTTGTCACATGCTGCTAAGACTGGTGGGTGGGGGCGGAAAGGTGGGTAGCCTCTGACCTGGAAGCTATTGGGGAGAAGGCTTTTGATGAGTCAATGATTCTCAACCTGGCACACCTTCAGGAGGGAGATTTACAAAAGTATTCCACTGAACTTAAACCACAGAGATTTTGGCCCTTTGGGATCTGAGATGGCATCTTCATGTCCCTGATGGCTCTCATAGGCAGGTTGAAGCCACTGTTATAGGCACCCAGAAGCAGTAGCGCGGGAAATGGAACAGCAGAATTCACGAGACACCTATATCCCTTGCTCTTTCCCATAGCACGCTCCGTTTTGTAGGTGCTCTTGATAAAATCACAGCATAAGCAAAAGTCGCGGCAAGCTCTCCCAAGAACGTTCACAGGTCACTGTGAAGAGGGTACGCGCACTGACCTGGTTCTTCTCATGAACAGAGCAGAAAGCACTGAGAAGGAGTTTAACGATGGACAAGTGATTGTACCGCGCAGCCACGTGCAAACAGGTGTCTCCTGCCTGTGGATGGAAACAAAAAAGGTCTCAGCACAGAAACCTAACAACAGTCTTCACTTAAGAGCTGTCAGACAGCTGCCCATGCTGTAGGAAGCGTTAGTCTGAGCTACAAGCTGCTCCTTTAACGTAGCTGCTCCAACCCCAGGAACCTTTGCTTGGCTTTTCTTTTGTGTATATAAAACTAGATACCTGCTCCCCATGAGCACTTTGGAAAAACTAATGTGGCTTCACAGACCCTGACCTCCCCTACAACAGTGTCTGGAATAAATCGAGGTAAGACCAACAATGTTGCTTTGGAATGAGACCTATCCCAGCAGGAAGGATGCTAACATCCTCTCTGGAGCCATGCAGCGTAGGGAGCTGAGGAATCAGAAGACTCTCAGAATCCTTCTTAGTGGCCAAAGCCAGACTCCACTGCCTGTGAGGACGCAGAGACAGACCCTCACAACGCTCATGGGCTCCTGCTGGGGTTCCTGTCTGTCCAGATGATCGCAACCACTCAGCATAGTGAATTCTAGAACTATATTATGTAAGTCTGCCCAAGCAGGGAGATATTGGTATTTCAGAGAGAAGCTTACACCACAGGCTCCCCTCCGAAAACACAGGAAGTAGGATGCTCTCAAGCCCTTTTAGTGACACATTTTTCTACAGCCACTGCCCTGCCTGCTCGTGGGAAGGACACTGAAGTGATCAACAGCTGACCCTGGAAGAATGTCCCAGGACAGCCCTGCCCGGTACTATCTAGACAGTAGTTCTACAGCGCTCTCCGTGGGCAGACATTCTTAAAACACGTAAATCAGTGGTCCTCAACCTTCTCAATGCTTTGATCCTTTAATACAGTTCCTCTTGTTGTGGTGACCCCAGCCATCAAATTATTTCGTTGCTATTTCATAACTGTAATTTTGCTACTGTTATAAAGTGTGGTATAAATATATTTGGAGGGAGAGGTTTGCTACGGGGGTCATGACCCACACAGGTGAGAACCACTGATAGACCAGCTATCAGAGTCTGACAGACATGTGGCAAAAATAAAAAAAAGAGAGAAAGTAAACTCAAGCAGCACTTTCCCCTAAATGACCCCTTAGAAAATCAGCAAAAAATTAATTTGGAGATTAGGCCCCAAACACTCTGGCACTATAGTTTCTAGGTATCAACACTGACTCTGCTTTGGGGGTTCCTTTCCAGGGCAACACAACAGAGAAGCTGGTGCTTTCACCCACGTTATTTTTGAGGTCAGCCCGGGAGCCGCCCAGCAGGAGGACGCGTGTGCTCTGGGAGCGGCTGTTCTGGCAGGCCAGGTGCAGAGCCGTGTTCCCTGCCTGGGAGAGAGGAGAAAGAAGGGGGGGCAAGTTAGCAGCATACCAGGTTCCCTGCCTTTGAGAGAGAAGGAGAGAAGGGGGGACGCAATAGCAGCACAGACCTGCCGTACACACAGATTCTTACTCCGGGAGAAGCCGGCCATTGTCACAATTCTGCCTCATGACAGACCCCAGCGTTTTTCAGATGTGAGAACCATGAAGGTGGAGTCCAAACAGGCTGTAGTGTCAGCTCTGTCCCTAAACTTTGGTTCTGAGGCCTGTCTCTGTCCCTCGTGGGTTAGAGTCATTCAGAAAAGCACGTCACACGCTTATGTTGACTTCTTGACCAGAAATGGAGCTTGAGGCCCCTTCCTCAGGCCCTGAGCATGACTCTCTGCACAGCATGGGCAGTAGCTGGGCTCAGACACTTCCGGGAAGTGGGGGGGGCGGGTGGCTAACTTTGCCTTGTAGGCCTGTATTGAGATGTCTGTTCTTTAGTGTTTTTTTAAACATAAACACTTGATCTATGAAAGAATCTTGGCCTAAGAGGCCAAGATGCTGCTTACTATACCACCTCAGAAAAATGTCCCCAATAATTTTGCAAATGGCATAGTGTGAACAGAACTCTTTCATTCTAGGGGACTAGGTCCTAACAGCTGCAGAAAACCCCTAGAAAAGTGTTTTCTCATTACTTCATGGGAAATGCAGGTGAGGTAGTCTGAGCACACGTTGATCAAATGCTGGCCCGAGGCTTTGTCCTGGTGACCGGAAGAGGTGCGGTGGCTCCAGCCCAGAGCCTTACGCCTTCCCTCCCCTCCCCTTCTCACCAGGTATTACATTCTTTTTGAAAAAGAACACTACAGCATTGGAAGTGGATAATGAGCAAATAAATAAAAGTGTATCATCACCGCACTTACTCTTCATTAACCATGGCTTAATCAGCCTTGCGGGGCATTATCCCTCGGGATGCGGAGGACGGCGAGCCAGCGGCCTGGTGAGGTAAGCTGCCTCAACCTCCCTGTCACCCTTGCTGCACACTGGAAGCTCCTGGGTGCAGGGCTGTGGCCCTGTTCTGAACTCGAATTTCCTCAGCCTGACGGGTGAAGCCCAACCTAGCAGTCAGTGTCTCGCACTCTGAGAATCTCTCTGATAATCAAGCCTGGCTTCGAGGTGGCCTTTATTTTTTATTTATTTGTTTATTGAGGTTTTAATTTCCAGGCTGAGAACCATGGCAAACTTAGCTCTCCACAGCAAGGCATCCACTTATGTCTAAAGACTCTTGATCTCTGAGCTGCTGACTTCACGGCGGTGGTCAAATACGTGCTGAAAAAAAATGAGTGAAATAAAAGAAATCCAATGGCCCTAGAAATCCAGCATACTAAAGGCTCCTTTGCCACCAGGAAATATCAATTCTGTGGGAAATTTCTTGGCTCAAGAAAAGGAAACATTGGCTTGGAGAGATGGCTCAGAAACTAAGAGCACTTGCTACCCTTCCAGAGGACCCAGGTTCAATTCCCGGCATTGACAGACAGCTCACAACCATCAGTAACTCTAGTCAATTCCAGGGGATCTGATGCCCTCTTCTGGCCACTACAGGTACCAGGCATGCATGTGTGCACATATATACATGCAGGCAAATACTCATACAATAAAATGAATCAATTGAGAGAGAGAGAGAGAGAGAGAGAGAGAGAGAGAGAGAGCGCACTGAATAGGTATGGATGAACAACATACATCCACATAGTACAGTACCACTCAGCAATAGAAAGGACTGAACTAGCAACCCGTGTTAACAACATGTTGGGATCTCAACCATTCATGGAAACAAGGTCTATAGGTGAGGTTGCTAGAGGCTTGGAGGGATTGACTAGCGGACTGCCACCGAAGGGTACAAAAGAAGTTTCTTGAAGTGACAGAACATTCTACATTGGTGCTGGCAATTACATAAGTACATATGCTTGTCTGCATGAATGGGACTTTATGTCAACCCCACCTCCAAGCCTGCCATTAAAAATGTAGCCAACAGTAGATGCATGATCAGCACCCAAAATGACGGGTCCTGACTCTCCAACATGAAGCTGTTTTTGCTAAATAAGAAGCACGTTCAAGGTGATCCCTCAGAAGCTGTCTGCAGAATGGAAACATCCCATTCATGATGACATGAATCACCCTATGGGTATTTCTGCATCTTTCTCCACTTTATCCTAAGAAAGAACTAGTGACTTTCCGTAGTCCTCTGGGAGTCCTACATGGAAAGGAGACACCATGCTACAGCAGACGGACCTGGGGTGCCACAAACAACACGTGTGTCCAAATCAAGGTCTCTAGGAGTTCTACGAGCTCCCAGTTCAAACTTAACCTCTTCACAAACCAAGACAACCTACCTCTCAGTTGGTATAAAAAGCAAAGCAGACTATGCACTGTCTCAAAGAAATGGAACAGCCCCACCCGAGAGGACATGAGGCAAGCGTTGCTGATTACGTGGCCTGCAGGATTCCGCCGCATGCGTCAGTCCATGAAGGAACCATAAGCAATGTGACCACAAAGCTGCCCAAGGAGAGCTGCAGAGCAGCCCAGTGGTTCAGGGAAGGCCCGGGTTAGATGGCTGCAGGCAGACGTAAGAAAGAGCTGCACCTAAAATGGAGGCACCAGGACGCCTCGAGACCCAGTGAAGCATGGCGGGCAATGTTCCAGGGAGACACCAGAGCAGAGCAGACTGGTCACTCAGCAGGATGGGAAGGCAGCAAGCTCAAGTTGGTTACTCCGCTGTGAGGCTTCTGGAACAGTCCAGGGACAATCATGATGAGCAGGGAAAGAGAAAGGAAGGTGCGAGACAGAGAAGAGATCAGAGAGGAGACACACACGACAATGGGGGAGGTGGAGCAATGCGTCCGCCTCTGCCTGTATGAGCGCTAGAGCATCCTGCTTCACCGTACTCCAGAAAGCCCCCAGTAAGAGCACGGAGAGCCAAGGGATTTCAAAGCAGCTGCAGCAGGCTCTCTGGGACCCCATATTCCTACCTCCCCTGCGAGCTCAGTAGAGTTTCTCCAGTTCTCATTTAAGGCACCCTAGTAGGTGAGGCCCAGAGAAGTCAGACGTCGACGGAGACTATTTCTGATTGGCTGGTTAGTATTCGATCTTGTGCCTAACTTGCTATTGAAGACCTTGTGCGATGATGTGTGTGCAGGATCTCAGGCTACGGACATTTGGTTTCTGGTCCTACTGTGCCATACTCGTGTGTGTGTTTGTGTGTATGCGTGCACGCGCGCACATATCTGTGTAATGCTGAGCATGGTTCTCAGGCTGCTCCTCCCCAGGCACAGACTCAATACTCCTCCACTTCTCTATGTGAGGCCATCAGCCAGGGTCATCAATCACACAAGTGCATTGTGGGAAATCCCCAGGCTTCTTACGCACTGGCCACAGACCCATTCTGGCCATCCAAGGAAAGAAAAGGCAACCCCTTCTCAACACTACTGCGGATATTCTCAGAGTACTGACAGTGCCCCTTTTGCTTTTAAAATAACACATGTCTTTTCTCCTAGTGATTGAAGAGATAACCAGTTCAGTTTAGAAAGGAAAGGGACAAAAGCAAAAAACGACACCAAAAATGGGTAAGTTTAAATTCAAGTAGACAGCCACTGTTAATATGTTGGTGCTCTCTTTCCAGGCTCGGTTTTTACAAAGGGTGAACTGACATTAGCATGGAAGCATGTATGTGTGATCACGTACTCCTCTGTCATGCTCCTTCATGGCTCATAACGTTATCATCGAAACTGTGACTTAAATTATACCTGTTTGCGCTGAGTGAAAAACGTTACATTCCTCTCCTGCATGTTCTACTGCTTTCCTTATTGCTATCACAGGTATACATAAGGACAAAACTTTCCTAGTGTATTTCGCTGCTTCACCAACTGAAACCTGGGATGGTAGCCACCCTACAAATAGGTAAGAACTTCTTTTCCTTTTAGGTGATGCCAGGGATTGACCTGGGAACCTTGTGAACAGGAGCTAAGTGTTCTACCCCTGAGCTGACACGCTATCCTACAGAACCACTTTCATGGTACAGCTGGCCTCCCCAAAGCAGCTGCTCCGATTCCATTTCCTCAGCCCACTTACCCTACTGTGACCCTACTGACTGCCAGCGTTTTGGGTCTCTGCCGACATTTTCCATGCCAACTCTCTATTGCTACTCTTTGTAACAGGGCCAAATAGTGAGGGCAGGTTCCCAGCAGTGGCCAGGGGGTCTCTCACACCAGCAGAGGTTTCAGCACTGTGGCATGCTTACCCTGCCTGGGGCACAGCCCTCCTACCTGTGCAGTGAGCCTCCTAGGTGAACCTGCACTGCAGGGTTCTCCATGCCCCGGTGAGCACTGCCTGGCGCTTCTCATGGGCAGGAGACAACCCGGGACAAAGACTCCCACGACCCTCCTCACCTGTGAAGGAGGAGGTCAGCTGCTGGGCCTCACCTTGTTCCTGGCAAGCACGTTGGCTCCTGCTTTAACAAGCAGCTTGGCTGACTGGCTGAACCCATGCCAGGCGGCTTCGTGGAGGGCTGTGTTCCCATCCTGAGTAAACACATTGGAAGACAGGACATTACCCACGGTCTGGCTCTTCTTGCTAAAACAACGTATTACGATGGCTACAGGATCTTCCTCAGCGGGGCCCATTAGAACCATGGAGCAGACAAAAAGATTTGAGTGCTAAAAACCAAAATAAAATAAAATAAAGTAACTGGGTGGTTGGGGCACACGCCTTCAATCCCAGCACTTGGGAGGCAGAGGCGCACTGATCTCTGTGAGTTCAAGGCCAGCCTGGTCTACAGAGTGAGTTCCAGGACAGCCAGCACTACACAGACACCCTGTTTCGGACAAACAAAACAAAACAAACAAAATTTGGTAGTCTCTAGTTAGTATAAAACCCCCAGGATTCTAAATGACAAAAAAAAATCGAAGAAACAATAATTGTAAAAAGCTAAACAGGATTTCTAGATACATGGCTTTTAAATACAAACTAATTAAATGGCTCCCATTTGCTTATGATAGAGGGGATGAATGACGGGCAGGTAGGAACTCACGTGTAGGCATGCTCGGGCAGGACCACATTCTCCAGTTACGTCCATCTAGAGATGTGCCCTGAAGAGCTAAGCCCAATGCACCTGGCACCCACGAGAGGAGAGCCAGGGTTCCAGAGACAAGGTTGGGCAGGGCAGAGGCCACAAGGCCCGGCTGGGACCATTACAGGAGCAGCAGCAGCAGCAAGCGAGAGGAAGACCGGGAAGGGCTCTGGGTGCAGAGGCATCACTCCTGACCCAGAGCCCATGGATGTGTGATGGAACCTCGTGCCGCATTTACTGTCTGCGCACACATGGCACTCTAAAGAAAAGCTGTGTGTGTGTGTGTGTGTGTGTGTGTGTGTGTGTGTGTGTGTGTGTTGGGGGGACGACGATACTGCACTTAAATACAAAAATCCCACATTTTAAGATTTGGCAATTTAAAAACACTGGCATACGTGCTGGGATTCTTGGAAGAAAGAAATTCTTCGGATCACTCTTTTTCTTCAGAGCTAAAACATTTAACTTGCTTGTGCATCTAAGAAACAGAGCTTCTGAGGGAGCCTTTCCCCCACCTTCAGTAGACCTTCATAGGTCCTGACTTCTACACTGACCTGGACTAAGTTGTCAGCACAGAGCCACACAACAGAGGGAAGGATATATAAACAAACACGACTTCTGGAACCCTGAACTTTCAGAGAAACCTAGGTTGACCTCTCTCATTGCATGATGGGAACAGGACAACATCGTGAACACACCGCGGTGAATCAAGCTGGCTCCTTAGCTCCCCAGGGTCCTGCAGCCCTTACCACCCTCCTCACCTTGTCCTGTCTGTCCAGGGCACATCCCTCACGGATAAGCGCTGTGATGATCTCAACGTTTCCCACCACAGTGGCCCGGTGCAAGGCTGTCTGGTCCCCCTGCAAAGTAACACAGAGAGAAGAATAACAGGTTTCTTTATCGGCCACCATATCACTCCTTCCTTAAGCCAGACACCAGGCTGTCTCCTGTCCCCTCAAGGAGGAGACTGGTTATTTGCAAAAGGGCTTGGTCACCACAGGCAAGGCAAGCTTTGGGGTCCCATTAGTAGAGAATGCACGTGGGCAGAGCAGTTTGGTTCATAAACCAGAAGGAATCTTCTGTCAACAGCAAAGATGGCTGCCAGCCTCAGATCTACCTGCCAAGGAGAGTCAGGCTCCTTCCAATGACCTAATGGAGTCGTGCCTGGGAGCCAGGCTGTGGATGTCACACACTTCAGCCAGCAACTCCTACAATCCCATGCCCCACTAGGTCCTCGGGCCCAGATTACAGAGGAATCACTCTCCAGCTGTGGCAGTTTTGGGGCCTCATGCTTTGATGACAGGTGTGTAATTTGTTCACTGATTTGCACTAGCCGTGAGCGATGAGGGGGTGGGAGGCCTCTTGCCGCATACTTCTGAGAGGCCTCTTGATGATGTATGCCATATTCTAACCCTTCTCGGCAACCAGATTCCTGGGATGGACAGGTTTCGCCTTCAGGCACCAAAAGAGAACTTGACGCTTCCCCTAACTGTGGCAGGGAGGCTGCATAAACACCCCAGAGGTGAGAAGGGGGGAGCACTACTGGAAAGGCTCTGAGCTCTGCCTTCTAGGAGCACAATTCATCTCCCACATGTTCTCAGGAGTCAAATCAAATCAAGCCTGAGGGCCAGGCATGAGAGGGGAGATGGGTGGACAATGTGGATGTTTTCAGGTGGAAATGATGAGCGGAGGGCCAGGGGACCAGGAGAACGGGTTTATGTACAGCTCTGGTATAGATCCATCAGCTTGCTGAGCCTCAGGACCCTCACAGGAAAAGGTAGGGCCAGGGTTTTCTCTCCTTTGGGATTCTATGATTCAGCTGGTAAGATTCCCATTAGCAAAATTTCCAGATAGACACAGAGGGGCAAGGGACACACTCCAGAACTCCCCTGGACCTCAGATCAGGAGAAACTGGGGAGACTGTGGAAGATACCCACAAAGAGCAACTTCAGGAGGGTGCACCACTAACTGGGGTGGTTCGAATGAAACACACTGACCTCACTGGGATTCGCCTCAAAGAGACAGATGAAGGACATGCAATCCGAGAGGAAAGTTCTGGAAACAGACTGCAGTGACTGGTGTGCAGGGATTAACTCAGGAACTAGACTGAAAGATGGCTCAGAGGATGCGTTTCATGTTGCTGAGAGTGTGTGTGCACATGCGCGTGTGTTTTCACAGTAGAAAACCCACGCAGCCCTAGCCAAAACACACATGTGGCTGAGTACACTGGCACACACCTGTAATTCTAAGACTCAGAGGGTAAAGGCAGGTGGAACAAGAGGTTAAAGCCAGACTAGGTTATTTCCAAAACAAAACAAAATAACCTCTAACAAACAAACACACACCCCCATACAAAAAAACCACCTGCTTTTCTTAAAATTTAAAAACAAAACAAAACACCTCTCTCTTTATCAAGAGGAGGGGGCTGGAGAGATGGCTCAGGAACCCAGGTTCAGTTCCCAGAACTCACATGGTGGCTCACAATTATCTGTACCTCCAGTTCCAAAGGATCTGATGTCTTCTGGCCTCCATGGGCACCAGGCATGCATGGGGAGCTTATATTTGCATGTAGGCAAAATACTCATGCATATAACAAACTTTTTAGAAAGTTTTAAATCACAAGAAGTGATGTTTACTTTCTTCTTTTATTTTGGATACTCTCAAGCTGCTAGTGGAGACCTGTCATCGATAACCCTACTCAGCATGTAGATCCGGCATGTAAGAACACCACCCAACAAGGCAAGATGAGCCCACGGGTGACAGTGCCAGGTGTGGTGTGGGGGGTGCAGTGGTTTAAATGAGATGCCTCCCCCATAGGTTCATATGTTTGCAGACTTGGTCCTCAATTGGTAGAACTGTTTGGGAACAGTTGTGTGACCTTATCCGATGAGGTGTATCACTGGGGATGGCTCTGAAGGTTTCAGAACACTTGAACTATTCCTAGTGTGTTCCAGTGAGGATCAAGATGTGACCTCTTGGCTGTTCCTGCCACCATCCCATCATGGCCTCTAACCCTCTGAAACCATAAGCCTAATCAAACACTTTCTTTGGGAGTGGCCTTGGTTGTGGTGTGTTACTGCAGCAATGGAAAACTAACTAAGGGGGGCGGGGAGGTAGCCACTTGCTTGCTGACTAGATTTTCCATAGGAGGGCATTCCCAGCCTGTAGCATAAACTGCCAGGAACCTGTAGTTAGGGAGGTCATAGGCCCTCAGTGGGAAAACTATATCTGTTGTTTGCACAGACATGTCTCTCAAATTGCCTTCTAATAACAATGTTTTTGCCTATAGAATAGTGCTGGTGACGGCCATTGGTGACCACACAGACTCAGAATCGGTCAAAGTACTTGGCAACATTTTAAATATTAAACACATATAACTTCATCTCTCAGACAAAACTACCAATCACAAGCTTAAAGCATAAAAAGACAGCAGGAAAAGGCTTCCCATTCAGCAAGCTTTTCCCACAGTTGACTTGATGATCTAAGAGACTTGCACAGAGCTGGGGTGAGGACGTCCAGCCCACTCCCCTGACTGCAGTGTGACTGGTATGGCTGTCAACGACTCTCTCCTTGACCTTGTGAGTTATTATCACATCACAAGCTAGATTTGGACTGTTTTTCTTCCCGTCCGCTCTCCCAGTAAGTGACTGCAGGAGATGGGTTGGGCCAGGAGTCTGAGAAGGCCTTTCCAGGTGGACGAGCGCTCAATTCCCAAATAAGTCAGATGGGACCATGCCTGAGTCTCAGCTCCAAACGATTCTGTTAGTGTCTCTAAGACAGCTTATTTCCCTATCAGATCAGTCACGGGTTTTCCCGAAATGATTATGAGAAAGATTAATCTTAACAAGAACTATGAGTTCAGTCCTGAGTCAAGTTTCCAATAGGAGAGGCCCTTTAGCCATTCCACAAACGACAGGTGTCCTGCCGGTCATTCCTTGGATCATTTGGAGCAACCTTTTTAGAAGAGACTTGCATTCTGTATGAAGTGCAAGCAACATGCCCTAAGCAGATAGATCTTGTCAAATGACCACACGAAGGGCTTGGTTCAGGCCAAACATTTCACCTTGTTCCACAAGCTGCTTACGAAATCAAGAGCTGATGCAGCTTTGGACTGGAGTTTTGATTAGCATGTCTTTGATTGGTGGAGCTTTGATTAGCATGTCTTTGATCAGCCACAGAGCATATTTGCTGCCTTTGAGACAACTCTTCTTTGCAAGACTCTAACTTGATACAAGCAGCTGCACCTAACTCCTGGATCGGCTCTTGGCAGAACATTTTCAAGTGGATTGTCAAGATTCAAGGAGATCTGACACTTGTGTTCAGCTGTAGTGAAAAGCCAAGCTACCCCAAGCTGGCTGGCCCGTTCAGTTGCAGCCCTGTCTGTAGGCAAGTCCCCTTCCAGCTTTATTCTTCCCCCTGGGAGCTCGGCTCCTTGCTTCCCGTATCTATTACTGCTGTGCCATGGCACCTGGCCCTGCTCTCCATGGCAGGACAAACAGTGGCTAGACCGGTTCCAGAGGATGCGTCCTTCAACTCTTATGAGTTAGTCAGCCATCTTAGGTGACCAAGATGCGCATGACAGGTTCTGAGAAAGACAAAACGCAGGGACAAAGAGCTGCCTCCAGCCATCCGGGGAACGACTTTCTCTCTAGAACACACAGCACAGTTAAATCCAGACCCTCGGTTGAAGCACGCTCAGTTACTTGAGAATCAATTTTTGGCTCCTACAAAATTAAAGCTACTATCATAGTATATATTATTATTATATTACAAATAATATTACTAGCCACATGTCCTCTTCAAAACATAATGCACATGATAAGCTTGAACTATTAGCAGACCCACGCAGCAAATTCTGACATAATCCTGCTTGACTATGATCTGAAACGACCAGAAGATTCCGAAACTGAAAGAAAATACAGAAGAAAACCTAGCTCTCTCAACATGTTTTCTCAATATTCACTCTGTATTTACTGACCCCTAACTACGTGCCAGGAGTCAGGCCATGCAATTCTCTTGCTATACTGATAAGCCTCGCCTAGGATAGCTAGCTAATTCAAACTGTCAAGGCACCTTTCCTTCACAGCAAGCCGCTTCCAGCTTTGGAAGCCGGTTACCTCAGCACTGGTCTCCAAAAGGAGCCGGTGTCTCGGCGAGGTGGGGGCTACCTTACTACGCAAGTTTAAGAGCACAGCATGGAGGTGTCTGTTGAATGGGTAACTGAGAAGAAGCAAAGGAAGAAACTAGACGCGGCAGCAACACCGAAATTGGCATTCGGATCTGACATGCTGACTTGTCTGCAAACAATATGGACCGCCAGTACTGGGTATTCCTGAGGCTTCAGTGTTTCTCATGCAAGAACGCTGGAACTTAAGGTCTAAATCTTTGTCTGAAATACTTGTATTTTCACCTCCTATGTAGTGAAAAGCATTGGGTGTTCCAAAGCCAAGCTCGTGGAAGAAGTCCCAGCCGCGCGCACGGGCGGGACACACCCACTTTGGGAGGAAGACCCCAGCGACGCAAGCAAACATGCTGTAAGCAAGCCCTACACCAGGTAGGCACGCAAAGCAGGGTGCTGACCTCTTCTCTCTCAGATCTTCTAGGGTCCTTCCTAGCCTTTCTTCTCTGCTTTCTCTTAGTTTTGTCTTCCTTCATGCTTTTTACTGTGGTCACAGGGTCCTGGTCTATTTCTGGGGTAGGAGTCACGTGATTACTCATTGACCAATCAGAGATGGCATTTGCGCTCCACTGAGCGTTGATAGGATTAGCAGGAAGCAAGACAGATACGGCTCCGGGAGCTGCGGGTTGAAACTCATAATAATCCCACTCCAGGCCACTGGAGGTCATTCTTCCTCTAATTCTCAGATAGTCCCATGCCATAAACAACAGTATCTGCAGAATATGAAGTTAGAATTGAATCTTCGTAACGTCAACATTCTGTTTCTACCCATCTCCCAGATAGGGAACTGCTAACGCGACTCTCCCACAGTTAAGTTCCCCTCTTCTTTAATGCTAATAAAGTGATTTCATACGCTTTTGTGGACAGCTCAAAGACGATTTTCAACAGGCGTGGGACGCACACAGGTAAGAGCTGAGGATCGCAACAGTCCTGCCTTCTCCAGTATTCTTCCTATCTGTTGTTACATGAAAAAGCAAGGTATGCGTTGTCTGGGTAGAGCAGGAAATGAGGGAAAAGACCCAATGCCTCAAATGAGGGAGGTGTTTTACCTAAACACAGGGCTGGCTTTACTTCGTGCGCTGTGAGAATGCTTGTCTTCTCTGCTTCCTTCCATATCTGAAACCTCAGCATAGTGTCTACTGTATGAGACCACAGCGAGCCTCAGACCTGAATGAAGGTGTTTGCTGAATGAAGGTGTTTGGTTGGGATGGGTTGGCAGGCCTGACTTTGTGACCTTACCGCGATGGCAAGCAAGGACTTTAACAATCAAAGAGAAGGCTAGATTATCCCAACATGCTTGTGCCAGCAACTCGAGATCCCACCTTCCCTTTGATTATTTATTTTGCCCATCTCCCTTTATTGTCCTCCTGTCCTCTAAGAAGATGATATGGGTCAGGAATGTTATATTGGTTATAGTGTAGAAAAATAAAGTGTCATGACCAAGGTGAGAATCAACAGCTTAGAGCTAAATCAGCATTTTTGAGAATAACATTCTTGGTGATCCCATAGGCTTCAGATAAAACCAGAGATTTATATGAGATGCTGATAACCCTCTGGCCATGCATAAAACCAGTTCATGTGCCTGCCCGTCTGCCTGCCTATATAGACAGGTCTCGTTTATCCAAGGCTAGCCAGTACAGGGTCTCATGTATCCAAGGCTAGCCTATACAGACAGGTTTCATGTATCTAAGGCTAGCCTCAAACTTGCTATATGGCCATGTCATTTGTGAATGTGTTTGTCACATTTTAGGATACTGTGTGGAGTTGCAAGGAATATTCTAGGTAATGCTATTGGAAGAAGTTATGACAAGGCCAGACTGTGAGATGCTGCTTACACACAGGACTTTTATGTCTTAGAATTCTGCTGTATCATTGAGAGATGGCGGGTGTGGGGGGGGCACTGGAGAGTTGGCTCAATGGTTAAGGATAATTGCTGCTCTTTTCAAAGGACCTGAATTTGATTCCCAGCACCCACACGGTAGTTCACAACCATCTATAACTCCAGTTCTGGATGGATGCCCTATTCTAGTCCGTGCAGGAACCAAGCATGCACAGATACACATGCAAGCAAAATACTCCAAATAAAATAATTTTTAAAAAAGGAAAAAAAAAGGAGTTAACAGTTTCTGAAAATCATTCCCAAGCACATTTCCATAGGGTTTCTTCCTGAAAACTCACTGGAGGGCAGTTTACTCCATCACTCCTTGGAGATGCCACCTTCTCCAAGGACCCAAAAGAGCAAGCTCTGTGCTGTGCAGTCCTACCCGGCCAAAGCTCACAGACTCAGACTGGATAGTCGATTCGGAAGGAGCCGGTGGGATTCCTCCCCCAACAACCTGGATGGACATCTGAGTGAGTGACGGAGTCGGACTCACTCAGTAAGAGAAAAGAAACACTATCAAGTTCTTTCGAGAGGCCTTGATCTTGCGTAAATCCTTTCCCCCCTTTTAGTTGGGATGGAGCTTCAAGCTCCACTTGAAGTTCACTAAGAGAAGTTAAGATAAAGGAGGAGGGTGGGTGTTAAGCCTCACTTCTCTTCAGCAGTAAATTTGGTTGATGATGCACACACCTAATGGGTCTTTCCCACACTCACTGTCAGAGTGAGTCCTCTGTACTAAAGCAGGACCTAGGCCAATGCCCTCAGACTCTGCACTCAGATGCTAACGGGGCAATAAGAACCACAACCGAAGAGCCTCCTGCGAGCTCCTTTACTGCTGAGAATGGGTCTCCCAGAAGGCAGTCCCAAGAACGGGGACCAAGCTAGAGACAAAAGACACACAAACAAAACTTCTGGCAAGCATCTAGCACCCGCCCTGCTCACACCGCCGGCATCTGCACTGAGGGCCGCTGCTGCAGACAAGCCCCTCTGCCAACCCTTCTCTGGAGGGAATTGATGCTTCTACTTACATCATCCTGCACGTCGAGGTCACAGCCAGCCTTCAGCAGAATCTGGACCACAGAGAGATGGCCCTTATTGGCAGCAAGGTGCAAGGGGGTCCGGCCATGCTGTCAATGCAAAGGAAACAGTTGGTTTCAGAACCAGATACACTAAGGTAAGAGGACACACCAGCTTTTCAGAACACCTCTGCCCCTCCACCTCTAACCCCAGCTGGCCTTCTGCTCTAGAAGGAGACTCTCAATGAATTTATTAGGAATTCAAGTTGCCTTTGTTAACTTTGACCGATTTTTACACCCTACACTTAAGTGGCAGAAGGTGGGGCTTCTCATCCTCCAGTTTCCCCATAGTGGTGATACTATGAGGCGGTCAAAGGCTGTGACAAATGACAGGACCATGGGCAGGAGACAAAGAAATGCCAAACCCACGGACTCCTGAAGATAAAGTCATAGCCAGGTGGAGGTGGAAAAGGCTCTGCCTCTTTTCATAAACAGCTTTGAAAAGTATGAAAACTATGGTATATTAAGATCCGCATATCTGCCAAAGCACTATTGCTGCTCCCGGGACCGCCTCCCAGATCTCTCCGTGGCTCCCGAGAACTAACCCTACTTTCAAATCTGGCATTTATCTTTTCTTCGCCTTCAGTCACTCTGTCACTCCCTGCTTCTGGCCAGGGGCAACATCCAGACTATTGTTTCAAACGATCTCAGGCATGTTAAGTAACAGGGTATCATTTAGCTTTTCTTTTCGGGCTTCTGTTTGTTATTGGATTTTGGTCCAACCTTCTGTTCTGCTGATGCTGTGCACAGCTCAGGTTTCCCGCCGGCCACCCAGGTGTTCCCTGCGGGCGGCACGGGGATGGAGCTTCTCAGTGCTGTCACCGAGTCACAGCAAGGACTGTTTCCTTCCCTGTAACCGTGTGACGATTGTGGGCACCCACGAGGCGTGACACCCAAAAGAAAGCGCACTTTCCTGGGTGTCCGTGAGCCTCTGTCCAGGGAACTGACCTTGTCAAATTTCTACCTCTCCAGGCTCTCATAGAGACATCCTGATTTCCCTCAGGATTCTCTATGAAGAAAAGTTCAAGAGACTATGGCATTTGAGAAAAGGGGGCTCACGGGGGCCTTGCATACGGCTTAGCCTCTCACTAAAACCCGCTGCCTTTATGGATATTCTAACGGGACAAGCATGTTTATGACCTCGGTAGAGCACCACTCTGCCCCGATAACCAACCATGGAGAAAACAACAGACAAAATAAGGATCTTAATTCCTAGCCATGAAATCCAATCAAAACAACAGAATGAGTCTGGAAAGAAAGAGGCCAGAACTTGCTTTAAAATTAGAATTCTTAATCAAGGGAGAAAGTTACTCCCAAGAATTGGGCTATTAAAAAACCTTCACATAAAAAGGACAAGGTCAGAGATGAGATAAAGGGGTGACCTTTCTCCGCTCTTCATGGGTTACCTCGCCTTGGTCCTTTGGGTGAGATGGCCACAGTGCCTCAGATGGGGGGAAGTGACCGGGTTTCAATCACTGGGCCCAGGCGCAGGCTCCAACTGTCATCACGTGTCCTTGTGAATGACCTCATATCTCAACACTGACTAAGGGACCCTCATAAAGTCCCCTATGCAGCTTGTCGGGGGGATGGGAGGGGTGTGCGTGCTGTGAAGACAGAGGCACTGTCGTCAAATACAAGTGCTCAAACAAGACAACAGAGCAAGGCAGGGGACAGGACGGAGGGGCGGCTGGGAAAGAAGTTAGACCCGGGGTCACGGCCACTGTGGGGACATCCCTGCCAGCATCCGCCCTTCCCTGAAGGGTAAAGCAGATAAAAGGTTTGCCCACGTGAGCACAGGCAGAAGGAAGAAACACGGCTGCAGTTCCTTTGTGGAGTCTAATGTTTGCATGAATGCCGGGTCGAGGGATCCTGAGGAATGGCCTCTGGGCAGCGTGCAATGCCGGGCCGAGGGATCCTGTGGAATGACCTCTGGGCAGCGTGCCAACACTGGGATTAGTGCCTCGTAGATAGGGCAGGTGGTGATACAGCGCTCCATGGTGCCGACTCCTTGACTTGGGCGTCCCAGTATCCGGAACTGTGAGAACCAAAGGTCTGACGCCTGAGCAGCCAGTCTGTAACGTCTGTTTCAGAGGCTGGGATGGACTAACGCGGTTTAAACCAGATCATGTGCCTGAGTGCACCCAGAAACTACCAAACACAAACCATGTCCCTGGACTGCAGACAGGTCCTAAGCCAGCGTCATCAGAGTCTTTCAGTTGAGAAGTAAAAGGCTAGGGTCACTGGAGCCAGAAAGATCTCAGTCAGAGCTAACAAGGCCTAGGGATTCTGGGTAGGACAATCACCTAAGCCTGTTTTCTCATCTGTCACACAAGAATGAACTCCTCACCCGTACCTGAGATAAAAATGAAGTAAAATCCTCCATCGCAAGTGGGTTTTCCTGCTGCCGCTGTCCGTCCTCAGCCCCCAAGCTAAGCATATTCCCAACGGCTGTCCTCTGCCCCTCCTTTACAGACACCCCTACACCTTTACATATTACATACAAAGAGTGGTGAGCTGTGTACATATGGGTCTGAGCTAAAACACAGGCTCTCGCTTCCAAGGCTCCCACTCGCCAGGCCCTCCTCGCAAGTCTGCTTCCATTTTGAAATCTGCTCTGAATCCCCCGTTTGTGCTTCTGCTCACAGAGGCTCCCTCTCCAGCAGCATCCTTCTCCAAACTCCTCCTTCTCTTGTTCCCCCAAGACAAGACCCCAGCCATCTCCACATCCATGGCATTTGGCGTCCCATTAGAAAACCCCCAAACATCCTATTTTGTGTGTCATCTGGGTCCAGATGGGGTGAGAGCTGAAAGAATCTATTTTCCATGAGTGACAATCAGGTTGATACTGGCAGGTCCACATCTCTATAGTTTTGCTGCTTTTCACAGTAGTGCTTGTGTCTTTAATGGAAGAACAACTTTCTTTTCTCTAGCACCAAGAGCCCCCCATTTTTATCATTTAATCATAATCTAACTTTTTTTTTATTCATTTTTATTGAGCTCTACATTTTTCTCTGCTCCCCTCCCTGCCTCTCCCGTCCCCTTCAGCCCTCTCCCAAGGTCCCCATGCTCCCAATTTATTCAGGAGATCTTGTCTTTTTCTACTTCCCATGCAGATTAGATCCATGTATGTCTCTCTGAGGGTCCTCATTGTTGTCTAGGTTCTGAGCTGCGTGGTTTTACGTAGCTTGTGACTCTGACTGCCAAAGCATATAGAAGACATGCCCTGGTTCAGTGCTCTGCACTGATGACTATGAGGAGGGCACCAGGGGAAGTGCAGCCAGAGACAATCATGCACCCGGAGCCTCATAGAGACCTGGGGAGAAGCCAAAGGAACCAAACAGAAGTGACTAGACTCTGAAGACGGGTGGGGGGAGGGAAGTAATAGAATGGAGACTCATTAGCTCAAAGAAATGAAACAACTAAACCATTTTAACTGGGGATGCCGCAAGGACAGGGATGGGTGCGTGTGGCCCCTTTGAGGTCAAACACTACGACGGGAAGAAATGAAGGGCAGGGCGCCCTTTCCCCAGGAGAGGGCAAGAAACACAGCAGATCAGAATCATACAGCCCTCACTGGAGGTGAATAGTGTCTCTGCGTTATTCACAGCATCAAGGAAAGAGGAAGCGTGTGTCAAGAGAGTGTAAAGCTCTTAAGAAAGGGCATACACATGTTAGCAACATGATAGGGGAGGGGTTGAGTCAGGGTCTCATGTAGCTCAGGCTGGCCTCAAACTGACTATATAACTGGGTCTGGCTTTGAATTCTCTCTCTCTCTCTCTCTCTCTCTCTCTCTCTCTCTCTCTCTGTGTGTGTGTGTGTGTGTGTGTGTGTGTGTGTGTGTGACAGGGGTTTGCCTGCATGTATATCTGTGTGAGCGTGAGTGTTCAATCCTCTGGAACCGGGTACTGGGCATTGAACCAGGTCCTCTGGAAGTACAGCATCAGCTGATAAGACTCATTTAGTCCTTCATCAGTGTCCGGGAAGTTGGTTCTAGGACCTCCCTCAGGTACTCAAGACCCACATCTAAAATGGCATAGTGCAGGCACAGGAGCGCCACACCCCTCTGGTCTACTGCAAACAGCAGTGTTGATTACATCAACCGTAGAAAAGGCAAACACTATACAGACAGTGCTGGGAAGTTGAAGGTACAAAAGAACGGTGTGTTCCGCGCAGATTACAAAGGAATTTCTTTTTGTTGTTGTATTTTGAGACAGGGTCTAACTAAGTAACACTGGCTGGCCTGGAACTCACTATGTAGATCTGTTCTGCCTGTCTCTGCCTCCCAAGTACTGAAATTAAAGGTGTATGCCACCACAGGCAGCTTCAATTTCTTTTGAATATTTCTTTTTTTTAAATATTTATTTATTTATTATGTATACAATATTCTGTCTGTGTATATGCCTGCAGGCCAGAAGAGGGCACCAGACCCCATTACAGATGGTTGTGAGCCACCATGCGGTTGCTGGGAATTGAACTCAGGACCTTTGGAAGAGCAGGCAATGCTTTTAACCACTGAGCCACCTCTCCAGCCCTCTTTTGAATATTTCTCATGCCCTCTATCTCTTAAACTTTTTATTTGTTTGTTTGTTTTGAGACAAGGTTTCTCTGTAGCTTTGGTGCCTGTCCTGGAACTAGCTCTTGTAGACCAGGCTGGCCTCAAACTCACAGAGATCCACCTGCCTCTGCCTCCCAAGTGCTGGGATTAAAGGTGTGTGCCACCACCGCCTGGCTCTCTTAAACTTTTTAAAAACACCCACCAACCACTAGCTGGCAGACTGCTGCTTTGGGACTCTTACAATGTGCCAGTGATTGGTTTGCATTTGTACACAAAGAGAACCATAAGAAGGGCTTTAAAATTCTGACACTCAACGGGGTCACATGTAGAGTACTTAGGACCCATTAGTCACATCCACAATGGCTCAGCAGGTAAAGGTACTCGCCGTGCAGTCTGGCAACCTGAGTTGACCCCTGGAAAGGTGGGAGAAGAGGACCGACTCCGTAAAGTTACCTTGTTTATGTCACATGCACGCTGTGACACCCATCACTGCCCCTCAATATCATGCACACACACACACACACACACACACACACACACACACACAAGAAATACATAAAGCATTTAAAGACCTATTAGCCTATATGCCCGGGAGCTTAGGACCTACATGATTTGGAGAAATTTCAGAGAACTTTACCTGGGTTACCAGACACTTAGATATGTAGACAAGGCTTTCTGTGGAGTCTGCTGAGGCAACCAAACACCTGCAGCACTGACTAAACCCAGGGGAGGGTGATGCATGACTTCCTATCCGGCAGAAGCTGCTATCTCTGAGCCAGTATCTCTACCAGGCCTGCCCAGAACTGAAGCAAAACAATGTCACCTCCATCCCCACTGAGAACCACTTAGCTAAGGCCTATGCTGAGGGCAAGAGGCCAGAAAAGCCCATGAACAGGTCCACAAATTCCCTAGAGCAAGGGAGTAGCAAGGAAGAGCAGTGAAGAGACCAGAGACCAAATTCTGGATTCCACTTCTTCAATGAGAACCTTTGATTCACTAGGAGGCTGGAGCCCATGTGGGTCCATCACTAGGTCCTGAGGCTTGTTCTCCTCAGTCACAGGGCAGCTCCTCCAAGGCCCAAACAGAGGTCCATGCCAACCCCTTCACGCTAATTTTCCAGTATCCCTCCCAATCTGAGTGCTCATCTCTCCTCCCTCCAGAAAGCATCTTCTGAGGGTGTCTACATACCTTTGCTAGAAGCACATGTCCCCATGATGCCTGCCTTATTAAGAGCCTTAGAAGAGTAAGTTGGTCCTTATGATCCTATTATTGAGCTTTTCTTATAAGGCAAGCCATATAAGAACTCACAGCAATACTGCAATTCCATAATTGATGCACGTGTTTCCTATTAAACGCACTGTTTTGAATTATGATATTTGGAATATCAGTATTTCATGATATTCACCAAGCTCCATAGCTCCCACACACACACAAGGGAAGTTCCTAGAGCAATTTGTATTCTCCCCCTGAATACCTGGGGACTCCTCAAGCCCAGTCACACCCCAGACTCGTTACATCTAGTGTCTCCTGAACCACACCTGGGCACTGACACTTTTTCAGGTTGTTCACACGCTTCTACTGCCATCAATACTGAGAACCACTGACCCAAGGTAACCACTGAGGACAATGAACTCCAGTGGGGACCTGGTCATCATTGCTGAGCACAGCCACCATCAGCTGAGCCCCATCCTCCTCCGGGACCACCCTGTGTAAGCCCTGTGCATGGATTACATCACTCCATCATCAAAAGGTATCGATGGCTACTTCACAGTCAGAAACTGAAGACTTGAGAAGGTTAATGAGCTGGCCAGGCTTGCAGAGAAGGAGACTGTGATCGATTCTCTCCACCCTTAATAGGGATTGTGAAAGACTTGAAAACATGTAACAAAGTCAAAGAGACAGGAAGTAGAGTGGCGGTCAGCAGGGGCTCCGGGAAGAGGACATAGGTGTTAGTCTCCAGTACAGACAGAGTTTCAGTGTGAGGGATGGAGCAGTTCTGGAGATAGACAGGAAGAGGGTGGACGTCACGGCCCTGAACTGTGTGCTGGATACGGTGAGGCGGTAAGCTGCACATGTATACCTTGGACAAAATCAACGAGCCTGAGGCTACTTAGAAGTCCCACGGCAAACCACGATGCGACTCCAGATTATGGCTAAGCCCTCTACTGGCTCAAGTAGAGGAGACAACAATAGTGGTGCACTCTGAAGGCCCTGTGGACACTGGCCAGGATTATACTAATAGGCAAATTTATTCTCACTTTATTAATAACCTACATATTTGAATTTTTTCCCCTTATCCTTTGAGCCAGTTGTCATATCTTAATGGTTTTGTCATTAATACACTTGATGGAGGAGGGTTATCTGTCTATTGTGTTATTTTCATTGGTCAATAAAGAGACTGCCTTGGCCCCTTGATAGGACAGAAAATTAGGTAGGCAGAGTAAACAGAACAGAATGCTGGGCTATGAGGCAGACGCCATGGAGCCAGCCACCAGGTCAGACATGCTGAATCTTTCCCGGTAAGTCACCACCTCGTGGTGCTATACAGATTATTAGAAATGGGTTAATCAAGATGTGAGAGTTAGCCAGTAACTAACTCTCTAGAGATAATGGGCCAGGCAGTGCTTAAATGAATACAATTTGTGTGTTGTTATTTCTGGGACTAAGCTAGCTGTGCGGGAGCCGGGTGAGGCGAAAAGCAGGTCTGCCAGCAACTCCTCACTACATATGGCGCCCACGTGGATAACTGAATCCACAGAAAGCTTGAGAAAGCTTGGGAAAAAATAGAGTAAAGCATGTTTCCTTGGTAGCAGCAATTTCTCGGGTCTGCTCTGCTTGCTAGAGGCAAGCAAGTGCTCTCATCTAAGAGAGGCTTCCTGACTCAGCTTTAGCTGCAAAACTTTGCAGCTCTTTTAAAAGGTCCTGCCACGAAACACTTAGTATTGATGAAAAGCTGAGCGCATGCTTTTCGGTTTTCAGTCATAGCAGGAAAAAATCTGCGCTGTTTTAAAGTGCTGGTTTTCTGGGCTGTCCTGCCAGGGCAAACTCTGACTCTTTCAGGCAGGCAGTCCAACTGAGTGTGGTCTGTGAGCAGAATGCTGCAGCTTGCTGGCAAGGACCTTGAAACGCCATAGAGTTGTGGCAGTGAACACAGCTCTGGCTGGTGTCTCAGCCATGAGACTGGAGAGCTGGGGAGTGGGCTGGATCTAGCCGTCAAAGTCACTGCTCTCCATATTGCTTAGTAAATTAAAGGCTCATGTGGTCAGAAAAAGAAAAATATACAGTAAAGAGAGATTCAAAGAGGAAGAAAACCTCTAAATGGTTTACCGTGTGTATATGCAGACTGAAAGTTAAAGTTCTTAAAGTTAAAAGGAAAGAAAGAGAGTAGTTGGGTGTGGTGGTACACACCTTTAATTCCAATGCCTGGGAGGCAGAGACAGACAGATCTCTGAGTTCAAGGTGTGGTAGCACACACCTTTAATCCTAGCACTGGGGAAGCAAAGACACGTGGATCTCTGAGTTCAAGGTGTGGTAGCAAACACCTTTGAGCCCAGTACTGGGGAGGCAGAGACAAAAGGATCTCTGTGAGTTCAAGGACAGCCTGGTCTACAGAGTTATTCCAGGACAAAGATATACAGCGAACCTGTATCTAAAAGTAAAAGTAAAAATAAAAGAAATAGAGGTTAAAGTAAAGCCACATAAAGATGGAAAATACACAGAGAATCTTCATACTGTATGCTATTATGCTCTCTTTGAATTGTTTGAATGCTGAGGAAGGAGCAACAGCTGCTAAAAGACTTTTGTTTATAAATACTGCTGAACTAACCCAAAATAGGTATTTTGAAAATACCGTGGCTTCAAAACTGAAGTCAAAAGGTATGTTACTTTGGAGAAGAGATTTTGCTTTTGTTTCCACAGAAAATGAGAGGTTGTGGATTCATTCTGAGTTAAGAAAAATCCAGTATGATCAAGGAAGGCCACCTGAGAAATCTCCGACAGGAACAGATGGCCCAGATGTCTGAGTTCTTCATCCAGAACAGGTTCAAGACTGCTGCCTGAGATGATCAAGACTCACAGGATACTCCAGTCAGGACTTGATGATAATTCTAAATTTTCTTTAGGTCCCCATAAGATTATCAGCGCCCCCAACCAGCAGGAAGTAGCCTGAAATACTACGCCCACATTCCCAACAAATGGACTGTGGGTATTTTCCTTTGTTTAAAAAAAAAAAAAGAGGGAAATGATGTGGGAGAATTGTCTGTATTCTGTCAATCATATTTTAATAAAACGCTGATTGGCCAGGCAGGCAGTATAGGTGGGAAAACCAGACAGGAAGTAGAGGTGATGCAATGAGAACAGGAGAATTCTGGGAAGCAAGGAGGTTCCTCTGCCATTCCTGCGCAGACCACCAAAGAGGCAACATGTAAGCTGACAGCTGAAAAAGGTACTGAGCCCGTGTGGCTAACATAGATCAGAATAATGGGTTAAGATAAGTCATAAGAACTAATAAGTAGCCTGACCAAATGGGCCAATCAGTTTATAACCTTATGGAGTCCTGTGTGTGATTTTCTTTGTTGCTTGCCGGCTGTTGGGGTACCAGGAGGGACAGAAACCCCAACAAGCCAGCCCTCATGTTACATACACTACATAAAATCTTTTATTTATTTATTATGTATACAGTGTTTTGACTACATTTATGCCTACACGCCAGAAGAGGACACCAGATCTCATCATAGATGGTTGTGAATCACTATGTGGTTGCTGGGAATTGAAATCACAACCTCTGGAAGAACAGTCAGCGCTCCCAACCTCCAAGCCAACTCTCCAGCTCCAAAATCTTAACACTTTATTATAATTATTGCTCAGAACTACCACCATAAATCAATTTTCCCTAGTGATTTCTGGTGATAATTCATAGAACATGGTCATTCTCCAGGAATTCTGGGTATGGACCTGGCCAGTGTCCATCGTCCCGGCCAGGATGATAATAAAGCTCGCTTCAAATTTGGCTCAAAACTTATGGTAGTGGTCTTATTCTTGCCTGGTGGGATTAATACTACTTCATAGTGCCACAACTAGAAACCCAATGTTTATATCATGGACTTCTGGGGACACTTGCCTAAAATGCAGCAAAGCCCTCATCCTCAGAGGTGTCCCTGCTTTGGGTGAAAGATGCCATGCCATTCACCTCCAGCTACTTGCCTCTGGCAAAGCACAGCCAGACTTCCTTCCAGATAACGGGGCATATACCCTATGCCTCTCCAGTTCCTGACCCTAAGCATCCCTAGTCCCTCCTCTCTTGCCCTTTTCCACCTAATGATCTCTAACCTGACCCCTTTCTGTCACACCTGTGTGATTTTACTTAGCCTTTCTAGATGTAAGAAACTTGCGATATCATACTGGAACAGACCGAGCCCTTAATGCTTAAGGTGATTGCCTTGGTAGCACAAATCACAGAGAGAAACCCGTATGAAGACAGAGGAGGGGATTGGGAGCTTCCCTCGTAAGTGCAGGACCACCAACTACCAGCGGCAAGAGGCCGGGCTAGTTCACCCCCAGGTTCAGACAGCATAGCTTGATCTCACACTCCAGCCTCCGAGATTGTAAAGCAGTCATTCCCTTTGTGTTGGTGCCCCTGCCTATGACAGCTTATTAGGTCGGCCCACAGAAATCCTGCACAATCTTGTGGAACACTAGTTCAACTATGTAAAGATGTGTTACGTTTGTTTACCTTGCTGCATTAAGGCACCAGATTGGCCTAATAAAAAGCTAAACAGTCAATAGCTAGGCAGGAGGTACAGGCAGGACTTCCGGGCAGAGAGAGTAAGTAGGGAGGAGGAATCCAGGCTCTAGAGAGACAGAGGGAGAGAGGCAAATGCCAGAGGACAGACAGACAGACACGGAGGAAACAGGAAAACAGGACATACAGAATAAAAGAAAGGTAAAAAGCCCTGAGGCAAAATGTAGATGAATTAAAAACAGGTTAAATTAAGTTATAAGAGCTAGTGGGACAAGCATAAGCTAAGGCCAAGCTTTTATAATTAATAATAAGTCTCTGAGTCATTATTTGGGGACTGTTTGGTGCCCCCCCCCAAAAAAAATTCCAACTACACAATCTCTTACCCTAGCTCTGTCTCTTTGCCCACTAATCCTTACCCCCAAAGCTCTCTGCGGATGAGCTGGTATGTCCCTTCAGTGGGATCATGATAATTTTAACAAATACACTTCTTGCTCCAGAAATTTTCCAGGAATTTGCTCAGCAGAGATCTTCTGTGTCTGGAGGAGACATCCAAGTGTACACACTGCAGCAGACCATGCAGGATGGCAAACAATGGGCCTCCCGGGAAGCAACTTCTCAAATGGTTACGGTCTAGCCGCATAGTGAGTGATGCAGAGCCATTTCACCAGACACTTAGCTCCACACCGCAAAGCTCCTAAACAGCCCGGAATAGGTCATTATGGCGAGTATGGGCCTACCTACATTTCTAAGTGATGAAGACCTGCCTTTACATGCGTAAATATGTTTGGAAACTCACAGAAGTATTTCCTGGTCCTGGGAGCAGGGCTTGAGGACAGGATGAGGTCACAGGGAAGAAAGGGAGGAAAGGGGAAGGGAAGTGGCAAGCTGACTGCTTGTGACACACCAGGCGTTACAGGCAGTGCTTTCTGTGGCCTCGGCGCCCTCTCTAGAGCCCCGCCCACCCCCTGTTCTAGGCACTGCTGTTACTGACAGCAGAGATACAGATGCAGTGTACTGCTGTCCTGCAGGGGTGTGACGCCAAGGGAGGGTGAGAGTAAGGCACTGACAGAGGTCACAAGGCTATAACTGGGGGAGAGGCCCGAAGCCAGGCTGGCATGTGGCCTCTGTGCCTCCGCTACTGTCTCTCCCAGGTCCTTTCCCGGTGATTTGACTTCATGTCACCTGCCGGGGACCTTTTGTAGTGAAGACACATACGAAGGCACCCAACCCTCCTGAATGTCACCCCTCCCCCTCAGGCCTACCCTCTGGCACTCTGGGACAACTCTATGCACAGCCTCCTGGAGATCAAGGGTTCTGCTTTGGTTTGCTTTGGCTGAGGCTCACTACACTAAGTTCAGAACGAACCTAGAGCCCCTGATCTTTTTTTTTAATTGAAAACAAGATTTTTTTTTCATATACTATATATTCTGATAACAGTTTCTCTTCTCCCTCATCTCCTCTCACATCCTCCCCAACAACCCACCCTTGTTTTTCTTTTTCTTTAGAAAGCAAACAGGCAAACAAACCAGAATAGGTCAAACAATCAGAGAAAAAGAAAAGAAAAAACAAAACAAATATGAGAAGCATATATACATGTATACACAGAAAGCATGAGAAACACATCTAAATGTACACACAGAAAGTTCATAAAAACCACAACATCCGAAGCCATAATATATAGAGATCAGTAAGGCAAAAAAAAAAAAAAGTCCAAAGTTTTGTGAGATAAAAAAGACAAAACAAACCAAAACAGTAAAAACCTCCAAAAATACCATTGACTTTATTTTCAGGTGACCATCTACTGCTGGGCACGGGCCTGCCTCTTAGTGTGGTTTGTGTACCCTGTGAGATTCCGCTGGAGAGAACTAATTCTTTCCTGTGGTTGTCAACTGGAGAAAGTTGCTGGGTAGAGACGGTAGACAGGCCCATGCCCCCCTCAGCCCTGGGACCCCTCCTGGCTTATCCGTGCAGGCCCTGTGCATGCTGCCCCACACTCTCTGTGAGCTCCTATATGCATCGGTCCTGCTGTGTTTCCTTGTTTCTGTGGTGTCCTCCGTCCCCACTGACTCCTATCCCTTTCCTGCCTCCCCTTCTACACAGGTCCCTGAGTCCCCAGGGGAGGGATTTGATGGAGACATCCCATGCAGGACTGAGTGTTCCAAGGTCTCTGACTCTCTGCACCTGGTTCAGTTGTAGAAGCCCCGATCTTTTGTTGCCGCCTTCCGAGTGCTGGGCCACAGGTGCACACCACTCACACAGCTGTCCTATTTCTTATTATCTAAGTCCCCATTCTCCATCACTCAGGGCCAGGGACTGCTATTAAAGGCAGGCTTTGAGGGTCAGGTGGTGGTGGCGCACAGCTTTAATCCCAGCACTTGGGAGGCAGAGGCAGGTGGATCTCTGTGAGTTCGAGGCCAACTTGGTCTACAAGAGCTAGCTCCAGGACAGGCTCCAAAGCTACAGAGGAACGCTGTCTCGAAAAAAACAAAAAACAAAACAAAACAAAAAATGCAGGCTTTGACAAGTGTTCATGTTGTGAATAAAGTTACTTTCCTCTTAATTGAAGCTTCACCAAATGCCTTTATCTATTTACTTTTAGAGGAAGCAATCCCAGCATCCCAAGAGGAGTTTCTTAACAGCTAGCTCCACAGACAGTCCACCCTACAACTCCTCAGGCTTTTAGCATTACACCCCTGGTCCACGCTCAGCACCAGGAGCAACGCAGAGGGTCTATCCAGGCAGGAAGATACCAACGATGCTAAGCAAATAAAATTAAGCCTCAGGCGAATATACTTCTTCGTTGGGGAATATTATTTTAAGGTGTGTGGATTTTACTTATGTTGCATTTGTTTAACTCTGTGAAGCTGTGATTCTTTGCCTGTCTAAAACACTGATGGTCCTGATAAAGAGATGAACGGCCAATAGCGAGGCAGGAGCAAGGTTAGGCGGGGCTGGCAGTCAGAGCATATAAATAGGAGAACCGAGAAAGAGAGGAGCCAGGAGAGAACAAGGACTTCAGCAGCCAGCCACGGCCAGCCACGGCCTGCCACGGCCTGCCACGGCCTGCCACAGCCTGCCACGGCGTAAAGGTAAGATATACAGAAGTTAGAAAAGGAAAAAGCCTGGAGGCAAAAGGTATTTGGGATAATTTAAGAAAAGCTGGGTGAGAAGCCCGGCAGTGATGGCACACGCCTTTAATCTCAGCACTCGGGTGGCAGAGGCAGGTGGATCTCTGTGAGTTCGAGGCCAGCCTGGTCTACAAGAGTTAGTTCCAGGACAAATTCCAAAGCTACAGAGAAACCCTGTTTCAAAAAAACCAAAAAGAAAAGCTTGTGAGAAACAAGCCAAGGCAAGGCCAGGCATTCATAGCTAAGAATAAGCCTCTTGCGTGATTTATTTTGAGAGCTAGGTGGTGGACCCCTCCTCAAAAAGCCAAAAGAGAAAAAAAAATCATTCAACAACACTTCTGACATGAAGTAATGAGATAATGTGATCATATAGAAAGCCAAGGCTTTCTCAACAGAAAATCGCACCTTTCTGTTCTCTGGAAAAGTATCTCCTATAGCATTAGGGTAGGCGACTAGGAAGACATCTCCTATAGCATTAGTGTAGGCGACTAGGAAGACATCTCCTATAGCATTAGTGTAGGCGACTAGGAAGACATCAGGAGGCAGGATGAGTGGTTTGCCCACTAAGAGGGTGGCAAGTGGAGGGACAATGGGAATCTAAAAGAAAACAGGATGGTATGGAATCACAAGCAGGGGTGCCACTCAATATAAAAGAGACCCTAAGAAGAGTGACAGGCTCCAGCTGGGGACATGCAGGTTTGGTCTGCAGAACTTAAAGCAATATCATGGAGGCCACAAAAAAATAGCCATGAAAGCAGCTCCGAGTTCAAGACCAAACAGAGCCACACTGTGAATTAGTTACAGACCAGTCAGAGAGACATTGTGAGACCTTGTCTCAAGACAGAGAGAAGAGAGTTCCAGGTGCTCCGGGGGGAACTGGGGAGTCAGCGTTTAATGGGGGACATATAGCTTCCACTTGGAGAGGTGGGAAAAGGTCTGGAAGCACACAGTGGCAACAGCTGGGCATGGTGTGACTCTACAGGGCCACTGAAGCTCGCACCTCCTGCAGACAGTTAAGATGCAAATCTATCCTTTTGTAAGTATTGCAAGCAATTAATTTGACCCAATTTTAAAAATCAAACTGGTCAATCAACAGTATGCTATATATTCTAAGAATGTGGAACCAAGTAGGTGGGGAAGGAAACGGGGAGGAGATGTGGAAGTCATTTCTTCAAGAGAAACAAGAGGACTGAAGGCATCCTGGGGAGATGGGAAGGGAGAGGGGCCCTTGGTCCTAGACCTCCTTCTCCTGTCCGGCTGGCAGTCAGGAAACCTCAGGCACTAATCAACACCAAACTGCCCACCGGGGCATGGTCTCCTAAAGACAGCACAGACAGGGATGTCAAGAACAGTAAATAAAATGCTTGCTTAGGGCCAAAATGATGCATGTCCTGGAGTTTAGTGCTCTTCTCCTATTCCAAATCTGAGGAATGCCTTTCAGAAAGCTCACAGTTTGCTTACAAAAGGAAAAATCTTCAGCCTCTAAACCTTGTTGTAAGTTATATTCTGAGCCATGTAACTTAAAAAACCACAGGATCATATACATGGCAGCGGTAAAGACCCCTGAGCACACGTCTCCCTAGAGAAGCTTCCACGGGCTTGGGGATGTCTGATTCTTTCTCTGGTCATTGTTCTGCGCACCTGTATGAGCTGAGGATCCAGGCTGTCTGTTCTTTTAATAAGCGTGTCCGCTTACTGGTGCATCCGAGAGTCCTACCTTTGATGAAGCCAGAACCCTGCCTTTGTCTGGCTGAGTTCCCTTTAGGGAATGGGAATGCCTCAGTTGAAGTGGCAGCATGAACTAGATTTTTTTTTTTAGGCTCTCTAGCAGGCACTGGAGAGATGACCTGGTGATTAAGAACACTGGGTGCTCTTCCAGAGGACTCAGGTTCAATTCCCAGCACCACATGGCAGTCCACAAACATCTGTAACTCCAGTTCCCAGGGGATGTGATGCCCCATTCTAGCCTCTGCAGACACTGCACAAAATGCAGTACACAGACACCGTGTACAGACACCCAACACTGCAATAGTACAGACACGCTTGCAGGCAAAACACCCATATGCACAGGATACTGTACTTCGACAGTTTTAAAATTCCTTGTGTATAAGTTTGACTGTGGTAAAGACATATGAAAAAGACTCCTGGTTTATGGAGATTTGACTTACGACTCACACTAATACAAAAGTAATGCATGCTCATGACAAATCATTTTAAATTCTGATTTTTCCCTTTAAGGCTAGAAATATGCAATCTGGCACCCTCTCGGGATGCTGAGCAAGCAACAGCAAGTCACATGATCAGAAAGATAGCAGAGGATACCCCACGTATGTAGTGTTACTGAGCTGACATGTCTAGTAGGTTAGATGTAAGAAATGCATTTAGCGTTACAGTATTTTCAATTTATGATGGGCTTATTGGGATGTAACGCCATTATAAGTCAAAGATAAAGTGTATTTAAAAGTAAACGGTGACCAGGAATGGTGGTTCATAACTGTAGTCCCCATGTTTGGAAAGCAAGAGGGATGCCATGAATTCAAGGCCAGCCTAGGCTATAATAATGATTAGACATCTCTACAAACAATAGAATATAGGAAGCATTGGTGAAGAAGTAGAAAACAGGACCCTCAAATATTTTGGTGGGAATGTGAAATTGCAAGCCCTCTTTGAAAACAGGCTTGGCATTTTTCTTATAGCCTTAAACAGATTTATTACGTGACTCAGCAAATCTCCCTGATATTCACCAACACAAAAGCAAACTCTACCCACACAAAAGCATGATGTAGATGCTCATGGCTTTGGCAGCCATTTTCATAATAGCCCTAAACTAGAACCAACCGGAAATGTCCACTGGCTGACTGAAGGACAGTATAATGATCCTCCTCTACCCACCATCTCATTCTGCGTAATAACCATTGTCAGTCACAGTCTGGAACGGCAAATGGAAAATTCAAGAGAGAAAGAATTCTGAAGTCTGAGGTTGCATCCTGTTCTGGGCCACACAATGAAAGCTCATGCTGTCCCACTACACCCACCAGGGACACACATCCCTGCTTTGTCCAGCGTCTCCATGCTCTCCACCCTGCCCACCCACAGTCCCTCGTTCATCAGACGGACTGTGGTGGTGTTGCGGTGCCCGTGTTGAAGGTATGGTTATCTCGCTCAGTGGTCCCAGTGCACAACAATGACAACTTTATCTTAGTGTACTGATACTTTATACATAGGATGTGTGTGTGTGTGGGTGTGTGTGGGTCTACTTCATTAATTGTGGTCATTCACTTACCATGCCTAATTTATGTATTGAACTCTATTATAAACACCTGTACATAGGCAATAACATAGTATGCATGGGGCTTGGTAGCATCAGGCATCCATGGGGGCTTCTGTAATATAGATATTACAATATAAAATCTATCCATATCTATATAAGGGATAAGTATGGATATATAGATAAGGGATATCTATATATCTGTAATATAGATAAGGGAACCACTGTGTGTTCTTACTATGTATTGCTTTCAACCATAAAAAGGAATGAAATATCATTCACTGCAACATGAATGACTCTTGTTGATACTATGCTCCACGAACGAAATCACGAAGGACACCACAGGCCACACATCTAGTTAGGGCTTCTATTGCTTGGACAAAACACCATGACCAAAAAGCAAGTTGGGGAAGCAAGGGTTTAGGTGGCTGACGCGTCTATATTGCTATTCATTATTGAAGGACATCAGGACAGGAACTTAAACAGGGCAGCAATTCGGAGGTAGGAGATGAACAGGCTGTGGAGGAGTGCTTGGTTGAGGTGGGACTGGCTTACTCACATGGCTTGCTCAGCCTGCTTTCTTATAGAACTCAGGACCACTAGCCCAGGGGTGTCGAGTTGGCATAAAACTAGCCAGGACAGCATGTAGCTCCATTTCTATGTAATAACCAAGAAAAGATGACTCATAAATGAAAAGGAGACTCATAGTTGCCTAGAGCTGGGGGCAGGGACATAGTGAATGGATACATAGTCTTTTACTGGACGACGAAGTTTTCTAAAATCAGAATGGGGCTGTATTGGTCAGGCTGCCATAACAGAAATTTATCTCCCAAAAGGAAGTCCAAGATTAGCGCACGCACATGGATGGGTTCTGGTGAATTCTGTCTCTAGCTTGCTGTGCACAACTTCTCACTGTGTGCTCAAACGGCAGGAACTCAAATGCACACGACTGACTGAGACTGACAAGCAACCAACATCCGGCCCAGAAAGCCAGAGATATTAACTGATGATGCCACATGAAAAACTAAGGCCATATCTCCATCTACACAGCTCTCTCTCTGGGGTGGACGGCAGGAGAGCTCCGGACTGGGGCACCACAGATACAGGGTGCATTTCTGCCTGGGCAGAAATGCCTTCAGTTTCCTACTCTCCGGAGTGAGGGTGAGAACAGAATATTCATCAGGAGGCTTTACAGTCCTCACAGCAACCAGCAGCTTGATAAGCTTGCACCAGCACTTCAACTACACAGGGCTTGACACATTTTGTGTGGTTTATTTCTTGCTTATTTTTGATACTATCTATGTAGCCCAGGCTGTCTTTGAACTTACGTTCCTCTCCCTCCCTAATGCTGGCACAACCACACCTGGCCAGGACCTACTTTTCTTGAGGTTTTGCTATAAACCAGATGCCTTCAACCAAATGTTCCCTGATCTGCCGTTGTATTGTTGGTTGATGACGTATGAGCAACGTCTTGCAAAGCCCACATGGAAACAGTGCCCACGGTAGTCATGACAGTCATCTGGTCCAAGCTGTCAGATGGGGACAATGAGACTGGGGCAGGGGCTTCCTGACCAAAGGCTGGTCCACCTTGCTAGAAGGCCTGCCTAACATGATTACCAACCCTCACTCCCACCCTCCAGCTCACTGTTTAGTCAGTCTCTGTGTAGAACTTCTCCAGAGAAATATCCTGCCTACTGGCTACAAAGGTACTCCTATGTGGTTTTAAAGACTGTCAAATGCAAATTACAAATGCTCCATTTGAAAGATGACAACGGAAACATTTTTCAATGCTTCCTGTTTCTTCCCAAGCCTCCATCTCTTTACCAAAGCCAGTTCTTTTAAAAAACTATGAACCAAACAACAGTTCTGCAGACAAGAGGTGAGCTATTCCCAGAGAATCGCTATGGCATTTTTCCTTGTTACCTTGGTAACCGCTACCTTGGCACCCTTGTTGATGAGCTGAACCACATTCTCCGCTTGGCCTTTGTACGCAGCTATGAGCAGGCGTTCTGAAAGCGCAGCGACCGCATCCTGCTGGCTCATGAATTAGTAGAGAAAGGGGTTCTCAGGAAAGCAGGAGATCAATTTCTTCAGCTCCACGTGCAGCCTCTGGCTAGGACTGGAGTCCACAGGGAAAGGTGCTCAGAATCATGGGGCATGCCTTTGTTACTACTCCATCTTCAGGTCCTGGGAGGGGGGCACAAAACAAAGCGGCCATCAGTGCCACTCAGCACACAAGGACAGACAGACACACCTCTGCTGACTGCAGGTTGTTCTTCTGGGTGCACAGCACAGGGGAGGAAATCTAGAGAGACAGGACATCAAAAGCATGTTTCCACAGTGTTTTGGAGTGCACCAGTCTCTCCACTTCCTCCCTCCTCAGGACCATTCTCCACAGGATAGGCAGAACTGGGAGGTTGCATTTTTACTAGGGGGAAGGAGGCCTGATATAACATAGGGGTGGAGGGAGGGAAGGTGGGGAGAATGATGTAATTGTTTTTAACTTAAAAAGAGGCCTGATATGATTCCCTACACACCTCCTGGTCATTTACATAACAGCATGTACTGTGAATGACCAGCCTTAGCCTTGTGGACCTGGTTCCTGTGAATCCACCATGGCTAGCAGGCACTCAGAGACCATGGGAGGTGGGCTGTCTCTTTGAGGAGACCCCTCCCAGCCCTACACACACACACACACACACACACACACACACACACACACACACCACAGTGCACGTGATTTTCTCCATCCTTTCCTTTCTGGAAACAGTGCAGCCTTCTGGAGCCGGGAGCTCAGATGGAGTTCTGAGCACAGACCCCAGGCCGACTCCAGTTCCAAACTGATGAAACACTCCACCTTGGGAGGAAAATGACGCCCCTCTCGGTGCAGCCAGCTCTTGCGCTACCGTTTAGAATCACCTCCTCCACAAACACCCCACACTCCCTTGCTAAATTGGAGGAAAATCAATGGCCACTAAACCACTGGGGACAAAGCCTTCCGGTGTGCAGTGGGCTGATGGCAGTAAGCTCCTCTTTTCATGAAAGGACCAAGAAGGAGAGACCTCTAGTCTCCGCGCAAGTAGCTGTGGGCATATCCTTAGAACAAGCCAAGTCGGGGTACTGACTTCAGTTCTGTGGCAGGAGCGGGAGGAAGGTCGTCTCTGCATTTTAAAATATATTTATAGTTGCCATGGAGATGGTTCAACAGGTATAGGCACTTGCAGCAAAGCCTGAAGCCCTGGGCTCAGTCCCCTGCACCTGCCTGCTCCCAGCCCCTCCCAGCTCCTCCTCGTCCCTCCCCGTCCCTCCCCGCTCCTCCCTGCTCCCACACCACAGAAAATGCTGCCGCAAAGGACCACTCTTCAACCCAACACTGGATCATGTTTTGGTGTTTAAGAATCTACGGGCATCTTTCATAAGTGCTTCCAGAAACTTGATGATCATTTCTATCTCAGCTCGCGTGCCCAGTTACCCTGGGAGGCTGGGGTAGAGTCCCGTATGCAGAACAGACACCAATCAACTCCATTCTCACAGCAGCAGGGAGTGAAATGGTACTTCATTATAAGAAATCTAGCCAGTTGTAAACACTGTAATTTTAGAACGCTAATTCTTACCTACCCCCAATTCTTTATTACCACGTTTCATATTGTTCTCCATCTGTTGCCCCAGATACGGGCAAAAGATAATCAGGAAAGAGAGAGAAACCTGGCAAGCCCAGCCTGCTCTTGCTCACCAGGTCACCGGAAGTACAAGTCTGGAGAGGGTGATGCCAGGAAGCACAGCACCCCAGCTAGTTGGCCCTGAGATCCTGAGATGTGCATTTCCCTTCCTGTGCTGGGCATCGAGCCCAGGGCCTGTCACATGCCAGGCAAGTGTACTACCACAAAGTTACATCCCCTGCCCAATGAAAGAACAGAGTTAAGACTCAGAGCAGGGAGAAAAACAGCTAGAAATGCCTTTGGAAGGGCCCAAAGTCACATGACTACATTTGGGGTTTTATCTCCTGCCTGCACAAACACACACACAAACACACACACACACACACGCACACACATGCATACGCATGAACGCACACACACACTCATTGTCTTTATCAACATGGGGTGTGCTGTTTCTTCTGCAGGTAGGCTGTGTTCCATTCACACACATTGCTCCAAATTGCTGCTCCTTCAGGTCAAATACTAGAGCATCACTCTTTGCCAAATGCAGGAAAAAGCATGGCATTAACTGCCAGTTCCCCGAAGATCTCCCTCCCACCTGCGAGTCCTTCCCCTTTACACCCCCTTCCCTTCATCTACCCGTTTGCTCTCTCTGTGCCCTTGGCTTCATCTCCACCCATCCCTTCCAGCGCCTTTCCCACCCAGGACATCTGAGTCCGAGACAGCCTACTTCATACCCACTTATCATCATTGCTGGGTTCCACCTAGTCTACTCCAAAGCCTGCCTGAAAAGGTGAGCCTCTCAGCTGCACGGTCCTGCCACCAGCCCCACAACCATAGCGATATAGCCCCCTTAGCAACAGACACAAGGCCCAGCCAGCTTTTGCCAAATGAATTACTACTACTCCCCTCCCAGCCACCGTCTCATGCAACAGATGACGTCCTCCCAGACAATGAAACTAAAGCCAGAAGTTCTTACGGTTACAGCTGCAGGCTGAGATAGCTTTGCTTAGATAACTACCGGGCAAATAGCCCTTTGCAAGTCCGGCCACCATCGCTATTTTGTTTTCAAATCAAAACACCCCATTGGTGAGAAAAAAATTGAGCAACGAGCAATGCCATTTTATTTTTTGCTTTTCTGTGGCAGCTACATAAGAATCCTTTTTACCTCCGCCCCACGAAACCACCCATACACCTGCAGGACAGTGGTCATTCACAACAGCTCTTGGATACGCCCCATCACCCTCCAGCATGCTGGCACAGAAAACCGCCTGCAGGACAAGCGGCAGAAACACCACCCTGGGTTATCAGCTCCTATCTGCAGCCAACACCATCCCGTCATGCTTGGACTTCTCAAAGTCATTATCAGTGTCAGGGCAGGGATCCTATCACTGTAAGGACCTACACCAGCAGATGCTTTACACAAAGGGTGGCCACGGTGTGGATCAGGGGTGCTGAGGCTGCTCTGTTTCCTGTCTCTCCTCACGACCTCGCGTGGAGTTAGAGGATGCTCTCCTCCCTGTCTGGGAACCAGCAAACTAGGCCAGATGGAGGCAGGCAGGGATAGGGAGGACTGGAGAACCCCCTAGGAGAGGAAGGAAACAGAAGGGTGTGACCAGTCTGCAGGATGAGTTAGTCTTCACGGCTAACCTGTTGGGTGCCCTGGCTGTCACAGCTTTGGCCTCTCATCCGAGCCTCTTCTTCTATTCCATAGTCATCCTTCAAGATAGCCTTGCTGCTAGAAGGGAGCAGTCTGTCTGCCTCACACCTGTCAATCACAGCCTTTGTCACGGTGTGCATTTTCACAGTGCTCCAAAGGGAAAAGCTTAAAGGCAAACTTGCTGCCTGGTCTTCAGGCAGGAAGGAAGCAGCCACACAGTCGGTCCACACAGCACAACACACGCAGGCGGGGGCGGACTCCAGGGACCCATTGCCTCCTTTCCTCCCAGCCCTACCCCTTCTGCATGCACTGCTCCCTAGTCTGCGGTTCCTTTTGTGTCTCATCACCGGGGTCAGAGGATTCCACAGATGCTCTACCTGTGAGGAGATAGTTGTTTGTTTTCCTGTTTCGCTTCACACGGCAAAGAGTCTACGAGGTTCGATTCTGCTGCTTTATTGCAGATTTACAACCAACTCTTCCGGTGCCGGTCAATATCTGAAAGCCGCCACATTTAGTCTCCTCCCAATGCACTAACTACTCTAAACGAGCCCTTCTAAGAAAAGTCCTAGCCAGGCATTGTGCAGAGCCCACCGCGATCAGGCCACCAGAGCCGTGGTTGGAGAGCACACATAGTGAGAATAACTAGCTTTTCCCACCAGCGGGATTACTCACACATGGGGCTGTCCTCCGTGTTCTTTCTGAAATGCGGTCAATTCTCTCCTGGTGGGATTCTAAGCTTCCCAGGGCTGCCGCTCCGGGACCGCTGCTCCCAGAGGCTCAGAGATTTACCCACAGCAATTATAAGCCTTCTTCCTTAGCCTCCTCAGCCGCGATGCTAGATGCATCACCGGACTATTAAGGCATCCATTCAGCTCCAGATGCTGCTCTGTTGTCACTGTTCTGATTTCTGGGAGACCAGAGGACCTGTAGCCCTGCCCGACAAGGCAAGGAGCCGTTCCCAGCTGAGGCGAGCGCTTCAGATGGATAAGCCGAGGATGAAGCAGCAAAGTTTGCAGCCTGCCGTGAAGGGGGGCACACAGGCAGGGGCGAGAGGATCACCGACTGTCCTCACGAACACGGCTGCTGAAATGCTGGCATCCTGCGCAGCAACCCAGACACAAGCTGCTGGAGCAGAGTCCCGTATGGGGACTGCAGCGTCTGCAGAGCAGACAGGGTCTGGCGGAGTGGCCACGGAGATGTCTGTAAATGCAGTCTGCTCAGAAACTCCTCCACAGTGCACGCAAGGGAGCAGGGTGGGGAAGTGGAGGGCCGAGGCCCCTCTGAAGCAGATGGATGTGTGATGCCCCTCTTCTAGGCATCTCAGGTGTGCCTCCCTGCCCACCTCTTCAAGCATCAGCAGCTCCCTACTGGAGACATAAGAAGCTTTTCATTTTGGCTTGAGCCAGGCCAGTACAGTTTTTGTGTGAAATAGGATTATTGGCTCGAGAGGTAGGAGAAGAGCTTGGTCAACAAAGCTTCTGACTGCCTTCCTGCCCCACACCTTCCCCCTTCCCCCCTCCCCAGGACAGCAGCCTCTGTGACCATGGGGCTGGGATCCTGCTTCGGTCTTTTGGCACAGAAAGATTAGACTGTGGACTCTGGTCTACACACTGCACAAATGTGGAAATATACCAGGGACACAACTGCCAAGAGACGGTAGCACCATCTTCCCCTTTTCTTCTGGACTAGATAGTTTTCATCCTAGGTCACCCAAACCCAATCATTCCTTTCCTAGTGTAATCACCGCTGGGGACCAAGTGAGATTATAGCAAAGATGAACACAGCTCGATCCTGACTTTGAAGAAACCATTACTGGACCACCCTTAGGTGACAATGAAGACCCAAAAGACCAGGTGCCAGAAACAGACCAATGTAACCAGTTTAAAGTTCATTGTCTCAAAGATCCGTGACAGTTCCTCTTCCTCCTAATAGCCATGACCATAGCAGAGGCCTTCAGTACAGGGACAGAGATACAGGGACAGATGCACAGGAACAGATGCACAGGAACAGGTGTACAGGGGCAGGTGTACAGGAGCAGGTGTACAGGGGCAGGTGTACAGGAGCAGGTGTACAGGGACAGGTGTACAGGGACAGGTGTACAGGACAGGTGTATAGGGACAGGTGTACAGGGGCAGGTGTACAGGGGCGGGTGTACAGGGGCAGGTGCACAGGGGCAGGTGTACAGCGGCAGGTGTACAGGGGCAGGTGCACAGGGGCAGGTGTACAGGGGCAGGTGCACGGGGCAGGTGTACAGGGACAGGTGCACATGAACAGAGGTACAGGGACAGAGGTACAGAGACAGGGGTGCAGGGACAGATATACAGGGACAGGTGTACTGCTCACAGAAGGTGATTGGCATAAAGGGGGAAAGAGCAGGGCAGAAACACCACTCCTAGCAAGCCTCATCTCACCCCATCATTGCAGAACAAGAGGGACAATTATTTCTTGAGCCATTTCAAGGACAGGCAGAATGTGACAGTTACTGAATCAAGAAGCCACCATGGCAGGAGACACAAGCTGTTGCTATAGAAGTTGGGTGACATACGTACATTGTCTAAGAAACCCGTGTCGCATGACGCCAAAAAAAACCACCAAAAAAACAAAAAATCATTACCTTGGTGGGCCAGAGCTGTACTATTGGGCAAAGCCATAGCTGGTCTGGCATGCTTTTCTCCCGAAGGATGACTGCTTACTGGCTAGACCACCAGCATCTCCCAACTGGGGCTGTGCTTGCCCATTGCATAGCAAATGACTCTACATGTGCTCAAAATTCAGCCCATTGCCATCCCTACAGATCCGTCTACCATGGCGAACAAAATGCCATCACCCACCTGCCAACCTCTGTAGGTTCCTGGGATGGACTAATCCCTAAGCGTCACGGTAACTGTCACCAAAAACAAGTGTTAATTAATGAGAAAATAATGGGGGAGCACTGAGCTGATGGGATAGTGTTGCCATAGAAGAGACTCCAAAAGTCGGAAGAGCTAAATGTACTTTCTTTCCCTCGATCTCCCTCGCCTCGCTGAAAGGCCACGGGACACGTGGACAGAATAGCCACCTGCGGTGGATGAGGAGACTCCATGAGAAACTGAATCCTCTTCATCTGAGCCTTCTGGCCTCTAGAACTGAAGGAAGAAACTTCAGTCTATGGGGTGTGAAGGTGGCCCAAGTGGACTCTACAGCACCTCTTGTGGAAAGTGCTATATGGTGCAGGCTGGCCTCCTGCACCTCAAGCAGGAACCCTGTCCCTATCATATTGTATCTACAGTGCCTCTCACTGTGCCTGGGTCCATGAATCCCAAAGATTGAGAAGACGGAACACCTAGACAATCTGTTCCAGCGGAAGCAGGTCATGGCTCTAACCCTCAGAGATAATAGGAGTAGGGATGCAATTCTCCTCTCTCCTCTCTCACACAGCGGAGGACCACAGCTCCTGGGACCTGAAGAGTAACTGAGCTGGAGGCAGCCCTTAGTGACGTCAACCCATCCAGTTCATTAGGCAGGAAGCACTGGACTAAAGTCACTGCAAACTGCCACCGTTAAACCCTTCTGGGTAAATCCACAGATGCTCAAGAAAAAAAAAAAAAAAACACAGGTAAGTGCCCAAACCAACAAGCCTCCCCAAGAGTGTCCCCACACACGTAATCACATTGCCTCCCTTAAAATCTTTGTTCATTTTTTTTAATTGACTGTGTGATGTACTAAGTGTTTATTTTTGAATGTAACAGCAAAAGGAACAGCAGAAATTGAGAGAGAAATCCCCTCTTCTTGGACAAGTAAGGAAAAGGTCAGCCAAGTTTCCACTCGGAAGGTGCTGGAGGGGGTCGGAGAGAGACGAGGCAACAGCGGGCTAGCACAGGTAGGGTGGTCTGAAGGACCGAAAAATTAAGAACAAGGAGAAAAAGGGCAGCTGCCACCAGCGGCTATCATTCAAGGGCAATGATCAGAGAGGACACTGGAAAATTAAGAGGTGGCGTTTTCTCACACCATGTCAAGGAAACTGCCCTGCCTCGTGGTGGGACATTGGGAGAAGACATAGAGTGTGGTACTCGCTCTCCTTGGAACACGGGCATTCCTCATCAACAACCGGCTGACTCTCTCTCTCATGGTGGTGTGCACACAGCTTCCTTTCTCTGTCTTGATTTCCTTTGTGCGGTTATTCTGTCTTTGGAGCCAGCAGGGGCAGGTGGATCTCTGTGAATCTGAGGCCAGCCCATGGTTTCCAAGAGGGCTCCTTACAGCTCCTTTCCTATTCCAGAGCTCAGGGGAAACTGTGACCAATGCCCAACACTTCCATCGCCCACGCAAGTATTACACAGAACAGCTCCACTGCCCTAAAACCCCCATGCTCTCCCCTGCCCATCAAGGTCTGCACAACTTTGCCTTCCCATAATGCCACACAGCTGGAAGTAGTCAGGACTGTCACCTTTTCAGATTGGTGGCTTTATACTAGCAGGAACTATTTAAGGCTTATTTCCCGTGTATTTTCGTGGTTTGATAGCTGATTCCTTTTATTTTATTTTATTATTTTTTATTTTTTTAAAAATATTTATTTATTTATTCTGGATACAATATTCTGTCTGTGTGTATGCCTGCAGGCCAGAAGAGGGCACCAGACCCCATTACAGATGGTTGTGAGCCACCATGTGGTTGCTGGGAATTGAACTCAGGACCTTTGGAAGATTAGGCAATGCTTTTAACCTCTGAGTCATCTCTCCAGCCCATTGATTCCTTTTTAACAGTTAATAATATTCTATTGTATGGACATACCACAGCTTGCTCCTCTGTTTTTCCTTTGAAGGACAATTGTGGTTGCTTCCAATGTTTGGCCACCATGCATGAAGTGTCTGTAAACAAGCCTGCAGGGCAAGCATCTCACTCAGGGGACATCAGGAAGTTCAAAACCGATCACACCACATGGCAGGGTTGAGTCTTGTGAGAAGCTGTCTGTCGTTTGGCCCTCCCAGGGCAGCAGCTGCTTTTACACCGATCTAACTCCATGCTCAATAATGTTGTCCTAGGGCTGGAGAGATGGCTCAGAGGTTAAGAGCACTGGCTGCTCTTCCAGAGGTCCTGAGTTCAGTTCTTAGCAACCACATGGTGGTTCACAACCATCTATGATGAAATCTGGTGCCCTCTTCCGGTGTGCAGGCATACATGCAGGCAGAATATTGTATATATAATAAATAAATCAATCTTTAATTAAAAAAAATAATGTTCTCCTTAGCATCTGCGACCTTCTGTCCTTCCACCACCCCGGGGCTGTCTTTCTTTCACTGAAGGGCTCTCCTCTTGCTGGGACCCTGATGTTGCAGGTCCTGAAGGTTCTTAGTTCTCTTCCCCACTCGTTTCCTCCTCCTCCTCCTCCTCCTCCTCCTCCTCCTCCTTCCCCTTCTCCTCCCCCTCCTCCTCCCCCTCCTCCCTGCTGCCCACATCCTCTGCCTAGGAACAGATCTCCCCCAGTCTACTTCTTGAGCCGCATTCCCTTTTTCTGCAGCTCTATCTATATTTAAACACCCAGCCACCCAGCAGGCATTTTACTTGAATGCCCCTTCTCAGCATCCTTGCTCCAAAACCTCCTCCTTTCCTTGTGTCCCCACCTTGAGAAGGGGCTCTGGCTTTCCCCTGTCAACCTGTTTCCCTTATCTGAACTATTTCCCTCAGGCTCTCTTCTCCCCTCACTCCCTCCTGCAGGAAATCCCAAATGCTGATTTGAAAGAGGAAGGGATGGAAATGAAGAAGAAGGTTTGAAGTCAGACTTCAATTCCAGCTTGGCCATTTACTGCGGGCAGATTTGTAAAGGATTGCTTCCTTACGCGCATGTGTGCTCGCGAGTCACGCCTCTCCGGGTGGAGGAGTAGGCACACTGCACCCTGTCTGGCAGCTGTGCTCAGAGAGATAAGCAGTTACTAGGTTACATCTCAGGTAATTCTTGTGCTCTGTCTTTGCTGATGGCACTTCCTGAATATGGCACTCGCTGATAGCGTCGTCTTTAACTGGGCACTGAGAATGTTTTCTGAAGCCCCATTGTGAAGACCTAACGGTAGAAAGCGCAGGCTCGGCCGTTAAAAGCTAGGCTTACAACCGAAAACATAAGAAAGTGCAGGCTTCAGCTTGTTTGTGGAAATCTGCTTCCCTAAGTGAGTCGATACCCAGGGATAAAGAGAAGCCAGGCCAAACTCATATTCAAGATTCAGACAGTGGGTATCATTTGGCTTAAACTATATCTTCAATTTAAAAAGAAGAAGAAGAGGAGGAGGAAGAGGAGGAGGAAGAGGAGGAGGAGGAGAAGGAGGTGAAGGAGGAGGGGAAGGAGGAGAAGAGGAGGAGGAGGAGGAGGGGAAGGGGAGAAGGAGGAGGAGGAGGAGGAGAAGGAGGAGGAGGAGGAGAAGAAGAAGAAGAAGAAGAAGAAGAAGAAGAAGAAGAAGAAGAAGAAGAAGAAGAAGAAGAAGAAGAAGAAGAAGAAGAAGAAGAAGAAGAAGAAGAAGAAGAAGAAACTCAATCTGGACGCGGAGTTGCAGGGACATACTAAACTTGACTCCCAGGAAGACTAAGCCACGGCGTTAACAGGAGTCATTTTCTCTGTCCTCCGCCTCTGTCAGACATGCTCCCTCCTATCTGATCTCTCGCTGCTAGGAGGTGATGAAAACCGAAGCCTTCTGTTTCCATCTGCTCCACGATGGCAGATAGGGACCAGACCGTGAACTGACACACAGCCGTTCACCCTGTCTCTCTGCAGGTGGTGGCTGGGTCTTCAGTGCCAGTTTCTCTGGTGTG
This sequence comes from Myodes glareolus, assembly GCF_982192425.1. Lineage (NCBI taxonomy): Eukaryota > Metazoa > Chordata > Mammalia > Rodentia > Cricetidae > Myodes > Myodes glareolus. The sequence goes on along the minus strand of NC_142041.1, from coordinate 40,860,176 downwards.
TGTGAGTGTGTGTGTGCGCACCTGTGTGTGCTCGCGAGAAAGCCAGAACCAGTGTCAAGTGTCTCCTTTCCTGCTTTCTACCTTAGTTTTTGAGACAAAGTCTCTCCCTAAATCTGGAGTGCACCAGTTTGGCTAGGTCAGCTGGCCAGCAAGGCCTGAGCATCCCCTGTCTCTGTGCCACCCCAGTTGAGGTCACAGAGGCATCCTGCCACCGTCAGTGGATAGGTGGCTCCTGGAGATCCAAACCCGGGACCCCATGCCTGCACAGAGTGCACTTCGCTAATCACGAGCCCTGTCTCTTGCGCCCCCACCCCAACACCAACCAGTTTGTTTGTATCTATGGACTTCTTTATCCGTGTTTCTCGGCAAAGAATGTTACGGGACAGCATTCACATAAAGGCAGAGGCTTGGCTAGTTACAGGACTGAACTGCACATCTGATCACTCACCCTGCTGGGCTCCCTGTCTCAGTCCTGCCCACTCCTTCACCCACCAGTGTCTCTTTTCAGAGAATACATGGGGTCTCCATAGTCAGTAGCCCCCAGGCACTCCCCTCCAAAGTCCAGGAATGCACAGACCTCTTATGACCTGGTCCCAGCCTCTAGTCCCAGCCACACATTCTTTTCCCCAGCTTGGCTGCAGGGGTATTTAGAGTATCTGAAAGAACGCTTGTGCCATTTTGCTTCTAATTCCCTGTAGACCACCCCCAACAACCCTGCTCCCCCATTTCTGATTCAAGGGTGGTCTTCTCTCAGAAGACTCCTTGGTCCTCCTCTGCTCTCCTGGTTTCCATGGCCCAATTCATACTAGGTAGCAATCACAGCACTGCCATTTATTTTGGATCAACCAAGTCTCTCTCTCTCTCTCTCTCTCTCTCTCTCTCTCTCTCTCTCTCTCCCTGGTATAGGATCTCATATAGCACACTAACCCTGCCTTCCCTATACAGCTAAGGGTTGCCCTGCACTTCTGACTCTCCTCCTCTACCACCCACACAATGGGGATTACAGGTGCGCACCCTCACACCTGGCTAGCAATGAGCATTTTAAACTTTGCTGTAGCTAGCAAGCACTTACCGCATTGGATGGCACTTGGGTCACTATTGCTAGCCTCTCTTTCTACCTTTTGATTCAAGAGTCTTCTCCCTCTGTCTCTTCTTGAAGGAGACTGCCCTAGTCAGAGAAGGTTCTGGGGTGTAAGATGCAGAAGTAGAGGGTGCTGAGAAGGCTGGTTTATGGAAGACTGCTCTTGCAGAGGACCCAGGCTTAATTTCCAGCACCCACACAGTGGCTCACAGTCATCTGTAACTCCGGTCCCAGGAGATCCAGTGTCCTCTTCTGACCTCTGAGGGCACTGAATGCACATGACGCACAGATGATAGATGCAGGCAAAACACCCAGACATATAAAAACAGATACTAAAAAAATTTTTAAATGATTAAAAATATTAATGATGAACGATACAACCTAGTGGTAGAACACTTGTCTAGTATACTGAGGCCCTGAGTCTGATCCCGAGCACAAGTAATAATAGTAATGATTATTGTAATTATATTTGTTGTGATAATTATTATAATGATGGTCATTATACTATTGGGTTTTAGACTCTGCTCCTTGACTGTTTCCCGACAGACACAGGAAGTCCTTTAGCATCCCTCCTGTTCCCAGTATCTCTCCTCTCGGTCTCCGACTCTGCATACACGGCGCACGGCTCATTCCTCTGTGACGTCATCACAAGTGCGCAGCTTGCACCCAGTGCGGGAGCAGATGTGCTCAGAGCAGATGAGCGCTCTGTTTACCTGGGTGGATCACAGCCTCCCAGAGAGCAAGTGCCCACTCTTCTTTTTCCATATGCCCAAATAATAACTAACGTTGCAGTGACCCCTCAAAAACTATGCCCATTTTTTAATCCATTCATCTGTTGATGGACGTCTTTGCCATCATGAATACAGAAGCAATAAACATAGATGTTCATGTGCCTCTGTGGTAGAATATGTAGTCCTTTGGTTGTATGCCCAGAGGTGGTATATCATGAAATTTACAGGAAAATGGATGGATCTGGAGAGTATAATAATGAGTGAGGTGATCCAATCTTTTTTCCCCCTGGTTCTTTGAGACAGGGTTTTTCAGTGTAGCTCTGGCTGTCCTGGAACTTGCTCTGTAGACCAGGCTGGCATCAAACTCAGAGATCCACCTGCCTCTGCCTTCTCAGTGCTGGGATTAAAGGTGAGTACCACCATCACCACTACCCAGTGAGGTCACTGAATCTTAAGAAGATGAGAATCACATGCTTTCCCTCACATGCAATGTTAGCCTATGATGCATGTATGTATATAACATGTATATATGAAAACAGGCATGAGTGTGGATAAAGTCTAAACATCAAGAAAGAAGACCAAGGGGGCTGGAGAGATGGTTCAGTGGCTAAGAGCATTGCCTACTCTTCCAAAGGTCCTGAGTTCAATTCCCAGCAACCACAAGGTGGCTCACAACCATCTGTAATGGGGTCTGGTGCCCTCTTCTGGCCTGCAGGCATACACACAGACAGAATATTGTCTACATAATAAATAAATAAATAAATATTTAAAAAAAGAAAGGAGACCAAGAAAGCAATACAGGTGATGAGCAAGGATGGGGGTAGACAAAAGAGCATGCATGCTGACAGACGCAGCTCCTCATGGAGTTACTACAGGAGGCAGTGCAGGAAGAACGGTGTGTGTGTGGGGGGGTGTTTCTTGTCACATAGAGGTTGAAGGAAGGCTGTATGCTGGGGACTTCTAGAAAGGGATAGAGGCCTAGAGAGCAAGAGGCAACCGTTTCTGGGAAGATACACAGTAAATACCGAAAAGCAGAAGCCAGTGTATGGTTGGGAGTGCTGAGTGGTAGCCCTGAGGCTCCTGGGTTCCCTGGTTTGTGGCTCCCTCAGGCCTTGAAGCAGGCATCTGCCCCCTGAGGAATGCAGTAGAGGACATACCGTTCAAGTTAAAATGGATGGTGGTGCACACCTTTAATCCCAGCACTTGGGAGGTGGATGCAGGAGAATTTCTGTGAGTTGGAGGTTAGTCTGGTCTATAGAGTGAGTTCTAGCACAGCCAGGACTGTGACACAGAGAAACCCTGTCTCGAAAAACCACACACACACACACACACACACACACACACGCGCGCGCGCGCGCGCAAACAGAAAATCAAGTTAAAGTAGCATTGACACAGGAGGGTGTGATGTCATGCTAGCACCATCCATCTCCTACAAAGGCAGATGCTGAGACCTCAACGGTGTAGACTATCCACACCACGTTAGCAGAGGGCTGATAGACCCAGTTTCTCTGCCAAGGTTGGCTGAGGTAGGATGGAAACAGAAGGAGGAAAGGCGGTGCTTTTAAATAGTGTACCCACAAACTGTTCTTCAAATCCGGGTGGGTTACATAGCTGACTTCCTGCCCAAGCCTTAATGCCCTTGTATATTAAACAGAGTTGACATCAGTAGCTGATTTTATATGGGATCTGGCGCAGCCCACACCGTGGGCAACAGCACACAGCTAAGAGAAGGCACCCCTTGAACATGACGAGTGTACGTCTGAACTAAAGTCTCCCGTTAACTCCCAAGTCTTTCCCAGCATGTGGTCCTGCTGGGTCCCTTATCTACCAACTGTAGGTGATGAGCGCAAAGGGCCGCCCTGGGCATGGGCTGGACACTCAGCCCTTCACAGCACATGGCACAGCGGTGCTCAGCTTCAGCACAGAGCTGTCTAGGTTCGGGTGTCCTCGTGGAGGTGGGGGTGATGGCAGGTGAGGCTGGCCATCAGGGAGGCTCTGTGGTTCTTTCTCACCGTCATGGCATACACTGACCATCAGGCGTTTTCGGGAAGATGCTCTCTGAGGTAAGGTGGAGTTAGGTAGAGAGCAGGCTCCCAGAATTCCCTGCCTGATGCAGAATCGTCCTAGCTCAGGTTATTCATGGGTATCTCCTAGCTAAGGATACTGTCTAAATTACATATTGCCCAGGCTTTAAGTTCTGGACATAGATGAACAATAGGCAATAATAAAACATGAAAAATACCAAATTATCACATCAGTTACTATGAATTATTCAAAATTAAAATTGTGCCACATCAGGTTGGAGGGATGAATCAGCAGTGACAAGCACTGGCTGCTCTTCCAGAGGTCCTGCGTTCAATTCCCAGTACCCACATGGCGGCTCTACACCACCTATAACTGTCTGTAGTCCCATGGGCTCTGACTCCCTCTTCTGGTGTGCAGACATGCATGCAGACAAAACACCCATAAACATAAATACATACATTAACTAAAAAAAAGAAACTTAAGTCTGTAAAAAAAAATTCTGCGACATCTTTGCAAGGACAGATTCTTAATGTGAACCACTGTGACCAGGGTTAACAGGAATGACACTGAACTTAAATTCTTATTATATGACCAAAATTAATCCCAGAGATATCCATCCCCAAGAGTTTTAAACAACTTAAAATAGTCACTTCTGTCAGCATAGTCTAATTATTACCATAGTCAAATTACTTCTACAATGAAAATACATTTAATTAGTTCAGCTTTGAGAGTCTTCAGGAGACAACCCAAAGAAATCACAAATTTTGGGTCAGCCTGAGAGACGACAAAGCTTCAGGCATTCTTGGCAGGGTGGCAGACTAACCCTGAACCTTCTTTCTTTGATATTTTTCTCAGTAAGAAAATCTGGGTTCACCTTGGTGGGAGACAGAGCTTCCTCTCTCAGCTTCGCCTCCTAGATGCTCTCAGAGTCTGGAAGTCTTTTTCTCGTGGGTCCCCCCGCACCCTGTGACTGGAAGGGCCGTACAGGCATCAGGTGTCCAGCAGCTGGAAAGGGGAGGCACTAAGAGCAAGGCCTGCAGCTGGTGACCCCATCAAATCAGGCTTAAAGAAGACTCGGCTCTATTCCAGGGATGGGGGAGGATGACGGAAGCAGGAAAATTACGACCTTAAATCTTATGCTTTCTGGCCCATCCAAAGCCTCTGTGCAGCTCTTAGATACAACTCTGACTGCCCCTGGATTTTAAAAGCCAAGTGATGGCGTTTCAGAGGGAAATCACGTTTCTCACAGCTGAACCTTCCGATCCACGACAGGACGGTTTGAAAACACGTCCTCAGAAAGCACTCTATTTATTTTATTTTTTTTAATATTTACTATTTTTTAAAATGTGTGTGTGCCTGTGTGTGCAGATGCCTACAGAAGCCAGAAAAGGATGTCCAATCCCCTGGAGCCAGGGTTACAGGCAATCGCTGTAACCCTAGGTGCTGGGAACTGAACTTGTGACCTCTGGTAGAGCAGCGAATTCTCTCAACCTCCCAGCCATCTCTCCAACTATGCGTTTTATTTTTATAATCTGAGAACACTTGAGAGTTTTAAAGGCAAAGTCTAGTTAAGTCAAAGAATTGTGACAGAAACGCCACTCATAGGTAATACCTAACCAAACTGGACTCATGCAATTATACAAAACTTGTACATAAGCATTCTCGGTAGCGTCGCTCATAACAACCAAAGCAAAGAGGGCACAGCAGTACCATGCATATTACTCGGTCACCGGAGATACAAGACTCACAGTTCATATTCTGACCGCAAACTAAGTGGAAGTACCCAGACATAAAATCACATATGGCGTACCCCATTCTTACTAACTCCCTGGATAGAAAACAGAAAGACAGTAGCGGCTTCCATGGGAGAAAGGGAGGAAATGGGAACAGCTAGGTGAGGGCTTTCTTTTTGGGGAAAATGAAGATGTTCTAGACTTAGTGGTGAGGACTCACCTTTGTAACTATACTGAAAACCAAGGGTGAGTTATGGCTGTGAAAGATCTCAGTTTTAACAGAGAAGTTCAGTTCTGCAATGCTACAAACAAGCAGACAGGAATTTATGGCTAACCTATTGCATGTTGAATGCTGTAGGCAAGTCATTTAAGCCATCTTTATCTGCCTTGTTTCCTCCTCTGCAAAACAGGAACGATAACAAGAGAATTATTTGTACAGGTACTGTGAGACCAAATAAGAAAGCAAAATGTTTGTCACAAAGGTGACATACAGAAAAGTTCCCAATAAAGTCAATGTGAGAGAAACAATAGGAACTATATTCAGTCAATGTACCTTCCAACCTTCCTGGGATAGTCTGATCATCTCCACGAATTCTACCAGACTCAATAAAACAAATGATTTTCTTCTTCTTCTTTCTTTTTCTTGGTTTGTCGAGACAGAGTTTCTCAGTGTAACTTTGGAGCCTGTCTTGGGAATCGCTCTGTATACCAAGCTATACGTGTGTGTGTGTGTGTGTGTGTATTCTGTAGAATATAATATTCTATAAAGAGTTAAGCTGGGCAGGCTTGGATCAAACAAGGAAAATACTTGTCTTGAGGAAAAAACATCCACAAGCAATGCAATGCCAGCCATTACTGAGAAGGAGACAACCAGGGGTGCTCCCACAGCCCCAAGGCTAAGCTCCTAGGTCTTGTCACTTAGATACCTGGGAACAAGGCTTCCCACACTCCACCAGCTGCTCAAAAGCAGGTGACACCAGGGTGGCAGGTCAGAGAAGAGGCCCATCCACCACACCTTGACTCCATCCAGCACCTAGCAGGAGAAAGGTGAGGGGTTCCCTACCTGCATGGTTTGACTCCTGCAGGCCAAGCACTGTGTCCAGCGCTTACCTCAGCCTGTGGCGGGAACACATTATAGGTAAGCCCCAAATGACCCTTGTAATGACCTCTCTAGAAGTTTTCTTAAAAGCAGTATCTCAGTCATCAATCTTGCAATTGTCCAGGACAAGAGGAAACCTGCCTACAGGCATGCTCCTCTTCAGCCTGTAGGGCTGCCAAGCACAGTGAGTCCCGCCCAGTTACAGGAACTTCCTGCATTTGCCTTGTTCCTTTTAGCTACTGCTGCTACAGCTGCTGACTAGCAGAACTGTGAAGCCTTGTGCCTGGAATGGAGCCTCACCTGACATGAAATTCTCTGATGATGTGGGATTTCCCCTCTGTATGCTGTGAATATGTTTTATTACCATTGGCTAATAAAGAAGCTGCTTCACCTATGGCAGAGCAGAATAAAGCCAGGCAGGAAAGCTGAACAGGGTTAAAGAGAGAGAGTAGGCAGAGTCAGGGAGACATCATGTAGTTGCTGAAGGAGAAGGACAGGATGCCTTTCCTGGAGATCGTAAATAATTTTGGGTTTTCAGAGATTATCCAAGCAGTAACAATTACATTTTTGAGGTTGAAAAATCTTTTGCTGTCGTACTTTGCACAGAGTAGACATTCAAGCTGTTGCCAGAGCCTCTAGCAAAGTACAGGACAAAGACCTTCGGGGATGGCAGAAGGACCGGTGTCCTGTACCATCGCCTCCTCAACTCACGAGATCAAACATTGAGTGATCAAGTTCATATTTCCAGCGGTGTTTCTCAGTCAAGAAGCATGGAGATGAATGTGGGCAGAAACCCAGAGGCAGGAGCTGATGAGGAGGGCATGGGCTGGGCCTCCCATTGACTACTGAATGAGAAAATGCTTAACAGTGGATCTCAAGAAGGCATTTCCTCCACTGAGGCTCCTTCCTCTGACAACTCCAGCTTGTGTCAAGTTGACTCACAAAACCACATGGTACACTAAGGGACCTTTGCAATGGTCATCAGCAGGTGATCCTACAAGAAGAGAACCAGCTGCTAAGAGCTGTCCTTTGACCTTCACACACAGGAGGAGGAAGTGGGAGGAAGTAGAGGAAGAAAACCCAGCAACAGCAGCACCTGGATTCTATTCGCCTCCTACCGGAAGCAGGTTCACTGCTGATGCTTGCCACCCCAGGGGAGGATTGCATACATCTCACGCCAGCATGCCGGACAAAGTCAATTTCTATTATGTCTACAAATCCAAGGAGACAAAACACATACCTCCTGGAGGCTGTCCATTCCTGCCTTGCCCTTTCATAATCATCATCATCATTTTTAATCTGTTACATTTTGCAGTATTTGTAAAACATGGTACTAGAAATATAGAAACAAGTCGAATGATGGTGGGGCACGCCTTTAATTTCAGCACTCAGGCGGCAGAGACAGGAGGATCTCTGTGAGTTCAAAGCCAGCCCGGTCTACAGAGTGAGTTCCAGGACAGGCTCCAAAGCTACAGAGAAACCCTATCTGAAAAATACAAAACAATGCCAAGTTTCAAATTTTCATTCAGATTCAAAACTTATAAAAGAATAAGAATGTCCCCCACAGGCTCACATTTTTGAATGCCTAGGGAGTGGCCTATTTGTTGGAGTAGGTGAGACCTTGTTGGAGAAGTGTGTCACTGGGTACGGGGCTTTGACGTTTTAAGGACCCAAGCCAGACCCAGTGGCTCTTTCTCTTCCTGCTGCCTGGAGATCCACACATAGAACTCTCAATTTCTCCAGCACCATGTCTGTCTGCATGCAGCCTGCTCCCTGCCAAGATGATAGTGGATTAAACCTCTGAAATTGTAAGCCAGACTCAAATTCATGCTTTCCTTCAAAGAGTTGCTGTGGTCATGACACCTGTGGTGGTCTGAATAGAACTGACTCTCATAGGCTCCTGTATCTGAATGCTTGGTCATTAGGAAATGGTGCTACTTGACAAGTATTAGGAGGTGTGACCTTATTGGAGGAAGTGCAACAATGGGGGTTGGCTTTGGGATTTTGATAACTCAAGCCAGCCTAGTGTCTCTCTTCCTATACCTTTCAATCCAATCTCAACTACCTCTTCAGCAAGCACCATGTCTGTCTGCCTGACACTATGCTTCCTACTATGACAATAATGGACCAAATCTCTGAACTATAAGCCAGCCTTCAATTAAATATTTTCTTCTAAAATTGGTCACAATCATGGTGTCTCTTCACAACAATAGAAACCCCAATTAAAACAGAACTTGGTATAAGGAGTGGGGTGTTTCTGCGACAGGCCTGATCATGCTGCTTGTTGGCAGAATGTGGACTTTGGATTAAAAAAGAATTTTTTTAAAAAAATTTAAAAAAACATGCTTTAAGTGGGGCTTAATGGGCCATGATAGCAGGAACATGGAAGACAGTAGTGTTGAGGGAGATTTGAACTGTGGGGGCCTGACCCAAGAAGTTTCAGAAGAGAAGAATATTAACATATAGCCTACAGGCAATTCTTGTAATATATTGGTGAAAAAGGTGGCTGCTTTCTGCCCTTGTCCAAAAAACCTGCCTGAACTAAATTGAAGACTTATGGATTAATATCTTTGACAGAGATTTTCAGACAGCCTAGTATTAACTGTTGCTTATTAGTGGCCACACTCATGCAGATCTATAAGGAAAGGGGACAAGATGAGCAAGGAAAAGTATCAAATGTACAATTTGAGGAGAAAAGGAGCACCAAGAAGTGTAATGGGGTCAAGTCAAATTCCCAAGGAGATAAAAGTTTAAAGAAAAACTTGATGCTGGGGGGGGAGATGGCTCAGTGGTTAAGAGCATTGCCTGCTCTTCCAAAGGTCCTGAGTTCAATTCCCGGCAACCGCATGGTGGCTCACAACCATCTGTAATGAGGTTTGGTGCCCTCTTCTGGCCTGCAGACATACACACAGACAGAATATTGTATACATAATAAATAAAAAATAAATAAATAAATAAATAAAAATAAAAAAGAAGAGTGCACGTTTTTAAAAAAAAAAAAACTTGATGCTAAATGTAATAAAGAGACTGGTGACCTCATGGCAATACGCTACCCAGCTAAGCTTCCAACTTGTAAAAATGAATTAAAGAAAAGTTTAGGTGTGGATGTGATGGCACATACCTTTAATTCTAGTACTCAGGAAGTAGAAAACAGGCAGATTTCTGAGTTCAAGGCTAGCCTGGTCTACAGATCGAGTTCTAGGACTGCCGATCTTAGGCAGTGAAGAAAACCATCAAAAACTGAAAGCTGATATAAATGTATTTGAACAAGGGGGTCATGTTCCAGCCCTGCAAGCAGCAGTGCAAACAGCAGAACATGGAAGCTTAGGTCACATGGTTCTGGTTTTAGAGTTAAGGACAGAATAAAAGGGTTATGGAATCTCCCTGTCTGTGACTAAGGAAACACACTGAGGTTAGGGGTATCCCTGCATGGAGGCCTAAAGAGGCCATTGTATGAAACCATGAAGGATGAAGCTTGGATTGCCTTTGAGATCCTAAGACGTTGGGGATGCCAAAGTCATGGGATGTCCGCTAAGGAAAGCTGCCAACAGGGTGTGGAAAAAACCTAAGAGAGAGAGAGAGAGAGAAGTGTGTTGCAGTCAACAAAGTTGCAAGGAGTTGGAGATCTGAAGAGTGTTTTAACTTCAGACATGGAGGTGCAATTTGGAGTTTGCCCAGCTGGTTTTCTGTCTTGTTTCAGTACAGTATTTCCTCAGAATTAGAGTAAGAGATTGCCATGAATCTCTGAAGAGACTTTAAACTTTGAATGTTTAAACAGTGTTGGGACTGTGATAGACTATGGGGACTTTTGAAGTTGGACTGAATGTATTTTGTATTATGATATGGCTATAAGTCTATGGGAGCCAGGGAGTGGACTATGGTGGTTTGAATAGGAATGGCTCCCGTAGGCTCATATATTTGAATGCTAGGTCATAAGGAGTGGTACTACTTGAGAAGGATTAGGAGGTGTGGCCTTGTCGGAGTAGATGTGATCTTGTTGAAGGAAGGTTGTCACTAGCAGTGGGCTTTGAGGTTTTGAAAGCTCAAGCCAGGCCCAGTGTCTCTCTCTTCCTGCTGACTTCCAATCCAGATGTAGAACTATCAGCTCCTTCTCCAGCACCACATCTGCCTGCATGCTTCCATGCTTCCCATCATGATGAAAATGGACTGAACCTCTAAACTGTAAGTGAGCCCTGATTAAATGTTTTCCTTCATAAGAGTTGCCATGGTCATGGTGTCTCTCCACAGCAACAGAACATTGACTAACACATATACCTACGCATTTAAAACTTATATGCAGGCAATTAAGGGCAATTTGTTATTATACAGCTTCTTGCCATTCAAATTCATAATGGAAGTTGTAATTTGAAGATGAAGCAGTAATTACTCATCTTAACAGGTAACAAACATGTACTTTGAGGGGACACCTTATCACTGTTTAAAGTTGTTTCTTTGTTGTTTGCTTTATTTTTGAGACACGAACTCACTATGTAGCCCTGGCAGGTATAGAACTCATTTAAATAGACCAGGTTGGGCACAAACTCACTGGCATTTGCCTGCCTTTTCCATCCTAAATGCTAGAATTAAGGCCATGTACCACCATGCCCAGCAAGGCTTACATTATTTAGTGAGTAAGTAGGGCATACATTACCTATGACACAGCTAAGTCAATAATGGTTAGTGCAACAGAGGGTTCATAGAAAACATGCACAGGGCTTACTTTAAGTAGTTCTCAGTTTTAAAATATAGATTCCTCATAGTATTTTCCTGGATATTCCATCAAATATAGATCATATTGCAATTTCTGCCTTTCTTATCATCACAATAATATCTAGAATATGCTTTAAGATTCCCCATTCTTCCCCTTCTACTGTTTCCTCCCTATTTTATTAACCCAGACTGAAGCTGCTGCATAGCTATCCAGCTTTGAATGGTCCTGTTCTCCCCGACCCCAAGCAGATTAAGTCTCCTGTAATCAAGCTAAGCACTTCAGTCATTACCAGATTCACTCAGCATCTAATGAATGAGATTAGCTACAGAGGCACCAATACCAATATCAGCATCTGTAAAATATCAATGCCTAAACTCTGCAGCCTTGTAGGGATAGGGCTCCATCTGGAGAAAATAGAAAGTTTTATCTGGGCAAGCATGAGGACTTGGGTTCAAACTCCAGAACCTGCATAAACCTGGACACCATAGCTCATTTCTATAATCTTAGCATTCTCATAACGAGCTAGGAGAACGATCATGGACCAGCTAACCTGGAGTATGCAGTGTGAAAAAAATAAACAGACTCTGCCTCAAACATGGTGGAAAGTAAGACTGACACACTGAGCTTATCCTGACCTACACACACACACACACACACACACACACACGCACACGCACACGCACACAGAGATACATGCATCCAGACTCACACAGAGAATACATATATCATACACACATATACAAAATACAATCAATACACAGTTATCTCCTCCCGAGTGCACAACACAGCTTGCATGGAAAGGTCTGCAGCGGAGCTTTGCAAGAACTCCACAAGATGACCAGCGATGGCAGTAGCACAGCACACTCAAGCCCTTTGCAGTTTCCTACTGCGTCACTGAGAAGAGCAGCTGGGACAGCACAAAGGGGCAGAGACAGCAGCCCAGACTGAGGTCTAACATTCACACAGCTTTTCCTGGTGGACATGGATTGTGGGTGAGTCTCCCTTTAGTCCTCCCCACAACCCAAGGCTAGCCACATCACACCTGCATCTCCAGCTAAAACCTGCTGTCAGGCCACCGCCTAAGCACAGCAGGTGGGTACAAGGGAGCAGTCACTGTGGGTCCTTTGCGTCCCTAGTCAGGGAGTCAGCTTCCTCTGTTGGATCACAGGTAGGCAAACTCTCTAGTAGTCTCGCAGGTAAAACCGCGCTTGACTGAGATCCCATCTGTGGAAGGAAGCGCTAACCTCATCATTGTTGTCAGGGCTACTGAAGCAGGAAAAGTGTCCTGTGTATTCTAGGCTGGGCACAGGGTGGAGTTCATGCAAATGGCCATCTATACACGACACGACAGCCATCAGTAAAAACAAAACACAAAGTCTACTGCACTGATCTTTGCGGGGGTGTATGCATACTGAGCTTTTTTTTTTGTATTTTTAAATTCTCCCCTCCCCACACACATAATATTTTTATTAATGATTTGGGAATTTCACACACTGCACCGTGATCCCACTTGATTCCAATTCCTCCCAGGTCCACCCTCCCACCCTTGCACCCTCCCCCAAAAAGAAAAAAAAATACACCAAGTCCAATTTGTGTTGTCCATATACTTACTGGAGCATGGTCAACCTCCCAGCGGTCAGCCCTGAAAGATCACCGAGTTTTTTCCCAGGCTTGCCGTCAGAAGCCATCAACTGTGAAGAGCTACACTCCAGCATCTTTATCTTGACTTTTAAGGACTCTCTTCAAAAGCTTCCCATCTCGATCATCTGGATTGTTTCTTTTGGGCGGGGGCTGTCATAGATGCCTTTAATATCTCTCATTCTCAGTTTATGAATCTGTACCCACTGATACCACAGCGAAAGGAGCTTTCTTGCCCATAGCAGCTGGCAGCAACACGGATTATAGACTCCCACACAGCCTCTGGCAGCAGCACAGACCACAGACCTCAGACCACAGACCTCAGACCTCACCATGACCTCTGGTGGCTGCATGGACCATGGGCAGCACACAGCACATCAACAAGTCCTATAGGGGCAACAGAGACCATGGACACCACCATGACCACCAGAAACATCATGGACCATGGAGGTCTTTCTTAATCCAGAAAATTAATGTGTCTTCATCTCGGATATCTTGTTGTTGCTCGGAGTCAGGGTGACCGTGTGGTTGGGCAGCAGCCTGCTGCACCCCACCCTGCCAGCCCTACTCACCAACAACTACTCCTTTGTCCGCCACAGCCACGCTCCCATTTGTCACAGCCACTGTGTCTCTCGTTCTGCTTCTCTCTCTCTGTACAACACTTCGTTCAGCCGTTCATCTTTGCATCTCTCTATCACACATTGGTTTATGAAGTCGGCATTGCAAACTGCTATGTGCCACACAGTATATTAATTTTCCCAAATGGTTTTACATGCAGATAATCTGGCTCAAGTTTTCTGAAGCACCATAAACTCTGGACTATTGTTCAGATTCCTCTTCGATATCTTGTTGTTGCCCAGATCTTGCAGGTGGGCAGCGTATCTGGGGGCAGGATCCGTACAAACTCCAGACCGCTGCGTACCTCCCTGCCCTCAGCACCAGCCACCTTGGGCACCACTGTCATGCTTGCAGCCTGAGGGCAGTGTCATGGCCCCTTCCACTCTGGGTTGAGTTCTTATTCATTTTACTCGTTTTTTCTTTAAAAAAAAATTTAAATGATGCTTTTTATTTATGTGTACTGATGTTTTGCTTGCATGTATATCTATATGAGGGTGTCAGAACTAGAGTTACAGACAGTTGTGAGCTGCCATGTGGGTGTTGAGAATTGAACCAGGGTCCTCTGGAAGAGCAACTGACCTCTGAGTCATCTCTCCAGCCCTATTTTGCTCTTCTTATCTGCGGTGTCAAAATACCATGGTCAGAGAGAATACAGTCTATAGTGTCAAGATCTTCAGACCAAGTATTTTCCCAGAGCAGTTAGCCCTTGGATATTCTTTAAACATTTTTAAAATGTATTTTATGTGGATGCATGTGTGTCTGCATAAACTATGTATATGTACCTGGCTGAGTCATGTATGTGTGTCTGCATGAGTCATGTATGTGTGTCTGCATGAGTCATGTATATGTGTCTGCATGAGTTTAAGTGCACACTGGTGTATGTAGGTGACCATGGGGAGAACTGAGGGCATCACATCCCCTGGAAGTGGAATCTTCAGAAGTTGTGAGCAGTCAGACGCAGGTACTGAAAAACAAACTTGGGTCCTCTGCAGGAGCAGTAAGTGTTCTTAACAGCTAAGTCATCTCTACAGCCCAAATCTTGGATATTCTATCTGGTTTTATGCTGTAGACATTTGGGGCTTATGACTTATAAACACCTAATGAAAGCCAAAGGTTTACAATCCATCCCCACTTCTTAAATCAGGATGCCCTCAGGCCTCAGGAAGAAATTTAGCTTTCAATACTTACACTGCAATGAAGTTAATCATTAGGAAGTTTTAAATATACATTTGGTTTTAATGAACTTTATTAAGGTAGTGTTTGGGGAACTGTACTCTTGTTTAATTGTTTAAGACTGTGAATGTCTTAGTCTCTTTTCCCTAAAGAAGCTGCATGCCCCACTTAGCAGGCTGGAGTCCAAAGAGTCTCACTAAAGTCACCCAGGATCAACAAGGCCTGTCCTCCTGCCTGCCGAGAGTGTAGCACAAGCTCACCAAGAGGAGTGGGTGGGGTGGCGATGGGGACCCTTCTCACCTCTCCACCCTCCTGTGACCTGAGCAGGCCTTTGTGGCTCAGATGCTCCTGTCCCTGTTCCACTTGGGCTTCCTTTTTACATGCTTAGATGCAGTCTACTCCACTCAGCCCCAGGTCTGAAGAGACAGACAGACAGACAGACAGACAGACGCAGACAGCAGAAAGCCTGTGCACGTTCACACTGCATCTAGTGTATCCTGACGAACGCCCAGGCAGCACACTTTCAAACATCTGTCAAGAGGATGAGATGGTGAGAGAAGAATGCAAAAATGGGACCCAAAGACCGATGTGGACGATCACCCTAGTTATCAAAATCACTTAACACAAGCACTGACCTGGCGAAAGCAAAAAATGTTGTTCCCTCCACTCTTAAGAGAGGGAACACATTTGCCTTTGCCTGCTGTGAATGTGTCGGTGATGTTGGGCCTCATCACAGGAAGCAAGTGACCTAGATTGCTTCTCTGTCTGCAAGAAAACACTGACCAAAAGCAACTTCAGGAGGAAAGGGCTGATTACATCTTACAGGCCACAGTCCGTCACTGAGATGTCAAGGCAGGAACTCAAGGCAGAAACTGAAACAGACCATGGAAGAACGCTGCTTACTGGCTGGCTTCTAGGTTCATATCCAGCCCCTTTTCTTTCTTTTATTTATTTTATATGTATAGACAATTTGTCTGAGTATATCTGTGAACCACACCCATCCAAGCCTGATCCTTGAGGAGGACAGAAGAGGGTATCAGATGAATCTCCTGGGACCAGAGTTATAAACAGTTGTGAGTGGCTATGGGTGCTAGGAATGGAACCCAGGTCCTCTAGAAGAGCAGTCAGCACTCTTAACCACTGAGCCATGTCTTCATGTTTCAACTTTCTTTTTTTGAGACAAGTTCTCACCATGTAGCCTTGCTGGCATGGAACTCATTGAGATCTGCCTGTAACTGCCCCTCGAGTGCTGGGGGCGCTGGGATAAAGGCCCGTGCCAAGCCTGGTTCAGTTACCTTTCTTGTGTCTCCCAGGACCACTTGTCCAGGGGTAGCACAGTTGGCTGGACCCTCCTACATCAGTCAGCAATTACGGAAATTCCCTATACACATTCCTACAGGCTAATCTGATGGAGGCAAGTCCTCACCTCTTCCCAGGTGTATCAAGTTGGCAACCAAGATTAGCCCTCATGGTAAACCTCTATTGAGCAACACCCACCCACTTACTATCCTCTGTGTCTCTTCTTCAAGCTAAGAAAAGCCCTCTTTCCACAAGTAGGCAGGATTTTTGTTTTGTTTTGTTTTTGGTGACAAGAGCAACAATCAACAAGGGTCCTCACTCTCACCTCTCCTTTGGATGTCAGGGTGACAACCAGAATTAACTCAGTGGCCAGAGACAAGTCAGCCATGACACTGCCTGATTGTCTTTACAAATTAAACTCTTCCTAGCACTCACATTGAGCCTCACCATTAACACGTGACTTGGGACAAGAGAAGATGGCCTTCCATTATCTGGTATCAGCTTTGTAATGTGATACAATGCGGTAGTCACTTAGACTTTTATCATCATGGCCTTCTGGATGAAGAGCTGACTCCAAGTCATCCTTGGAGAGAGGAGTCTTAAAACAGACACCTTCTGTAGGTGGAGAGGTGCCTAGCATGTGTGAGGCCTTGGGGGCAATCCTCTGTACTACAAGAAAGAGAGAAAATGAAAAGCAACTTTTAAATGTTATACATAAACAGAACAAAGATTATTCACAATATCCACCTGAGTCATCAACAAAATAAAAAGCAGTGTTTCCAAGTGAAGTCAAATACAGTGAGCCGTTAGGCCCTGGAGTGATGGTTCAGGGGTTAAAAGCACTGCTGTTCTTACAGAGTGTGGGGGCTCACAGAAGTGGGTCTGCTCCACCTTGACTGAGGTCCGGGAGTTTAAGCCTACACTTGCTCCTTTGAATATATAACAGGAGGTTTGACTCAGGGAGTGGCAGCTTATGGGATGCTTGGCCTAAGGCATGGTTGCTACATGTCTTACCTAAACAACAGAAAGCTTAACTCAGGATAGAGCTGCTTGATGTTCCAGGTATTGAAGCAGGTAATTGCTCTGTTTGTCCTTTGCGTCATGGTAAAGTAGTCTTTTGCCTTCTTCCCCAAGTTTTGGATTGGGGTATGTAAGCATATGAAAAATAAACATGGGCAAATTCAGGATTCACTACCCTCCTGGTTCTATCCTATGTCTCTGTATTTCTTTCATATCTATGTTCCTCCTATCTAATAGTCCTAATCCACACACCCCTACCCTAGAACATGTGAACCCCAGCAAGGCTGGACCCTGACAGATGGCACCCAACGCAGGGTCACAAAAACAGAGGCCCCAAATTGGGTTCTCAGCACCATGTCAGGTTGCTCAAAACCGCCATTGGTGCGGGACAATGGTTTATATTCTGTCAATCATATTTTAAATAAATGCTGATTGGAAGTAGCCTGGAAAACTATGCCCACATTCTCAAAAAATGGACTATGCAAAGGAGGACTGAACTAGGAGAGTATGTCAAGAAAGCCTTCCCTTGACGTGTAGAACCCAGGTTCACAAGTGATTCTTGATCAACCGGGAAACAACAACAACAAAAGCCCTCATTAAGCTGGGGAGCCTGGCCCTGAACAGGGAGCTGTGAGTGGGAGATGTGTTATGCAAGGGATGAAGAGAGCGTTCTGGTGATGCATATCTGAGGGGACCAATCCTGCCTGGGAGATCAGGGGATACCCTTTCCGGAAGGGGGATGTCAGCTAATAAGTGATTAAACACGAACAGACCAGAAAAGGGGGCGCTCCAGATGGAGTCAACTCGTGTGCAAAGGGCCAGAGTTCAAAGGTAGTATAGCTCGCTGGGAAGGCTAGAGGGTGGCTAGAAGGACAGGTGGAGAAAGGCTTAGCTGTTCTTCCAGACAGAACATATTCACTTGCCCCTGTCTTCCATTCTGTTGATTCCGGCATCTCCTTTCCTCAGCCTGACTGTGGCATAACTGTGAAAGCAGAAGCTAAGAAAAGGAACAGACCAGTACACTGGCTAGTGTCCCAGACAGGAGGCAAGCCTCCCGCTCCAGAAGATGGGTGCATCTCTCAGGCCAAGGGGCCGTCCTTGCCTCCCATAGCCACGCAGTTCTCTCTAGGATGTGCAACTGCAAAGGTTTGTCCTGAATCCTTCATTTAGAATTCCTAAGGCGAACTGAGGATAACAATGCCCCCCATGGATGCCTAATACTGTATTCTGTGTATGCGTGCTTAAAAAAAAAAGTTTCTTTTTACAAAATATTTTTAATTCTGTGCATGCATATGTGTGTGTGTGTGATTGAGTGTGTGTGTGTGTGTGTGTGTCTGTCTGTCTGTCTGTGTGTCTGTGTGTGTCTGTGTGAGGCACATGAGCGGAGGTGTAGAAGGAGGCAAAAGGTGCTAAGACTCTGGAGCTGGAATTGCAGGCAGCTGTGAGCTGCCCCATGTGGGCGCTAGGAACTGAACTCAAATCTTCTGTAAGAACAGTATGTATTATTAATTGCTGAGCCATCTCTTCGGCCCCTCGACAGTGTGATTTTAACACTCAGATGTAGAAATGTGAGAAGCAGATTTACTAGATGCAACTCAGATTTTCATATGATGAGGCTGTTACCAGAACCTTCCTACCTCACACGCTAAGACTTTTGTATCAGTTTCTCTCGAATCGTCTCAACGCAAGCAAGCCCTCTTGGTCAGACACCCCTTCCTCTACTACTCCGACCTGGCTCCCTCCTGCTAGCCCTCACTGACTCTAGGTTGGAGCGCTGCCAGCGGTGACGGGCACTGTCTGGGAAAGTGGAGCTCCCAGTGCTGTGCCTCTGAAAGTAAACCAGGCTTCTGGACTTCCTGCTGTGAGGAGAGAGCATTTCACTTCAGTAAGCGCACCACAGAATCAGGCCAAACCTAAAGGGATCCCAAACAACTATTTACTTTCCCTTTCCTTAGTGATATTAAAATACTTGAGGGAGCTGGAGAGATGGGTCAGTGGCTACGGGCTTACTTAGGTTCTGTTCTCAGTACCCACATCAAGTGGTTCACAACTGCCTGTAACTCAAGCTCCTGGGGGATCTGCCACCTCTGGCTCCCACGGGCATCTGTACTCATATGTGTATAAACCACACAGAGATACAACAATTAAAAACAATTTAGAAATCTGAAAACCAAGATCCTTGGGATGGTTAATTTTGTGTGTCAACCTGACTAAGCTAAGGGGTATCCAGAGAATGGATGTGACATTATTTGTAGTTCCAGAAGAGATTAGCCTTTGAGGTTTTGCCCTGAGTACAGCGGAAGACCCTCCTCTATTTAGGTGGGCATCACCCAACCCCTCAACCCTCACTCTGAGCTCCAACTGGACAGGAAGACAGGGGAAGGTTGAAGGCTCTGTCCCACCATACTGGGAATTATCATCTCTGCTTTACATTTTCTTGCTTCCCAGGCCGTCAGACTTAAGCTAGACTTTCCACATGAGCTCTCAGGCTCTCCTTGGTCTGTTCTCCGGCCTGCTGTGGTAGATTGTTCCCCTTCTCAGTCTGTATAAACATGTCAGCCGTTCCCTTTCGAGTCTCCTAAGGCTATATGAGCATGCAGCTCCTAGGGATTTTGCTCCCCTGGGGAACCTGACTACTAAATGGTTCAGGAGCTTTAACTCCACACTCTGCTTGGAAAACGGTCAACAGAGCATCGGGAGTTCCCACCCCATCCTCTCTTCAGTAGTAGCCACGGTTGCAGTATGAGGAAGCACACTTCAGAGCTTGGAAACAGGACTGCTGAGGGCTGGCAACTCCTGTCATCCCCTCTTCCTTGAGGGGGGGGGGTTACAGATTACAAAAGGTTGGAGCACGGTTATACAATAATGGGGGACTCAAGCTCCTATTTCTGGTTCACGGATATATGATCATTGCGGTTCTAAATGTCAGAAACAAGGCAGTGGGGGAAAGTTGGGTGAGACGGGCAATTCAAACCACACAGGACAATGAAAAACTGAACCCATGGCAGCCAGAACACACACACACACACACACCGCTCAGAAGCAAAGCAGCCAACTGTGACCGTAAGAAGGAGCCACAGGGAGAACTCAAGGCACACAGAACAGCAACCTGGGGCTGAGCATCCGGAGAGCAGGCTGGAGGAAGACCAAGCAACTGAGAGTGTGGAAGGCCAGGACAAGCCGTTTCTAGGCAGGCAGCCAGAGCAGGGACTCTGAAGGACGGCGGCCTGTGGGTGCAAAGCCGAGCCGAGGGAACTGACCTGCCCTTCTGGGGAGGACTGTACAAGCCGGACTTCACTTGCTTTGAGTAAAAACCATACAACCCGACTACGTTTGCCAGCTAACCAATTCCACACAAGCTCATTTTATTGAAAGATATGCTTGGGGGCTGGAGAAATGGCTCAGCGGTTAAGAGCCATTTCTGCTCTTCCGGAGGACCCGGGTTCAATTCCCAGCACCCACATGGCAGCTCACAACTGTCTGAAAATCCAGTTCCAGGGGATCTGACGCCTTCACACCAATGCACATAAAAGATAAATAAATCATAAAAATTAATAAAAAAAATTAAAAAAAAAAGATATGCTTGACAGCCAAAAGGAACTACACCATTATCAGGCACCAGAGATTTATTCTAGGGTTATTCTAGGAGATCAGGTTACCAGCTCAGCCATAATGATTTATTAGTGCTGGAAATGCCAGCATAGTCACTCTGACATATTCCCGTCTCCATTCTCGGTACTCTGACTAGTTATGGCTCCTCACTGACCGCTGCCCACTACGGGGGAGCTTCTCTGAGGCGCCGCCACTTTTTTATTCTGCACCTATGTGTGCACAGCGCTACCCCTCAAAGTCCCTGCAGGGCCTCCAGCAATGAACTGGTCCAACAGTAGAGAAGGCCTTTGGAAATGCCTTTTCCATTTGACATCTCTGTGACAGTCTCTGGGGGCAAAGTATCTGTCCTTTGATACCCCGAGAGCCGGGCAGGCCAGGCCTCTCCTGCTGGTGCTAAGACGTAAATGAAATGAGGCTGTGACGGCTCCAATGTGTGACTGAGGAGATGGTTTTACTGCAGATGTGAGGGAGAGTACAGCCAAAGGCATCTGGAAGAATCTATGGGAGAAGAGAGCTGGGAAGAGCTGGAGGGGGAGCAAAGGACAGGGGACCAAGAGTCAAGAGTGGAGGATCAGAGAACACGTAGCCGAGATGACAGGTTTACACAGGGAAGAGAAGGTAGGAGAAAGGACATGAAACCCCTTGGCTGGAGAGGGTATGCCCGCCAGGGTGACTCTGTAACACATTCATGCTGAGAGCCTAGATGCCAGCACGTGCTTTGGGATGCTAATGGACACCAAGTTAGCCATGTGCCCGGAGTTTCACTGGGGCCTGACAAGAAGCAACTGGCCTTGAAGAGAAGAGGTGGGCACTGCCTAACGCAAACCTTCCGGCCACTAGAACCTGCAGCATGGTGGCTCCCACAGACAAGAACACAGCAGCAGACCACAGAGACACGCTGCCTCGTTCTCCCCTCTGCTGGCCAGGGCCCACCATCATCCTGTATCCCAGTCTGGAAACGTCTGGTGTGATGGAGAGTGTTTGACTGTCAGCTTGACAGGATGTAGACTCTCCTGGGAGACAGGCGTCTAGGCAAGTCTGTGAGGGATGAGAAGACCTGCCCACCATGGCCAGCAGAGGGGAGGTCTTCGTCCAGCAACAGCTCCGGGGCCTGATGAGTGAGTTCCCTGCATTCACCCCTGCATCAGCCATGGAGGGGTTTGCCTTGGGTGGGAACTGGAACTTGACCTGGCTTCTGACCTTCCTCAGCTATCACAGGGCTAATTGAGACCCACCCCCCAAGGACTCTTCCCAGGGGCAGGAGGGACTTGGAGGCTGCCCTGCTGCCTGGGGGTGGCAAAGGAGCCCATCTTCACAGGCCAGGGACTGAATGGGGTGCAGACTCATGAATCATGCTACAGCCTCAAACGAGAAGGATGGCACTGCCTACCACTGGGCACTAGGACTGGCCTAGGAGATCCTGTGCCACTGGGCACAGCTGCCATTGACAGGGGAATAGAGATGGATATTCATGTTGAAGGAGTGCGCTACACGCAGACCATCCCGGTCCAGGACTGGCTAGAGGCGTGGCAGTCTTCAGGGAGAAACAAAATTTGTTGTCAAGTGACCCCCAGTTAACTTTAGGCACGAGAGATACACACTGGGGGCTGGAGAGATGGCTCAGTGGTTAAGAGCATTGCCTGTTCTTCCAAAGGTCCTGAGTTCAATTCCCAGCAACCACATGGTGGCTCACAACCATCTGTAATGAGATCTGATGCCCTCTTCTGGCCTGCAGGCAGACACACAGACAGAATATTGTATACATAATAAAATATTTTAAAAAGTAAAAGGAAAAATAGATACACACTGTAAAGAATAGAATCTACACTTCACTTCTCTCCGGCCTTCAGTTTTTTCCCCACAGACAATGGCAGACTTTGAGACAGGCATGGTGCCTAGAACCAAGGAACTGACCTCACCACCCACCACCCCATCTCACGTGCCTTGCCCTGGCTAGTTACCGGGATCTAGATCTTCCTGGTTCTTCATACTCAAATAAGCTTTGAGTCTGTGTCACCTGCACCATAAGAAGCCCTCGTTTCTGCCCCTGGACAAATTTTAAATCCATCCAGGTTTTAGCTGAGCAAGTACCAGGACACAGGCCACGCATTCCAGCTCTCGGCAGACAACTCACCAGAAAATCTGGACAAACCACTCAAACTCTCTAGAACTCAGCTTTTGTTATCTGAAGAAAAAAAAAAAATCAAATGTGATGGCTTAAAATCCTCCTGTTTGCCCGTCAGTGGTGGCGAACACCTTTAATCCCAGCATTTGTGGGGCAGAGGCAAGTGGATCTCTGAGCTGGAGGCCAGTCTGGTCTACAGAGTGAGTTCCAGGACAACCAGGGCTCCACAGGAAAATCCTGTCTTGAGAAACAAACCATATGCGGCACAGCCTGTTCCAGCATCTGTGCAGGCAACTCCCTGCTGCTGCTGTGGGCTCTGCAGCAGACACAACTAGGCTAATGACACATTTGGAGCTGTCTTGGATGCTGCAGCAAGTGGTGCCAGCCAGGGAGAGGAACACGCACACTGGCTACAGGGAACTCTCGTCGGCCAGATGAGGGAACGCTCCCGGGAGAAATGTGCTTATACAGGTGGAAGAAAGGAGAGGAGGGGAAGAAAGAAAGGGAAAGGAACAAGTAGAGAAAGGATAAAGGAACCCATAGACGGTGGAGGAGTGCAATTCTAAGCATCAGCTGTAATGAATACGGGCCAAGTAGCCCCCAGAGATAGCCAAGTATGTGTCAGTACTTTGAGGGAGATTTTGCGACCCCCTGGAAGCAGGGTGAAAACGCTGCAGCTCCATCAGCTCCTAGATTATGTCTGGGAGACATGGCCCTGGTGTCCAGAAGAGGAGACACTAGGAATGGCCATGTGAGAAAGACTAGAAGAAGTCGGGGGATAGACAGGGCTGAAGAACATTTGCACTTTTGGATTACGGAGCCTTAGTTGTGATTCCGTGTATCCAACGCCACTAGCTAACGGGAGGGCAGACTTCGGGCAGATCTAGGTCTTGTCCCTCAGATCATGAAGGCTCAACCCCTTGTCCCATGGAAACAGGCACACAAGGGGCAGGGGAGGCACAGCACACGCATACCTGCAGCTTCCACAGCATCCCCAGGACCTGAGGGGATACCGAAAAGTTCCATTCATGAGTCAGGCTTGCCCTGACCTGCCTGATGCCTCGGATGCAGACACTGAGGAGAGTGAGGGTGGAGAACAGGCCACACAACCCAGGGAGAGATTGCGCCCCAGGTTTCCAGCAGGCCTTGTTTGGGCAGAAGACACTAACTGTGCCCCTATATGTGAGCAGCCTGAACCAAATGACCTGGAGCAAATGCTGTGCTGTCTGCACGGGTCTACGGCTCAGCATAGCCAAGGACTCATTTAGAGTGTCCTCAGCAGCAATGCCTGGCCTTCTTCTCATTGGACAAGCATGGCAAAATCATGACTCAAACCTGGGGATTACCTATCTTTCAAAACTGAACTTATAGAATTACATGAGGACCGGGCTCCATGTAATTTAACTTAGCCCATGATATTGTTATAATTGCAGACATGCTCCTGGGTACAAGGCATTATGAAGGGGTTGGTAACCAATTACACTTTCCTTTACAATCCTATCAACAATCAGCATCGCCACCTTGAGGGCCTGGGGACAGTGACCCACAGAAGGAGAAAGAACCTTGTTGATGACTGAGATTCAGCAGGATCCAGAAGAGTTGTATCCAGACTCTGTGGCCAGCACCTACAGAGCATGGCTCTCCCAACTGCCCTTAAGGAAGCTGTTCACCCCTTGGAAGCAGCTTGGTAACCTGTTGTTAGTCACATGGGAAAACGGGACATTTTGCTCATAATGTCACCACAAGAATTTCAAATTAAAAAATTATGTGAGCCTTTGTAGCTCCTGGATAGTCTTCACAGTGGTGCCAGGGTTATGCCCAAGATGTCAGAATTCCACTGAGCTGAAGAACATGGTTCACAAACAGAGCTTCACAGGCAACCTCTGAGAGGGTGGGGCCGCTGCCAATGTGGCCCTCCAAGTCCCACCACACAATAGGAGCTAGCACCACTCCCCAACACTATCAAACAGTAGGAGCTACTCCCCTACTGGTTCATGATCCCCATGAACCAACAGGGAACCTATGACCTTCAGCCACCGAAGTGCACTATCGGGCTCTTTTAGAGTAGGAGATTTGACCTCAGTTCTACCACTCGGTAGTACTAACCCCTAGGATGGTTTTTAAGAAGACGTCTAAATAAGGCCTTGTTTAAAGAACTGGTACCGGGAAAGACTTTGTCCAACTGTTGTTTGAGACATCTGCAGGATCTTTCTCTGGTAGCCTGTCCCTGCCTGTGTGCCGCAAAGAAAGCCTGTACTGTGAACCATTTTCTGTTGGACACAAGAGTTTTTAAATATAGCAGAGATAGAAAAGTTATACCATCTGTCTTAGTTAGGGTTTCTATTGCTGTGAAGAGACGCCATGGCCACGGCAACTCTCATAAGCGAAAACATTTCATTGAGGGGCTGGTTTACAGTTCAGAGGTTCGGTCCATTATCATCGTGGCAGGGAGCATGTTGGCATCATGATCAGAAGGCAAGAGGAAGTGTACTGTGACACTAGAAGTAGCTTGAGCATAGAAGAACTCAAAGCCCACCCCCACAGTGACACACTTCCTCTAAAAGGCCGCACCTACTCCAATAAAGCCACACCTCCTAATAGTGCCACTCCCCGTGAGCTTATGGGGGCCAATTACATTCAAGCCACCACACCTGATACAAGGACATGGGAACTCTTGCACCATCTCCAGAGTTCTTGCTATGTTGGTCCTATTCAGTCTCATGTGTGCCCAGATCACTCGCTGGAGGTACTGCAGGAGCCGATGCCTTTGCCTCAGTGTCCCCATTCTGCTTCCCTACTGCTGTGCAGGGTGCCTGAATACAAGATCGTTATAGTCAAGCTTCATTCCATCAAAACACCTCCTCTTCACCCAAGGACTCTGTCTTTTCTGGAGACCAAGCGAGGCAAATAGTAAAGCAACGCAGCCACTTGTTTCTTCTCAGCATGCCATGTGTGATGACATTAGCCCCAGAGGATCACATCCCAAGTCCCTCTGACAGATGCACGCTCCTTGTGTCTCCTTCTTTGGGAAAGTAGGAGCGTTTCTGTTGACACCCATTCTGTTCATGCCTCTGCTCACGAAGGGAGGTTATAGACCACACTATGTATAGCTTGATACGTTGGCCATTATAAGCTGCCCACAGCACCTCAAAACAGACAATGCTCCTGTGTACACCCTATCGATTCTTTAAATCACACCTTATTTACTCTAATTTTTAAGAATCTTACAAGCTGGGCGGTGGTGGCGCACGCCTTTAATCCCGGCACTCGCGAGGCAGAGGCAGGCGGATCTCTGTGAGTTTGAGGTCAGTCTGGTCTACAAGAGCTAGTTCCAGGACAGGCTCCAAAGCTACGGAGAAACCCTGTAAAGAAAGAAAGAAAGAAAGAAAGAAAGAAAGAAAGAAAGGAAGGAAGGAAGGAAGGAAGGAAGGAAGGAAGGAAGGAAGGCACTGGTCATCAAAGGACAGAGTAAAATCAAAGGTGCTATGGGAAGTTATTATAATGTGGATACCGCTTGGTCCGTCACCTGTCCTAATGTGGGACGAGGGCACACTTGTGTTCTCCGTGGGCACACAATGGCCACTTGAGGTAATTTTGAGATACAAAAGTCTGTGCAACCAGTGATGAGCCTGGCTCCAGGCATGAGGGGGCTGAGAGGAGCCCACAGAGGAACCAGAAGAGCTGAAGCCTATGAGGAGGAGGAGGGCTCCCGTACGACGACAAGAAAACACTGCCACCAACATGGCTTCTGATAGAAGGGCTGATGCAAACGGCAGAGGAGGGAACACAGAGGCTGAGTTTGGAAAATAAAGCAGAGGCTTTATTCTTGGTAACTGTGCCAATGCAGGTAAGACTGGTCAGGGGAGCGGTCAGCTGGATCGATGCTTCTCACCCAGGGGTTTGACCACATCCTTCAGCACCTGTTTATGACAACTAGTCCTTCTGTTTTGGGGTTACTGATATAACCACCTGGAGACCCAATGAGCTCAGCTATGGGTTACAGCCTATGAGGCAAACAGGATTTAATGTCACATGACTACCAGCACACAGTGGGACAGCAGCTCCTTGTAATGAAAGCAGATATAACTGGGGATTAATAGAGACCCAATGTGGAAAATGTAATAATGTGTGTGTGACCCAATTATACCCACACTCCCTAGGAAAGCCAAAGGCATAGGACAGACTGCTCCTTCTCTAATCTGGGAAATCATTCTTGATGAGCTTCAAGCCTCAGTCCATTAAACATTCCTTTTGTTTGTGTTGGGCACATTAGCTATTATCCCTTACCACCCTCACAATACTAAATGCTATTGAATATAGCAAAAGCAGTCCCAAGAGAGACGTTTACAACATTCAATACCTGCATCCAAAAGCAAATAATCTTGGGCCAGTAAAGGCGCTTGCCACCAAGTCCGATGGCCGTTTGTCTCTAGAACCCACATGGCAGAAGGAGAGAACTGGCTCCTGCAAGTTATGCTCTGAGCTCTATACATTTGCCTACATACATAAACACATGACACACGCCTACATACATAAACACACACATGTGTCTACATACATGCACACACAACATATGCCTACATGCATCTACAAACATACGTACACAACACATGCCTACATATATAAACACACAATACATAGAAACATAAAAACAAATCTTAAAAGATCTCAAAAGAAATCCCAGCACTTGGGAGGCAGAGGCAGGTGGATCTTTGTGAGTTTCAGGCCAGCCTGGTCTACAAGAGCTAGTTCCAGGACAGGCTCCAAAGCTACAGAGAAACCCTGTCTCAAAAAACCAAGAGAAAGATCTCAAAAGAATAATCTACCACTGCATTCCAAGGAATAGGAACAAACCAAACCATGTCGTGTGTCTTCAGAAGAAAGATATAACTGACAATAGGAAGGCAACCGAAAGCTGTAAGGCAGCAGCAGCTTCACGAGACAACTATGCAGACAGCCAGTAAGCCACACCAAAGTGCTCACAAGTCAAGGAAAGAGAAAAGGGGACAACTACACTGTTAAGTGTGGCTAGAATTTTAAAAGTCTAAAAATACCAAAGGTGGCACGCTTCTGGAATGACGAAGACTCTTGGAATATGAGTTGGTATAACAGACTGCATCAGAAAGCTGCCTGGGAGCACCAAACGCAGACTTTCTGCAATGAACAATTTCAGCTGCGGGAAAAACAGCTAGGAAAAAAAAGATCAACACAGACACCTAAGGACATGTGAGCAATGACGTTCCAGCATTAATCCGAACAACAAAAACTGTAAAATAAATTATTAGCGGCCTATTTAGGCACAAAAGTCATGCGACCTATTTTTACAAACTGTGACCAGTTCCTGGGAGGGTTTTATGTGGGTGGTATTAACTGTTTGGTTACTTACATAATTGAAATGTGACATTCTAGTTAATTTTGCTTCACAAACTGGAACATGAACATTTCCAATGACGTTATTTACATTTTAAGCCAAAGAAATAATCACTGCATTCTGGGTCCCTTTGCCATGCAGAAAGAAGCATCTCTCTGCTTTCTGCGATGCTCAGAGAGACCAAAAGAAAACAGTTAAACCTTTCTGCCCCATAATGAAAATAACCAAAATAGATTAGGTTATACTTGGAAGTATCTCTTTTAGTAATTACTTAAACTGTACAAAAAGTTGAAAATTCAGATACTTTTAAACTATAAAGTAATCAAAATGTCCATTAGTAACAAAGGTACAAATGATGCTCTTTAGTACATGTATGGTCTATTTATTTAGAGATGGCAAGCTGAATTAACAAGCAATTACCATCCACGGACACGGGGACAAACCTCACAAGCACCCTGATAAGCTAAAGAAAGACTGTTGCATAATCAACCTCGACAGAGCTAGAAAATGGGCAAAATAATCTGTTGTGCCAAAAGTGAGAGAGGATGTATGCTCAATGGGGTTGGGAAGCAAGAAGCTTCTAGAAAGGCAACAGCATTCCGCTCTAACCTGAACACAATCACCCCTGACCTGTACACGTGGCACCTTTTATGATTTAGTTTATATATAAGGGTGTTTTGCATACACGTCTGTCTGAGTACCACAAGTGTGTCTGGTGCCTGTGGAGGTCAGAGGTGTCAGGTTTCCTGGAACTGGAGTTATGAATGGTTGGGAGCCACCATGTGGGTTCTGGGATCAAACTCAAGTACTTTGCAAGAATGACAAGGGCTCTAACTCCAGCTCCTCCACTTGACATAGATTCTTTTTCCCCCCAGACAGACAGGTTCTCTGTGTAACAGTCCTGGCTGTCCTGGAACTTGCTCCATAGACCAGACTGACCTTGAACTCACAGAGATCAGCCTGTCTCTGCTTCCTAAGTGCCGGGATTAAAGGCATGTGTCACTATTGTCCAGACACTTGGCATATTTTAGCCAAAAACCTACAAGAAAAAAACAAAACCATTATGAACAATAAGCTTTTTGGACCAGGATTTCCTGAGGGGAAACAACTTATTCTTCTTTAAAAGGCAGTGAGGAGTATGGCTTCCTCCCCCATCGGTACCTCTGTAAAACTGCCATTAAAGCACCGTGTGCCATGGCACCTAGCTGCTGGGCCTTGCAGCGTTTCTGCCACTGCAAAGGTCCTCCTTCCAATGCTTCGGCAGCACCGGAGAACACAGAAAATACTGTCTTCTGGCCCAGCAAACACAAATCCTCATAGCCTGCAAGGCTGGCTCCCCGTCAGCCTGGACCACGCCTTTGCCCCAAATGAGGGCAGTTACTGCTGGTTTTGTTGCCTTGGCCTTTGGAGGAGGTGGGACCAGGTCCAGAGGGCGCCTCTGCGCTCTGCTTCATGGTAAGAAGCATGCACGCGTGATTGAAATTTACCTGGTAGTAGTTTATGTGCGGAGCTGGTACAGTACAAAGACCGATCGATACATGGAAGAGACCTTTGTCACATTGCTTTGGTGATCCTGAGCCCGGGCCACACGCCATGGGATGAGCTTAAAATTTAACAAGTATGGAATTTACTGGCTTTTTAAAAATAGCATGAGAATGAAGTAAAAAAAAAAATGTTAAAAAGTGTAAGGTATCTGTCACCCCTTCTATAACATCTATACATTGACACTTAAGGCTTATTAAGTAACTTTGTAACTGATTTCAATTTGATTTCTTCAGAGCTCCAAGCCCAGTCATGATAGCCCTTCCTTCTTACCACACTTCAGACCAGGTTGGGAGACCATTTTCTCTTCTGCATCCACCACACCTCCTCTCATGATAAGAACAAAGAAATCCAATTACTTCTCACAAAAACCACTTAGACAAAATATGAATGCAGTTTTTTTCTTCCCTAGGGAGCAGTGACATCAGCAATATGATCAAATTACTGATACTATTAAAAATAGCCAGGAAAAGTTTAGTAAGTCAAGCTGTGCTTTCAGAATTTTACAAGCATTATTCTAGGTAACCCTCCGTGGTTATATAGAATATATAATAACCATGTGGTTATATATTCTCACATGGTTAACTTATTGACAGGCTTATTTTACAGACAGAAAATGAACAGAAAATTGTCAGGCTGAGCTCTCTGGTGAATGAGGCTTTTTAATGTAACTGTTTGGGAAGACCTTTAAGTAACAACTTGTTTGCTGATGTAGCGCTGAAAGTATTCAACACAGCCATCTGGTGCTAAATTAAGCTGTGGTAAAAACACTCAAATAATACATCTATCTGGGGTTGGCAGGAGCTGTTTCCCCGTGACTCATTCAGACTGACAGAGCATCCGTCATCTGAAGCTTTGCCAGGTCCCAACAGACAGAGAAAGTGCCCTGGAGGGTCACACACATCCTGCCCACAAGTGACACAAGACCCTTCTAATTACTAGTTGTCCAAAAGTGATCACATGATCTCACCCAAACAAGAAAGCGGAAAGGATAAAGGTCTGGAAGGTTTTAGGGAGTCAATAAACAGCACCAATGTTACACAAGGAGCTCGGGCTGAGAGTGGTCAGGAGCTGGGAGGGTGACTGGGCACGCGTGCAAGGCTCCCGATCTCAGCACGTTAGTTAGGCTGCACTGAATCACCTGAGATGCCTCCTCAGCCACACAGTGGAGGGACAGCCCTCACTCATCTTTCAGACTCCGAGTGTATTTCCAACTGTAAGGAATACAGAACAGTACACGGATGGACGTGCCAGTGTCCTAAGCATTACATAACTTACTATTTGGGCAAAAAGTATACAACGTTTTATCTTTGCAATGGAAATGACAAGTGGGCACTGTCTAAACCGTTGCGACCGACTCTAACACATACAAAGTAGGCACAAAGTAAACAATAGCCTTTGTTATCCAAGAAGTAAGACTCCTGTGGCCAGTCTCCAGAGCCCAAAGCAGTGGGCTAGTTCCTCAACTTCTAGCTTCCTCATTTTGGGGGGTGGGGGCCTTGTGTGGGACACTTCCAAGGCTCTCGAGCACTGAAGGCTGGGACTTCCACATCATCACTAGCTTGACTAGTGCCATATTTTGCTTTTGCATCCTTTAACCATTAATGGATGATTTGCTCATTCATTTGCACCAAGCTGTTTGGGGAGCAAGCACACACTCGCCTCCCTCCCACCCCTAGACTGCTTTAACTCCCCCAGTCTGCAGGCCCTTCATTCGCTTGAGTGGGGGCACGTGTCTCCTCCCAAGTCAAGGTAGAAGGGGACGGGCCGTGGCCCATGCCAGATAGGTGGGAGCTGCTTCTTCTAGCCCTCCAAAGTGCTCCCGCTACCTCTCACACCCATCTTCATCTGGGACACTGGTGGGAACGGCTGAGCTGCACGTTTAAGGGACAGTAGCGGTCACCCTCCCAGCATAGGAAGGGCCAGACATTCCTACAAATCTTTGTGTTGTCCAGGCTGGGGTGAGAAACAGAAATACCCATTTAAACCCCAGGAGGATATGCTTCAAGAATTTTTTTAAGGGCTGGCGAGATGGCTCAGTGGTTAAGAGCATTGCCTGCTCTTCCAAAGGTCCTGAGTTCAATTCCCAACAACCACATGGTGGCTCACAACCATCTGTAATGAGGTCTGGTGCCCTCTTCTGGCCTGCAGGCATACATACATACAGACAGAATGTTGTATACATAATAATAAAATAAATAAATATTTTAAAAAAAAGAATTTTTTTAAGTCTCAGTAGAAAAAAGCTTGACAATTAGAAGCATCTCCGGATATTTGAACCTCAGCTTAACATATTGATTATAATAAGATATAATAAAAATTGTCTGGGAAAGGAAATTTCTCAGTGCCGCTGTTTTTCAATGTTAACAGTCAAGGCATCCATATCAGGTTTAGCAGCCAAGTCGCAGCCCCCTTCACCAATGCCAACTGTCACGGGCAGCCCTTTCTGCCTCTCCAGGTATGTCTGAGCAACGTTCTCATTCCGTGTTATGCTCCACATGAACATCTCTCCATGCCCAAGGTCCCATCTCCTGCCTGTGAGGCTGGACCCATGTGCATGGGCTCTGGCAAAGCTGCCTCTCACCACCCCTAAGTCGCTTGCCATCCGCAGCACCCTGTGCTGTGTCTTAAGGTTAAAGTCAACAGGCACAAGAGTCGGCTCCTATAGAAATGGTCTCTACAGCTCCAATCTAGTGCTAAGCCAGAGCCATTCAGCTGTGCCGCTCCTGGACTTCTGACGCACAGAAACTTCCATATAGTTGTTTCCTGAGCCATCTCACACAGTGGTTGCTTATACACATACGGGTCGTGACGGAACACCTTTAGCAGAACACATGCAGGAATTTACCGCAAAGCCCTTCCGGCTTCCAGCTGAGCGTGGTGGAACATGCCTTTCTTTAATCCCAGTATTCAGGGAGCAAATACTGATCTCCGAGTCCAAGGCTAGTCTGGTCTCCATAAGTCCCAGGCCAGCGAGGGTATACTAAAACCCTCTTAAGGGATGGGGAGGGTGGGGTTCATAATCAGACACCACAGGCAATCTCAGGCTGCCTAACATAAAACTGTCAGTTGGGTCAGTCCATGAGTTGCAAGGAGGTCTCTGGTGCAGCAGAATAATACAGAAGGGCTATCAAGGGACTAGAGTGTGGTTCAAGGGTAGACTTCAGAGTATTTGAAGCCCTGGGATCATTCTCTAAAGTCAAAACAAAACAAAACAAAACAAAGAAGTTCCTTGCTACCCAGACCAAGAAAGACAGTCTGTAGTTACAGAAGCAGATGCCTTTATTTACTATAAACATTTACATGCTAAGGTACACATTTATGTAAAATAGTATCTGATGCATAATGTGCTCCCTTGCTTAGTTTATCCAAACCACCAATTTCCAAGGAGATGCTGCCCTGCCAACTGCAGTCTATCTTTTTTGGAGACCTATCTCTGCATATGTTATGCTGGGAACAGTGCATTAGAATTACCATTCACACCAACACAAGAAGTGTATTTCTAGGTCGCATAATCAGTCCAACCTTTTATCTATAGAACCGTTATTTTCTTCAAGTATAAAAATAAAATCTGCCTGTCCACGATTTGGGGCTCTCTGGTTTTATCTTACATATATCAGAGAGAGTAACCTGACAATGAAAACCAGCTACTGCCACATACACAATATGTGCTAAAGACAAGCTCAAGAAACACTCATAGTTGGAGTTCTGGTCCAGAACTTGGACTTATATGGAAGCTTGTGCACACATGGGATCTACCCACTACTGGCTAACACCTCACCACAGGTGAGCAGGAGGAGCTTGTTTTGGGATAATGCCTTTGTACACTATAAAATTTGTCATTCGTATTGGTTTAATAAAATGCTGATTGGCCATTAGCCAGGCAGGAAGTGCAGGTGGGGGTTACAAGACTAGGAGAATTCTGGGAAGAAGAAAGGCAGAGATGCAGTCATCAGCCAGATGCAGAGAAAGCAAGATGAGAATGCCTTACTGAGAAAAGGTACCAAGCCATGTGGCTAAATATAAGAATTATGAATTAATTTAAGTTGTAAGAGCTAGGGAGTAATAAGCCTGAGCAACAGGTCAAACATTTTATAGTTAATATAAGTATCTGTATGTTTATTTGGGACTGAACAGTTGTGGGGCTGGGTGGGACAGAAACCTCCATCTACAGCAGTTGGTCTCCTACTTCCTAGACGCAGGGGGCAGAAAATACGACTAGCTAGAGGCTGCACAAAGCAGAAGCTGTAAGTGAAAGCAGAGGCTTTCTCCATATAGAGGTGTGTACAAGACAGGGGTGGAAGCATGACTTTATTTCAATGTGTGGCTGGCAAGTTAAATGATACATACTAAATGTACGGTTTGATAATTTGTTATATGGACAAAGTATGGAAGGATCACCACAAGCTACTGAAGCTTGGAGTGTGCTAAGGACACGCTCCATCCCTTCAGCAATTTCAGACATCATCATGGACTGCAGTTGCCACGACGTACATGCGTTTCCAGAACCTACACCCCTTTTATCTGAAAGTGTATTGTCTCCACCAACATTTCCCTGGTCCTGGCCGCCGGTAACCACATTTTCTAGTAGTTAGTTTTTTAAGGCTTAATATGCCAGTGAGATCATGTTGTGTTTGCCTCTCTGTCTGGCTCATGTCTCTGAGCATCGAGGCCTCCATCTCTTCATCTTTGTGGCTGTAGATGACAGGATCTCCCTCTGTGAGGCTGAATTTCATTGCCTATTATGTTAACATGTACCCATTTCTCCTTTATTGAAGCTGACTGTGGCAGCACAGATCTGTAATCCCAGCATTCAGAAGGCAGAGGCAGAAGGATGGCTGCAAGTTCAGGGCCTCCCTAGTCTCCATATAGCCAGACTGTTCCAAAGCAAACAACAGTCTGTTCACATGCACTAAGCACAAAGAGAGAGCTCCAGTTCTCCTTACAAGATGACTTCGCTCCCTTTGAGGAAGGCATATGCCCAGAAGTGGAGTTTCTGGGTCTCATAGAAGTCCTGTTTTAACTATTGTAAGCAACTTTCATTTTCTCTCCAATGGCTACATCGAATGGGAGTTTCTCCATATGCACATAGAGGGCCACTCCCCTGAAAGCTGAGAGGCATTATGGGGCACACGCCTCTACTCCAGCTTCCTGATCTTTGAAGGTCAGGTAGAAAACGGGTTCGTGAATCCACACTACCATTAATGTCCTTGGGGTTAGCAGTCACCGAAGACCAATTCTTCATTGTGCTGGGCGAACTATGAGGGTCTGGCCCACAGCCAACTCCTCCACTATCCCCAGTGGCTCTACGCACATCAGCCTACTGCCTAGTCCTGCACAAAATGCCTAGATGGTTGCCATTCTCCACACTGCACCCTTAGCAGAAAAGAAATCCTGAATCTTGGACGCCCTGAGGTCAATGGAATCTCCCCTTCCGCGGTTCCCTTGCCAGTGCGTCTGCTCTCAGCACGCTGGCACAGAGAGCAGGGAGTGGATCTGGTTCAGTAGCCAAGAATGAAAAGACAGAGAACCAGAGCTGCACCACCTCTGCCTGCCATGGTGCGGAGCTGAGAGGAAAGGGCACGGGGAAAACTGTAAACAAAGAAGGCTAAACAGGCCAACTAGCCACAAAATGTGCCGTTACTTTAAAGCCGTCAACCAGGTCTAATTAAGGCGAGGCCAAAGTGTTGGGAGAACACAGCTCTTTCGCTTTCATGCAGTTTATTTGAGCACTTGAGGCTATGATTTCACAATGATTCTAATTTTCTGTGAAAGGGAAAGGGAGAAGGCATGTGGGTTTAAAGCCAGCAACTCATCACTTGTATTTTTCTATACTGCTGCTGCTGCAGATTCCCGTCTCTGTCTCGCGTACACGTCACAAGTGACCTACAAGCCCCTTGGAGGTGAGATGGGGCTACCTTTCACGAGGCCCTACCACAGCCTGCACGCTGTATGCCAGTCAGTTTGACCACACCCATTGGGAGGACATTGCTCAGCAGATCAAAGGACCACTGCTCCTCCTCTGGCACCCTGCAGTAGTCAAAACCCGCATTGTTTCTCCCCTGGATGCTGCACAGCCCCTTGCATGGTCTCTTCTTCCTGCTATGCCTTTCCTATACATATTGCTCATCACAATTGCCAATACGTACCTCTAGGTTCAAAGTCAGGTAATTTTACTCTTCCATTCTCCCTGCCATTTGGCTTCCCATTTTATTCATAGTAAAACTCAGATTTACACGGTGGCCTTCCGAGAGCTTCAGGGCATCTCCTGCTCTGCCCACATCACCTAACGGACTCAGGCTCCCTTGGTCACCCGCACTGGCCCCCAGCACACCCGGCCCAGCAGGCCTCAGGATCCTGCAGAGGGTTCTTCTTTCAGAAGGCACAGCCTCCTCCCTTTGCTCCTACAATGTCGGTTCTCAGTGAGACCTTCAGGGGCCACCCTATGCGATGCCTGCTTGTCTGTCACCTGCTCAGAGAGTAGGGGTTGTTTGTTCAAGCTTGTCTGCCACACAGCAGGCAATTAATGGCTGTTGAACTGAACGAAACATCAGGGGACCGGTAAACTGTGGGCCCATTGAGAAGGATTCTGCTGTCCTCTTCCAAGCCTCCTGGGGGGCACCAGCAGATCCATCCATCATCTAAAATAACAACAGCAACTGGGCGGTGGTGTGGCATGCCTTTAATCCCAGCACTTGGGAGGCAGAGGCAGGCGGATCTCTGAGAGTTGGAAGCCAGCCTGGTCTACAGAGTGAGTTCCAAGACAGCCGAGGCTGTTACACAGAGAAACCCTGTCTCGAAAAACGAAAACAACAAAAACAAACAAGCAAAAACCCCCCAAAAACCAAAAAACAGCAAAGGACAAGTGAAACCTTGTGGGAAGCAGCCAGCCCCATGGCAGGGAAGGGGTGAGAAGGTAGAGCATCCTTAGATAGTCTATCTGGAGAGCTCTAGAATTGCTTTTAACTGACTGAGTTAATTTAACACCACAATACTCACCACACTGCATTGCATTTTGGCAGCTATTATTATAATTAGATTTAATCACTATATTTCCTTAGAACAAGCCAAAAGCCCAGAAAGGATCCTGTCTTATAAGCAATACAAGGATCAGCTCTGGAACTTGGGTCATGGACGGTCGTGAGCCGTCATGTGGTTGCTGGGAATCAAGCCTGGGTCCAGTCAGGGCTCCTAACCTCTGAGCTTTAGTTCCACAAGGATCAAATCTGCATCTGGTTAACAACTGGCTTTTCAAAAGCATTTATCAGCTGGGCTGCAGAGATGACTCCGTGGTTTAGAGAACTTTCAGAGGACCTGGGTTTGATCCCCAGCACCCCAGGGAGGCTCACAACCATCCACAATTCCAGTTCCAAAATATCTGACACTCTCTTCTGACCTTCAAGGACACCAGGCTTACACAAACTTACATGCAGGCAAAACACTTATACATATAAAGTAAAACTAAGATAAATGGACCCCTCCCAAAAAAAAAACCTAACCCATATATCAGCCAGGACTATTCTGAAAAACCTAGGGACAAGGCTGAACATCATTAGCATACAGATGTTTGGATTTATTTCTGTTTATAGCTTTACTGGGATGCTGAAATGGTTGTTCTGCAGGAGATAATTACAGTTAGACTATTTTTTACAATGGTTATTTAATTAGAATACTGCTATTTTTTTTTATTGTTTCTTTGTTGAGACAGGGTCTCACTTGCAGCCCCAGCTGATTCAGAACGTGGTATACACAAGGCTGGCTTTGAACTCACTGAGATACACTTGCCTCTGCTTCCTGAGTACTGGGGTTAAAGGCCTGCGCCAACACACTCAGGACGATGTTATTTTTCCTTTTTTTTTTTAAATGGTAAGTTGTTTTATTTTTTTAAATTTAATTTATTTATTTTACATCCTGACTGCAGTTTCCCCTCCCTCCTCTCCTCTCATTCTGTCCCCCTACCTCCCCTCTGCCCTCCAATCCACTCCTCCTCTATTTCTGTTCAGAAAGGGGCAGGCCTCCCATGGGTATCAACAAAGCACCTCCCCTTGTTTTCACGCTAAGCAAAGCAATCCAGTATGAGGAATAGGCTCTGGAGAGCCAGCCAAAGTATTAGGGACAGACCCTGCTCCTATTGTTAGGAGCCCCACAAACATACAAAGCTGTCATATATATGTAGAGAGCCTTTGTTGGTCCTATGCAGGCTCTCTGGTTGTTGGTTCAGACTCTATGAGCCCAGGTTTGTTGATTCTGTAGGTTTTCTTGTGATGCTCTCGATACCTCTGGCTCCTACAATCCTTCCTCCCTCTCTTCAGCAGGATTCCTGGAGCTCAGCCTAATGTTTGGCTCTGGGTCTCTGCATCTGTTTCCATCAGTTACTGGAAGAAGGTTCTCTGGTGACAATTGGGGTAGTCACCAATCTGATCACAGGAGATGGCTAGTTCAGGGTATATATCCACTATTGCTAGGAGTTTTAGCTGGGGTCCTCCTTGTAGATTCCTGGGAGTTTCTCTTGCATTAGGTTTCTACCTGACCCCCAAGTGCCCCCATACACTCATTTCTTTCAATACTCTTCCCCTCCATCCACTGCCAACCTGAACCCTCAGTTTATCATTCCCATCCACCCCTGTCTACCCAAGAGATCTCTTCTATTTCCCCTTCCCAGGGAGATCCATGGCCTTCCTTGTTAGCTAGCTTACCTCTCTGGGTCTGTGGATTGTAGCATGGTTATCTTTTCTTTACAGCTAATATCTACTTATGAGTCAGTACATACCATGTTTGTCTTTCTGGGTCTGGGATACCTCACTCAGGACGAAATTTTTTCTAGTTTCATCCATTTGCATTTTAAATTTTGAGATGTCATTGTTTTAAATAGCTGAGTAATACTCCACTATATAAATGTACCGTATTTTCTTTATCCATTCTTTGGTTGAGGGGCATATAGGTTTTTTCCATATTCTAACTATTATAAATAATGCAGCAATGAACACAGTTGAGCAAGGGTCCTTGTGGTATGATTGAGCATCCTTTGTGAATATCCAAGAGTGGTAGAACTGGGTCTTGATAGGGGAATTCAGCCAAACACATTCTGTCCGTGGGGCATGTTGCCCTAAGGCAAAAATTTACCTATAAACCTGGTAGGTGTGCTTCCCCCGCCCTCTCTCTCGCTTGGGCCCTGCGTTCTTGGATGTTGGGACACTGGTGTAAGTTTTTCTTTTGTTTATTAAAGCTGTATCAAGGTCTTGAAATAGATCGAGTTCCAATTTTCTGAGAAATTGCCATATTGATTTCCAATGTGGTTGTACAAGCTTGAGCTCCTACCAATTCAGAAGAGCATTTCACTTCCTCTCCAGCATAAGTTGTCATTTGTGTTTTTGATCTTAGCCATTCTGTGACAGGTATAAGATGAAATTTCAAAGTCATTTTGATTTGCATTTCCCTGATGGCTAAGGATGTTGAACATTTCCTTAAGTGTTTCTCAGCCATTTGAGATTCTTCTATTGTTTAGGTTTTTAAATTAGATTACTTGGTTTCTTTGATGTCTAGTTTCTTGAGTTCTTCAGATATTTTGGAAATCAGCCCTCTGTTAGATGTGGAATTGGTGAAAATCTTTTCCCATTCTGTAGGCTGCAGTTTTGTCTTATTGACTGTGTCCTTTGCCTTACAGATGCTTTTCAGTCTCATGAGGTCCCATTTATTAATTGTCAGTCTTAGTGTCTCTGCTACTGGTGTTCTGTTCAAGAAGTAGTCTCCCCTGCCAATGTGTTCACGGCTATTTTCCACTTTCTCTTCCGTCAGGTTCAGGGTAACTGGATTTATGTTGAGGTCTTTGGCCCACTTAGACTTGAGTTTTGTGGATAATGTTATTGTTAAAACTACTTGAAGTAGAGGGGGAAACTTTTTTAAGCAAACAGAAGAGTTCATACCAAATGACTACTATTCTAATACACATCCTTTCTTCAAAAAACTGTGGTAGCCAGGGGTAGAGACGGGGTGTCACAAACACTGAATAGCCAGTAAAAGAAATACAACAAAAAGAAATGTAAAGGCAAGTATAACTTATGGCGACAGCAAGTACACAGGAGTCCACACCTGGAATTCTGGCACCTGGCTAAGGGAGAGAGTCGGGGAAAGTCATCTCTACCACTCAACCACAGCCTTTTGTAAAGATTTATTCTCTCATAGCGAAGACTCAACACAAGACACCTTTGAAATGAGACAAACAAAAAGGGGGGCATAAATTGTAATTATAGCCCCACACATCTGACCAGGTGCACACAGAGCTGGATTATTTTCAAGCATCCTCAAATAGCACCATCCACAAAGATAACGAATGTCCTTTAAGTTTCCAAAAGGTTGCTTTCTTTAATGCAAAGAAACTGCAAAACAGTCAGTGGGTGTTTTGTTGTTTTGTTTCCTTCCTAGGAGGCCTTACAGGTTGGTGCAGTGTCGAAGCATGCAGAAGGAATGCTTCAGTAAGACTGTGGGTCCCAAAGAATCCGACACTGCCTGGTCTGGTGCGACACTCGCCAGGAAGGCATTGCCTTCCATGCCAACTTGGGTCACAGCATTCGACTCACTGGCGGTGACCTCCATTCTGTGGGAGGAAATGCTGGAGACAAGTGTATGCTGTTGTAGACAGGTGCTCCTCAAACTGAGGAAAATCTACAAGTGCTATCCACAAAGGAAAACAACCGCACAAGCATAGGTCCTGTTTTTCTAGTCTATTCCATGTACAGCAAGTAACCCAGTTACCCTGTGTTCCACAGTTAAAAGCAGCAAAGCCACCCCCCACCCCCTAAGAACCAGGCTCTCCTCAATGCAAGCCAGGGCCTGATACAGCATCTCTTCAACACAGCACATGCTGTGGTTTCTCTGTGCCAGAAAAACCCAACTAAGCTGGGAACAGTCCGGCCTCTGCTAAGTACACCCTGATTACCTTGATGATTTATGGGGCCCTGAAATAATAAGTTGGGTGCAACAATTCAAAATAGAATATAAGTCACCAGAAACCTGAAACTATGATGCTCAGCCCTGCAGCTCTAGCCTGGCTACTGTTGACACCCAGAAGCCCTAAAAGCAGCACTGTTGTTCTGAGAGTAGTAAAGAATTTACTGCAGCTTTCTGTGAGCTAAGGTGTCCGGTAGCTTAGATGAAAACGCCCCCATAGACTTGTATGCTTAAATGTCTCGTCCCCACTTAATGGAACTATTTGGGAAGGACTGGGAGGTCTGGTCTTGTTGGAGGAAAGGTGTCATTAGGGGTTTTAAAAGCCCTCGTCAGGTCTAGTGTCACACTCTTTGTCTGCGACTCGTGGATCAGATGTGAGCTCTCATCTACTTCTCCAGTACTGTGTCTGCCTGTCTCCCGCTATGACAATAATGGACTAACTCTCCAAAACTGTAAGCACGCCTCTAATCAAATGCTTTATTTTCTAAGTTACCTTGGTCATGGTGACTCTTCTCAACAACAGAATAATGACTAAGACAACATGCTTTCCTACCCTGTCCTTCCATTAATGTCCTGAGATTGGGTGTCACCTTCTGGCCCCATTATATGTTGGTGAGAATGCTTGGAAGTCCAGTGGTTTCCTGAAAAAAGCAACAGGAAGCACAGCCAGGGCCTTTTCTGCTCCAATCACTATTCATTTGATCACAGATGTACACTCCATTTTTTTAAATGTAGGTCTACGTGGTGTAGCTGTTTTGGAAAAGACATTTCTATAACCTTGGTATTGCCATACCTCCTGGAAATATCAAGAAATGTTACTACTGTGGGCATTAGGTAGCCCTGACTTCTCTCTCTGAGAAGAGAGGAAGAAGAGGGGATACCAAATGGCTCCCAGGTCTCTCCTTAAAGGGATTGGGCCTAACCTGAGCATCTGAGACCTCAAAGCCTGTCCCCAGTGACACAGTTCCTCCAACAAGGTCACACATACCGACTATAAAAGGCCATGTCTCCGAATACCTGCTCCTCACTATGAGTCTACGAGGGCCATTTTCATTCAGACTACTCCACGACTACAGCTGAAGATGTCACCCTTGGCTTCTTGTTCTGGTTGTCTGCTTCCAATACTCCCCACCGTTATGGATTCCCCCTCTGAACCTGTAAGCCCAAATAAACTCTTCTTTCTCTAAGTTGCCTTGGTCATGGTGTTTTATCTCACAATAAAAAGTAACAGGTATTCCAAATTAAAGGTAATTTTTTTTAATACTCTACTAATCACCGAGTTTAAGATTTCTCAGTTAGTAACGGGGGAGAGAAGCCCACCTCTTATTTTTTTCCCCTCTAAAGGAAAGGATGTTCCATCAGGATTTATTTCAAAAGGGAATACAGGAGGCTGCAAAGCCATCTGATGCAGGAGGTGTGACAGGGAGAAGCAGGATGTTTTAACTCTTCACATGTGAACACGTAACCAAACAATACACACCAGTGTTCGCTGGAATAAAATGTCTTACTTGTATTTATCATAAATTTTCCAAAATTGAAACTTAATACAGGTTTGTTTACTGTCAATAAATAAAATGTACTGAGTGACCAACAACAGAATTTCAAACTCCCGAAGGCATGTTCCAGAAAAAGGGAGCAGGGCACAGGGCCATCCATCCTGTCCCACCCTGGTCAGTTTCCTGCAGACTGGCTATCCACAGGGCCTATCTGATTCACCTCCTGATGACCCTGTATTAATGCAGAGAGCAACTGCCCAGACTCCTCCATGAGCCTTCCTGCAAAAAGAACTGCCATTCCTTTCAGCTATCCCAAATGAAACTGCTTAGTATGGACAGGCAGGTGGAAGGGAGGGAGGGAGAGAGGGAGCGAGGGAGGGAGGG
Source organism: Myodes glareolus (assembly GCF_982192425.1). Taxonomy (NCBI): domain Eukaryota; kingdom Metazoa; phylum Chordata; class Mammalia; order Rodentia; family Cricetidae; genus Myodes; species Myodes glareolus. The sequence continues at coordinate 40,817,571 of NC_142041.1, read as the reverse complement.
AGGGAGGGAGGGAAGGAATCTATCTCTTTAGTGATCTTAAGGCTGGGAGAAATGCAACTCTACACTTCATTTTATACCTGGGAAAGGGGTTTAGTAAGATGTCCTAAAGGCCTTGTGGCCACTGTTGGCTCCCAACACCCTTCCCATCCTTATGGAGAGCCTATGGAGATTCACACAAGCACACACACTGGACCAGAGTTGGCACCAGTTCTGACCCCAGCTCAAGAATTGCTAGCAGGAAAACCAAGGTAAATCGGTAGCGTTCTGAACCTGCTCCCTCACCTAAAGAGATGGGACTGATGCCTGTAACTTGCAGATGGTTGTCAAGGTTAAATAAAGAGAAAGTACGACACCCAACATAAGGCTGCTGTTCACTAAATGCAGCCTAGTGACTGCAGTAAATTTATAGCATTGAATTCCTGTAAAGCCCTGTGCTAAAGAGCACTATTTCCGGAAATGCCCCTCTATCCTGTGGTAGAAAAATGAGCCTATAGGAAAACACCATGAGAGCAGGACTTCCCTATCTGTCACCGGAGCACCACTGGAAGGAAGACAGAGGTGAAAAGTCACTCCATTTACCCACGAGTCCTAGCTAAACTGTAGACCTGTGCCTGCCTCTCAGAGGCAATCTAGCAACAGAAGAACCAGAGCTGGTTTTTCCCGAGCCCTACCTATAGGAGATCAGATCAAGATGAAGATGAAAGGCAGGCCCACTGTTTCCCTCCTACCCACCTCAGTTCTGAATTTGTACTCGTTTATGTCCAATCAGGTCTTTACTATGACCAGTTGGTTTCCCCTAGTGTAGGCCCCAAATCAGCAATCAATTTCTAATTCCTACTTAGTGAATTATCTAATATTTCCTCCAATGATGTAAGGAGATTCCTAACATCAGCCCTCCTGGATATTGCATTTTTCTTGCCTCGTGTCTTAGTCACTGTTCTGCTGCTGTGAAGAGACACCATGACCAAGGCAGCTCTTATAAAAGAAATCATTTAATTGGGGCTGGCTTCTAGTTTCAGAGGTTTAGTTCTTGGCAGGGAGCATAGCAGCACATAGGCAGACATGATGCAGGAGAAGTAGCCAAGAGTTCTAAATCCTGATCCAAAGGCAGCAAGAAGGGAGAGACTGGGCTTGTCATAGCTCTGAACCCTCAAAGCCCACCCCCCAGTGACACACTTCCTCCAGCAAGGCCACACTTCCTGATCCTTCTAATCCTTCCAATGAAGTTCCACTACGAGGTGACTAAGCATTCAAATATATGAGCCTATGGGGGCCATTCTTATTCAAACCACCACACCGGTATGTCCAGACAATAACATTTGAGCAGAGGCAGGTACAGTGATAGCCTGACCCACAGGTCAAGGCTGACATGGAAAGAAAGGATGCCTACTACCAGAACTCCCCCACCTATGTCATCTGCTCTTAGCAATCTTCCAGGGCACTGGTCTGCTTCTTGACCCCCATCATTATTGTACCCTCACCGCACTTCTCTCTCTTATCCTGAGAACCTGCATATTTACTCTAATAGTCTTGAATAAAATCTCCATTACTATTTATTCTAACAAGCATTAGAATAATAAAATTTGTAAACAATGGTAGTGAGTTGTACACTGACCTCCCCAAAGTTATATGAACATGCTTAGAACCTTTCCAGAGCAGAACAATGACTATCACTTTATGTCTTGGTTACTTTTGGATCTCTTTGATAAAACACCATGACCAAAGCAACTTACAAAAAAAGTGACTTACAGTTTCAGAAGGCTAGAGTATATGACAGCAGAGCAAACGCATAGGGGCAGAAACATCTCAGAGCTCACATCTTGACCCACAACTATGAGGCACAATTAGAACTAACTGGGAATCTCACAGAACTTTTGAAACCTCAAAGCCTGGCCCCCGTGACACAACTCCTTCAAAAAGGCCACACCTCTAATCCTTCCCAAACAGTTCCACCAACTGGAGACCCAAGTATTTAAACATGAGTCCTTGGGATCCATTCTCATTTAAACCACCACATTTTATATGGGAAAAAATTGTGATTAAGTTAAGGATTTTATGAAAAGAGTTTAGCCTTGTGGCCTCTAAATGTAATCATGTGTCTTTACAAGAGGATAACACATACCTAGAATACTAACGCTGGGGAAGTTGAGGCAGGAGGATTGCAAGCAGTCTGGCTACACAGCACCAGGCCAGCCTGATTTACAGGGAAAGTCCCTGCCCCCATACATACAAAATAAAATAAAAATTTAAAAATAAAAAAAAAAACAGGGGAGGAACCATGAGAGTTGGGGAACACAGATACAAGACTGGCAGAGATTGTAGTGACATGGCCTCAAGCTAACAAATGTGTGTGGCTACTAGAAACTGAGGGTCAGAGTCTCTCCAGAGCACCTGAAAGGGCAGAGCCTGCCAAGGCCTTGGATGGGACCCTCTGGCCTCCAGAACTCTGAGGTTTACAACCCACTGAGGTTGTAAGTATATTCAAACCTATCATTTTATATTTTGATAACAAACTTGATGCCCATAACGAAAAGTAACTATTAAAAGCCATCAAACACAAGCCTCCGTGAACTCTGAAGGGCAAGGGTGAGCAGGACCTAAAAGGCACAGTGTAGTGAGGACCACGGGAGCCAGCACCTTCACGTGACACTTCTCAGCCCGAGAAATACCGTCAAATCAGGTTGCACAACCTACTCATTCCAGTTCATTAAAGAAAACAAAGCAACCAAATGATCTGGTTCTTTGGGGGAGAGGGGATATTCTAGAATCTGATCTCATGGATCTCTGAAAGTGTATGGCTGCTTTCTTATTATAATATATATATTCCTCTATAGGGCTGGAGGTATTTACTTCCACTCACAGGGATGACTAAACATGGCAACCTTCCAAAGAAATACATGGAGAAGGTAACAGAGAATCCACGTCCCAGAACTGTATTTGGTGACTAACGGCAGTGATGCTGCAGGGAGGGAAGAGCTCTTCAGGGATTACAATCAGGACACATTTATACTGTGTCTGCATACACAAAAGGACTCAGCCGCATGGGAAGTAAACACACTTTGCATCTATTCTCTGCCTGGTGACTGGATGCTCAGAGCCATTACCTAAGAGCAGTAACAACGAACTGTCAGATGATCCTTTATAAACAACCACCATCAAGGCCAGGAGTCCGGCAAGCTCTGTGGAACCCAGTCTCCGCCACTCCTCACAGCGGCTGTGCTCAGACTGGTCAGTTCCTGCCACTCTCCCCTGTGACGGCTTTGTCTCCTGGGCTCTGTGCTCTCTCCAGAAACATCCCTGTAAGGATTAAGAAAAAAAATCTTGCTTTCACCCCCCACTAAGACCATGACAGAGATATCAGCAACAAAGGATGATTAATAAAGCGTATGTATTTACTACTTAGGGTGAGTTTTAAAAAGTGGGTATTAGTGGTGCACACCTTTAATCCCAGCACTCGGGAGGCAGAGGCAGATGGATCTCTGTGAGTTGGAGGCCAGCCTGGTCTACAGAGTGAGTTCCAGGATAGCCAGAACTACATAGAGAAACCCTGCCTTGAAAAACAAAACACAACCATCAAAAACAAAACAAAACAAAACAAAACAAAACAAACAAACAAAAAAACACCACTACCACCAACAAAGACCATGAGCATAAGGTGAGAGACTTAAGAAAATAAAGCCCTGAGGAGACAGGGAAATGAGGGCGGGAGGGAATGACTTTATTTTCTTTACAGATGTTTTGCTGTATGTATGCCTGTGTACTCTGTCTTCCTAGTGGCCATGGGGCCATAGTGGGCATCAGAAACCCTTTAAGTATAGTTATATACTGCTGTGAGTCAGTACCTGGGTGCTGGGACTTGAACCTTGGTCCTCTGGAAGAGCAGACTATGTTCTTAACCCCTGAGTCATCTCTTCAGCCCTGCAATCTGTGTGCGTTTTTAAATATAGACTTGTCAGGAAGCAGACCGTCATGAAGAAGTACACTTGGATTTAAAAAGTACAACCCAGATCACAAAGCAGAAGAAAGTTTAGGCGAGTTTATTTGTCCAGATTTTTCTCCAGGGCTGTGTATCATCAGGGATAAGGAAGGTCCCTTCCTCTGGAACAGGAACGGCACCTGTTAACGCGAGGATCTTACCATAGATAATGGAAGGTCAGGAAATAGTCCCTAGGTTGTCAGCATGCTCCAGGGACAAGGGCAGGGGACGTAGCTGGTGACTATCATGCTACCGTGCTTTTCTCAAATCCCTTCAGGTTTGATATATTCAGGGGCCGGTCAGCTGCCTCAGGGTGTAAGATCACCTGCCAAGAAGCCCAAGACCCACACTGCGAAAGAACAGGTTCCTGCAAGTTGTCAGGTCTGCAACACTGCAATTTCACACCTCCCTCAAAAACAAATAAATAAAAATGTAGCCTAAAAAAAACTAAAGTCGGGCAGTGGCGGTGCATGCCTTTAAGCCCAGCACTCGGGGGGGGGGGGCAGAGTCAGGCAGGTCTCTGTGAGTTCAAGATCAGTCTGGTCTACAGAGTGAGTTCCAGGACAATCAGAGCTGATACACAGAGAAATCCTGTTTCAAAAACAAACAGACAAACAAACAACAAAATAAAAATTTAAGTTTTTGTGATAAATTCCATCATCCTTGCACAAGTCACTCCTGCCTGTGGAGGATCAGGCTGCACACATTTTCAAGGTTCTCATGAGAAATTACTATGAATTCAGTGGTTTAAATCAACAGAAGTTTCTTCTCTCCCATTCTGGAAGGCAGAACTCTGAAACCAAGGTGTCAGCAGGCCCTGCTCCCACTCGACGCTCTGGGGTGGTCCATTCCCACCCCTCCCAACTTCCCTCAGCTGTATTCTTCCAGCTGGAAACCCGGCATCCCTAGTCACATGACTTCTCCTTCTTCTAAAACACACGTCAGAGTTCCCCCTGCCACTTTCTGGAGGACACTTATCATGGGATCTAGATTTACACAATCCGATCTCACCCTCATTTCCAGATCTTTCCATGACTAAGACGTACAAAGACCCTTACCATAAATAAAGGAGTGGTCACACACTGCTTGTTAGACATCGCTTTGGGAGGATACCACACAAATGAAGTACGCCCCAGAAGCCTGGCCGGCCTTGTGCTCTGTAGTCCAGCAGCTGGCTTTTTTGTCTGCCCACATCACAGTGTGCCCCGCACAGCTCAGTTCTTTGTCCTTCTTTAGGGTGTCTCTAGGCTGGCCCCTACCCTGCAGCTAGCACCCTGTGACCTTGCAGCCAGCGGTCATCACAGTGGCCTCTGGTGCCTGTCTCCCGCACTATCACCTGAGCATGGTAAAAGCAGGATCTGTTTTTATCCATCTGTACAGCCCAGGACCTCAGCACAACACATATAAATAATAAGAAGCTCCGATGACGGATGTTAGAGAAAAAAGCAGGCCTGTCTGTGGCCACACACATGAGCCATACTGCGTATGCTGCTGGGATATACTTTGTTTGTTTACATGTATGAGTGATTTGCCTTAATATACTGAAGCATGATTAATAAAAACTCAGAGAGAGAAATGGAGGTTCAACCTGAAGATCTGAAAAGCAAAGCAGCCAGCCACTGGCTCTTACCTCGACCTCGGTCCGAAATGGTGATCCTACCTCCAGGAATCTCAGAATGAGACTGTGTCTGAGAGCTGTCTCCTCCCGTTTTATAATCCCCTCTAGTTCTAAGATTAAAGGCATGCACCATTACCGCCTGGTTTCTTCTATGGCAAGCTAGTGTGGCTACTCAGATTAAAGGTGTGTGTCATTGCTACCTGGTCTATAAGGCTGGCCAGTGTGGCTGTTTTACTTTTCTGATGCTCAGGCAAGTTTTATTCATTACAATACAAGTGAAATGCCACACAATGCCTGTGCCTTAATGTATGTTTGTGCCTGGTGCCCATGCAAGTCAGAAGAGGGCATTAGATCCCCTGGACTTCAGACAGTTGTGAGCCACATGTGTGTTGATAATTGAATCCCCATCCTCTACATGAATAGATAGTCTTAAAACACAGCTCTCCAGCCTCCTCCAGATATATTCTATGTCGACCAAGAATTCTGGAAGACTGAATACCTAGAAGATTCAAAGTAACAAATGTCTAATGATAAAATTTTAGGCACAGGTGATTCAGTAGACATTCTAAAGCAAACCTCCCTGGATGCTCCAGGACTCAAAGACGGGGAGAGCCAGCCAGACCACTCACTGGCTCTAACTAGAGCGGTGCCGGTCACAAGTAACTGGCCTGCTACCAACAAGGCACTTCCTCCTGCTCTGGAGAGGGCAACAACAAAGACATTGTTCAAGGGCACTCAGACTGAACGATTGTCTTCACTTAAACCCTTCTCTGAGGCAGAGCTGTCAGCTGCTGCAGCCAGCCTGGGGAAGGACTAATGGTCTCTACATCTAAGATGTTCAAATACCCAGGCAGTCAACACCCGGGGCCTAGCACTAACGGCCTGCTCAGCTCCGTAGCACTAAAATGCTCTAGAGATGGGGCACTGAGTATGTACCATCTGTTCTGGATCCAGCACTGGGAAGGAGGCAGTATGCTCCATGGTGAAATGGAAGAGTTCTGAGTCCCTGCCAGGGCTCTCTGTCAGTCAGCCCATACTCACAAGCCCTCACCTGTAGAGTAGGCTTTCCAAGCTGCGGCTCATGGCTCACTTGTAAGTCACTGAAATAAGCTAACGGGTCACACACAGCATTTTCAAGAATGAAATGGTGAAACCAAACAAACCAGCATTGCTCTGCACACTGGGAAACATCCATCTCACTAGGTGTCAACACGTGTGTGTATATATAATACTCACGCCACGCAAAAGCTATTTCTCACAGTGGATCATGGGCAACTTTGAAAGCCGCTGTTCTTGAGAAAAATTGATTGACGTATTCCGATCAAACACAGTAAGAATATAGCATATATTTGCCAGGGGAGGAAAATATCAACAATAAATCCAAAGTGCCTTAGACAGTACCTGAAAACCAAGTCCGTCTCTCCCAAGTGTGTCTCTGGAGCTCTATTTTGTATTTTCAAAGACATGGAAACTGTTTTCAATGGGAACCTGACAGACTGAACATCTTGGTGGCTGTCTACCTGTGTCTCTCATCTGTACTCAGGAGCTTTGAATGTTCACGACTGCGTCTGTACTTACTGCAGACGGATGGGCTGCTGAGAAAAAAACGTAAGCACGCTTCTGCGCCATCACTGCGCTGGACAGCTGCAGGTCACACTGGGTCACGTCCAGTGTGCAGCCTGTTCTCAGCCACCCGGCAGAGGTCCTGGCTGAGAACTGTCCACACTGAGCAAGCGGCAGGAGGCAGTGTAGCCTAAGGCCTAGCATGGATCCTGCCTCTGTGCACACCCGCCTGGAGTCATCATCACAGCGAACGTAAAATAAACATAAATAAGAGTCATTTTTGCACAGCACAAAATAAAGGGCTGACTCCTCAGTTTATAATTCATTTAATTTCACGTCATCTTCCTGTCACATATTGCTGAAGGAAACTTCTTTCCTTTCATGTGTCTAAAAATTAAACTGAGCCAGGTATAGTGGTGCATGCCTTTAATCTCTGCACTTGGGAGGCACAGGCAGAAGGATCTTTGTGAGTTTGAGGCCAGCCTGGTCTACAGAGTGAGTTCCAAGACAGCCTGGGCTACATAGCCACATACCCTGTCTCAAAGAGAGACAGAGAGATGGAGAGAGACAGAGACACAGAGAGAAACAGATATTAACCTGGGTCGGGGGAAAGAGTACAAGCAGTAAACAGGTTCTGACATAGAGACCAGCTCCCGCCAATGGGAGGGGTTCAAGTACCAATAAGAATGACTGGCATATGGCCATCTTTGCTTTTTAACTGTAAGAACTTTGTAGTTAATTAGATGGTTTGTTTTGTAACTTATCCAATTGTGTCTGACCCAGAACAACACTAAATGGATTTATACGGGCTGACGGGGCTGTACAGTCACATCATCATGCTGATGCTGACAAGGTGACACCCAACAGCTAGCAACTGCCGCCTGTGTTAAGGCATCCACATCTATGATCTCATTTATTTCTCAAACACACTATATGGGGGACTAGTAAGACGGCTCAGCTGGCAGAGGCACCGAACAATACAAACTTGGCAACCTATGTCTAATGCCCAAAGCACACATAAAGTTGGAAGGAGAAAACTGACTCCACAAAGTTGCCTTCTGACTTCCACGTGAATGCTGTGCACTCACATACTACACACACACTCACTCACACACACACATACACACACCATACAGTTGTTTGTTTGTTGTTGTTGTTTTTTTTAACAAAACTACTGATACGATTGGTGCTAGCATTCCACTCCATTTACAGGAGAATAAAGCATTAAGTTAGTGAGAGGCAGAGCCGATGTATGAACTCGGAGAGTCCAGCTCTAGGCCCTCAAGGGATCACCCATCGTCTGTGCTCCCTCAAATTCATATACTGAAACCCTAGTCCTCTGAGGGATGGCACTTGAAGATGGGGCTTTGGGGAGACAATTAGGTTGTGAAGGTGGAGTGAGCCTTCATGAGATTAGCTTCCTCCTACAGACAGACAAGACAGAACTCGTTCCCCGTCTCTGCCCTCGGACTGTGAACATCCATCAAGGAAGTGGTCACCTGCATGCCAGCAAGAGGCCTCTGCCAGACTGGCATCTGCATCTCAGACTTCCTGGACTCCAGAACTAGGAGAAATAAATGCCTGGTTATTTAAGCCACCTCCCCCATGAGACTCTGTTATGGCTGTCTGAACTAAGACAGAAAGCACATAGCGTCATGTAATGTCTATGTCAGGGAAACATGTTTGCATGGAAAAAGCACATTATGATATGGTATATACAGTCAGCTTCTGTTAGGACAATTTAGAAGACAGATGAGATCTGTATGGAAATGCACTTAATTAACAGCAACTTTTCTCAGTCATTTAACTGTTCTTTAATTAAATCATCTTTGTGACTGAATTACATCAATTAAAAAATGTGATCCTGGTGTACCACACTATAGGAAGAAGAGTTGCATGCATGACTCGTATCTGCCACGTAGACATAGAACACGAGAGCCACAGAGAGTTTCTGCTGAGCATGTCACTGCTGTATTAGTTCTTATCTCGCGCCCGACAAACATGGCTTAGGGAAGGAAGGGTTTATTTGGGTCACAGTTTGAGTCTATGATCCATCGTGGCATGGACCCTCGGGAGCAGGAGCATGAGGTGGGCGGTCATATTGTGTCCATTCGGGAAACAGAAAACAGTGAGTGTTCATGTTCAAACGGCTTTCTCCTTTTCATTCAATCTGGGACTCCAGTCCATGCAATAGTGCTGGTTACAATTGAAGTGGCTCTTCCCATCTCAACCTACTCTAAAGAACCCCTCACAGGCATATCCAAAGGCTTGTCTCACGATTCCTAAATCCTGCCAAGCTGACAGTCCGTAAACCACTGCAACCATCAAGTAAAAAGTAGCGTGATAAAGCCACGATCTAAGAATCCAAATACCCCTAGAATCTTGGTTCCAGCCCAAATCTTCTGCTTGCCCAGACCGTCTGCATGTCCCCTCCAGCCTGACCTGTGGTAACAAGCAGGTAGAGTTCCAGAACAGCACAGAGCCTCCACAGTGACCCTCTCCTGAAAGGTGTGACAACGTCTTACGGTGAAGATGGATGGGAGCTGAAGATGCAGCTGCCCACTGTCTACAGTATAAAGTCCAGGCCCTCAGGCAGGCCATCATCACAACAAATCCACTCCTTCCCTCTGAGGCCACGAGGCTGTGAAGGAATATCTAAAGCCATCCAAATGGAGTTGTTGTGACCCAGTGCCCTGGCTTAGCATCATCTACGTGACTCCACTCTAAACAGCCTGGTGATGGAACAACGTTCAGGACACAGATGCCACGCTCAGGGCTTCTGAGGTTTTGGATGGTGCAGATGCCACGCTCAGGGCTTCTATGGTTGTGGATGGTGCAGATACCACACTCAGGGCTTCTGTGGTTTTGGATGGTGCAGATGCCACACTCAGGGCTTCTATGGGTTTGGATGGTGCAGATGTCACACTCAGGGCATTTATGGTTATGGATGGTGCCACGCTCAGGGCTTCTGTGGTTTTGGATAGCACAGATGCCATTCCTGGTGGCTTCTGTGGTTTGGGATACTTGCCATGTATCACTAATAAACTGGAGAGAAATGGCGCTAACATAGGCTGAGCAGGACACCCTGAGGTATTTCAACTGCCTAGCATCTAGGATCCCCTTTCATGCATTAGGGCCCTGCATACTGTCACGGCCTACGATGTCACCTCAGTGTTTTTACTGAAGTCTTGGTTGAAAGCCACTGGGTCAGTCTATCACTACAGCCTAGAGTTATTTGTGTAGGGTCACCTGGGTATCAACTGAGTCCACATCTCAAAATAGTTTAGCACTCTTTCCCCCATACCAAATTCCCCAGATTATGCTCATGAGAGCCAAAGGCACTTGAAAATTAAAAATAGGCTCCACACTTAATAAGAGGCTTTATGGCTTGACCCTTTCCCCAGTCTCCTGATGGGTGGCATCATGGGTATTATGGTACGTAAGCACAGAACTACGTTACTGTAATTATTCTAAAAGTGTAAAATAGTGTCAGATATTCAAGGTTTAAAGACGCATTGCACACTGAATTGCTACCTGTGGGCTGGGTCTGTACCCACAGAATAGGAGGACGGAGGAGAAGGGGGGCATTTTCTTAACAAAATGTTTTCTTTTAAAGAGTCACCACTTCTATGAGTCCAATAATGGCTCCGTGTAAGACAGCTTTTATCAAAAAGCTTTGACTTTGAAGTTTTCCCTTTTTTCTCAGAGATAGGTCTTGTTATGTACTTAGCCCAGGTGAGCCTCAAGTTCCGCCCCCTGCCACAGTCTCCCGACTGCTGGTCTGTAGACCTCCACACCCAGTGTTCAAGATTGTATTTTAAGTCAAAATCCTACTGGGCTGGAGGTATAGCTTGGTGATGAGAGGGTCTGCCTGCCATGCACCAGGCACGAGGTTTGGTCCTCAGCACAGCAGAATTAGTAAATTATAAAATTGGGGCTGGAGAGATGGCTCAGAGGTTAAGAGCACTGGCTGTTCTTCCAGAGGCCCTGAGTTCAATGTCTGGCACCCACATGGTCACTCACAACCATCTGTAATGAGATCTGGTGTGTAGGCATACAGGCCGGCAGAACACTGTATGCATAATAAATAAATACATCTTAGGTCATGTGACACAATCAGTTCCAAACAGTCCACAGGCTCTGACCTCTCCCATGCGGTGAGAGGACCACATATTTTACCACTGTGAGTCAACTCTTTTAGGAGTCTACCAGTGCACAAAACTTACCACCAGTGTGCACACAATTACCACCAGTGTGCACACAATTACCAGTGTGTAAAACTTACCACCAGTGTGCACACAACTGTCAGCAGTGCACACAGTGACCACCAGTGTGCACACAATTATCACCGGTGCACACGATTACCGCCAATGTGCACACAACTACCACCAGTGTGCACACAACTACCACCAGTGTGCACACAATTACCACCAGTGTACACACAACTACCACCAGTGTACACACAACTACCACCAGTGTGCACACAACTACCACCAGTGTGCACACAATTACCACCAGTGTGCACACAATTACCACCAGTGCACACATTATCAGCAGTGTGCTCACTCTAGAGCACTGGAAATTGGGGGGGGGGGGGGAAGCAGGATGAGAAGGTGACAGCCAGGAGAGCAGCCAAGTGCAGAAAGCCTGCTGCTGCATGCTGGGCATGGTGACACAGGCCTGCAATCCCAGCACACAGGAGGCTGAGGCAGGAGGCCTCCTAGCGCTGTAGTGTGAGGCCCTGTGAGGAGGGGAGAGGAAGAAAGCAGATAGCACTGGGGGCAGTGTCCCGAGAAAGAGGGAGGGAGCCAGGCAGAGTCAGCAGAGTATACAGCCCAAGCCAATACCACCCCCTCCTGGCTCCCCCCCCCCAAAACCAGCAAAGAAAGAAACAACAAAGCCAAACACAATTATTCTTTAGAAATCTCAGGTCATGTCAGAAAAGTACCTTTAGCCTGGCTTCCCCCCTGGCTCATTCACTGAACATATATGCAAATGTGTTCCTTTCATTGCACCAAACCAAATTAACAATTACCTAGTGGTTCTCATGTCCACTTCCACCTCAGTCAAGGGTCTCTGTCCACATCCAGGAAAGACACAGTGTTCTCACAGTCGGGCTGGAGGACCTTCCGTCCAGGCTCAGGGCACAGTGGAGTTCGCAATGGAGGATTCCTACCGGCTGGACTTCTCTGGTCTCTGCGGGGACGAGCAGAGCACAAAGGAGCACAAACCAGGAGCCTGCTTTGTGTGCACCCGCAGCAGCCAGTCTGTCGTGGCAGGGTGGAAGAGGGCTGGGGGCTCGGACATTTACATGTCAATACGCAATCCAGCGCCCGCTGCTCCTCCACTCCATCTGGCTTCCAGAACCTCGGTTTTGTTCCCCCTTATCCTAGGAGCCTCGAGTCTGTGGCTGCCAACAAGCATTTGGCAAACTCCTTCTGAGAGATTTGCCATCCCCCTCACAGTGCTCAGCCTGAATGAATACATCAGCAACCAACCAGCAGGCTTTCCCAACGGTCCTGGAAGCCATACTGGAGAGATGCTTGCTTTAGATCAGGATGGTGGACACACTCAATTCCAAAAGAGTCATGGAGGGAGGGGCAAAGACAAAACGATTTCCAAGGACTGGACCCTGGGTCGGTCTCACACTAAGTCAAAAGCAATGTCTCAGGAGCCTGTTTCTAGGTCAGTCTGAGACATCAGTGTGGTACAGTGCCACAAGCTAAGGCATCATCAATGTATTTTAGGTTCACTGTCAGAAGGGTGTCATGAACAAGGAGGTGAGGACAGAAAAGAATAGGCGGCCATGCACTGTTCTCATAGAAGAGGGTAGCAAGAAGGGAGAGAATCCTAAGGGCCCCGTTCTGTAAGGGAAAACGGTCTGAGCTCATAGGGAGATAAGCACATCCTCAATCCATGAAGCATACAAAGGCAGATGTATTCAGGGGCTGCAGACTGGGAAGATGTGGCTGTTTGAGTGTGTAGAGAGCATCTGACAAGCAGCAGAGATGCCTAGGAGGTGGGCAAGGGACTTCCCTGCAGGGCTGGGGGCAGACTGCATATGGGGGGCCACAGCTGGCAGAGGCCGTTTGGATGTCAGAAGTGATGTCATCTTGGAAACCAACTCTCTGCATCTTTATGCCCCACACCAAATCGACTGTGGAATAAAAATATTGGCTGACAAAGCCACAAAGTCTATGACGCAGGCTGATTTAGACTACGATAAGTCTGCACTGTCAATGCCAGAAACAGCACAGGTATCAGCCACTTCTGAAATTAAGAAGTGCAGATCCCGGACCCATTTATTGTAGGTAAAAGGTAGCAAGGTTGGGGCACTGGCTGGGAGTCCCTTAAATTCCTTCTCCTCTCTCCCCTCATTGCTCCAAGGGCCATGAATGAAATCTGGGTCACTTACAGCATTTAGCTGAAGTGTTTGGTGGTCAACTGGGTTCCATGAATGTTTCACAAGGGCCTCACTGCTGGTCTAGACCTGGGAAGCAGAGGGAAGAAGGGAGTTTCCAGCAAATGCCCTCTGAATGTGCAGGGACCTGCATGGCCACTATTTCCACCCTGGGAGAGGCAATGGTGATCCTGCCATCCCAGGAAAATACATTGATGCAAAAGACTCAGAATGAGCTTGGCCTGGGCCCACACTGTCTCTGGAACTGTCCTGGGCACAAAGCTAGCTTGGATTGATTCCATCAATCATCAGAGAACAGGTTGAGGGCTCAGAAAACCACCATGAGCCGACACCAGTGCCCTTCTGTCCAAATAATCCCTACAGACACTATAAAGCAGCTGCCAACAGGAGACCACATAAAACCTGGAGGAGACTGATAAGCTGCCCTTCCGAACAGAGCAAACCTCACCTGCTCTCTGTGGGAGAGCCTCCCCTCCTGGTCAGCCACCAGCAGGGCTAGGCACTGATCAGGCTTTGGTTGGATTTTCTTTTTTGAAACAGGATTTCACTGTGTAGTCCTAGCTATTCCGGAAATCAGTCTGTAGACCAGTCTGGCCTCAAACTCATAGAGATCCACCTGCCTCTGCCTCTTGAGCGCTAGGATTAAACCTGACTCAATTAGTCAGGTGTTTTTTTTTTTTAACATTTGGTTTTATACGTGAGAACTTTATCAGTAGGGAGAAAAATCTCGTTTTTCTTACTCTGTTTTTCATTTATTGCCACTAAGGCTGATTTTTTTTTTTAAAGGGTGGGTAGACAAAGGTGTCCTAGATTCATAGATTATCTATGAAAGGTAGGATCAAGCAGGGCCTTATCTGTCACTGTGTGCCTCTGTTGTATACAGTGTGACAACTTAATTTTTCTGCCCTCACAAGGAAAATCTTAGGAATGAACACGGAGGTGTGCTCCTGGTACACGTAAAAGACTGATGGGAAGCTCACAAGTGCGAGACCAAACAAGACCAAGAAAGGCAAAGGTTTTTAAAAGTCATTGGTCAGTGGAACATATATTTTAAAGTGACACTCAACTGATCCCAGGTAGTGAAAGAAAAGCCAGGGCAGAATGACCATGCCCCAGCCCCGCCCCACCTGGAGCCTCAGGCTTCCAAGTTCCCAGCATCTGTCAAACAGGTCTTGGGCTGTGCTGGTTGGAGGACATGGTTGGGGCTACCTCAAAGCCCACCGTGAGAGCAAACCCAGGAACTGTGGAAGAAATCTCCAAAGCCACCTTCACAGTTGCTGATCCCATCCCCGAGCCACGTCCCCAAAGGTATCTCTGCACCTACAACACTCACAGAGATGTAGGACACTCACAGAGATGTAAGACAGCGTTTCTTTTGTCTGGTTTTGTGTTGGTTTAAAGTAAGAGGCAGAGCTGGCAGATGGCGCAGTGGTTCAGAGCACTTGCTGCTCCTGCAGAGGACTGAGTTGGGTTCCCAGCACCCACACTGGACAGCTCATAGCTGCCTGTAACTAACCCCAGCTTCAAGGGATCCACACCCTCTTTTGTCTCCTTGGGCACCTGCATTCACATGTGCAGACACACAGAGACACAGATATATATAAAATTTTTAAATAAAATAAAATAGGGGCTAAACCTAAAATAAAAACAAAAATTGTTCTGACTAACATTAACTATTGGGCTATGTGGTAGTTTGAAAGAAAATGGCCCCCAAAGGGAGTGGCACTCTTAGGAGGTGTAGCTTTGTTGGTATGGTATGTTTGTAGGTACATTCTTAATGGAGGAAGTGTGTCATTGTGCGGGTGGGCTTTGAGGTTTCCTATGCTCAGGATACTGCCCAGTGTCTCAACTGACTTCCTGTTGTCTGTAAGATGTAGGGCTCTCCACTCCAGCACACACCATGTCTGCCTGCATGCCGCCATTCTCCCCACCACTGAACCTCTGAAACTATAAGCCAGCCACCCCAATTAAATGTTTTCCTTTATAAGAGCTGCCATGGTCATGGCGTCTCTTCACAGCAATAAAAACCATAACTAAGACATGTAATAACTCAAGGTGTTCTGCGAGAGAGGCAATATTCAAAACGGGGCTAAGTCAGGTCTTTAGTGCTTGTAACTCATTGTGTCAATAAAACGAATGCATGCACACTCTGAAGACGAGACCAACAGTACATCCCAGCTAAGACTAACATTCTCCCACTTAGTTAGGGCACCCTCTCAGCTCAGACCTGCCTGCTTCATGTTTGCTGTTCCTAGACAGTAAAGTTTTAGTCTAGAAAGAAGTAATTCCAAATGTAAAGACTCAGTTTTCTTTAAGGGGCTGGCCATAATTTACTCTGCTCCAGTGAGCACACGGGCAACACAAATTGGACTTGGAACAAGCAGCAGGTGTTAATAGTTCCAGTTAACATTTACAGTTTTATTTTATGTGTGCAGGTGTTTTGCCTGTTATGTATGTCTGTGCACTGTACCCACAGAGACTAGACAAGGGCATTGGATTCCATGGAACTGGAGTCACAGTCTTGAGCTAGCTGCTTTGTAGGTGACGGGAATTATATCTGGGTTCTCTGAAAGAGCAGTCAGTGATCTCAACTAATGACCCTCTCGCCAGCCTCTTCCCCCTTTAAACAGGGGTTAAAACCTGCAGGTTGAAGATGATGCCCCAACACCACAGAGGAACCTTGGGTGGCTGTCCAGGCAGCCAAATGTCTCTGTCATTTCTATAGTTTTGAAAATTGTTTGCTCTGAGCTTCCTATTTAATCAGGTAACATTATATCCTTCTTGGATCTCTGATGGGGTTGAAAACTAGATAGATATAGTTACAGTTTTCCTTGTTACCAAATTCTGAAAAGAAACACAGAAAAGGTGTAAAGTATATAAGATTGAGATACATAAACATTTAAACTGCTTATTTAAGAAAATGTTTTGAGGTCTAAAAAGATAGTTTTGGGTTGGTAATACAAGTTAAGATAGAAAGTAAATTAGCTACAAAACTTTAGACTCACCAAGATAAGATAGACTTGGACTATTTTCTCTGAATTTGCCAAATACAAAAGGACTGGCAAATGTAATTTTTTGTAATGTAATTGTAAATGTAACTTACATTTTTTACTTGATAAATGATCTTATTGTATATGGTTTTACTGTATTAGAGTTAAAACCTTCCTTATTTGGACTAAAAAGGGGAAATGTTGTGGGATATTTGTACACTGTGTGAAGATGTATTGCTGTGATTGGTGTAATGAAAAGCTGAACAGACAATAGCTAGGCAGGAGGTATAGGCAGGACTTCTGAGCATGGAAAGAACTCTGGGAAGAAGGGGGAGTACCAGCAAGACACAGAGAGGAAACAGGAGATGCAAGATGGAAGAGAGGTAACACCACGCAGCAGAATGTAGATTAATATAAATGGGCTAATTTAAGTTATAAGAGTTAATGAGACAAGCCTAAGCCAACAGCCAAGTTTTTATAATTAATAAAATTAATAAGAGTCTCCACGTCATTATTTGTGAGCTGGTGGCCAACAAAAAAGCATGATACAAATACATATATACATATGTATACATACATACATATATACGTGTACGTATATTTATATATGGATGTATTTAAAAAACATTTGGGGGTCTGAAGAAATAGTTCAGTGGTTAAGAGCACTGGGTGCTCTTTCAAAAGACAAGAGTTTGGTTCCCAGAACCCACATCAGGGGGCTCACAAGCATCTGGAGCTTCAGTTCCAGGGATCTGATGCCTTAAGCCTCCGTGAACAGCTGCCCTCATGCACACACACCCTCATGCAGATACATACATCTATACATAGCTAAAAATAATAACAAAATAATTATTCACAAAAACATGCCCTGAGTTGTGAATTAAAATGCTAACAGCAAACAAGAGTGTGCCGGCTAGTGTCACGTCAACTTGACACAAGCTAGGGTCATTTCGGAAGAATGAACCTCAAGTGAGGAGATGCTCCCAGCAGACTCGTCTGTAGGCAAGCCTGTGGTGCTTTTTCCTGACTGGGGATGGATGACGGAGTGCCTAGATCACTGAGGGTGGTGCCACCGCTGGGTCTGAGTGCTGGAAGAAAGCAAGCCAGCAAGCAACATACCTCTGCTTCAGTCCCTGCCTCTGGAATCCTGCCCTGACGTCCCTCAGTGATGGAGTGTGACCTGAGAGCTGTAAGGTGAAATGAACCCTTCCTTCCATACGGTACTTTTAGTTATGGTGTTTTATCATAGCAGTAGAAACCCTTAGACTTTGGAATAGCCACTAAATTGTTGGAATCAATACAGAGCATGACACACCTGGCAGCTACAGTCTCCGTGTGCGTGTCCCAAGACAAGGTCGGCCTGACTGCCTGATACTGTCTGGGCTATTTTTGCATCAAGAACCTGACTCACACACCACACATTATAAGCGGATGTTTCCTGCGCATCCTCTTCTCCCCTGCAATTGACTTCTGGGCTGAGTATGGGCGTGCCGAGGTTAATGATCGGTTCTAAAGAAAACACAAAGCCCAAGAGGCGGCTCCAGTGCCTCATTGTGGAAGAAAAGTCCCAGACAACAGCCACATTTCTTGATGTAAAATAAATAAATGTTTAACGAGGGGTCAAAAGAGTAAGGGTGAGGTGGGTAAGGCAGGGGCTGAGAGGGCACAATCAGGAAGAAAGTTTTCAAAGAAAGCTTTTACAAAATTATGTGCTATACCTTAGGGAAACTATCAAACATGCAAAAATATGATAAAAATGTAAATGGGCCAGAGAAATGCTAAACTACCTGGAAAAGCTACAGCCATTCATATAAACAAACAGACAAATATTGAAGTAAAATTCCAAGTTCAAAAGACAACATCTTAATTGTGCATGAAAGAGTCTTAAGTGTTTATGAAGAATATTAATGGAGACTGAATGTTTGCCATGCAGAGCGACAAATATTTTGTACATTCCCTCGGTAGTTTCTGACGACTTTTATATAGAAGATTATAAGTAATAAAGACTATTTAACTAAACTAAGTAAACTTACCCAGATTTGAAGCCTCCGAAACAAGAAAGGCAATTGCCGCCGCTCTTGAACTAGATTGTAAGACCCCATTGCTGGAGAAAGCACATGTTCTGGTCTCAGCAAACAGAGAAACCAAGCTTGAACTGAGCTGGAAGCTTCTGCCAGATGGCTAGCTTTCATAATACCCGAAGGGGAGACAAGACATTAATTGTCTCACCCAGCTGTGGCCCCTGCACGCTATATTACCAACCTGTCAAGCAAGCTGATGCAATCATGGTAATCTGTTATGGGAGCAACCAACCACTTTCTGATTGAATTTGAGGCCTGCTCCGAAGGAGAGAATTCAGGTCTGGTTCTGTAAGCCTGGTCCAAAGCCCCTGGGCTGGAAAGGTAGGACTATTGACCGAAAGAGGGGAGCTACTGTGGGTTTTTCTGCGTGGACATGCTGTGCCCATTAAGTTGCCTTCTAAATAGTTGGGTTTAGGGGCTGGAGAGATGGTTCAGCGGTTAAGAGCATTGCCTGCTCTTCCAAAGGTCCTGAGTTCAATTCCCAGCAACCACATGGTGGCTCACAACCATTTGTAATGGGGTCTGGTGCCCTCTTCTGGCCTCCAGGCATACAAGCAGACAGAATACTGTATACACAATTAATAAATAAATATTTAAAAAAATAAATAAATAGTTGGGTTTAGAGTCATGGGTTAGTGTTGCTGTTTGCTTTCGTCAAAGAAGCTCCTTCTGAAGTGGGTGATAGTTTTGCAGAGACTCATAACTGGTCAACGCTGAGAATAAGGGACTGTTGAATGTTTAGCCATAAATGAGACGTCTACATTGCCCACCGTCTGCAAGACTCAGATAACACCACAAAAGAGGAGGTGGAAAGCCCGTCAGGGTCAAGGGAAGACACAGAGTGTGGTGGACCACTGTCTTCTGGGCATGACATGGCCATTGCACAATTCATAGATGTTGTGGTTGCCTGCCTAAGACTGGACCCATCAGCAGCTGGAGAGATGGCACAGTAGTTAAGTCATTGCTGCCCTTTCAGAGGACCAGAGTTCAGTTCATGGCACCTACACAGGGCAGCTTACAACCATCTGTAACTCCAGCCCAGGGGATCTGTGCCCTCTTCTTGCCTCCATGGGCACCTGCATGCATGTGTGATACACAAGTAAAAATAAATCTGTTTTGTTTGCTTTTGGTTTTTTATGAGACAGGGCTTCTCTGTGTGGCCCTGGCTCTCCTGGAACTCACTTTGTAGACCAAGTTGGCCTTGAATTTAGGGATTCCCCTGGCTCTGCCTCCCAAGTGCTTGGGATTAAAGGTGTGAACCACCACTGCCCAGCAGTGAAAATAAATCTAAAAAAAAAAAAAGATTGGACCAGTCACCTTGCCAATTCATGTGATGGAGGAGGGAGCAGCTCACAGTCCCCACCCTTCTCTGAGGACCTGCAGGCTGGAAATGGGTAGCCACTTATTAGGTATGCACAGTCCTAAAAATAACCCCTCAACCATGCTCTTATAAGTAACCTTACTGACGCTCAATGAATCACCACACACACACACACACACACACACACTAACATAGATGGGGGACCAGTTAGAAAGAGGACAGGAATCAGCAGAAGCAGGTGGGGACAAGAGAGAATGTCGGAGGAGTAACTATGATAAAATACACTATCTACACAGAAAATGTGTAAACATAAAAGCAAAAATCTAAATCCAGACAGGTAAGATAATCACTTTTTCTATCACCTATTTTTTAAAATGAGAACGGGGGGGGGGGGTGGAGAGGTGGCTCAGAGGTTAAGAGCATTGCCTGCTCTTCCAAAGGTCCTGAGTTCAATTCCCAGCAACCACAGGGTGGCTCACAGCTATCTGTAATGGGGTCTGGTGCCCTCTTCTGGCCTGCAGGTATACACACAGACAGAATATTGTATACATAATAAATAAATAAATATTTAAAAAAATAAAAATGAGAACGGGGGGGGGGGGGCGGCTAGCGAAACAGCTGGGTGGGTAAACGTGTTTGCCACCAAGCCTAAGGACCTGAGTACAGCTTCACAGGACCCACACGATGGAGCGAGGGACGTTGCTCCTGCAAGCGGTCCCTTGACCTCCACCTGTGCGCTTTGGCACACGTGTGCCCGCACACCCACTCACACACATACAAACAAATGAACGTAAATGCAGTTTAAAATGTTGAATGAGACCGGACTTTCTTGCTGGAACTTCTGCCATCTCCCTAGGGTCGGGGGCTAAAGTATAAAACATCACTTGAGGCTGAACGGAGCTCAGTGGCCGAGTGTTAGCTGGTACGCACAAGGCCCTAGGCTTGTCCCCAGCAATGGGAGAAAAAGAGCCTCACATGATGATCATGGGGCATCTCTGGTGTTTGGAAGCCTCTCTGCTCCTCAGCGATGTCTACCAAGACTCCTAGGACTCCTAGAAGAACTCTCCCCACTGGGGGAAACTGAGGAAGTAACGCAAAGGGACTGAGAGTCCCACTGTCGTAAGGAGAGTCACCAGCAGTGCGTGGACAGGGCGGTCTTACAGCCATTCATTTAAGGATGTGTTTGAAAGCAAGGGGAAAGCTTCAAACTGCACTTTGGCTCACGCCTTCTGTGCAAGCCTCAAAGCTGCTCGGAGGCATGCGTGCGGCAGAGAATGCTGCGAGCTGTCTTCATGCTGAGCGGCAACACCTGCCTTTGGCAACTGTTCCAGTCTTTCTAAAACCCTACTTCCGAGTCACTAACAGCATTACAAGAGTAAGTGTTCTGAACTTAACTCGGAGTCACTACATTCTATGGGCCTTCTATTGTGACTTCTGATATTATATCAACACACGTTATTGTTAACATATATTGGAAACATAGCATGTAACTAACTGGCTGTTAGAGTCTAAATATACAGAAAATGTCCAACACATAGTTGATATGTCACGATAGCAGGCTTTCTACCAAAGGAAATTCATAATTCCTGATGACGGAGAATGACTGTATTCCGTAAATAAGGCCAACACCAAAAATGAATTGTCTCACTAACAAATGCTATGTTCAGGAAGAAGTTTTGTTGTATTTAGAGACAATGCATCTGTAGTTTGATAAGGTATTACCTAAGCTGCAGCTTCTCTGCTACAGAGCTCATGGGTGAAGTTTAAACTGACCAACCTGAACTCAACAAAAGTGTTAAAATTCTCTTCCTTGAAAAGAATCATTTCAAACTCAATCACTATTCCTCTATACACAAATCTCTTACAAATTGATAATTCACAAACATGTAAAGACTTCAAAAGAAAAATGTCCTCAGACCATCCGCACACAATTAGTAGCAAAAGAAGCATAACGATTAAAAATTTATGAAGCTGGGTATGGTTGTACACAGCTGCAATATCAGCACGTGGTCGGTGGAGTCATGGAGGTGCAGGAACGAATGGGCAGCCGAGGATATATAGCAAGTTTGAAGCCAGCCTGGGCCTCACGCTGAGACCCATCTTTCCGAGAGAGGGAACTCACTATGTAGACCACGACAGCCTCAAACTCACAGAGATCCGCCTGCCTCTGCCTCCCGAGTGCTGGGATTAAAGAAGGGCAACACCACGGCCTGCTGAGACCATCTTTCAGACAAACTAATCAGGTTTTCTTTCTTCCTTCATTTCTCCCTCCCTACTCCCTTGTTTATTTTTTGTTTCGTTTTTGAGACAGGCCTCTCTACGAATCTCTTTCTTTTCTGGAACTCACACTGTAGCCCAGGCTAGCCTAGAATTTACAGAGCTCCATCTGCCTCTGCCTCCTGAGTGCTGGGATTAAGAGTTTTAGATGTGGTCAGGCCTTTAATCCTAGCACTCAGGAGACAGAGGCAGGGGGATCTCTGAGTTCCAGGACAGCCTGGTTTACAGAGTTCCAGCAGGACAGCCAGAGCTACACAGAGAAAACAAACAGGAACCTTCCCCCAGCCCCAGCAAAAAAGAAAATTAACTAAAAAGCAAACAAACAACAAAAGAGTGCAAAGCCTAAAAGTTTGTTACCACACCTGACTGCCAAACACACACTCAAAGACCTGTGTGGCCAGAGCACGCGGGGATAGCTGGGAAGATGGAAGTCCCTTTTTCTCTTAGCAGGCTGTCTTGTTTTAGATTTCACTCTCTCTGAAAAAATTATCTACTTCCTCCTCGACACACCCACGAGTGCCCTGTTGAAACCCCATGGGGCATGGCAGCATTCCCTGGCTGCCTTCTCAGTCCCCACAAACCCTTGATTTCTGTTCTGCCTCTAAAGTCCAGGTGTGTCCTGCCAGCAACCCCTCTGAAATCTCTACGGGAAGAATAAAACTGAATCAAAATGGAGAATTAAAACCCCAAAGGAAAGTTACAAAGTAGTTTAGACCAGAGCAATGCAAGTTTTAGGAAAGGTGTTATTAACGCACAAAAGACTCTTGGCAAACCAAGGCAAGCTACAAAGGAATACACAAGATCACAGGATCTTTTCCGGTGTATCATGTGACATTTCTGCTCTGGCTTCCAGACAAAAGGCAGACAGATGTAAGTGCTTGTAGATAACACTCCAGCACGGTTCAGATTTCGGTAAGGAGGCATGTATGATCAAGTCGCAAGGGACGAAAGAGGTGCTCTATCTTACAGAAAAACACTGCTGATCTGTGGAGCAAGTTCCAGCGTCTGTTCTTCTGTCACTGGACACTCGATGGGGCCAAAAGGAAGTGGAACTCCTGCCAGCGAAGTAGGAGTTCACACTCTAGATAAAATAGCCCCTCCAGTGATGAGACAGTCGTCGTGGAGAACAATGGTAGCTTTTGAACTTCAAAAACTAGTAACTCTCCCAGGTACAGTTCATAGACTATTCTGTTATGTCAGACCACACTGAAGGCTCAGCCCTGTTTCTGAACGGTTGTGGTTTTACACTTACCTGATAAATTGGCCAGGCTGACTTTACTTCCAGATACAAATATTTTTGCTTGCAAATGTGAACCAAAAGGGGTGGAAATGTAGTTCAGTGGTGAAGCCTCCCTTGGCATGAATGTCCTGGGTTCATCCCTAGTACAGTGCATGCATCCCATTCCCCCTGCCTGAAACACACACGCACACACAACACCCCCCCACATACACAATTAGAACCTAACGAAAGACTGTCCTCAAGGAAAGCCAGGTATAAATATGAGTTCAGGGTTTTTTGTTTGATTGTCTACTGGCCCAGCCTTAAATAAGATTATTATCTGAATAAATGATGGTTTGTATTTGTTTTTGAAAATGTCATAAGTTTCAAAGGCATAATTCATAAGGCATAATTAATTAATGCCTTTCAATTAATTAAATACCATATTATGATATAAATATTTAAAATATTCATTCCTTTTACCTAATAATTTGACTTCTGGTAATCCACTTGAAGGAATTAGCTAATAGAATATAAAATATTTATGTACATATGGTTTCAATGGTGTTTTTAAAATAACATTACAGACATAACCTTTCTAAATGTCCAAGAAGAAACCAGTTTAATTATAGTGAATCCACTTTTTTTTCAAATTTTTACTTATTTATTTATTTATTGGTTTTCGAGAGGGCTTTTCTGTGTAACTGCTCTGCTGTCCTGGCGCTCAGAGAGCCACCTGCTTCTGCTTCCCAAGTCCTGGGATTAAAGGCGTGCGCCACCACCACTCAGTTCATACATACTACTTTGTTTAACACAGGATCTCTTGTTCATTCCTCAGCCAGCAAGGCTCCAGTTTCCCCTGTCTCTGGCTCTATCTCCCTAGGGTTACAGGCCCTCACTACCATTCCCAGCATTACAGGCATTCTGGGCATGTGCACTTAGGTCCTCCCATTTGCACTGTTGAGTAAATCCACTTTATCCACCAAGCTTTTTAATCCACTGAGGTATCTCCCGAGTCTGTTGGTTTCTTTGTTTAGTCTCAAACTGTTACCCACGCTGGCCTCAAACTCATTATGTAGCCCAGGATAGCTTCTCAGTCTTGGTAATCCTCAGCCTCTCAAGTGCTGGGATTATCAGTATGAATCATGGTTTAACGGAGTCTCCAGCATGGATCACTTTGTGGGCATAGTGAAACCTTTAAGGCACAGAGGTGACTGGGTGTGTGCCCTTGGGAGGCACACTGGGACGAAGCATGCTCACCTTCCTAGCTGTCTAGAAGCAAGCAGGTTTCCTCTAACGTGCTCCCAATGTACTGAGTCACCACAGCCCAAAAGGGACCAAACCACAACCATGGCTGAAATCATAAGCGTAAACACGTCCTACTTAAGTCCTTTCTCCAAGGAGTCTGTCTCGAAACAATGAAACAGAAAGCTGATTGCACAACAGGAAAGAGCTACACAGAAAGGACTAAAAACCAGCTTTACCAAATGACTGACATCTTTGAATGATCAAAGTTTTAGATGGAGAGAAAAAGACCACTTATTTATGGGGGAGGGAATAATTTTTTGAGACAGGGTTCTCTGTGTAGCCTTGGCTGTCTTGGAACTCACTCTGTAAGCCAGGCTGGCCTC
This sequence comes from Myodes glareolus, assembly GCF_982192425.1. Lineage (NCBI taxonomy): Eukaryota > Metazoa > Chordata > Mammalia > Rodentia > Cricetidae > Myodes > Myodes glareolus. The sequence goes on along the minus strand of NC_142041.1, from coordinate 40,792,474 downwards.
GAAGTCAAGAGATTTGTCTGTCTGCCTCTGCCTCCCAAGTGCTGGGGTTAGAGGTGCCACCACTTCAAGTAAAAAACAAACAAACAAACAAACCACTTTTAGCCTGGAATGGTGGCTCATGCCTTTAATTTTTTAATTCCCGCACTCAGGAGACAGAGGCAGGCAGATCTTCGTGAGTTCAATGCCAGCCTGATCTACATAGTGAGTTCCAGGATAGCGAGGTCTATGCAGAGAGAGACCTTGTCTCAAAAAAAAAAAAAAAAAGAAAGAAAGAAAGAAAGAAGGAAGGAAGGGAGGGAGGGAGGGAGGGAGGGAGAAAGAGAGAAAGAGAGAGAGAGAGAGAGAGAGAGAGGAAAAACAAGGAGATGGTTCAAGAGTTAACAGCACTACCGCTCTCCAGTGGACCAGGTTTGATTCTCAGCATCTCAGCACCCACATGCTGGTTCACAACCACAGGTAACTCCAGTTCCTGGGGATCCATTGACCTCTTCTGGCCTCTGCAAGCAGCGGGTACACATATGGTGCACAGACACGCATGCAGGCAAAACACCCATACACATAAAATAAAACTTAAAAAATCCTAAGACTACTTTTCTTAATAAAAACAGCCTTCCCCCCCCACACTTTGGAATGGGTTTGAGAATATATACCTTACAACCATGTCCCACATGTTCACAGACCTTCTGTTAAGTAGAATAAAGTCTCCCTCAGGACAATATTAAAAACTAAAAAAAAAAAAAATATTTTGGTGGCTCATATAGACACATCCACATGGCTTTATTTTTTAAATGTCTCTATAAATAAATAGTTCCAATATTCAAAAAAAAACTGTTCCAGAAAGAGATTCTGTCCAAACATCCTAACAAAACAGATAAAGATCCTATATGATAAACAGAACATGAACAAGAATAACCCTGAGGACCGTGGTCTAAGACGACACCGGACTTCATGAGCAATCTCTAAGCCACTAGGATCCTAGACCTGCTTCGGTTAGACCTATCTGACTTGTTTTCCAGATTGACATCACTTCACTGCAGGTCTCCACCTCTAGGGCATTCAGGAGGCCAAGGAGGATCTGAGTAGCAAGCTTGGAAAGAATGCATGTTTGAATCCACTCATCTTTACCACAGATAATTCCACCAAAGAGCAAATACCAAAATTCCCTTTACTTTATCTTTAAAAGCAACAATGAATACCTCTAATGAGACTATGGAATAAGGAAGAATATATATATATATATATATATATATTATATAATATATATATTCATTGTCACTTTATTTTTACAGTAGAACTGCATAAAAATTGGTCTGACAACTATTCACTTTATTAGACAAACTTGCAAGATGTAAAGACCCAGTAACATCTCTCAGGAGGTAGAAGAAGCAGTAGGTTCAAGGTCAGCCTTGGCTACGTAGAGAGTTCAAGGCCGGCCTGGGTTACATAGGATCCTGTCTCCAAACAACAACAAAAGATTGAATAACATCGTTTCTAATACCCAAGTCACAGAGTCTGGACTGAATGTTCTAATAATTACTGCAGTCCCAGGAGTTCAAGCAAGCTATAATAAATCTCCGCGCCTGCACTCTTGGGATGCCCTATTAACCTAAAGTCCTTTATGAAGGAACCACGGCATCTTTACTTAGTGGAGGACACTGAGCTGCTGAGTGACGGACGGCTGGTGAAGTAAACGGGAAGCCTGTATTGAAGGCTCAGTGGCAGAGAACCTGTTGCGCTGTGTGCAAGACCCTGGGCTTGATGATCAATGCCAAAATATTTTTTAGTGATTTATTTATTCTTATTCTATGTGCATTGGTGTTTTGCCCGCATGTATGTCTGTACGAGGGTGTCAGATCCCCTGGAACTGGAGTACAGTACAGTATAGGGCCCTGTCCTCCCTTGCTCCCTGGGATGCAAATCAAGGACTGTTTTGGCTAACCAGCTAAGCTTTCTGCGAAGTTCTGTGCTCTGCTCTGCTAGCCTGGTGAATTAGCTGCAGGGCTTGTTCTATCTTTGGTGTGGTAATTTCCAACTTGCCCAGGAGAGCTCAAGGCGCCAAGGTCCCTCTTACCTGTCTGCCACTGCCCCACACCTCTTGCCCACCTGCCTGCGGAGGAGATCCCACACGGCGCCAGTTCCCCCAACCCCCTCTGGCTGGGAGGGGTTTTCTCTTCTGGGGTCAAGGTATATTAACTCTGGATAAAGCTAAATAAATTGGCATTCACCTCTTGGCGAATGACCCGGACTCTCTATGTGTGTATGTCTTGTGTTTAACCCCTAGGCCCTTGCCCAAGCTCATGGTGGTATGGAGCCGCGGTCCATACCGGGAGGGTGATGAGGCAGATCTCGGGTGAATCCCACAGTACAGACAGTTGCGAGCTACCATGTGGGTGCTGGGAATCGAACCCAGATCCTCTGGAAGAGCAGCTTACCGCTGAGCCACCTCACCAGCCCCCAGAACACATGTGTTAATCCTAAATTATGAGCACCAGCTCTGCCAGAGACAAAGGTAACTTAGCATAACGCTGACAGAGCTCTTCCTCGCTCTCTAAACCAGCACAGCTTAGGCACAGCCTAGGAAACCTAGGAAGGGAAAGGGAGAGAAGAGAGTCACAAAAGGGGAGGGAAAGAAAAGAAGGGAAAGGAAGGAAGGGAATGGGGAAATGGAGAGTATTTCAAGGTAAAACGTCCCCTGAAAATGACGTGTGTACATTCTTCGTTGAAACCCTGACTCCCAGTACTTCAGCAGAGTGTGTCTGTTCATCTGGAGACAAGCTCTAAAAGTGTGAAATTAAAATGAGACTTTAGGGGGGTTCCTTTTCCAGTCTGCCTGGCAATATTGGGGTGCACAGACACAAGCTATGCAAGGAAAACCGTGCCAGTATAGACGAGAGGACCAGCCATCTTCCAGGCGAGGAGCGGCCTCAGTGGACACCAATTCTAGGACAACCTTGATCTCAGACTTAAACTCGCACTGTGAGAAAATAAGTTCCTGCTAGCTCTGCCACCCACTCTGTGGCCAGCAAACTAACACGGAGAGTGTCCTAGTTAGGTTTCTACTCTGTGATGAACACATGACCAAAAGCAAGCAACATGGGAGAAAAGGCCTTATTTCAGCTTACTTCTTACCGTTCATCACGAAGGGAAGGCATAGTGGAAACCAGGAGGCAGAAACTGAAGGGAAGACCATGGAGGAGGATGCTTCCTGGCTTGGTCCCTAGGCTTCCTCAGTCTGCTTTCTTACAGACGCCAGTACCACCAGCCCAGGGATGCACCACCCAAGGTGAATGAATCATTAATGTTGGTCATTAACCAAGAAAATGCCACATAGACTTGCCTATGGGCCAATCTAATGTCAGCATTTTCTCAACTGAAGTTCGCTATTCTCAAACGCCCGTGGCTTGTGTCAAGTTGACTAAATAAATAAATTTCACCTAGACAGAAAGTAAGCCCATGGATTAAAAATATAAAATACATAGAAAATATACGAAAAACATGTTACAAGATGATATTAAATAGTAGGATCTAAAGATGCACACTTAGCAGGATTATAAAACATAGGAAGTGATTACTACAGAGGTTAGAATCGTGCCGGCAGGGCTGAGAGTACAGCTGTGTGATACTCAGCACACAAGAGGCCCTGACTGGAATCCCCAGCAATGGGATAATGACTCAGGGCTCACTCACCACATCGTATTGGTCTTGAGAAAGTTCTTCAGGCCACAGGCCACTCCGTAATCAATACACTCCACTGTAATCAGTGACAAATTACAAGCCCTTCAAAGCTCACTGTGGCCTTAGCTGTCCACTCTTTTTCTTCTTCTTTTTTTGGTTTGGTTTTTTTGAGACAGGGTTTCTCCCTGGCTATCCTGAAACTCACTCTGTAGACCAGGCTGGCCTTGAACTCATAGAGATCTTCCTGCCTCTGCCTCCTGAGTGCTGGGATTAAAGGTGTGTGCCATCACTGCTGTTCACTCTTTTAAAAACAAACAAACAAACAAACAAAAAACCTTTTCATTGATTTTTTGTGAATTTCACATCATGCACCTCAATCCCATTCATCTCCCCATCCCTCTATATCTGTCCGCCACCCTCACAAACGAGGGGAAAATCTCTTTGTGGAAGCTTCAGTGTCCTGCAGTGGGCCACTACCCTTTGGCGCAAACAGCTTTACCAGCAAATGCACATGGCAATGAGTCACTGGTCTGGTTCAAGGCCTCTGGCTTCTGCTGCACGATCAATACTGGATTCCCACGGGACTCCTCTGGGATGTCCTGCTGCTGCCCTGTGTCAGGGAGACCCTGCAGCTTTGGGTCTGCAGAACCAGCCCCTCCATGCGTTCCAGCAGTTCGTGGAAGCGGTGGATGTTGGGGTGAGACAACTCAAAGCCCTAGATCTGGGCCTGGGTGGTAGCTGAGGTGGTCAGGCTGCCCACTCTCCTGCACCTGCACCACCGGGGCCAGGTCTCCCTCACCCAGGCCACCAGGGACAGCTCTACAGCGCTGCAGTCGGTGAGGGGCGGGACCTAGCTGTTCACTCTTAATCTGTTCTCCTGTCCAACAGATGGCAGCCACCTGCTTGTTTTACTGAAAGTGCAGTTAAAAAAAAAAGAGGCAATTTTGACTGTGAAAACTGAAAAGGATGTATACAGTTATGCACGGAAAAGCTGAGGGCTGGTGACATCTCAGTGGCTAGAAGCCCCTGCTGCCAAGCTAACAACCTGAATGTGATCCCCCAGGACCCACAGGTAAGAGAGAGTTGACTCCTCTAAGCTGTCCCCTGACATCTGTCTGCTTGCTAAGGCAAGCCATACCCAACCACACACAAAGTAAATAAATGTAAAAAAAAAAAAAAAAAGAAAGAAAGACATACCCAAGTATGAGAAGGTTACCACTGTAAGGCTTGTTCTAGATGTTCACCCAGAACACATAAACAAAGAGAACTTATCAAGAGAACTTATCAACATACATGAGCAAAGCAATCGAGAGTGTTTTAGATTTTATTTAAGAGAGAGAAAGAGAGAGAGAGAGAGAGAGAGAGAGTGTGTGTGTGTGTGTGTGTGTGTGTGAGAGAGAGAGAGAGAGAGAGAAGAGCAGATTAGGAAGGGGTTGGAGGTTGGGGAAGACTAAGCCTCATCAGCATGCTCTGGGCTTCATTGAGAGACCTTGCTTGTCTCAATGAGTAAGTTGGAAGAGGAATGAGTTGGAAGAGTGAACCAGGATGATTCCTGACATCAACACCAGACCTCCACACACACATGCATATACACACAAGCACACACAATGGAAAGAAAAGAAAAGAAATTACTGCAAGCTGAGCACTGTAATCCCAGCGCTCAAGAAGCAGTGGCAAAAGAACTGTCACAAGTTTGAGATCAGCTCAGTTTCCACAGTGAAATTCTGTCCCAAACCAAGAAAGAGACAAGGAGGCATGGATGGGAGGGGAGAAAAGGAAGGGAGCAGAGAGAGAATAAGAAGGGAGAAGAAGGAGAGAAGGGAACAGAAAGAAGAAGGGAAAGAAAGAGGAAGGGAAGGGAGGTGAAGAAGAGACATAAGAAAGGAATGGAGGAGGCATGATGGAGGGAAGGAGACATGAAGGAGAGGGAGGGAGGAAGGAGAGAGGGAGGAAGGAGGGAGAGAGGCAGGCATATGGAAGGAAGGAGGGAGGGAAACAAAACCTTCCCATTGGAGGAATTGTGGGGCACTTCACAACACTCAACATGTAAGGGATAAACATGTTGGAGGCCGATGCGAACAAACTTCACACGGAACTTGAGAATCCATCAGGGCATATCAAAAATGTTGTTGTGTTACTGTTGAGAAAAAAAGTCAAGTTCTGTTCAAGCCCTTCTTCTTAGAGGGTCAAACAATGTAGTCCTTCATGTTGCTGATGTTTTGAATGATGCCGCATAGGGTCTCGCTGCTTCTCCACTTCCACACAGTAAAGGGATGTTTAAAGTTCTGTCAGAAAAATGTGAAGTCCCTTAAGAGCAAGAGCGGCTCCCCTGCTGACTGCTAATACAGTTGTCTGGAACATGTACTATTTCATGGGGGAGGGGTGGGGTGAGACAGTCGCTCCCAATGGGGGCAGAGGGCGAGCTGTTGGCAGACCCAGGGAGGGGTGATTTGTTAAGCAAGAACAATGTCGCTGTGACTCAGGCCCGTGGGAGCGAGGGGGCAGTCAATGAGGATCCGTCTAAAACATGGAGGCCCGCGACCTGAAGAAGAAAAGCACAGCCGCGGCGGCAGGGGCAGCAGTTGGCAGAGGGCACAAAGGCTGCCCTCAGACCTGAAATCAGACCCAGGCCTTGCTGGTGGACAGCTCTGCTCTCCTCTCTTCAAGTCGGCCAGGCTTTCATGGAGCAGATTCTCTGTAAAGGGCATCGTTATTGTCCATTCTCAAGAGAGGCAATTCAGCCAGGTCTGAATGTGGGACCTGGGTTCTCAGATACATTACTAAATGCTAACTATAAGGGGGGAAATGAGGCCGAAAACAGGTGCCAAAAAAAAAAAAAGTCTGCTTGCTTTTGGATAGAGGGACCAGGTTTGCAGAGAGCAGCGAGAGTCTGAGTCTGCCTCCCTGTTCAAGCAGGACGGCCATTCAGCCCTAACTGATAGTCTGGCCTTCGTACAGTAATGATCTCAGAGCAGTTAGTTATAATCAATTCTTGGACTTCCCTCCTGCATCGGAGCTACAGGACAACATTGTCCGCTCGCAGTCTCTGATAGAGTTTTTTCAATACACCATCAGGTACAATGTGGCTTTCGTCTGCTTTAGGTTTGGGGACACTCTGAAACCCTTCGTCAACACTAATCAGAAACATGCCTTATCTAACTGGGACACTCACTTCTACTCAAGTTAGCTGGCTAGGAAATTCACAGCACACACTAAACACGTCTTAAGATTTATTCCTTTGCTCTTAGAGTAAATGCCCCTGTATTAAGCAGATTCCAAAGGGTGGGGGATGACAGGGTAATTAGGAGCAGAGATGTCCGCAGTAAAAACGGGCATGATTTTATACTTTATTGTCAAACACACAAAAACATGGTCACTCTTAAGACAACCAGCAAAGTGTCAGTATAACGTCTTCACCAAAGAAAGAATAAAACTTGTCAATTTAAGATTTAAAAAGCGTTGCATAGAACATCCAGCATATCAAAATAATGAACATTCTTTTTAAAGAGAGGAATATTTTTTTTTCCAACAGCGTTTGCAGGATTCAGTTGTGGATAGCAAAGAAATCCCAGTATCTAGAGAACAAACATAGCAGCTGTCAAGGAGAGGAGGGCTCACAGTGTCTTGGGCCCTCCCACATCAATCCCACATCAATCAAGAAAACATCCCAGTCTTTGCAGCCCTATGGAAGCGTTTCTTTCCCAGATGCCCCTAGCTTGGGTCAAGTTGATATAAAAACTATCCGGCACAGGGTGCTTCTTAGGTCCCCCCCCCCCCAATATGTATAAAAACCCAAAAGATAAAAGGAAGGTTCCTATTATCCAGTACTGGTTTTATAGCTCTTCTAGGGTTTGAATGGCACCCAGAAGGAAACAAAGGCCACATGAGCAAGCCATATATTTGGTGTCACGTACCCAGGGATTAAAAGCATCGCAAAGGGTTCAACAAGCATCCTTGGCCTGCAAAGCTCCCATTTAAGTTCTTCCTCACACTCAACTCCTACTATTAACTTTCCCCTTGATTCTTACTTTCAAGTTTAAGTTCTGGAGACAGGATATTTTATGAGACAGGAAATCTCGTGTGTCACAGCCTTCTCTCCAACGCCTGTACGGATGAGGATAATCACGAACTTCAGATCCTCGTGCCCTCTCCTCGCAGTGCTGAGCGGGAGCCAGCTGGCCTGGTTAAAAGAACCAGCTAGTCCGGGCCACAGTGCTAATTTTTACTTGAACTTGCTCACTTTTAGCATCGCGAGGTATCCTGAGCGCCAACATAAGCCACACGCATTCTCTGAAGCCTCAGTATCTTGTCAAATTCCCTACTGATTGAGCGAAGCGCTAGAGGCTTGTACAGGTGAGCTCAGGCAGTGATGGGCAAACCTATCAAATTATTGCCACTGGGCATGGCCGTCTTTGTTCCGCGGTCTCCCATCCAGTAAGTAAGACGGCAGCGCTGCTGGAAGTCAGAAGCCAATCCTGACCTGCTATAACAACTCTGTTTAGGGCAATAAATTTAAAAAATAAAACAAGCAGGGAGCTAGATTTGCCCAACAGGTATTATTACTGACTCTCTGATCTAGTGTGCCCCTCCCATCCCCACCCAGGGGCCTACAAACCCCTCACAACACCCACCCCAGATCCAGCGTATCGTTAATCACAGTGAAATTAACAGAAGCTGTCACTGCAACACACGCCGTCTTGGCCCAGGGACTGTTTTCAACAGGAGGAAGCTAAGAAGCCAAGCAAGCAGAGTTCTCTACCCTCTCTGGACTCACGTAAAACTATAAAACCAGAACATAAATTTACAGTGCGTCTCTCCTGCCCTTTTCACTGGGAAAAGCATTGAACTTTAGCTTCTTATAAACGTTTCGAGATGACATCAGCCGCATCAACCCTGAAAAGCTGTGCGAAGCCTTTAACCCACCTACAGTTACAGGCCCTAGAAATGAAGGTCCTTTTCCTTTGTATGGCTTTCTCTCTCTCTGCTGCAGGCATCTTTGCATCCTCTGCTGCCCTGAGTTTCCTCCCACACAGCTAGAAAACAGGCAGGCATGCTGGCCAGCTATGGTGGTGCATGTCTTTAATCCCAGCACTCAGGACGCAGAAGCAAGTGCATCTCTGTGAGTTTGATGCCAGGCTTATCTACAGAGTTCCAAGACAGCCAGAGATACATAAGAGAGAGACCCTGTCACCAAAGGGGGAAGAAAAAAAGCACGCAATTAAGTTTCTATTTTTCTCTTATGTCTTCTGTCACAGAGTTCCTAGCTGAGAGCTCACAGAAGAGAAAACAAAATTATCTTTTTCTGCCCCTACACATACATATAGGCACCATAAAAAAGATACCCACCCCCGTATCTATACACGGAAGTGGCTCTGTTGATGGACTTGTCTAGCCAGCCACTCGGGCTGCTGAGGCTTGAGCCCACTGATCAGAAACATCCCATCTTGGCCAGGCGGTGATGGCACACACATTTAGTCCCAGCAGAGGCAGAGGCAGAGGCAGAGGCAGAGAGATCTCTAAGTTTGATGACAGCCTGGTCTACAGAGGAGCTCTGGAACAGCCAGGCAACACAGAGAAGCCCTGTCTCAATCAATCAATCAATCAATCAATCAATCAATCAATCAATAAAGGAAACATTGCATCTGAAAAAGGTTTTAAATGTCTGATTATTCCTTCGGTAGAACAGTACGACCCCAGCTAGGCGAGGATAACTGGAGCAGGGCTGTGTTCTGTGCCCATCACTAAGGCTTCTCTTTGGCTAACTGGCTACCAGGATCTTCCCCAGGACCTTATTTCCTTATTTTAGTCCCTTACTATGTCCCACATTTAACCAGACACTAGATAGAGCTAAATGGGGTTCCCTGGTGCAAGTTTACTTCAAGCAATAAAGAATCAAACTATATAGCTTTAGTTTCCCATAGATGCAAATAAGTAAAAATGGCATGTACATTTTGTGATTATGTAACACATTCCACGCTAAAGACTTTGTTTTGATGTGAGACAGGTCCCACACTCCCTACTGTTGGCAGTCTTCAGTCCTTTAAACTGTTAGGAGAAAGTTAAGAAGCCACCAAGACATGCACATTCTTGTCCTGAGCTAATCTCCATTTTCACTCCTTCTTTCTAAAATGTATGATCCTCTATGATCACATGACTGGAAAAAGTCAATGTTCTTCAGTCACTAATTAATACTTGAACTTAAGTAGTTTAATCCCATCTTATTATGTCCTATGTATACGACGTCATCCACACCTGCACTGTGAAAGCTGTGTGTGTGTGTGTGTGTGTGTGTGTCTTTGGAAAACAAGGCATATATATGAATGCAGTTACAATTAACTGGCCACTAAGACTGGCCTATTTGGGCTTTTTGTTCTTTTGGATATTTTTGATAGGGTCTTATTCCATTGCCTTGAACTCTCAATCTTCCTGCTTCAGCTGTCAAAGTGAAGTCTAACCTGTATTTATAAAAGATGGCTCTCCATCCATTGCAATAGCTGCCCAGACTGGTACTCCTTGAATTCAGGTAGAGCCATGTAGCTGGCTCTGGTCAACTTTATATGAGCAGGGGGTTGCTCCCCAGGCTGGTGGAGGGTATCAGTGTGGTAAGCCTTTATGTTCCTTCTGTCTTGAGTGACTGGAGACCACAAGTTCACAATGGTGGCTTCACAAAGGAGGGACCTTGACCCCTGACTAGCATGAAGGAGAACTGCCCAGGAGAGCTGCCAGCCTGAAATAACCAACTTGGTTTTGAGTAAATTACTAACTTTACTAGATAAATACTCTCCTTGAACTAAGCCACTAAGTGCTAGAACTCTGTTTCCGTGCACAGTATACCTCAGCAGAATATACATCGCGGCGGAAGAGTTGAAGTACAATTTATTAAAAGGTTTCTAAGTAAAAGCAAATAGAAAGATTCTTATATGTAAGAAAAGACTGCAAGTTACAATTTTACCATCTTAGATAAGTTAAAAAAAAAAAAACAAAACTCAGGGACAGGAACAGCTGTGTTGGATAAATTCTAACTGGTATCTCACCTTCTAACAATATACAAATGCTCCCTTAACCACTGGGTACTAAACAAGGCAGAATACACTGTACAAATACATTTGGAACAAAGAATAAACCAAAAGACAGCCTTAAAGTTTACCTCCTTGGGCAAAACGTACTTTATTTCAGAGGCGAGCTCTCCAGCTCTGTGGAGCAGCACTTGCCCCGCGTACTGGGAGGCCCTAGGTGCAGTCCCCAGTACAGGGTTCAGCCGACTTTCCTCTTTATACTGTAGCCCCCTAGGAAATAACACAAACACTGGCCTTCCGAAAAGAACGCAACTAGGTACCTCTTCCCTCTGTGGAAGCATGTGGTGGGATGGACAGGTGATGCCATCCCAGGTTCTCTAAGCACCCTAAACTGTCCCTGAACTCAGTGCCGGTGCAGTCTGGTACTGGGGCATCATGAACAGAAATGTCTACCCTTAAATTTTATTTTAAAATACTATTGGGGGAAAACGATAAAATTATATTACAACCTCAAAAAAATAATAAATAATTTTAAAAATACTATTAAGTTCACAGAGTACACAACTTCCTGTCATGTTCTCCCCCCACCCCCGCTGTTAACCAAAATTGATTTTTCTTTTCCTATAAATCTGACTACACCAGGTGAGGTGTCTCATAAGTAAAACCATAGAGTCTGCACCTGTCACGCCCCATGACGTCTTCTGGGTTGGAGTAGCATTTTGTACTATTGGCTGGGTAGCCTGCGCTGAAAGTCACAGGGGTGACCTAGTGCATTTAACAATCTGAGTGGCAACACAGTGTCCAGGACATGAGTGTGTGCGCACCTCACCCTTAGGCACTGACTCTCAACCCACAACAGCATGCCTTGGAAAAGGTGGATTTCCAGAGCTGGCTGGGAAAAAGTGCTATGGAAAGATTAACGTGGAACAGGAAAGGAGGTGGTGGTGTCCCAGGGACAGGCACCGGCATCCTGCTAGTGACCGCTACTTAAAAATGAAACAACAGAAGACAGACGTGCTGCCGTCGGAGTGTCTTCCAGGTACCCAGGAAACTAGGGAGGGAGGATTGTCATGGACTTGAAGCCAACATAGCTACATAGCAATGCCTGCCCCTAAATAAATAAATCTAGGGCTGGAGAGATGGCTCGGCAGCTAAGAGCATTCGCTGCTCTTCCAAAGGACTTAGGTTCAATTCCCAACACTCACTCCAAGGCCCCTCTTCTCATCTGCAAGAGCGCTGCATACATGTAAGACAAACTAACACGCAGACAAAGCAGCCATATCCATAAAATTAAAATCTCAAAAATATTTTTAATTAAATAAATAAATACAATTTTACATGCATCACTTTTTTTCAAGTGGCATCTACATACCTTGTTTTCACGCTACCCGCTCCTAACTATTGCCACCTAAGGAGTCCACGAAGAACGTCCTCACGCACTAAGAACTGCAAGGCCCCTTCAGGAGTCTTTCCTTCAGTTGAGATTTCAGAGCTAAGACTAAAGCACTCTGAGGCAGAGGCAGGAGGATCTCTGTAGGTTGGAAACCAGCCTGTTCTACATACTAAGTTCCAGAACAGCCAGGGATGTGCAGAGCCCCTGACTCAAAGAGGAAGAGGAGAAGAAGAAGAACACTGATGAGATTTATGTGTGATCTTGAAAAAATAACAACATTGCACAGACACACAAAGAAGGAGGAAGAAGGGTTTGGGCAAAAGCCATTTCCAAGGCTCACTCTCAGTCAGCTTAACCCTTCCCAGCCCGAACAATGCTCCCTGGATAGTAGTAATTTTTATAAAATTTACCCTGAGATACAAAGACACAAATAACTGTTTTCCAGATTCTTCGGGACTCAAGCAAGCTTTTTAAATTAGAGTCTCCAAGTGTACTGGGAGAGACAGGGTCTCTGCGCAGACTGAACACACCCTGAGTCCACTGCGGTCGGGAGCGCTCAGACAACAAGCCTTCGTGCGTCTTTCCGCTTCACTCTTGTATCCTGCTTTTAACTGGAGAATGCGCTAAATTACTTCGGAAATGCTTGTTTGGATATTCCCTTTCCCTGGAGTTTTTCATTAAGCAAAGGGGGAATTAAAACAAAATCCAGAATAGTGATTTGATGGGGGGTGGTTACCGCTCTGGCTCCGCAGCTGGGTACTTGTCCCTGCTAGTTAGTTACTCTTGTCTTACGTGTCTCTGAGCATCTGCTTCCGAGAAGACACCAGAGGACAAGACAGAGGACGTTGGGAATCAGAAGTGTGCCTTGTTGCTAAGCTGAGTTATAGCATAAGCAGTTGGCTTTTATATGGAAGACAGGCTTTGGAAACATGTAGGGACTGAAGGGGAGGCTAAGGCTAATATTCGTTGCCACCACAGACAAACAAGGAGTAACAGTTGTTTTGTTTTTAAGACAGAATTCGCTGTTTATCCAGGCTGACCTCAAATTGATGCTGCTGCCTTAGGCTCCAGAGGGCTGGGGTTACAGGTATACACCACCAAACCTAGCATTTTTCTTATTTATCTATTTTTATTGATGCACATTGGTGTTTTGTTCACATGTATGTCGATGTAAGGGTGCTGGATCCCCTGGGACTGGAGTTGCAGATAGTTGTGAAGTTGAGAGCCACCGTGTGGGTGCTGGGAATTGAACCGTGGTCCTCTGGAAGAGCAGCCAGTGCTCTGAACTGCTGAGCCATCTCTCCAGCCCCCTAAACCCAGCATTTTTATTGTGATGGTTTTAGTTCTTTGTAAAAATCATCTTCAGTTATACTTTATAATACCGTACCACTAATTGCTTTCTGGTCTCTAATTTTCCTTCATTTTTTTTTCTCTGCCTGCCCCCTCTGCATACTGAAGGGCAGAAAACTCTTCCAACTGTAATATAAAATTTCCTAGTTTATTTTTAGATACCAATTTACTTATGCTATGTGTGAATGAACCACTGTCCATGAGGAGGTCGGGTCACAACTTGTTAGGTCTCCACCTTGTCAAATCTTCTGGGAATCAAATTCAAATTGTCCGGGGACAAGAGTCCTTGCCGACGTAGCCGTCTCCTGGCCACCGTGTTGTTCGTATAAAGAGAAAAAAACCAAAACACCTCGTTCATCATATGCTAAGCACACAGTAGGATTTACCCAGGAACTTCATTATGGCAGCTACTCACCGAACAACTATTTTAAGGATGAGCAATCGCTACTCGATGTCAACACGAGACAACCCTGCACCTGGGTGTGACTGGTCATTGCCCAAGATCTTTTCATTACATTTGATCTCCATCAGCTTAACATACCTGGCTACCATCAGCCAAGGGGCTCACAGGAAGGATGCCCAGCATGGGAAAACTCGATGCCAACTTTGAGGGAAATGTATGACGCTTTCAGTTCACAGTTCTAAACATTAAGACTTAAAGGTGTGGGTTTTCTGGTCACACGCCTAACTGGTCGCTCACGGCTCAGTCTCATGCCACCCAAGTGGCAATCAAAAACACACACAACACACACAACACACACACACACACACCTTACACATGAATCCTGTCGGTGCACTTCTGGGGACGCACTGCATTCTTGGCCAGCTTTCCAAAGTGCAACTCTTTTTAGGTCAACAATACTGTTTCTCTTCCCTCCAGCTCCCCAAATCTACAGGAAGCGCCACACTTCAATGCCCTAGGCAAGTGAGGGAAGCCTGAGCCTGAGAGGCGGCTCACAGGCCCTGAGGCCCCGCAGGTCCGGCTGCGCTCCGAACGACCATGAAGACTGGCATCGTCCAGGGAGGCCGGAGGGTCTGCAGTGGATGCACCCACACAAACTCGCGACACCAACCAAGAGCGCCTATGGCTGGAAGGCCAGCAAAGGAGCGCTACCCCTGCTAGCGGCGTACCCTCCCGGTCCCCAAGAGCGATCCCTGAGGATTACCAGCACCCGAAGGAGCAGGTGATGGCCCAGTACCTTCTCTCCAGCGCCGGCCGGCCGCTCCTCACGGAGCTCGCGGGCCGCTGCACTCCCAGCCAGCAGCAGCTCGCCCCGCGCTCCACCGCTCGAGGTCTGGATGCCTTAGGGGCCCGCCGGTTACGCCCATTTATCACGCCCACAAGCCACGCCCCCACCGACCACGCCCCATCCTGCTGTCCGCAGGGCTGCAGCGCCCCGCGGTGGCCACCGGCCACTGCGCCACCCACGCCTCGGGCTGCAGGACAGGCACTGACAGTCCTCAGGAGAGGACTGAGCAGAGAACCCTCCTGTCCCCACCTGTGGCCATATACAAACTGACCGGTTGGAGCCGATGGAAGCTCAACACCGAGGAAGCTGCAGGGCGTGGAGAACCCTCTCTCCCACTGCCACCGGCAAGGGCATCAAAGCCCACCCACGCGTTCCGAGTGCGCCTTACGTGCTGTTGTCTTGACTGTTTTTCTCTCGCTCTTTCACAGCTACCTTTTCAGTACCTAGAAGAGCTCCCTGGGCAGCAAAAACTAGGGGGTTACACTCCACAAATGTCACTAACTCCTGGCCTGTGTGAGACTGCGTCAAAAAGAAGAGAAACGGGGCGGGGGTGGGGGATTCTCCTAAGAAATTTACGGGACTGGGGAACGCAGCCTAATGTAAACCAAAGGTTACTTCAAAGTGTGTGTTTATTCAAATTCATAGCACCCCCAATGACCAGGCACAGATAATCAAAGCCAGTCCCTGCCTCATTGTGTGAATGTCGGTCTGCTCAAGACAAATCTTTATGGGGCAGGTTGGGAGCTCAGTGGGTAAGAGCTTGCTGCTAAAGCGTGAGAACCTGAATTCAAATCCCCAGCGCCGATTTAATCCCCAATCTTGAAGGACTGGATCTCATTGACCCCTTTGCTCACAAAAACCGAGGTGGAGGGATCAACAGGCAAGGCTGAGAAAGTGAAACTTCAGTCTTACCCGAGGCTGGGGCTAAGTTTACGGTGAAGTTCATTTTCTTCGTATCTTCTCGGAAATATGGCTGGTTTCCAAGGAAAGACAAACACGAAGGCCCCTCCTCCTCTTAGAGTATTTGTTTCCCTCTGGCATCCTTATCCACCAGGAGGAACTCCAAAATCCCCGCCCACCCTCGGAGAGGGTAAGTACTTGATCCCTCAAAACTATTTGGGAATGCCCCCATCTTCTCGGCCCTAGCTGCTGTTTTATTTAACAGAATGTGAAAACTCCCTTCTGGGTGAATTTTTCCCCCCAATTGATGTCATTCCCTATCTGAAACTGTTAGGATAGACACATTTCCTTTCCCTACTCACTAATAGCTCCAGGTTGCTCTGCAAGCAGGTCTCAACTAAGCTCTAGAATTCCCAAGGCAAAGCAGGTACACGTGACATTTCTAAGTGATTATTTCTCTCTTAGCCACACTGAGAAATTGTCTTCCCTCCCTAGGGATTAATACGCACTTAACAGCTACTGGAGGTTGGCGTTTTCTTCAGTGGTGTGGCCCCTGGTGAGGGGACCATGCTCCTGTAAACAATCCTAATGAAATTCACTGGTTGGGGTCATTTTTTAAATAAATAAATAAAATAAATAAATAAATAAATAAAGGACAGAAGTAGAAGCGGGGGATGGATAAAAAAAGAAATAGATCAGCGAAAACAAATCCAAAGGGAACAAGAGAATAATGGGAGTGACTCTTGACTGACGTGTATGAAGTGGCGTATGAAACTGACTGTTGCATATAATTAACATATGCTAATGGAACTAAAGCACAAAGGTTTTCCTAACTAGTTCCCCGAATAAACTCCCTAAGATACAGCCGTCCCACTTCCCTGAGAGGCATTTAAAGCTTTAGCATAAGTCACAGTGAGATGGGGTTTAAACTGTATTCATGGGCCGCTGGAGCAGTCACGCTGAAAAGAACAAAAAGCCATCCCGCCAGGCATGTGAGAGCTCCGGGGAGCTGACTGGTCTGTGTTTGTTCACCGACTTTGATTAATGGGAATTCCAGGCACTGGCTGAGCTGGCTTGGAGATCTGATCTCCGAGGAGCCACAGTTTAGAGAATGAAAAGAAACTCCTAAATCTTCTTCAGACTTCCTGGGTTTGAGGAAGGCCCCAGTCAACAGTTCCATTCTTGCTCTGTGGTTGACCCAGGCATAGCCTTAGTTCATGACATGGGTAAGCTACAGCTTGTTATTTTGCTATTCACCGACTAAAAATCCTTTGAGTTTATAGTTTGGGGTGGCTATTAATAAAACTACTATAAACATTTATGAATATATTTTTGAATCGCATTTATTTATGTATGTGTTTGTGTGTGTGTGTGTGTGTGTGTGTGTGTGTGTGTTTGTCAGGGGAAACGGGAGAGGATGCAGGAGGCACTGCTTTAAAAAAAAAAAAGCATTGGAAGAACCAGGCTCGTTAAAGAAGTGGCTTATTTTCTTCAGAGACCAATATGATTAATGCCTGATCACCCAGAAGGCTGGAGTGGATGTAGTCTGACCTGGTGATCTATTGGCTATTCTGTGGAGTCAGTCTTCCTGGATGTCCCAAATCCTGGCCATTGTTTAGTCCTGATCTTGAGCCCTGTCTCTCAGTGAATAGAATCATCTTATGAAAGCGGTCCCCATGTTCTTTGCAGCTTCTACTAATAGAATCTATCCTTATGGTAATTACAAATCCTTCCTCCTTCGGTCAGAGCCCTGAGCCCTGTTTACCAGCCCGCAGAACTCAGGTTCTTTTCACAACACTTAGAGGGTGGCTCTCCACTGGATGTGACTCTCCTTGTAGGAGAGCTAGTGTCCTCCGCAGACACTGGGCATAGTCATGGGGCACATAAACGTATGTAGGCAAAACACTCATACACATAAAATAAAAATAAGTAAATATTCCAAAAGAGGAAGAAAGGAAAAGCTCAGACATTTTCTGCCATCATTTGCTTTTGCATTCCCTGTCAGGTTTGGAGCAGAATCCCACAGTGATGAATCAGTAGCACAGCCCGAGGGACAAGATAACACAGAGGCAACCAGACAAGTTCACCTGGCAGCAGCTGAAAGCAATAAAAAATGTCATCAAAGGAGAGGCACTGGAGTTAAAGGAATCTGGGGAAGGTATGTCCAAATGGAATCTTCACAGCTTATAGAAATTCCTACAATTACTGTCCCAAAGTCTACGAACATCCTGAGAAGATTATGTTATTGGGAGACAGAGACAGGAAGGTCCCTGGTCTCAAGAAGGTAGAGGCCAGCCTGGGTAACACAAAGAGTCCAATCTCTAAACAAACAACCAACAAAAAACAAAACAGCAGGGACAACAACAACACCAGACTGGTGATGTCATGAACAAACAGGTTAGTTGAGAGTCTGAACCCTGAATAACAACAGTGATGATTTAATATCTTTTTAAAATTTTGAAATTTTATTTGAGAGTGTTTGTATGTATCTGCTCCTGTCTGGAAGTTGCTTTCAAAGGCCAGAAGCATCAGATTCCCTGGAGCTGGAGCTACAAATGGTTGTGAGCCACCCAGTGCCTGTGCTGGGATTTGAACTCTGGTCCTCTGGAAGAGTGACACGTGCCTGCATTAGTTACTATTGTGACAAGATATCATGACCAAAGGCAACTGTAGATGGAGGAGTTTATTTTTGCTCGTAGTGCCAAAGGGCTGGAGCTCAAAACACTGGAGTGGTGGGGTAACAGCCAGGCATGGCAGGAGGAGGAGGAAGTTGAGAGATCACATCTCAGTTGCACACAGAAAATGAAAGAGGGGCGAGGGGCAGGGGACAGAAGCGGGACAAGGCTATACCCCCTAGGCGATGTGCAAGACTGTACCTTCTGAAGGTTTCACAGCCTTCTCTGGAGGCCCGGCATCCCTCATTCAAACCATAACAGCATTCTTATCTGCTGAGCCACCCCTCAGCTTCCAGGAACAGTCTCATTAATGCCATTGGGGAATTAATAGTGTAACGAGGCGCTTTTATGGTATGTCAAAAGGAACTGCAGCGTGGTTTGAAATTTGTGCTGTTTCTTTTATTAATAAACAAAAGTATAGCTTCTTGCTGGATGGAAACAACAATGATGATTTACACCTCTAATCATGGCACTTTGGACTGGAGGCAGGAGGGTCACTGGTTTGAGGCCAGCTTGGGCCACATGGCAAGATCTCATCTGGAGAAGAAAGAAGAAAACAACAAAGAAGTTGGTGGGTAGACCTTTTCCAGGCTTCAGTAAGCAGTGTGGTAAATCATCAGAGAACATCTCTCTCTAGCCTGCATTTCTGTCATGGGTTTCAGTATAATTCCTGTTCCCTCATGGTTATAAGATGGCTTGCTCACCTCTAATGCCCATGTTGCTACGCAACCTTGTTCAGAGCTGAAAAGCGAGACTGGGAAGGTGGCTCAGTTAGAAAACCACTTGCCACACAAACATGAAGACTGAGCCAGATCCTTAGAGTCCTGGAAGAAAGCTGTGAGGCAGCACACACGGGAAAGCCGTCAGGGAACAGAGACAGGTAGGTTTCTAGAGCTCCACACCCACACATGCAATGCCATGTGCGCGTGCACACACAGTTGGACATATAACATATACCACATACAAATACACAAATGCATGATTTAAAAATAAAGGAGAGACTGGGATCAACCCAGAGCTTCATGCATGTTAGGCAAGAACTCTACCAACTAAGCTGTAGCTCCAGTCTCTCTTCTTCCCTGTTGTTCTAAAATGTTTGCCTCCTCCTGCTAGAAGCATTTCCACAGTAGTTGTGGCCAGTCTTCTAGGGCCACTGACACTAATTGAAGCCAATTGTGTAGCTTAGCCTTATTGCTCAAAGACCACATTTTCACCATCTCCCTAACAAATGGTGAATGCCAGCCATAAGATACTACTGTTTGCTTAATTGCCTTTAGATTATTCATACCTATAGGTTCCATTTAAATTCTCTGAATCCTTTTGGGTATTTAGTACTGGATAGTTCATCAGAGAAGATTACAGGATAGGTAGCTAGAACCCTTGGTATGTCATCTCTGACTCTGACATGTACTAGTGAGGCTAAATTCTGTCCTTATACCTCTGTCCCCTGCTCATCAATTCTGATAATTTCCTCAATCATTTCAAATCTTTTTACCACTATTTTTTGTAAAGCCTGAATACTTTTTTAAAAATATTTATTTGTTTATAATGTATACAATATTCTGTCTGTGTGTATGTCTGCAGGCCAGAAGAGGGCACCAGACCTCATTACAGATGGTTGTGAGCCACCATGTGGTTGCTGGGAATTGAACTCAGGACCTTTGGAAGAGCAGGCAATGCTCTTAACCACTGAGCCATCTCTCCAGCCCCCAAGCCTGAAAATCTTTACCTGTGAATATTTATAATGATTTCATTGACTCACATAACCTCTGGTCCTCATTCTACACATAGGATTCCAAGGTATGAAAATTTTTCATTAATATAACTTCTCATCCTTAGGTATTATTTGGATACTGTGAAGATTGTCTTCCTGGAGAGATATCCTACCTGCTAACTTATCATAACTTTTTAACAGATTTTGATTGTCAAATTCAATAGTATGAATCCTTTCAGATAATTTTTAGCACCTTTTGACATGCATTGAATTTTTCTGTAAAATTAATGTTATGCTTTTCGATGGTATTAATTTTTCCAACTAACTTCTGATTTTCAATGGTATAAGTTCTGTCAGTTAGCTGTTCATTATTAATCCATAAAGACTGTACCATTTCTAAAAGTACCTCATTCTTGGCTCTGTTATCAAACTATTTTTAAGGATATAATATGGAAAACAGAGGTAAGTTCCAATATCAAATAAATGGATGCATCAGAAAAATCATATAATTCTTGAAGAATATAATTTATCATATAAACAAAAAGGTTATTAAATTCCTGGATGGTGATATGATCTTATATAACTTTCAAATTTATTGATTTATTTGTTAATCAAATGAACTTACCTCCATTATATCGGTAAATTGTTGTAGTTGTAGTAATCCTTATTGACCAGTAGGTGTTGTGGTTGTGGGCACATGGAGTAGAGACCTGACTGGTGGAGGCATGAACAGTCCTGTTCAGTTTTCCCTTGGTGCCTGCTTAAATACTTGCAAATATGCTTGACAAATTAAGAGCAATTAAATCTATTCCATACACAGAGAGAGTTTTTTGATTGCTAGAATATCAAGGAACCCAGAGCTCATGAGCTGGGTACACAAACTGGAAGCTGTATAAGTCACTGCATGATGGGGGGAAAAGCTTACCTGAGCCCAGAAAATTGCCAAGTTACCTTGCAGTGGGCCCACCAACGGGGTAGCTCTGCTGTGGCAAGGTTTTGGGGAAAAAAATGTTTAGTAGGTAAAATCAAGCCATGCAGGAGGGGGTGGGAGACCTTCAGCCATGGACCCTTTGAGCCATTCCTGGTAGGTGTGGAGTCGGAATCCCACTACAGACCATGCCACTACAGACCACAGACCACGCCACTACAGACCACAGACCACGCCACTACAGACCACAGACCACGCCACTACAGACCACAGACCACGCCACTACAAACCAAAGACCATGCCACTACAGACCAAAGACCACGCCACTACAGACCACAACAACTCTTACAAAGAAAAACGTTCAGTTGGGTCTGATTTACAGTTTCAGAGATTTAGTCCTTTTTTTTTTTTAAAAAAAAAAAGATTTATTTATTTATTACATATACAACATTCTACCTCCATGGATGCATGCCAGAAAAGGGTGCCAGATGGTTATGGGCCACCATGTGGTTGCTAGGAATTGAACTCAGGACCCCTAGAAGAGCAGCCAGTGCTCTTAACCACTGAGCCATCTCTCCAGCCCCAGTGATTTAGTTCTTTATCTTCATGGCAGCATGCTGGCAGACATGGTGCTGGAGAAAGAGCTAAGAGTTTTACATCTTGATCTACAGGCAACAGGAAGCAGACTGTCTCACTCGGTGTGGCTTGAATATATATGAGACCTCAAAGCCCATTCCCACAGTGACATACTTCCTCTAATAAGGCCACACCTACTCCAACAAGGGTACACCTCCTAATAGTACCACTCCCCATGGCCAAGCATTCAAATATATTTGTCTACAGGGGCCATATCTCTTCAAACCATCACAAGTAGTTTTAGATTTACTCTTTTAGTTTAGGATATATTATAACATAGCCACATAAACCAGAAAGGATACTAACTACTTGCTATTTGTGTTCCTTATAAAAGGAATGATGATAATCTACATTTTTTTTGGGTTTTTTTGTTTGTTTGTTTTGTTTTCAAGACAGGGTTTCTCTGTAGCTTTGGAGCCTGTCCTGGAACTAGCTCTTGTAGACCAGGCTGGCCTCGAACTCACAGAGATCTGCCTGCCTCTGCCTCCTGAGTGCTGGGATTAAAGGTGTGCACCACCACTGCCCAGCGATAATCAACATTTTTATATATAACAGGAAGTGTTCTATTGTTGGTTGGTTAGTGTGATGGTTTGAATGAGAATGGCCCCTCGAGGTTCATATGTTTAAAAGATTGGTTGCCAGTTAGTGGAACTGCTTGGGAAGGATTAGGAGGTGTGACCTTGATGGAGAAAGTGTGTCACTGCGAGTGGGCTTTGAGGGTTTAAAAGCTCACTCCAGGCCTAGAGCCTCTTTCTTTGCTGACTGCCTGTGGATCCACATATAAACCTCTCAGCTATTGTTCCAACTCCATACCTGTACATGTACTCCATACCTGATGATCATGTACTCACCCTTTCAAAGTGTAAGCAAGCCCCTAATTAAATAGTTTCTTTTGTAAGACTTGCCTTGGTTGCAGTGTGTGGATTGAATCGAGCGCATAGGAGGTTGGAGTGGCCACGTTGGTGCCAAAAGCTTGACAGCTATGCCAAAGGCATAACAACTGTGCCAAAAGTGTAACAACTATGCCAAAAACGTAACAGCTAGAAAAGGGTTCGAAATTAAAAAACAATGACGTCACAACGCCCCTGAAAAAATATTCCTAGCCAAGATGGCGCTGAAGGGGAGCAAGGGGGGGGAAGGAGACCTGACTTGTTTACAAAAAGATGATGGGGGGGCTGGAAAGATGGCTCAGTGGTTAAGAGCATTGCTTGCTCTTCCAAAGGTCCTGAGTTCAATTCCCGGCAGCCACATGGTGGCTCACAACCATCTGTAATGAGGTCTGGTGCCCTCTTCTGGCCTGCAGACATACACGCAGACAGACTATTGTATACATTAAAAAAAAGGGAGAGGGATGATTGGAGTTAAAGATAGGGTAAGATGACATAATGAACTAATTTTTGAGAACTTATCTGGGTTCTGTTCCTTCAGTAAGCAAGCAGGAGCTGGTTCTCATCTTTCCTCCTTTGTTAGTAGAGGGGCTGCTGCATGACCTTAGCTGTCAGTGTCCCTTAAACAGGGACTCATCTCACACAGGGCCTTCTTGAGCTTCAGAGTTGTTCCATCACCCATGCCCTGTGTTCCTGAGATGAGTTGTTTGACCTCAGTTCTCTGGCCCATAAAGTGGAGGAAATAATATTACTTGCTGGATACTTCGAAGTTTATATCACTGTGGAACAGTGTCTTTATTCATGCAAAATTTCGACGGGAAATGGTGCTCATCTTTCCTAACACCACAAAATATCTCTTAGAAAGCTAGGAGACTTTTCTAGAATGACGGGTCAGTTAAAATAAAAATTTAATAGTCAATTTTATCCCTGAAAATCTATGGGAAGTCCTGGAAGACAGAGCCCACAAGAAGTTATTTTGTATTTCTTTCCCTAAACTATTGGAGAATGGAGCCAGGGTCTTGTGGATGCTGGGCAAGTGCCCTACCACTGGCCTAGGTCCCTGGTTGGGTATTTTGTTTGTTTGAGACAACATATGGTATGTAGCCACAGCTGGCCTGGAACTCCAAATCTTCCTGCCTTCATTTTTAGAGTGTGTGGCATTACAGCCATGTGCCCCCACAGCTGTGGCATTACCTTTCCTTGTGGGGCATTACAGCCATGTGCCCCCATGCTTGGTGATTACTCCTCCTTGTGGGGCATTACAGCCTTGTGTCCCCACAGTCGGTGCATTACCCTTCCTTGTGGGACATTACAGCCTTGTGCCCCCACAGTCGGTGCATTACCCTTCCTTGTGGGGCATTACAGCCATGTGCCCCCACGCCTGGTGCATTACCCTTCCTTGTGGGGCATTACAGCCATGTGCCCCCATGCCTGGTGCATTACCCCTCCTTGTGGGGCATTACAGCCATGTGCCCCACAGCCGGTGCATTACCCTTCCTTGCTTGTCAGCTCATTCCTAGTGGATTCTTGCAGCTCAAATTGACCTCTGGCATTTCCCAAGTCTTACGGTGTGTAGAAAACTTGGTGTTTATTACTTTCTTGAAGTTTCTGTAAAAAATATATTTTCTAGGACTCTTGTAGAAAGCTCACCAGATATTCTCTTCCTCCTCATTCTGCACCCTCCCTCCGTGCCTCTACCCCAAATCCCTCTCCATTGACTGAGCATCTATCAACGTGCCATGGTTTCTTACAACAATGAACACCATGAGGCGCCAAGAGAAGCAGGCTGACATTCTTGAGCACACTCTCCCGGGAGATGGCCACAGACAGGCAGATTACTACAGCAGCCAGTTCACTGGGCAGAGTCACAGCCAAGTTTTTTAAAAGCTTTCAGGGTGCTTCTACGGTGTCTCAACTCACATTTCAACCTGAAAGAACCTACTTATAGGATTTCTTTGAAAATCAGTGTTGTTTCTAGGACTTTTATCCCCGTGTTTTTTTTTTATTTTATCTTTTATACTTTGTGTTTTTATCCCCATTGAAACCTGACAACGTTGGAATGACAACAGCAGTTAGAGAAAAGAGACCAAGATTTTTCTGATCCTGGGTGTTCGGACTTTGTCAGATGACCCCTGATGATGCTATGCTAAACTAGAATGCTTCAAGCCTTCATTCAACTGTTGCATTTAGCTAGTGTTCAACACGACTGAGGACCCTTGCCCCAGAGTCTGGCTGGAGCCTCTCACCTTCTGAGAAGCAAGAATTCCAACACAATTAATGTTTTCTGTGAAGGTTGCTGGCAACAAAAAAAAAATCATATTTCTTTGTATGAAAATAGCAAAGACTCAGGTAAAGGCGTGGATGTGTATGATGGTGAGTAGGGAGGGCCTCATCCCTTTCATCAGATAAGACAGTTGACTCTCGAGTAAATATAGTCTACCTACTTGAGTCTCTGTGATCTGATCAATTATAATCTTGTTAAGTGCCCAGTGATCTTATTTAGGTTCCTTAGCAACCAATTCGAAATAATAGCGTTAAACCTCACTAAAATCTATGTTATGACTATTGAACAGGCAATGAAGAATGATGCTCTCCTAGAGGAGACTCAACTATGCTCTCAAGTACGTCCTTCTGGCTCTCTCTCTCTCTCTCTCTCTCTCTCTCTCTCTCTCTCTCTCTGTGTGTGTGTATGTGTGTGTATGTGTGTGTGTTTTGTTTGTTTGTTTGAGATAGGGTCTCACTTTGGCTGTCCTGGAACTCATTAGGGTAGACCAGGCTGGCCTTGAAATCACAGAGATCCACCTGCCTCTGCCTCTCAAGAACCGGGACTAAAGGCCTGTGCCACTACCGCCCAGCTCACTTTATGCTTAAAATTGATATTCAGGCTGGGCTTGGAGGCACATGACTTTAATCCCAGTATTTAGTAGGCAGAGATACCCCAGCTAGGTCTATATAGAGTTCCTTGCCAGCTAGCATTACACAGTGAGACCCTGTTTCATAACAAGCAAAACACCTCATCATCAACAACAACAAACAAACACACAAAATGCTGGTGTTTGTGAATCAGCCCCACGTTGGGTGCCATTATGTCAGGGTCTGGTGCTAGCCTGGACCCTCAATTATTTCTTTAGACCAGACCCCAACATAAACTATCTCTTTTCTGGACTGGTGTGGAGGCCTGCAACGTGGGGCTGATCCACGAACTGAGCTAGCACGGACCCCGACAACAAAAAACTGTTGTGGGGTAACCGCCAAAGAAGACTGTTCAGATGGGGGTTTAAGCCAACAGAAAGTATTTATTAGTCGACCATCGACTACACTGGATTTTTGGGATCCCAGTGTAGCACTGAGCCTTTCTCAGGGTGAGCTTTTAAGCACAAAATCGTGTCCTGACTGACACACTTCAGTTAGCAAGAGCAATTAGCCAGAAGCAGAATTACAGAAGCCAAAAAGCAAGGTTAGAGAAAAAGGGATAAAAAAGGAAGGACGTAGGCTGCTCTTAGGTGTGGTGGAAGAGAAAGTTTATCATAGATAAGAGGGAGAATGGCGGCAGAGGCAGAGTTATCTGGAAGAATCCAGAATAAACATGACCCTGGAGTGGAGAAGTTTAGGGTAGGAAGCAGGGTATGAAGGCACATACCCTGTAACAGCCAGGGACTGAGGGATGCTGGGAAAACCTGACAGCCAGGGTCCACTTTGATATGTTAATAGGCACCTTAGTTAGCCATCTGTCTGGATTTGAGACCTAACAAGTCCATTTGGAGAGACTTCCCCAGAACTATTGACTTTGATGCATCAGACCTTTGTTTTTGTTTTGACAGGTGGTACTATTTACATGCTGACTTCTTTTTTTATTTTATTTATTTTTTTTAATATGTATTTATTTATTTATGTATACAATATTCTATCTGTGTGTATGCCTGCCTTCAGGCCAGAAGAGGGCATCAGATCTCATTTCAGATGGTTGTGAGCCACCATGTGGTTGCTGGGAATTGAACTCAGGACCTTTGGAAGAGCAGGCAATGCTCTTAACCGCTGAGCCATCTCTCCAGCCCTACATGCTGACTTCTATAGCTCGAATGGTATTTCCATCATGGAGTCAGTTGTGGGAAGGCCTGGGGACCTACTAAGATCTGGGGCCTTGTTACGAAAACAAAATCTCTACATAAAGGCTGGTTGTGGCACACATCTTTAGTCCTGGTGGATCTCTGATCACTGTGAGTTCAAGGCCAGCCTGGTCTAGCCTGGTCTAGATAGCAGGTTAGGGCTGTATAGGTGAGACTCTGATCCTGGCACCTCCCAAATATCATGAAATATAATGTGTCAAGGTCCAGTCTTGACAGGTTTGTACTTTCCCAGGGTAGGGAGTGTGGGTTAGAGATGTTAGGCAGAAAAAGCAGAGACACAAAAGAAGTAGACAGAGACATAGGACAGAGTCGGGAGGCAACCCAGTGAATGCTGAATCTATTATTATTATTATAGTTATTATTAATGCCCTGGCAATGCTGAAGCATGCATGGGCAGCCCATATAACCTGGCTCGTGTTTATTTCTCATAGGCTTTATATACCTTAATGCAAAGAGGAGGGGGAAGACAAAAGACTTCTTTACCAAGATGCAAGGAACAAACAAAGTAATCACCTTCTCAATACCTAAAGTATCAAGTAACCACACCCTAGGTCAAAACCTCCTGTTAGTAGCCACACGCTGGGTCAAATGTCCTGTCCATAACCTTGAAGAAGCAAGAATAGGCTAAATTCTGATCTTTGGTCAAGGTGGAACAAATCCATATCCATGGGCTCCCACAATAACCATCTCTCCTTCATATTAGCTAGTCCTGAAATTCTTTTCTGCTTTCAAACTGTGATCCTGGTTTGGCCTGAAGTCCCGACAAGACTAGAGGAGGACCTCAGGCTGCCTTGAGCCTTGCCTCTGTCTCCCTAACAGGTGACAGGGATGTTGGTCCATTTTATTCTCAAGAATAATCCAATTCTCAGACTGTTATGATTGTTGGTCACTTTAAGAGACAAGCCACGCCCACTCCCTGCAGCCTCTCCCCTCCTCTCGCCATCTTGCCTCTCTCTGTTCCCTTTTCCGCTCTCCACTCCTTTCTCTCTCCCTCTGTCCTCTTCTTTCTCTTCCCTTTCTCTCTCTCTCCTCTCTTTCTCCCCTTCTCTCCTCTTTCCTTCCCATTCCATAATTCAACTAATAAATATCCCATTCTATTCTGTACGATGTGTTTGTCCATGTGCCTCCCACCCGCTCACCTGCCCACACGTGGCTGGGAACTTGCACTTTCTGGGGACTCACAGTCTGCAGGACCTACCACCGCATGGCTGGGCCCTGCCCGGGGCTGGCGGCTCTTGGGACCCGCTGCCCTAGACCTGCTGCCCGGCCCCCGCTGCTCGGCCCCTGCTGCTCGGGACCCACAGGCAAAATTTGTAACACAGACACCTTGGAGTATGTTTTGATATGTTGCTAGTGTTCCCCATAAAAGCTCTCTTCTTGGTACTGGAGAGATGGCAAGGCAGTGGGGAATGGCTGCTCTTTCAGAGGATCTGAGTTCAGTTCCCAGCACCTAAAAGGTGGTGGCTTACAACAATCTGTAACTCCAGTTCCAGAGAATCTGTCACCCTCTTCTGGTCTGTGTGGGAATTGCATTTAGGTGGTGCAGACATACACATGAATAAGAAACCCACACATGTCCACAAAAACAAATAAGAGGGCTGGAGAGATGGCTCAGAGGTTAAGAGCACTGATTGCTCTTCCAGAGGTCCTGAGTTCAATTCCCAGCAACCACATGGAGGCTCACAACCATCTGTAATGATATCTGGTTCCCTCTTCTGGCCTGCAAGTATACATGCAAGCAGAACACTGTATATGTAATAAATAAATCTCAAAAAACAAAAAACAAATAAGAGCTCTCTCACTGAGGCAGTCAGAGAATCATCACACATTTCCATCTTTTCTGTGTGTGTGGCTGTTGGGTTGAGAGTTGTCCTCCCTAGAGACCCCTGGTTCACTGGATGACCATACTCAGTAACCAGGTCTGAGTGACTGGTCGGTCTGAATCTGAACGGTGTCTTAAGACCTCCCTGATGCTTGAAACAGGTTGGTCCTGAGCCCCCACCCCCACTGGTAAACTAGTTCTGGGGAAATATCCTCTATTCTCCCCAGGTTGCTTCTGTTATGCCCAAATCCGTGGGTCCCCACAAAAGTCAACAAAGGAGCCCAAGTCCCATATGTAAAAACAAAGAGCCTTGATTTTAATCAAGTTTGCAAACTCCGCCTCTCTGCATGTCTAAAGTATTGGAATAACCAGAGAGCCCCGAGCTCAATTAGAGTTGGGTTTTTATAGTAGTAAAGGTGGGGGTGAGGGGTCTCTGAGGTTCAGGACCCCTGATTGGCTGACATTTGTCTAGGGGTGTCCCGGTGAGGTATGCTGGCAGGTGATCATATCTACAGGTTGGAATGTCAGGCATTTCCTTTGAATGGTCGGTTCTTGGTTGGGCAGCTTGTGGTGTCTTTTTTTGTTACCAGGTATTGCTTCAGGGTAAACTATTGAGACTCAGGCCTCTTATTTAAATTTATTGATGGCCAGAGTCCCAGGTGATAATGGTTGGAAGTATAGAACTTCCTTTGGGTGACCTGCCCAGACTTAGATTATCATGGGTGCCCCCCCCACTTCTTTTTCTTTAAAGAGATTGAGGAATTTCAAGCTGGCCTCAGTCTCACTGAGTTCCTGCTGACAAGGTGCTGAAGATGGAACCCAGGGCTCCCTGCTAGACAAGCGCCCTACTAACTGAGCCACACAGCCCACTCTCTTCTCTACAGAAAGGAAAATCGCCCATGAGAAACGAGTTCTGTTTCTCATCTAATATTTCTACTAACTCTGTGGCAATGGCGTTCTGATGAGGTTCAGAGAAGGCGGCTACCTGTGGGGAGTGAAGGAGCCTGGGCTCTGCTCTCCCCATTCACCCTTTGACCTCCGCTAGGTTTCAGTCTTCCTTTGCCCACGGGTTTCTGGCTGTGTTGGACCAATGGCAGGCATTTCCGGAGAGTGCTCTGAGATAGGGAAGGAGGAGAGAGGCCAGGGTATTCCCTGTCTTATCTGCTTGGTCAGGGTGGTTCCAGCAGCTGCCGCCTGATGGAATATAAGGCCTGTTTCCTGGCTGCTCTTCTGATCTCTGGCTCCCTTGGCTCCCTCCCACTAAGTTAGGAGGTGCTGTAAGTTTCCCCACTGGATAATCCTTGTTTTGACTCCCTACATTCTCTGCATAAAGTTTCTTCACTGAAGAGACTTTCAGTTAACATCTTTGTGTTAAAGGAACGACCTTGACCATGCAGCCGCGTGGAATTGTACCGCCTCTAACTGGAGAAGTTAGGGCCTTTCCTGCTAAAAGCAGTCCCCCACCTAGAAGAAACCCAAGTCATGAGTCACGCCTTAGTAACCCTATCCTACCCAGGCTTCTCCTAGGACCCCCAGTGAGCCCTGTCCTTGGCCACAAGTCTCCAGCCTGAGCCGCTTTTCTCCTCCGCCTCACCACCTGCTGAGTTGCTGGCACCTGCGAGATCCAGATCACCTTGCTGGCCCGCTGCGGTTTTTTTTTTCTTATGTGATTAACTGAAGGAAGTTCAGGCACATGACTTATTCTTTTCTCTTTTCAGGAAGGGTGGGTCCATTGTGTCCTGCGGCGAGAAGCTTGCAAAGAAGGAAAGCACCTCCTCAGCCCGCATCGCTGCTGTTCCAATCTGAGAGCTGTTGCTCACCTCCTACAAAAGGCATGCAACATTTGGTCAAGTTGGGAGCGTAGGCCCCAGCCCCTCGCATCTATCCCAGCCCCCAGGGCTGGTCTGGACTCCAAATCCCAGCAGGCCAGGTCCTGACACCTCCCCAGGGTATTTAAGTGGTCTCCTTTTCTTCCTCCTGGGGGTTGTGTTTCCCCCTTGGGGATACCCGAGAGTGCAGAACTCCCATTAAACGTGGATATTTCTTAATTTGACTTGTTTTGATTCGGCTTGATTGGGAATTTTGCGTTGGCAGGGAGCTCGCGTTAGGAAATATTCCTAACACATTTATGTGGGGCTACACCACCAAGACACTAGCAGTTGGCCATAAAAAGCCCCGAGTGCGTCATACACCTGAGGCTTTCCCGAAGGTTGCAGAGGAATTACTTAGTATAGTATGTTTAGATATAAATCATGAGACATATGATTTCTTCGGAAACGTAACTACAGAGTAGATTCGGGAATATTCTTGGTGGGAAGTCCTTCGAACTAAAAGGCACCTTAAGAGGAAACTGCTATGGAAACTACCCAGCAAAGTGATTTCTCCGACCTCCTGGAGTCTATGGCATAAGGCTGTGGAGTGGGGGCTTGGGTGCCGCAGTATTGGGGGACAGCCTGGGAGCGTAGAAAGCTCGAAGACCGTCGTGTTAAGCAGAGGCGCTGCAGAAGGCAGGCGGCAGGGTCGGGGTGGTCCTCGGCAAGGTGGTCTCCCGGCGACGCGTGCAGAGACCGCGTGCAGCATCGGCGGGGGGCGGGGGCGCGTCTGGGGAGGGGGAAGAACGTGTGTGGCCCTGGCCGGCGCCCCGCCAAGCAAGCAAGCGGTGGCTGCGGCCGGCGAGCGCGCGCCCGGCGGTGCGTGTGTGTGACAAGCGTCAGGTGACTCGGGTCACGCAGTCGCTCCCTCGCGCTCCCGGGGAGAACTGCCGCGCTCCGGCTGGCTCCTCTGGCAGCGGCGGCGGGAAGGGGGGCGGGGGCTGGGCGCCGCTGCAGCCCCCAGAGCACCAGGCTCGCCCGGGGAGGTGCGGGCGGTTCGGCCCACGCGGGACTCTGGAGCCGAGCGTGGGCGTGATGAGCCAGGTGCTGGGCAAGCCTCAGCTGCAGGGTGAGGACGGCGGCGACGACGACGAGGAGGAGGATGAGCTGGTGGGACTGGCGGGCTACGAGGACGGGCCCGGGTCCTCGGACGCCGAGCTGGACAGCGGGCCGGAGGAGGGAGGTGAGCCGGCCTGCCTTGCGCGCTCGCCGTCCCGGGGGCGCTGTGCGGAGCGATGCGGGGAGCGCGGGTCCTGGGCGCCGGGGCTGGGGGGAGGGGCGAGGCCGGGCTGCAGACGGCGGCTGGAGGGCGGCGGGGAGCGGGGTCGGGTGTCGAGCTAAAAGAGGCAGCTGGCGGCAGCGTGCCTGCTGGGTCGCCCACAGCTGCGCGTGTCATTCTTCCCCGCTGTAGCCGCGAGAGGGTCCGCGGCGTGGGACCAGAGCTCTGGGGCGGGGCCCGCGCTGCAGGTGGTACCCGAGTCTCCGGGAGACCTCGGGGGATCCCGGTCTTAAGACACTTTGAATGTACCTCGTGTCCTTCCCGGGAGTGGGCGCGGGGCGAGCGATCTTTGGCCACTGAAGCCAACTGTTTCTTCCCGAAGGAGCTCGAGTTAGCCTTTCAGACTAACTAAACGCAGGGCCGCCTGCGTTTCATTCCTGGGACAGGGACACAAAGAAGTGGAGTTTAGGATTCCTTATTGTTTTTCTTTTCTTAACCCCCTCACCCGCCCCCCCTCCCAAGCGGAAGGTTACTTGCAAAGGTCAGTTGACTGGGGCTGTTAATATTCTCCGTGTAGGTTGTAAACATCTCAGGGAAAGGACTAATCTTTTCAATGCCCCACACTGAAAAAACTGAGGAATAAAAGTACTCGTGACTGGAGTTTTAAGAACTTTTATGGAGAATCTACTAATCTGAACTTGAAGCTCTCTACAAAGCCTTTCTCGAAAGCCAGCTTTGATTGTGCATCTGGCAGGGTCTACTTCGGCGAATCAGAAAGGAATAAAGTTAACTGAGCCTTGAGCCGGGCAGATGAGGACAGCTTTCCGAGTTACCCCTTCCCTTCCCGGGCTGCTTTTCTCTAGAGAGGACTGGTACTGGTTCTCCATTGTTCAAATTGGTGTGTGCACCTGTACGCAAGCTTCCCTTTCTGTGGGCCCTTTAATTGGTCCCACAGTGGATCACTTAGCCACTTTTTTTTAAAAAAAATTAATTTGTTCAGTCGCGTTATTACTACTTAATTAGCATTTGTTAGAATCTAGCAGTTAGATCCTTCCATAAAAAGGCTGAACAGGGATGCATTTGCGAGGTATTTGAAAAGGTAGGTGCACAATAGGGAGCTTGTGTGGGAGTTTAAAGAGGAGACCCTATTCCAGAGGAAAAGCCGGTAATTTGACACTGTCCCGGGGGCCCGCGTTTGCCAGGAGGGAATAGAATCCGTTCTTTTCCCCCCTCTCTCTCTCCCTCTTCTCTCTCTCTCTCTCTCTCTCTCTCTCTTCCTCTCTCTCTTCCTCCCTCTCCCTCTCCCTCTCCCTCTCCCTCTCCCTCTCCCTCTCCCTCTCTCTCTCCCTCTCCCTCCAGTTTTTATTGGGATGCTTGGGGGCACTTTTGAAGTTTGATTTGGCAAAATTTGAAGTGAAAGTAAAACCCTGCCCAAGGTGAAGAATTCCTGAAACAAAAGACTTTTCCAGAGCCCGGAATGGGAGGCCCCCAGTGTTGTTAATCTAAAGGCAACCCTGCCTGCAGCTTTGTTTTGATGACTTCAGTAATAAGCCCCCACTGGGAGTTCCCGGATCAGGCGGAATCCTGGAATCTTGCTATAAAAGGCAACAACACATTCACGTGGTGAGAAGCAGGCACGTTCATTTCTGCTCTGGCAAAACTCTGCAGAAGCCTGGCTTTGCTTTGCTTTGCTGTCTGCTGTACACAGGTGGTCTGCTTCTTTCTCCGATCCTTTATCTTTTAAACACTTTCCCTTATCTTTGGCCTCTGTTCTTTCCTAGTTAAAGTCTGGAGGTTTAGGCCCTGAAGCACAATCTCTATTAGAACCTTTGCCTTCTCCCGGCCAGCACTTCCTGCAAGGGTCTGCCAAGTGATTCCGTCTCAGGGAACTGGACCTGGGAGAGGGGCAGCCAAGAATTTAGACATCCTGCTCCTTGTCCTTCTGAAGGCTGGCAGGTTTTGTTTTGAGATTTTGCACGTGGTGTGTGTGTTGCATGATGTAGGTGCCCAGAAGAGGGTATCAGATCTGGAGCCGGAGTTACCGGAGGTTGTGAGCCACCCAGCATAGGTACTCAGGAAGAGCGAGAAGTGCGTTAGCTGCTGAACCATCCGTTTCCGTAGCACACACTCCCAGTTAGATGTTGGTGAAGTCTGCATTTATCTATTCTCAAACTTAGGAGAAAGTGAAAATCAGGGACTTATTTGACAAAAGATGGCTATGATGTGAACAACACACTAGTGACCTAACAAGAGATTTAGTGCCTTCATCTTACGGTGGTCTGGGAGTTTTCCCCGTTACGGTCAGTAATCTCTGGGAGCCTCGGGGTGGGACATTAGATTGACTTGCATTGCTGGTTGAGGTCATTTGTCAGATGTGTAAGATAATGTAGGCAGAAGATGGAAAGCTCCCACCGCCCCTAGTCTACTTGACGTGTGGAGCCCCATCTCATCTTTAACCTGAGTCCCTTGTGAGTTTCACCTTGTGTGGTAAACTCGAAAATGTAGCACAGCTGAGTTGGGACTGAAATGCGCATCTCCTTTGGCTCCTACTCCATATTCTACTCATGAACAGCAGGAGCGGTTTCAAGCAGCTAAGTTCTGTTGGGGACCCACTGAGGCCCTACTTAACCCTTCTTTCATTGATGCCAATCACAGTAAGGCAAGTCTCATCATCTTCATACGCTGCCCCAAATCAAACTCCAGAGACGGGACAATGATTAAACCATGAAAAACAATTACACAGGGACCAGAGCTAAAACAGAGTGGGCGGTATGCTAGCTGTGCAGGCGTGAGGACAGAATTCAGATTCCTGGCATCCACTTAAGCGGATGGGGGGAGCAGAAGGAGGTAGATGTCTGTCATCTCAGCCCTGGGGAGGGAAGACGAGAGACCCCTGCACCCAAAGTCCACCCGGCATCCACATACTTGTATAAAGTACCAACACATACACACACATTGTCATATTCCCCCAAAACCAATTACCATAGAGCTAGGGGTATCCTGGCTCCTGATTTCAGTTCTCAGCACCCCATATTAATTCATAATTGTAACATAAGTAACGATTAATTTTTGACACCTGACTTTACCAACACATACACACACATTGTCATATTCCCCCAAAACCAATTACCACAGAGCTAGGGGTATCCTGGCTCCTGATTTCAGTTCTCAGCACCCCATATTAATTCATAATTGTACCATAAATAACGATTAATTTTTGACACCTGACTTTACATTGACTAAAGTAAATTACTGTGCTTTCAAAACTGGCAAGGGGCGAGACCAAAAGATACCCCTATTGTTATCTGCTCTCCCGTTGTTGAATCAGAAAGTAAAGAGTTTCCCCTAAAGTCCACAATTTGTAGGGGAAACTTGGTGAGGACAGCTGCTCACCCCAGTCTGCCTGAATCTGGACTGTTTGCACAGTGGCCTCTGCGCCTTGGAGTCTGAGGAAGCGATGATTTCGCTTGTTACTAGAGTCCCCATAGGGTAAGCTGGTGATACTCCCTGAAGGGTATACAGGGGCTGAATACAGCAAGTCCCTCCTACGAGCCGTTAATAGCAATAGCCGGGTGTGGTGATAGACGTCCGCAATCTCAGCACTCCAAAGAGTGGGAAGCGGGATCACCAGTTCCAGGCCTGATACACCTGCCCTTTTATTAGCCGGCTCTCCCGCTTTGTTATTAGAACAGACATAGGGCGGTGCAAAGAGGATCGTGGAAAGATTCCTGTCCCAGGCGGCACTTTATTTAGATTAGCCCTCCCCAGCCGTGTAGCGGTGCGGGATGGCTTTGCTTCCTAAATCAGCTCTTTCTTGTTCTACCCCCTTTATTCTTTCAGTGTCTTTTGTCCTTTTCATAAGCAGTGTGCACCAGAGATCACATATCAGTCAGTCCTGGACACCCTCAAGCATCAGTCCTTGCCTTCTTTCTTCCTTGAGGCAGCAGGGCATGTTCGCATGTTCGTACTGGACCCTGGAGCCTCCAGGGATGCCAGTGTCTTGGACACCCGTCTCATGTAGTCCACTGGGATACAAATGCATAGCATTGCCTCGGGCAGAAAGTAGATTGTGGGGGTCCAAACTCACGGATGTACCCCTTTAAAAAATTAACAAAACAAAAATTCTGTTTCCTCTGTCAAACCCTGTAAAGAAAGTTCTTTGGTGACAGTGGCTCTCCCTAGCTTCGCTGTGACTCAGGCTTCTCACTCCTGGATTAATGTGTCTGAGAAGCTGTTGATTGTCTTCTTACGGATCTGAGCAGGATTGTCACATGTTTTTCAGTGTGTAAAAGAGGTTTGTATAAAAACAGCCTTGAGTTTCTCTCAAGCAATTTTAAAAAGTTCCTAAGAACACTTCCTCCTTTAGAAAGTATTGGTAAATAACTACACATTAGAGACATAACTGAATATATATTGAATAATATATACAGTACATATTACAAATAATGTATGTGAATATATTCAATCATGCTTTTCAGTTCCCTACTAGTATGATTTGAAAGAATTTTATAGAAGATTTTTATTTCTACATATAACTTTTATATCTCATGTTTTGGGGACAGGGTCTCATTATGTAGTCCTAATTGACCTGGAACTGGCTATGTGGGACAGTTTGGCCTCAAACTGAAGAGATCACCCTCAAAATATTCACTGTTGTGAGCCAGAGTTCATGCAGAGAATTTCCGTTTCTCTAGGGAGAACCCCTAGACTAGCAGTGTGGCAGAATATTTGTTTAATTGTGCAAAAATGTGCTGCATTTGTTTAACTATGTAAAGATGTGTTGCTGTTTTAACTTGCCTGCCTAAGGTATCTGATTGGTCTACTAAAAAGCTTAATGGCCAATAGTGAGAGGGGAGGTGTAGGCGGAGCTTCCAGGCAGAGAGTAAGAAAAAGGAGGAATTTAGGCTCAGGGAAGGAGAGAGAGAGAGAGAGAAAGGGAAAGAACAGGTAGGGAAACAACAGGTAGACATTAGCGGCCAGCCAGGCAGGCACAGAGGAAGCAGGAGAGTAGAATACAGAATGAAAGTTAAAAAGCCCCGAGGGGAAACATAGGTGAATAGAAATAGGTTAAATTAACTTAAGAGAGCCTAAACTAAGTTAAGACAAGCCTAAACTAAGGCCAAGCATTCATAATTGATAATAAACTTTCGTGTCTTTCTTTGGGAGCCGCTTGGCACCCTCCCCCCAAAAAAATCGCAACTAATGGTTCTCAACATGTGGGTCGCTGCCCCTTTTGTGGGTTGAACGACCATTTCAAAGTTATCCCATATTAGATACCTGCATATCAGATATTTACATTATGACTCATAACTAGCAAAATATCACAGCAGTAATTAAAATAATTCCATGGTTTAGGGGTCACCACAAAATGAGGCGTTGTATTAAAAGGTCACTGCCTTGGGAAGGTTGAGAATCTAAGGCACCTGGGCAGCACTGTGAAGAAGGGCTGTGAGGAACTTTTTCATACGGGTTACTGACCTTTGAGTCCTGACCCGCGCCACACCCATCCACAGTAAGCAAGTAAGAGAGCCAAATCGAAATTTGAAGTCAGAAAATGGTGTATGCATTGTGGCCATGTTGGGAAGAGAGCCAAAGAGATCCAGCAGAGCCCTCAAGACTGCCTCTTTTGAGTCCTGAAGCAAGATTAAAATTTAAATCAAGGTCCAAGGACATGCACGTGTGTGTGCATGCGCTTGTGTGAGCAGTTCCATGTGTGTGTGCGTGTGTTTGTGTGTGTTTGTGTGTGTGTGTATGTGTGTGAGCAGTCCCGTCAAACTGTGATCCCGCCCACCACTGGTCCATCATTGTCTAGGCTTCAGTCTTGTCGTCGAGACGGTCTGACAAGCTGTGTGAGATCCCCTAAAGCCAAGACCCCCTCTGATTGGACAAGACCCTTTCCTTGTCCCAGCATGAGAGTCCTGTGGTCCATTGTTTGAATATTCTGATAATCCTGATAGACTCAGATGTCTCTTCTTTCTGCCAGGCCTGTGATAAACTGTGAGGGTCAAATTTGGGGCCCTCATGCAATGCAAGCATTGTATCCCAGCCTCTAGAGTGGTGTCTTAAGTCCACCACACAGACCCTTCTTCCTTGGGACTCTTATTTCTGGAGGGAATTTCCCTAAATGTGAATGAGACCATGTTAATCTTTTGTATTAGCGATCTCCTCCTGGATGTCGGGTTAAATGCAAAACTTCCCAGCACTGAATTGGTGAGCTAGTCTATGTGGAAAGAAACAGCTCTCACCGCAAATGGTTTATTCTGGAGCAACTGCGAGTGACTGTGGCGTGAGACACCATAATAGAATGTTCTAGTATAGAAATGTTTTATAATAACAGAAGAAAGTTACAAATCAAGACGTTAAAAAAATACAGTGTCGGGGACATCACAGAGAAGGGTTTCAGTAAGACAAGGGCATCGCCTATGAGTTTCAAATGCTTTCGGATGGCTTTCTTAGCCTTTGGGTGATGGAAGCCAGTAGTAGGCTAAATTGATACATTCCGAAAGGTTTTTATTATCTGTCAGTCTCAGAAGTGGGAAAGGAATGGCTGTTTAGGGGGCTGATGATGGTCCAGGCTCTGGATCTGCAGCATTCCAGCCTCTCCACATCGCTGCCTCTCTAATCAGTCTGCAGACCTGGCTCTCCAGGAAGTCTCAGCCACACCTGTGGG
Source organism: Myodes glareolus (assembly GCF_982192425.1). Taxonomy (NCBI): domain Eukaryota; kingdom Metazoa; phylum Chordata; class Mammalia; order Rodentia; family Cricetidae; genus Myodes; species Myodes glareolus. The sequence goes on along the minus strand of NC_142041.1, from coordinate 40,754,341 downwards.
GCTTTGTCCACTCGTTTAGTCAGAGGTATTTACTGAATGTTGCTACATGCCTTGTACGTGTATCCCGAGAGAGACAGATGGCACACAAGGACACCAGGACAGATATCAAAGTCAAAGAATGGCCTTGTTGTGAGCAGTATGTAAAAGACGCAGGTTCTGGCCTAGGAAGGGGTGGTTTAGGTCAGAGAAGGTGATTAGGTAGCAGGGCTGAATGGGGAGAAAAAGTCTGGGGACGCCTAGATAGTGGAAGACGGGAGGCAAGACCTTGTGGACCCTTCCGGAAGGCCTGAGTGGCTGGGAGGAAGGAGAGCAGGTGTGTGGGTGAGAACGGTGTTTAGAGAGGGAAGAGAGCATTGGGCGCTCCCGGGCTGTGTGACTCCTCTTGTCTTCAGGGTGCACCCTGACCTCCCATCCCTGTAACTTGTTCTCTTCCAGGAACAGCCTTTCTCTCCATAGTTCCTCTTTAAGGCTTTGAACTTTTAGCTTCCTAAGCTTTGTTCCTGTGCCTTTCTCAAATCTCTGTCCCTCTCCTGCTGAGGGTGATGGGTCTCTCTTTGCATCTGCCACCCTGCCTCACATGAAGAGGCATTCAGGGCATGAAATAAGAACAGTACCCTCCTACATGTTTTATCCCATGTCAACAATAACCTCTGAAGGCCCTATGCCACTTTTTAGATCCCTCTGTGGATCTCCCAGTCTCTGTTGTTCTTCCTGTAGCGAGCCTCTGATATCCTGTATAGAACACGTGCCTGTAGCATTTCTCTTCCCCACTCTGGTGCTGTTCCACTAGACATGATCAGGAAGTATTTGTGCGGAGCCCTTCTGTAGGAGGCTGAGGCACTTGCCTTCCTCCTGGGCGTGTTCTAGTGTTGTGGAGATGGGGAGCTGTTTGGGGGAATTCAGAACTGCATTCTGTGGGAAGGGATTTGAACCCTGGACAAGTAAATTCCACTTATTCCATACACCTGTATCATGCCATTCAGTTCCTAGGGCTTCTTAGGCAGATTTTGGGAAGTACAGAGAGTCGTGGTAGAGTGCTTGCCTAGCAGTCAGGAAGCTCTGGCTTCAGTCCCTATCACCACATAAACCAGTGGTATGAGCCGGTAATACCAGCAGTTAGGAGGCAGAAGCAGGAGGATCAGGAGTTTGAGATCATGATCCACTCTACAGGGAGTTTGCGGCAGCCATGAGCAACCCAAGTGTGTTCTTCAACATTGTGGCTGATGGCAAGCCCGCCATGGTCAACCCAGTTGTGTTCTTCAACACCGTGGCTGATGGCAAGCTCTTGAGCCATGTCTCCTTCCAGCTGTTTGCAGACAAAGTTCCAAGGACAGCAGAGAATGTTCATACTCTGAGCACCAGAGAGAAAGGATTTGTTTTTTTTAAGCTTAGTGTTTTTTTAAAGACTTATTTATTTTTATTATGTATACAACATTCTGCCTTCATGTATGCCCATGCACCAGATCTCATTTCAGAGTGGCATACTAATTATTTTTCAATGGTGGCTCACAGTAATAATGCATATTTATATCAGGAACCAGCACATGTATGTGAATTAACCCAAGTTTCACTAGTGTTTATACATCGTATACTCTAATGTTGGCTGGTTTCTTCTTTTCCAGACATTTGTTATTTGGTGCTGTTACCATTGGTTTCGTTGATTTGTTTTCTAAGCTGTGACAAATATTATGACTATAGAATCTGTCATATTGATGGTGTTCTTTGCCTTACAGAAGTTTCTCAAGTTCAGGAGGTTTCATTTATTAATTGTCGATCTCAGTGTCTGTGCTACTGGTGTTATATTCAGGAAGGGGTCTCCTGTGCCAATGTGTTCAAGGCTATTTCCCACTTTCTCTTCTGTCAGCTTCAGTGTATCTGAATTTATGTTGAGGTCTTTCCTCTACTTGGACTTGAGTTTTGTGTAGGGCGATAGCTTTGAATCTGTTTGCATTCTTCTACATACTGCCATCCAGTTGGCGTACGCCAACACCATTTGTTGAAGATGCTTTCTTTTTCGACTGTATGCTTTTGGCTTCTTTGTCAAAAATCAGGTGTTCATAAGTTGTGTGGGTTTATGTCAGGGTCATCGATTTGATTCCATTGGTTCACATGTCTTTTTTTTTTTTTAAATATTTATTTATTGTGTATACAGCATTCATTCCATGTATACCTGCAGGCCAGAAGAGGGCACCAGACCTCATTACAGATGGTTGTGAGCCACCATGTGGTTGCTGGGAATTGAACTCAGGACCTTTGGAAGAGCAGACAATGCTCTTACCCTCGGAGCCATCTCTCCAGCCCCCCACATGTCTGTTTTTATGCCATTACCAAGCTATTTTTATTACTAGAGCTCTGTAGTAGAGCTTGAGATGACGGGTGGTGAGACCTCCTGAAGTTCTTTTATTGTTCCAGGACTGTTTTATCTATTTAGCTATTCTGAGTTTTTTGTTTTGTTTTGTTTTTTTGTTTTTCCAAATGAAGCTGAATATTGTTCTTTCAAGGTCTATGAAGATCTTCACCAAACCCACATCTGACAGAGGATTGCTATCCAAAGTATATAAAGAACTTAAGAAATTAGACATCAAAATACTAAATAATTTCATTAAAAATGGGGTACAGATTTTAACAGAGAATTCTCAACAGGAGAATCTTGAATGGACAAAATATGCTTTAAAAAGTATTCCGCATTCTTAGCTATCAGGGAAATGCAAATCAAAATGACTTTGAGATACTATCTTACACCTGTCTCAATGGCCAAGATTAAAAATATTAATGATAGCCTGTGTTGGAAAGGATGTGGAATAAGGGGAACTCCACTGCTGGTCAGAGTGCAAACTTGTACAGCTACTTTGGAAATCAGTATGGCGCTTTCTCAGAAAATTAGGAGTCAGTTCATTCACCTAAAGACCCAGCGATATCACTCTTGGGCATGTACCCAAAGGATGCACAACTATACCCCAAGGACACTTGCTCAGCCATGTTCATAGCAGCATTATTTGTAAGAGCCAGAACCTGAAAACAACCCAGATGCCCTCAACCAAAAAACAGCTAAAGAAAATGTGGTATATCTACACAATGGAGTATAACTCAGCAAAAAAAAAAAAAAAAAAAAAAAAAAAAACAGTGACATGAAATTTGTAGGCAAATGGATGGAACTAGAAAAAAAAATCATCCTGAGTGAGGTAACCCAGATCCAAAACGACAAACATGGTGTGTACTCACTCATAAGTGGATATTAGACATAAAGCAAAGGACCAGGCTACAGTCCTCAGCCCCAGAGAAGCTAGGTAACAAGGAGGACCCTAGGAGGGACACATGGGTCTCCTTGTGAAGAGTAAGTAGAAGGGATGTTCTGGGTTAACTGGGGGTGGGGGAAGTAGAGGGGAGAGATGGGAATGTGAGGGATCAGGATGGTCGAGTTGTGGGCTGGATGAGCAGGAGAGTGATGGGGGAGATACCTTGATAGAGGAGACCTTTGTGGGGTTAGGGAGAAAGCTGGTGCCAGGGAGACTCCCGGGAACCCACAAGGATGACTGCAGCTAAGACTCCTAGTAATATCGGAGAGAATGCCTGAACTGGCCTTCCCCTGTAATCAGATGGGTGGCTGCCCTAGCTGTCATCATAGAGCCTGCATCCAGTCTGATGGAAGCAGATGCAGAGATTCGCAGCCAAGCACCGGGCTGAGCTCCGTGAGTTCCGTTGAAGAGAGGGTGGAGGGGTTATATGAGCAAGGGGGGGGGGGTCAAGACCATGATGGGGAAACCTGCAGAGACAGCTGGCCTGAGCTTGTGGGAACTCTTGGACTCTCGACGGACAGCAACGGAACTGGCATGGGACAGACCTAGGCCCTCTGCACCTTGGTAACAATTGTGTAGCTTGGTCCTTATGGGGCCCCTAGCAGTAGAACCAGGACCTGTTCCTGATGCATGAGCTGGCTCTTTGGAACCTACTTTCTATGGTAGGGATGCCTTGTTCAGCCTTGATACAGTGGGGAGGAGTGTGGTTCTGCCTCTGCTTGATGTGCCATGCTTTGTTGATTCCCATGGGAGGCCTTACCCAATCTGAATGGAGACGGAGGAAAAATGTTGGAGAAAGCTGCTTATTTTGGTCCTGGCCGCCCAGCTAGCTTAGACCCGAAATAATCACATAGAAACTGCATCAGTTAAATCACTGCGTGGTTCATTTGTTCTAGCTTCTTATTTGCTAAGTCTTACATCTTAATTTAACCCATTTCTAGTAATCTGTGTATCTCCAAATGGCAGTGGCTTACTGGCATGTCTGACTCTGGCAGCAGCCTCATGGCTTCTCCCTGACTCCACCTTCCTCCTCCCATGCTATAGACCAAGCCAGTTCTTTATTCATTAACCAATAAAAGCAACACATAGACAGAAGGACCTCCCATACCAGAAAAGTGGGTGGGAGGTGGGGGGGGGAGTAGTGGGGGAGAGAGCAGAAGGAGAGGGGGGAGAGAAAAATGTGGTTGGTATGTAAAATAATTTTTTTTAAATGATGGGGAAGAAAAGACTCTTTGATGTTAGAAGGCCGTATGGCTGACATGAAGTCACCTTGTAAGGTAAGGAATGGTCTGGTTTTAATGTGGTAGAGGTGCTGCCAAGCAGACTGCCACCTCCAGCCTTGTGATCTGGGCAGCCTCCATACTCAGATGCTTTGAGTTCTTGTCAGTAGCTGGGAAAGGTTTCAGAAGTGGCACAGTAGTCCCTGGCACATAGCGTGCAGTTAGACATCTAACTGAAGCAGTGGAATGTGTCCCAAGTCTCCGGGGTCCCCTGGTCCCTGGTGATGTCATCTTGCTGACATGGGCTGCCATTTTTCCACTCTAGTTAGTGTGTGCTGGACCCTAGCTGGCAGGGAGACACATCCAGCTCCATGTGCAATGAGAGTTGCACGTCTGTCTCACTCACCTTAGTTTACCTGACACCTCTAAACTCACACACCCACACCCCCCTTCAAAAAGTTTCCTTTGCCACCCTCCACACCCCCTGAGAGGAGACACTCACATACCCTCATTTCACAAAGTTTCCTTTGCCACCGTCTGCCCCCCTGAGAGGAGACACTCCAGACTGCATTTCCAGACTTAGCTAAAGACTGCACCTGCATCTAGCAGTGTACCTGGTCAGAAAGACTTACAACCTGTGGGCATTATTTGTAATGCTTCTGTTCTGTTTATTTGTTGGAAGAAGTTGTATTCAGAAAGATCAGTAGATGGGGCCAGTGAGACGGCTTGGCAGAAGGTGTTTGCTGCCAGGTCTGAAGATCTGCCTTAGATCCCCAGCACGTCCACTCCTCAGGCTGGCCCCAGGGCATTGCTCCCATTGAACACTGTTTAGGAGGTAGTAATAAGAGCAACTGGAGCTCATCCAATTTCTTTTCCTTGGGATTGCAGTTTTAAAATAACTCACATTAGAATGCGATTTGCAAAAATAAGTACACATTTGATATGATCCCACAGTCAGGTAAAGGATTTATCCACCATATTCACTGCGAAGTTACCTTACCCCCTTGGAGTCTCTTCTACCCCTACTCTTGTCTCCAGGCAGCCACTGAGGCAGTGTGTGCCATTGTACGTTAGTTTATATTGTTCCAGAATTTTCTGAAAAATATAGAACTGGATCCTTCTCAGCAGTTCATCTGTGAGTGCCAACAACTTCCTTCCTCCCTCCTTTTCTTCCTGTGCTGCTGATCCAGGTTGGAAGCTGATGCATGCTAGGCAAGCACCCAGCCCCTGCTTAGTTCCTTGTATGGCTAGGATGTGCTGCAAGTTGCTTATCCATTTACCTGTTGATAGACAAATGAGTTGTTCTCGGTTTTGGAGTATTATGAATAAAGTAGGGATAGTAGTAGAAATGAGCTTTTTTCCCTCCTCTCCTCCTTCTTTTTTTTTCTCCCTCTTCTTCCTCCTTCTCCTCCTTCTTTTCCTTTCTCCTCCCCCTCCCTCTCCCTCTCCTCCTCCCTCTCCCCCTCCTGTCTGTCTTGTCCTCAGAATATTTTTGTTTCCAGAACCCCGTGGCCCTTTCTGGATTCGCTCGTGCTCCAAGGTGATCATTTTTTTTTCTCTAGATTCATTGTCGTAACACAAGAGTTTCTTCTGATTCTTTAGTGAACCTGCTTCTTCCGTTTATTGAGCCTACGTCCTCATCTGTAATTCACATTTTAATCAGTATCTCTCACATGCTCATCCTTGAGGGAGTGTCTGGAAGGAAGATGGCAGGCAGTTTCTGCCTCAGACACCTTTTTGTACACTTTAGACACTGTATAAGAATCACTGCACCATGGTTTACCAGGGCTGCAGGCTCCGTTCCCAGCTGTCTTAGTATTGCTTAGGGATTTCTCATAACTTTGAGTTCTGTATGTTGGGCTTGGCCATCCACGTGTCTTTGTTCAGCTATGGTTTATAACACATGCCCTTTCTTCTGGTTTTAGGGCTTCAATTTGGGATGGCACTAGCTTATGACCTAAGTCCTGGTCCTTCAGTCCACGGTCTGGTTTCCTGAGGCAGACTTGTCGTGGCAGCCTCAGGAGAGTGTGATTGCTGATGAGGAAGGAACCTCATGTGTTTTAGGTGCATCCTACCTAAATCCTGCCCTAGGTTACAGCTTGTACCGTGTATGCCAGTCGGTTGTTGAACTGGGGAAGACTGTGTAGGCATGGTGTCGGGGAGGTTCTTGGGGGGACAAGGTGTCTGGGGGCAGTGATCTGGTGCTGCCAGTGGGGTTTGGTCTTCCGCTGGACCTGCGTGGAAGGAGGAGAGCACTGACTCTTCCCAAGTTATCCTCTGATCTCCACATGCACACCCATGCCCCCCACAGATGAAGAAATGTAGTTAAATAGTTGTTAAATTGAGATGTGCTTTGAATACTGTACATAGTATCTTTGAGTTTGAACACAGTGAGTTCCGGACAGCCAGGGCTACACAGTGAGACCGTCTCAAAAATCAAAAAACAAACAAACGAAAACCAAAGTTCATAGGTAAACATTCAAGTGTTTGGTGTTTGTTACCAATTCAGCAATTGGAGAAGCTGAAAAGGAGGGGGACGGACACACACACACATACACACACACACACACCCACGGTCTCACTATGTAATTCTGGCTGGCCTCGAGCTCACAGAAATCTGCCTATCTCTGCCTCCCAAGTGCTGATATCAAAGGTGTGCACCACTGTGTCCCTCTGCATATATTCTTTTTAAAAGTATATTCCTGCTAGTGGGCCGTATTGTAGCTCCACATTTAAATTCCATTTTACAGTTTCAATAGCAATGTCCATTCTGCCCCTTTCCTGCACTTGCTACTTTCTATCCTGGGTCTCTCTCCTGGTTTAACATGTATCTGCAGTGACTGATAATGCAGGGCATCTCCTGGTATGCTTGTTAGATAGTAACGATACAGTGATGTATGTGTATCGTTTGGAAGGATGTTTGGTTCCTTGGCCCCCTTTCCCTTGGGTTGTTCACCGAGACAGTTTAGTTCTTCATGTATTGAAGGCCTTGTCACATAGTGACTCACAAATGCTTTTTTCCTTTATGGTGATAGAATTTAAATTTTCTTTAATTTTTTTAAAGAGTTGTTTTATTTTTCTATTACGTGTGCATGTGTATGGGTGTGTGTGTCCCTGAGGAGGCCAGAAGAGGGTGTCAGGTCCCTTGGAGCTAAAGTTACAGGTAGCTGTGATCTGCCTGACTTAAGTGCTTGGAACTGAATTCTGGTCACCTGCAAGAACGGCAATGACTCCTAACTGATGAGCCATCTCTACAGTGCCCATTTTTTTTAAGTTTTGATGACATATAGTCTGCATCCCTCTTCCTCTGTAGTTACTTGTACATGGTTACAGCTAAGGAAACTGTCTAATCTGAGGTTGCCTGTGGTTCTTCCTGAGAGCTTAGTTTTAGCTCCTAAGTTGAGGTGTTTGGTCCATTTTGAGTTAACCTGTTAGTGATCTTAGGTCAGTCTTTGCATGTAGATTACAATTTGACCCAGCATCCTTGATGGATTGAGTCTTCATGCCTAGACCTTGTGATCCTCCCGATTTAGCCTCCCAAGTATTAGAGTTACAGGCATGTACCACCACTCCTGCTTGAGTCTTAATTATTCTAGGTCCTTGATTTCATTTAACTATCCTAACAGACCTGAGACATGTTTATTGTCACTATATTTTATGGATTTTTAAAGCTGATTCTTTTTTTTAATATTTATTTACTTATTATGTATACAATATTCTGTCTGTGTGTATGTCTGCAGGCCAGAAGAGGGCACCAGACCCCATTACAGATGGTTGTGAGCCACCATGTGGTTGCCGGGAATTGAACTCAGGACCTTTGGAAGAGCAGGCAATGCTCTTAACCACTGAGCCATCTCTTCAGCCCTGATTCTTTTTTTTTTTTAAGAAGATTTTGTTTTTATTTATTTATTTTTTTAATTATGCATACATATGCATGTCGGAGTGAGTGTGGTTCCCACAGAGTCTGGAAGAGAAGGTTGCATCCCCTGAAGTTGGTGCAGTGAGCCCACTGGCAGGAGTACTGGGAACCCCACTCCGTTCCTCTGGAAAAGCAGCCACTGGGGGCTCTCTCCAGCCTCATTTAATTTAAACGTTAATAGCTGTCTGTGGTTCTCTTACTGGATGATGGAAGCTGAAGTGGGTAGTCCTGGGAAGGAGGTCTGAGTCTCACGTTCGAGTTCTGTGTTCTAGGCTGCAAGGCCCACGAGGATGCCAGCCAGGAGAGGGGTTAAGAGCAGAGACTCTGATGGCCTTGGAGGGAGGGTGTGACTAAAGACCTGTGGCTGTGAGCTCCAGGAAGCATCTGCTTTTTGTATTCCAGAGTCCCTGCTTGGAATGCTGAGCTATGCAATGGAACTCTGCCCTTCAGGGATATGTGAGGGAACGTTAGGGCAGTTTTCAGGGCCTTAGGTCTCCAGTTGTCCCTCTCATGAGTGGGTAGTAGAGGGGACATAGCATCTGAGTCACAGACCATCCGACATGGAGGCGAAACCCCTCGTTAGAACGACTCACCCCATCCTGTTTGTTCTGTGGTTTCTCCAGTTCTGGACTTGAGCGACCCCTTCAGCACTGAGGTGAAGCCCAGAATCCTGCTCATGGGTCTCAGAAGGAGCGGCAAGTCGTCCATACAGAAAGTTGTCTTTCACAAGATGTCCCCGAGTGAGACCCTGTTCCTGGAGAGCACCAACAAGATCTGCCGGGAAGACGTCTCCAACAGCTCCTTTGTCAACTTTCAGATCTGGGACTTCCCAGGGCAGATTGACTTTTTTGACCCGACCTTTGACTACGAGATGATCTTCCGGGGAACAGGGGCGCTGATCTTTGTCATCGACTCCCAGGTACAGACTCTCCACGGGCGGCACCCACCTCCCCACACCCACCCACATCCATTTGCAGTGGTTTTTGTAAAATTGTGCATGTGTGTCTGTGTGTGTGTGATGCACATACAAATGTGCGTGCAAACTTGCGTTCACCATTGTCCACCTGTATGTGGGGTCAGAGGCTCCAGAGACTCCTTTCCTGCACCTTGTGGGCTCAGAGGATCAAACTCTTGTCAGGCCTGAGCCAAGCACCTTTACTTGCTGAGTCATCCTGCTGGCCCAGTGGTTTAGGTTTTTAAATCTGCAGTAGGCCCTTCTATCAAACAAGGATTTCCCAGAGCCCTCAGATTCTGCAGAAAAGGCTCCCTGTCAGTCATAGTCCACACTCACCTAGCCCATAAATAAGGTCATATACCTGGTGCGTTAGTTTGAATGTAATTGGCCCCTTAAGCTCACAGGGAATGGTGCTGTTGGAAAGAGTGACTTCGTTGAAGTAGGTGTGGCCTTGTTCGAGGAAGTGTGTCACTGCAGAGGCAGGCTGTGAGGTGTCATAGATGCTCAGGCCACACTTAGTCTCTCAGACCACTTCCTATTGCTTGCATATCAAGATGTATGACTCTCAGCTCCTTCTCCAGCTCCATGTCGGTCTGCCTGCTGCCATGTCCCACCATGATGATAATGGATTGAACTTCTGAACTGTAAGGTGCCACCTCAATAAAATGTTTTCCTTTATGAGAGGAAAGGTCCAAGGTCATGGTGTCTCTTCACAGCAGTAGAACCCTAACTAAGAAGCTGGGAAACTATAGATGTGGGGCAGATGCCAGATGTGTGGAATGATTACAGGTTCTCTGCAATAAGAGTTTATTTAGGAGGTTACATGTTACAGTATTTGCTATTAAAGTAGATAAAATTCTAAGTGAAAATTTTCTTCTGAATCAAAATATTATTTTTAACTTACTATTTTATCTGTATGGGTGTTTTACCTACATGTATGTCTGCGAACAACCTTTATACCTGGTGCCTGTAGAGGCCTGAAGGAGATGTCGGATATCCTGGAACTGGAGTTACAGACAGCTGTGAGCTGCCATGTGGGTGCTGGGAATTGAACCTGGGTCCTCTGGAAGAGCAGCCAGTGCTCTTAATCACTGCACCATCTCTCTAGCCCTTGGGTCAAATTCTTAGTAGTAGTACACACTTGATTATGATAACTCTTTTGTGCGTTTTGTAGATGACTGTTGAAATGTGAGGTAGGTATCTTGTTTTCTACGGTGCACATCTGTGTTTGAATAACCAGTTCTACGTTCGTTCTCTGCCCCTGTAGCTGTGATCACATAGATAACTTGGGGATATAGGGTAAGTTTCGTCATAGCATTTATGCAAGAATTTAAAATCCTTCCAAATTGTGTCTCCTGCATTATCTAGTTTACTGTCATAAAATTATTTTTAGTAGTTTATTAGCAGTTCTACAGTTCTGTGTAGACCTCCTTCAGCTTGGTTGTTAGTGAAGGTTAGGGAGACATTGACTGGTGAGGAGCCCTGTTCCCCAGCCTCCTCTCCAACTGGGGCCTTGCCATTGGGCTCAGTGGGAGGAGGAGGAAGGGAGATCAGGCTGGCCAGCGCTGAGGAGGATGTGCGCTGGGGAGGGTGTGCGAGGTTGGGGCCACAGTGTCTGAGACCCTGGTGCAGGCTGGAGGATTTCCCAGGCCTAAAGGGAGCAGCTTCTCTAGGGAACACCTAACCCAGTCCAGGGTGGCGTTCAGAGAGTTCCCTGAAACTCCCGTCCGTCAGCCTTCCAGGATGTGTGTAACACACAAGGAACATCTTCAGCAAACCCTTGGACTAGGAGGCTGCGCTGTGTGACCAGCTCTGAGAACGGGGCTCAGAGTGCAGGGAGGGGTTCTCTCTTCCTTCAGTGAGAGGTCTGTAGAGGAGAGACTCGAATACAGTGCCAGACCCGTGGTGGATTCCCCAGGCCCACCCAGAGCGTGTGCCCAGACCCTTCACACGCCTGGGCTGTCGGGAGCTGCTGTCCTGGCACTCCAGCGTGTACAGACCTGTTTTCTGGCCAGTCTCCCTGTCTGTCTGCCAGCACTGTAAATCAGGGAGCTCGGGGCCCAGGGGAGTGCCTAGCGTGTGCATAGTACAGGCCAGGGAACCCTCTTCCCCTGAGTCAGCCCGTGCTGTTTAAGGAGCTGACTATGAGTAAGCGGATCCCAGCCAGAGCTAAAGATCATTTTCGATGATGACTTGGTAAACACTCAGATACCATACTGTGCTGTGTAGCAGCTCCAGTTCAGATCTAAGGCATTTCTGATATGGCTGTATTTAGCCCCCAAATAAATATACTTACTTATTTTGACTTTTCATTGTTTAATTTTAATCATGTGTACATGTGTACATGTACTGGTGTGTGGGTCTGCACGTGTGTAGGTCTGCATGTATACATGTGTCCCAGTGTATGGTCTGCATGTGTACATGTGTCCCAGTGTATGGTCTGCATGTGTACATGTGTCCCAGTGTATGGTCTGCATGTGTACGTGTCTCAGTATGAGGGTCTGCATGTGTACGTGTCTCAGTGTGAGGGCCTGCGTGTGTATGTGTCTCACTGTGTGGGTCTGCGTGTGTATATGTCTCAGTGTGAGGGTCTGCGTGTGTATATGTCTCAGCATATGGGTTTACATGTGTACATGTCCCAGTGTGAGGGTCTGTGTGTGTACATGTCTCAGTGTGAGGGTCTGCGTGTGTACGTGTCTCATTGTGAGGGTCTGCGTGTGTACGTGTCTCAGTGTGCGGGTCTGCGTGTGTACGTGTCTCAGTGTGAGAGTCTGCGTGTGTACGTGTCTCAGTGTGAGGGTCTGCGTGTGTACGTGTCTCAGTGTGAGGGTCTGCGTGTGTACGTGTCTCAGTGTGAGGGTCTGCATGTGTACGTGTCTCAGTGTGAGGGTCTGCGTGTGTACGTGTCTCAATGTGAGGGCCTGCGTGTGTATGTGTCTCTGTGTGGATCTGCGTGTGTATATGACCCAGTATATGGGTTTACATGTGTACATGTCCCAGTGTGTGGGTCTGTGCACATGAGTGCAGGTTCTTACAAAGACTAGAGGTGTGTGCTCTCCCGGAAGCAGAGTTTTAGGTGGTTATGAGCTGCCCTGCTTAGGTGCTGAACCCGACTCTGGTCCTCTGCAGGAACAGCAGGTGCTCGTGACCACCATGCTGTCTCTCCAGCCCAAAGTTGCTTATTCTTAGCTACGCAGTTTTATTTAAACATAAAGCAGGCTTGTCATTTAGGTTGGTAATTGTGTTTCTGGTTTTGTGGTTTTTTAAAATTTACTGCAGGTTACAGGAAAGTCTAATAATGTTTGAGAAAGATCTTCCTTTCTTCTCTTTTCTTCTCTTTCCTCCTGTCTTCCTTTTTCATACCTCTTCTTTCTCTGAGACAGGGTCTCACACTGGTGCTCAGGCTGGACTTGAATTCACAGCAGCCTTCCTACCTTAGCCTCTTAGGGAATGCTGGGATTACAGGCATGAGCATTTTGCTCTTTCCTGGCCCCAGACAAGACCTTTCTACATAACCTTGGCTGTCCTGGAACTTGATTTGTAGACCAGGCTGACCTCAGACTCACAGAGATCTGCCTGCCTCTGCCTCCCAAGTGCTGGGAATAAAGTCATGCACCACCATCCCCAGACTGAAGTAACACTTATTAAAATAACTAGGCTAGGGGCTGGTGAAATGGCTCAGGGGGAAGAGGTGCTCACAGTCAAGCCCGGCTATATGAGTTTGATCGCCAAGATCCACATGGTGGACAGAGAGAATTGACTCCTACAAGTTGCCCTTCCACACACATGTACATGCACACACACACACATACCCAAAACATATAAATGTAGAAATGATTGATTGGGTGGTCAAGAGTGTTGCTCAGAGCACTAGCCTACTGTGCATAATACCTGGAGTTTGATCCCCCCACACACAAAGGAAAAACAGTATTGAGTCCTCTTACTAATAATAATGAAGGGGCTTAAGAGGTGGCCCAGCAGTTAAGAGCATTTGCTGCTCTGGCGGAAGACCCAGGTTTGATTCCCAGTACCGACAGAGTGACTTACAACCATCTGCAACTCCAGTCCCAGGGAATTCAATGCCCTCTTCTAGATATTGAGGGCACTTCATGCACATGGTACACAGACGTACCTACAGGCATGTCTCACACATATTTATAAGAAATCTTTATAGATTGACTAAGTGGTTTCAGAACCTAATGCTCGTCGGTGGAAGTGTTTGCTTATGTTCCTAGGAGTAAAAAGAGGAAACCTTGACTTCCAGGAAACCCCCTCAATGCACCCATTCTTTTCTTCTCTCTGTCCCCCAGTTCCTCCTTCCTTCCTGTTAAAAAAAATAAGCACTATTAAGCATTTCTTCGACAGTTGTTTTTTGACACAGCCTCTCACTAAGCTCTGGGTGGCCTGGAACTCTCTGTGGACCAGGCTGGCCTAAGGTTCACAGCGATCCGCCTGCCTCTGTCTCCCAGGCACTGAGAATAAAGATGTGCACCACCACAGCTGGCTAAGTTGTTGGTTTGAGGCAACATCTCACTGTGTAGCCCTGGCTAGTCTGAAGCTCACTATGTTACCCAGCCTGGCCTCCAACTCATAGATTTGCCTGCCACTGTCTCCTAAATGCTGGAATTAAAGGTGTGCCACCAAGCCTGATTTAAGGTTTATTTTTTTTAAAGACGTATTTATTTATTTAATATATATGAGTGCTCTGTCTGCTTCTACGCCTTTATGCCATAAGAGGGCATCAGATCCTACTATAGTTGGTATTGATGATTGTTATCCACCATGTGGTTGCTGGGAATTGAACGCAGGACCTCTGGAAGAGCAGCCAGTGCTCTTAACCATTGAGTCATCTCTCCAGCCTCCTAAGGTTTGTTTTTTAAGTTGTATGTGTGTGATTTTGTGTGTGTGTGTGTGTGTGTGTGTGTGTGTGTGAGAGAGAGAGAGAGAGAGAGAGAGAGAGAGAGAGAGAGAGAGAGTGCAGGGTTCTCTCCTTTTTCCTTCACATGTGTTCCAGAGATCAAATTCAGGCTACCAGACTTGCTGATGCTGTGCCCCTACCCACTGAGCCATCTTGCTGGTCCCCCTTTCTCAACTCTAAGCAGGACACGCATGGTCTGAAACCACACGCTGTTTCTCCATGAATCCCTCACAATCACCTTTCCAGAGAGAAAGGTGTTTTCACAGAATGTTTTGAATTAAAAAAGAGGCAGCCCAAGTGATTTTCCCTGAGCTGAACGCTTGCTGCCTGCTCTGCAGAGAGCTCGGAGTCTCCACGTCTCCTGTAGCTGGTCCACACACTGCTGTGGACCTGGAGTTCCCCGTCACCGTGGGAGTGAGGATGGCCCGACTGTCCAACTCCTGATCAAGTAGCAGAATGGAAAATGCAGTGTGTCTTTTCCTGAGTTTGGTTGGAGACAGCAAGAGCGAGCAGAATGGGAGCGAGGAAGAGTGCTTGCTGCATTAGCATGAGCACCGAGGAGGATCTGAGTTCAAATCCCAGCTTCAGCATAAAAAAGCCCAGGGTGCCACATGCAAGCTGGGAAGCCCAGTGCCGTAGGGTAGAGCAGAGATAGGAAGGTCACTGGGGCTTGCTGCTTGTCAGCAGAACTGCAGACTCCATGAGAGACTTTGTCACAGAATCAGGTGGCGTGATAAAGCAAGGGTTCATGCATACACTACACACATACACACACACACACACGCACATACACACACACAGAAAAACATAACAGTCGGGGGAAAAGCATCTGTAATCCTCTAGTAGTTACAGTACTTGTGTTGAACCCAGAGCTTGTGTGTGCTGGGCAAGCGTGCTGTCACAGCGTCGCACTCTTGAGCCTTTATATATTTTTTAAAGATTTATTTATTATGTATAAGTGTTAGACCTGCATGTATGCCTGCAGGCCAGAAGAGGGCACCGGATCTCATTGTAGATGGTTGTGAGCCACCATGTGGGTGCTGGGAGTTAAACTCAGGTCCTCTGGAAGAGCAGCCTGTGCTCTTATTCTCTAAGCCATCTCTCCAACCCCAAGCCTTTATAATTTTTGTTTTGAGATAAGAGCTTACTAAGTTGACCAGGATGACCTCAGACTTGTGATCTTATATCTTGCATGGATGGATAGCTGGGGTTATAGGCTTCTACCATTGGACCCCACAATTTTCTTCTTTCAATGACATATTTATTTATTTATTATTTTTTAAAAAATATTTATTTATTAATTATGTATACAATATTCTGTCTGTGTATATGCCTGAAGGCCAGAAGAGGGCACCAGACCTCATTACAGATGGTTGTGAGCCACCATGTGGTTGCTAAGAATTGAACTCAGGACCTTTGAAAGGGCAGGCAATGCTCTTAACTGCTGAGCCATCTCTCCAGCCCGATATTTTTATTTTTATTTTTTTTTAGGGTCTTTTAGGGCAAGTGCATACTCTGCCACTGACCTACTGTCCCCGCCCCTCATTTATTTACTGATTTTAAATTACGTGTATGTCTGTGTGTACGTGCATGAGTGCAGATGCCCAAAGGAGGCCAGCAGATGACGTCAGGTCCCCTGGTACCAGTCCCAGGTGGTGACAAGCCTCCCCATCTGGGTGCTGGGAATTGAACCCGAGTCCTCTGAGAGAGCAGACGCTCTTACAGCCCCTCCAGTGCCTCGTTGTCAGTCATTTAGTCTATATAACATTTCGTCTGTTTGTGTGAGCCAGGTGTGGTGGCACACCTTCATCCCAGCCCTTGAGAAGCAGAGGCAGGCAGAACTCTTGTGAGTTTGAGGCCAGCTTGTTCTACATAGTCCTAGGACGCCAGGGTTATGTAGAAAGACCCTGTCTCATCTCATGTAATCCGCTTGCTTTATACAGTAGGCAGGGTGTTTAACATATTCTGGTATTTTCTTTGAATACTGGGTAACTTTGCTCACAGACCTGCCCCTTAAAGTGGTCTTTCTCCTTAGTTATAGATGTCAGTGATGTTCAGGTGGAAGTTCCACCTCAGTCCCTTCCAGTCTCTCTCTCCAAACCCTGCCCCACCTCAGAAAACCCACCAAATGGTGGCTCTCCCCCCAGAGATGCTCAAGACCACTCCTACAGGGTATTTTAACTGCCCGCTAGAAGCCAACCATATGATTTTTCAGTCTCTTCTCCCCATCTCCTCTCTGGGGGCCAAAAAATCATCTGGGATCCTTTTACCAATAAACTAGGACTTTTACCTTTAATTCAGTTTGACTTGGATTACAGTGTTGGCGGAGAGGCTTAATATCAGGGTACAGAAACCTTCCAAGTGATAGTGTTTGGGACATAATTTACACGCAACAGGATGCGCTCCTTTTAAGTGCATACTTCAAGGGTTACAAATGTGTCTCCCATGTAACCACCCACAATGAAGACATAGAATCTTTCTGCCCTCAGGGCTCCCTGGGCCCGGTACATATACTGTCCCCCAGTGCCCAGTCCAGACAACCATAGTTGTGCTTCTTAGAGCTATTTGCTGCTATTGGGTGTAACTTTAACTTTAATGCTTCGTCTTCTGGGCTGCTGTCCAGCGAGTCCCTTCTCTCAAACATAGTCCAGAGCATGAGGACAGAAAGGATCCATTTATTCTTGTCTCCTGTTAGCTTCCTGCTCGTATGTTTAGTATTTAGACTCTTTTATAGATAAGGCTTTATTTTTATTGGTAGAGGAGTTGGAGAATGGACAGATGCAAAAATCAAACACCCCAACCAATAAAAGAGAAAACTCAAACAAACCAACCTTCTTTTCAGTTTTTGTCATCTCGGCTTTGTGTATTTTCCAGATTGGAATCATATCAGAGGTAGGGATGGATGGTTGGGGAGATGTTACAGAGCCCGTTCTACAGATGCCTCTCCCCCCTCTCTCTCTCTTTCTCCCTCTCTCCCCGTGTGTGTGTGTGTGTGTGTGTGTGTGTGTGTGTGTGTGTGTGGTTTGTGTTTTAACAAGGTCTCACTGTGTAGCCTTGGATGGCCTGGAACTCGCTTTGTAGACCACAGAGATCTGCTTGCTTCTGCTTCCTGAGTCCTGAGATTAAAGACATGTGCCACCATGCCTGACTCTTTTTACTTATTCATTTTTAACATTTTGTTTTTACTTTATTTTAAATTTTTATTTTATTTATTTTTAATTTAATTTTTTTTTTCTGTAAAAATAAGACCTTTCAAACTAGCAGTAATTCAGAGTTCTGAGTAGCCAGATGTTGTGAGGGTCTTCCCAAAGCAGGAGGCACCGCACATGCTGGTCACAGCACAGCTGTGACTTCATAGCAGCTTTCGGGGCAGTCTCTGTGCTCATGAGACATCCCTGTACTGACAGGTCATATGTGACTTGTGATGAACCATCTGTATGTAAAATTTTAGAATGACTCTCCCAGGTATAACACTGAATGAAAAAGACACATATACAACTTGTTTCATTTTGGTTTTGTTTTTACATTTATTTACTCAGAGCATGTGCCATGATATTTCTGTGGAGGTCACAGGTCAGCTGGAGGGAGCTCCTACCATATGGATCCTGGGGGTTGAACTTAGGGCTTCAGGCTTGTTTGGATTGCCACTCTGCCGTCTTGCTAGCCCACAGCTTGAATTTTTGTTTTTTAAAAACAAGCTTTGGGAAGTTTTTATAGAAGAAGAAAACCTTTCTGATCTACTTTTCCTCAATCTCCTCTGGCTTCTTATGGTATCAGGACCCCCTGGGCCAACAATTGCCAGCGTACACGCTCTGTAGGATTTTCCACATGGCGTGTCTGATTCATAGTACTGCGACCTTAGAGCGGAACATCGGCTTTGGCCCACACAGCACGATACTCTATTCCAGACTTCCTTGAAGCAGGGCCGTTGTTAGCAAGGACTGCCAGGGTCTCTCTGCCCTGCCTGGTAGTCTTCAGAGCCTGCTGTACCCCAGCGCACACTTTCTTCTCTGCAGAACAAGTTCTCAGAGACATTCATCTTTGCTCCCACCGTGTGTGGCTGTAGTGTAAAGAGATGGGTGGGGTCGATGTGCTCCAATAGAAGTGACTTCGGAGGCTGCGGTGGAGATGCTGGACTGTGAGGAACGGGACAGATGGGGATTTGATAGTGATCCTTCAGTTCATTTCTTCTCCCGCCACCTCCTCTCTCCAAAGAGAAGATTTCTCTGTGTAGCCCTGACTGTCCTGGAACTCACTCTGTAGGCCAGGTTGTCTTCCAACTCAGAAACTTCCCTGCCTCTGCCTCCCGAGTGCTGGAGTTAAAGATGTGCACCACCACTGCCTGGCACCTTTTTCTTATTTAAAAGATTTGTTTATTTGTTTTGGCATCCGGACTCAGATGCCTGAGGATCTACCCCTGAGGGGCTCTACCCCTGGATCTACCCCTGAGGGGATCAGCGAGGAGGGGATCTACCGTTGAGCTGTATCTCCATCTCTATTTTTTGTTTGTTTTGAGACAGAATCTCAAAGAATATCCTAGACTGGCCTGTAATTCATAGCAGTCCTCCTGACTCAGCCTCCCCACTGCTAGGATTAAAGGGGTGAGCCTCCATTCCATACACTCATAGTTTGACCACTAAACAGAAAGACAGATGCGCAGGTGTTTTATTATTTTGTTACTAGCCATAAGAAGGAGAAGAGCACGGCATTGTGGTATTTGAAACAATTGCTCTAGACCAGAAGTCTCAAACTCTCTGTACGGGGCTGGAGGTGGAGGCTCTGGTGATGGCACTGTCTTTGGGAGTCTCTGAGGAAGACTCCACACCTCTGCACTGTGGCACCGAGCAGTTCTGGAGATCGTAGAGACAGGCAAGTATGACTTCCTTTTTCTTAGCTACAAAAAACCAGTAGGAGAGCTGCAGTCTCTGGATTAGTATTGAACTCCTTCCCCTCCTACTACCCAGCCTTCTCATGTCTCCATCTGTAGTCTCCATCACATCTTTGAGAGCCTTGGGAAGCTGGGAGGCATCCTATTCCATGGAGGACCTAGGTACTGGTCCAGATTCTATTCCTGGAATTGCGGCTCCTATCTTTATGGCTATCAACCAACAACCTACATTGTGACTACGCAGATCAGCTGGATTTTCTTAGCTTCTCATCTCTGTGTTAGCAAAGTTTGTATACTTGAAGTCCCTGATGCCAGAATTTTGTTGTTGTTATTGTTGTTGAGAGTTTGGCAAAATATTTTTGGAGATCGTAACTATCTGTTTCCAGGCGATGAGTGTGTCTAGAAGGTTCTGGAAACAAAGCTGAAGGCGTGACCTTTGTTCCAGGATGACTATATGGAAGCGCTAGCCAGGCTCCACCTCACAGTGACCAGAGCCTACAAAGTGAACACTGACATTAACTTCGAGGTGTTTATTCATAAAGTGGATGGTCTGTCGGATGATCACAAAATTGAAACCCAAAGAGACATTCACCAGAGGGCCAACGATGACCTTGCAGATGCTGGCTTAGAAAAAATTCACCTGAGGTAAGAGCCGACACCCCTTAGGGTCTGGGTCCTAAGAAAGACTGGAGCCAGTGGACTTGGGTTTCAGTCACCACAGCTGGCTGGGTGGGGACTGGCTAGGCATGGAAGGCGTGGATTTACTTGTTTACCTGAAATCAAAAATGTTGTGTACTTGCTAAATGCTAGCCTTCGGCAAAAATGGTGTTTTGTTTTATTCTTGTATTCAACAAGTTGTCAAAACTAAACTTCTCACCTCATATGAAAACACAACAAAACCCATGATTCTAACCCAGGATGCTAACTGATACTCTTTTTTTTTTTTTAAGATTTATTTATTTATTGTGTATACAGTATTTTCAGTAGAGGGCATCAGATCTCTTTACGGATGGTTGTGAACCACCATGTGGTTGCTGGGAATTGAACTCAGGACCTTTAGAAGAGCAGGCAATGCTCTTAACCACTGAGCCATCTCTTCAGCCCCCTAACTGATACTCAATAATAGTTACTGCTAATAGGATGGTATTTATAACCTCAAACAGATGAGGCTGAAAATCATTAGGATAGGAATTCACAGGAAAATTTCTCCCATCTCTTTTGTGTGGTAAGATAGTACATAATCATTGACTTTGGAAATTGGGGGATGAAAAAAATTGGCATGTTTCAGTATCAGTGATGTAAAAGTTACTAATGAGGCAACAGGCTTGTGGGGATGAGGGCAGAGTCACTGTATAGTGTAAGGATGTTCACACAGGACGTGGGGATGAGGGCGGAGTCTCTGTATAGTGTAAGGATGTTCACACAGGACAGCCAAACTCCCAAGCTTGCCAGTCAGAGCAGACTGAGCCTGGCTCTAGCACTAGGGAGGGATAGAAGCTGCCTGCTAGGACATACTTGGTTTTGACCAATTCATTATGAATTCTGAAGGGGGCTGGTGCTTGTATGTTAAAATTGTACATAAGATCACCGGCATTAGTGACAGAGCCTAAAACAACCGCTCAGTCACGGGGAACCTGATGAAATACCACCTTCTCTTTCAGCTTTTATCTGACAAGCATTTATGACCATTCAATATTTGAAGCCTTCAGTAAAGTGGTTCAGAAACTGATCCCACAGCTCCCGACGCTGGAGAACCTGCTGAATATCTTTATCTCAGTAAGTAGATGGTTTGCTCCTGCTCAAGTCGTTTGCAGAATCTGAGAGCAACGCGGCAAGAGTGAAAAGTTGTAATACTTGCCTGCATCTCAGGCATTTCAGCATCCCTCTTGAAGGTTATTTCTACGTTTTGTTTTAGAGCCTTTGAACTCTGGCAATGTGTGTTTCCCTGGTGTGCTTGGATTGCTTATTCAAGCGAGAGGCAATCATTAGTATTAATGGAGTCTTACCTTGGACATGGAGCAGAAAGCCTGGTTTGGGGGCCAGCAAGTTTGCCAAGCCTTACCACCGGCATCCAGTCCAGACCACACGATACACGGAGAGAACTAATTCCTTCCCAAAAGTTGTCCTCTGACCTCCGCATTTGTGCTGTTGCAAGTCCTAACCATCTTTGAAACAAAAATACATGACTATAAGGAAATTCAACATTGTCTGCTGAGCCTGACGAGTCCTACAAAGGCCAGGCCAAGAGTTAGGAAACACTGCCCAAATGGTTTACCAAAGATAAATAACTTGGACTAACTCTGCCTTTCATGTGTTCTTTCAAATCCATCATAAAATGTATGACAGTCAAGTTAAAATTGCAATAAAATGGTACAATAGGAGTTCCTGATAATTTTGGCTTATATATATATATATATATATATATATTGCATTGGTGAAGACATATAATTTTTTAAATCTTGAAAGAAATCACTTTATTCTAAGATTGTTGTCTGTTGACTGTACACAGTAGAAGGCTTCACTGTGACAGTTTCGTGGAGGCTTATGTTGTTATTAAGTGCACCCCACCCTCCATGCTGCTGTTCCTTCCCCTCCATGCCCCCTTCCCTAATTAGTGCAGTGGAATATCATTTTTCATATAACCACGAAGTGGTCGGAACTTGCTGTTACTTTAAGGCATGTCTTTCCCCCACCCTGTCAGAATTCCGGAATTGAAAAGGCATTTCTGTTTGATGTGGTCAGTAAGATTTATATTGCAACTGACAGTACTCCAGTGGACATGCAGACTTACGAGCTGTGCTGCGATATGATCGATGTGGTGATCGACATCTCTTGTATTTATGGGTAAGCAAAGCATTATTTTCTGTTGTAATTAGAACAAGTCCCCTGTCTCCCCCCCCCCCCCGACAGTGTATTCTGATTATGCTTTCCCCTTTCCCAAATAAAACATTATTAAAGGCCATAACTGTGCTGTCCTTCCCAGGACTGGAGGTGTGGCTTAGTTATAAAGCAAGTCCTGAGATCAGTCCTCAGCGGTGTAGAAACAGGGAGGAGAGGAGGGGATGGAGGATGCGGGAGGGGCCAGAGGACTGTCTCTTCATAGCTTCCAGGCATCTTTGCATTTATTCACTTGACTTTTGTATTTCTGTTTTTAATGACTGGGATCTATAAATGGATCATTTAACATGCCAATAATAGCGGGCAATTGTTGGTTACCTTCCTATTATGGTGAAAACTTTGTTACATATATCATCTATAATGGTCTGTTGTTTGTTTTAATAAATAGAGCTTGCCTGAAGATCAGAGTGCAAAGCATTCACATTGTCAGCCACACAGGCCAGGGAGTGGTGGCACACACCTTTAATCCTAAGATTTGGGAAACAGAGTTG
Source organism: Myodes glareolus (assembly GCF_982192425.1). Lineage (NCBI taxonomy): Eukaryota > Metazoa > Chordata > Mammalia > Rodentia > Cricetidae > Myodes > Myodes glareolus. The sequence goes on along the minus strand of NC_142041.1, from coordinate 40,731,756 downwards.
GCAGGATCTCTGTGAATTCAAGGCCACCCTGGGCTACCCAAGATTGAATCAGTCGAAAAGAGAAACAGAGCTCACACAAAGGTGATTGCAGCCCTTGGGAGACAGGAGCAATGTGGCTGGTGGAGAGGAATATAAGGGACAGGAACTCACTGGAGTGTGGAGTGTGGGGTGTGGAGTCTTCAGGATTTGTGGAGACAGGATCTCGCCCATTTTCGGTCTGAGGTAGAAGTAAGAGCCAGTGGCTGGCTGCTTTGCTTTTCTGATCTCCAGGTTGAACCCCAATATCTGTCTCTGGGTTTTTATTATTCATGCTACAATCATCTAATTTAGTTGTCAGTTGTTCCATGAGTTAGGGATTACTGTTATGATCTGTCCTGTCCCTTTAAGAGACAAACCACTTTTCAGCTTCCAGCCTGAGTCCTTTCCTTTTCTGTCTCCCTCTCTCCCCTTCCCCTCTTCTGTTTCTCTCTCCCCCTCCGTCCCTCCCTCCCTCCCTCCCTCCGTCCCTCCCTCCCTCCCTCCCTCCCTCCCTTCCTCTTTGCTCTTCTCCCTGTCTTCCCTTCTCTTCCATAACCCACTAAATAAATATCCAACCTCACCCTGCATGGCGTGCCTATCCATGTCTCTGTCCCTCACCCACTGCATGCCTCCCTGCCTGGGACTTGTAGCCGGCTGCACCCATTCAGGGAACTGTGCCATGCATGCCTGGGACTGACTGCTCTCGGGACCACTGCCCACTGCTGCTGTTTGGTGACCTGCAGCATTTCTGCCACTGCTGCCACTCGGAAATCTGCAGCGTTTTACTTGATCCATTACAATTACTATACTTGGTTTTCAGACACAGAAATGGACTTTAGAACGGTGACTTTTCCAGCAGCCATTCTTTCTGTCAGCAAGAAAGATGAGACTTTGAACCTGGTCTAAACGACCATGGTCAGATGCTGAGAAACCTGCACACACAGTGCGCCCCATGGGGTAAAAATAGACCCCCCCAAGCATGGAGACCATTTCCATTACCCTGTTTGGTACAGAAAATCAAATGAAATTTGATTTTAATTGTCTAGGTAGCAGAGACTTATAATACCAGGCAAATGGCATCTGCTAATTTTTATTATGACCTTAACAATTCACAGAAACCAAAACTTCCTAAAATAATATTAGAGAGTGGAGAAAGTTGTATTTTTTTGTTTTTTGTTTTTCAAGACAAGGTTTCTTTATGAAACAGTCCTGGCTGTCCTGGAACTCAGTCTGTAGACCAGGGTGGCCTCAAACTCACAGAGATCCACCTGCCTCTGCCTCCTGAGTGCTGAGGCATGTGCCACCACTCCCTGCCCCCCTTTTTTTGGTTGGAAAGTTGTATAACTAGAGATAGAAGCAGTCTCCATGCTTGGCAGTACGCTGAGCAAGTTTGCACAGTTGGAGTGTGAGCGAGGCATTATCTGATGTCACACGTGGCTGGCCGTTCTCTTAGACCGTGCATTTTCACCCGCTCTCTCTGCCTCACACTCCCTGACATTCAGCCTGCTCCGTCAGCTTCTGGAAGTTTCAAGCTTAGCTGTTTCTGTCTTCCATTATCTGAAAATTCTTTGCCCATCCTGTGTGATTTTCTGTTATCTCTGTTATCTATACGCTTATGTACATGCAAACACATGTGTGCACATAACATGCTTACTCCTAAGGCTGTGGTAAGAACGAAAACACTGTTACTAGGGTCATAATGCTCCTGCCTTGATGGGGCCTAGATAAGTTGTACTTGTCATAATTTATTATTGTCATCAGGCATGCACATATGGCTTTACTGGTAGACCTTCCTTGTGATTGTGACCCTGTGATAGTCTGTTATTTCTAAGATGTAAGGGGATGACCCTGAATTAGGCCTGGAAGCTGAGTGAGGCTGGTTACAGTCTCAGCTGCTATGGTAATCCGGTACAGTGAACAGCACAAATATCTGGCCCCATAGTTAATGATATACATGTTCATTATTGTGCCGTGTGGCAGTTAGGCAGAAGTGGTTAGTTTGGGTAAATGATGTTAATCAGAGGTACTTGCACCAGCTGACACAAACAGGAGAGGCAGTTGGACTCCGTCAGAGATGACTTTTCTGGTGTGGAGTGCTGGGGTTCTGAGACCCCACGGACTCCGTAAGAACGGGTTTGGAGCACAGTGGTTTGTGGGCTCCAGAGTTTCCTCCGCTTGCTAGCTTTACTTCAGCTTCACTCAAACTAGAGTTAACAGGGAGGACGGAGCCTCAGTTTAGAAAATACCCCCATAAGATGTGCTGTAGGCATGCCTGAAGGGCTTAATTTTCTTAATTAGTAATTGATGTGCGAGGGCTCAGTTCATTATGGGTGTGGCCACCTTGGGCTGGTGGTCCTGGGTTCGAAGGAAAGCAGGCTGAGCAATCCAGTAAGCGGCTCCCCTCCATGGCCTCTGCATCAGCTCCTGTCTCCAGGTTCCTGTCCTGTTTGAGTTCCGGTCCTGACTTCTTTCGATAATGATCAATGATAGGGAAGTGCAAGCAGAATAAACCCTTTCCTCCCCAAGGTCATGGTCATAGCCACCCTGAGACACTAACCTACCCGAACAGCTGTGAGCCTGCTCAGTAACCAGCAAGGTGGGAGCTGGAATGTGGGTGGAGACTAGGGTCCTAGCGGGCAGCTCAGGAAGCAGGTGGCCTGGGACAGTAAGTCTTCCTGCCGTTCTCAGCTGCCTACTGGAGACCAGGTGAGTTAAGAAGAGTGTGTTGGGTCCTTTGGAACTGGTGACTGCACCGTAGACTGTATGTCCTTGGTGGGGATTTACCGCTTTTAACCACGTTGACACATTTGCTCTTATTTTCCTGATACACAGCTAGCATTTGTGTTTTAGCAGGACTGTTTGGAAATTGGTTGCAGATCTATCGATTCTTTGTATTTCCTGAGAATAAGGACACCTTGTTGCAGGGCAGTGAAATCCAGCATGTCTAGCCTGCTCTGTTACCTACCGTGTAGTCAGATTTGACCAGTCCTCCTCCGGCACTGCCTTTCCTTCTGTGGAGTTGTGGAGCTGGGGGAGGGACCCTAGGGCTTCACCTTGCTAGAGAAGGGTGCTACCACTGACCTACATCCCCAGCTTCTTGTTTTTTTTTTTTTTTTTTTTTCCTTTTCAAGACAGGGTTTCCTGTGTAGCCCTGACTGCCTCAGAACTCACTTATATAGACCAGGTTGACCTTGAACTCACCGAGATCCCCCCCCTGCTTCTGTCTCCCAAGTGCTGGGATTGAAGGCGTGCGCCACCACCACCCTGCTTATCCACAGCCTCTTAATCGGGTTTTCTAGCAGTCTTTCTTCTGGCTCAAGTCAAGCCCAAGCATTTGTTGGTCCGGTCTGTGTGAACTCTCTTTGGAAGTCTTTCCCTTACTTTTGGCAGCCTAACTGTTCCTTTGTATAAAAACAAGATGCCTTTGGCCACAGAGGCATGAGGGCTCGCCCCCACTTCCACTCACGTTCCTCAGGCACCTCGAGAGTTGCCAGCTTCCGCAGCACCCACTCACTGTGTTGGTAAAAGGGTGACTATCAGGGCCGCCACACCTCCAGTGCCTGTGTGATCTTTTCCCCAAAGGCATTCCACGCATAAACAGTCTGTTAGGATGATAATTTTCTGTGTGCTGAGGTGGGGGTCTCTTGCTGGGTTGCAGTTTGTAGTTCTTTCTTGAAGGTCAAATGCATTTTGGTTTCTGTCTCCATTTAGTCTCAAAGAAGATGGAGCAGGAGCCCCGTATGACAAGGAGTCCACAGCCATTATAAAGCTGAATAACACAACGGTTCTTTATTTAAAAGAGGTCACAAAGTTCTTGGCGCTCGTTTGCTTTGTCAGAGAGGAAAGCTTTGAAAGAAAAGGTAATTTTTGGTGTGATTTGAAAGAACCGCCTCAGTCCACGCTGCCTCTGTCGCCTGTTGAATGTGCGTAGACACGGCATGCCCGCCAAGCCTCTAGACTCTGCTCACTGGGCCCTGGATTAGCAGGCGTGAGTGCACATCTGGACCTGCCTGGCCCCGATGTGCAGCCATGATTGGGATGACGTGGAAGGAGAACCAGAATCTTCCACGGGGCCTTGGCTTTCACTTTGCCAGGCTCTAACACCAGGAAAGGGTTTCTTAGCCTGTGTAGCAGGTGGGGGCCTGTCCCTGGGCCACAGTGTAGGTGTTTGGTGACCCTTGTAACCATTGTTCTCCCGATTACAGAAGCCCTAGAGGTAACTGGCATTTGTCTTTTGCTTAGCATTCATGCACTCTCTTCAAATAGCAGGGATGGAGTCATGATCCACACAGTGAAGGAATGACTGATACTATAAAATGTCTTTAAAGGTCAAATTCAGAGCAAGAAAAAAAAGAAAAAATATCGGTTAATTGCTTTTACTTGAAACATACGTACCCATCACCAACAATTGAATCTGATCTTTTGTTGCTGTTTGTTTTTTCGAGACAGGGTTTCTCTAGCTTTGGAGCCTGTCTTAGAACTAGCTCTTGTAGACCAGGTTGGCCTCGAACTCACAGAGATCTGACTGCCTCTGCCTTCTGAGTGCTGGCAGAGGCGTACGCCACCACCACCTAGCCTTTATTTTTTTAAATGATGCCAGTGTGGTTAGGGCTGTTTATTGGTAGCTAGGGCGTAGTTTACCACTGTGAACAGTGCTGTGGGCGGCTCAGAGCTTGTCCATCTGCTCAGAGACATGGACTGGCTCCCCTGTGCTACAGAGAGCTAAGCCAAGCAAAGGCGAGCCAACGAGGCACAACAGTAATAGCTGCGGTAGCGACTTCTACTGTCCAGTGACCAATGGATGCTCATGGTCAGCTTGTTCTAAAATGAGGAACTCATAAAGAACAAAGTGAAGCTTCACATCTGAGCTAAGTCGTGTCCATTTCTGAGAGTTCTTTTTTCTTGCCCTCTTCCTGTCTCTTTATCCCTTCATTCTCAACAAGACTGGCTGCACGGTTGGTATGGTTTCATAGCGGTTTTGTTGGTTTTTAGCCCACTTTTCCCACATTTAGTTTCACTGTAACAAAGCCAATTTGTATTCTCTCTCCTCCCCCTCTCTCTAGGATATATGCATGCACTGTATGTGGTGTATCTGTGTGGTATATGTAGTATATGCCTATGTTGTTTGTTGTGTATTAGTGTGTTGTATGTGATGTATTCTTATGTTATATATGTGTGTATATATAGTATATACTTGCACATATACGTATATGCATATACTATGTATAATAAATATTCTGTAGTATATATAGTGTTCATATATATAGTATATATGGGTATTATATGCAATGTATTCATATGTTATATGTGGTATATGCATGTGTTGTATTAGTATGTTGTACGTGGTATTTGCATATGTTAGGTGTTATGTGCATGTGTAGTATATGGTATCTTTATGTACATACATATGTGTGGATGCATAAGAGCAGACAGAGACCAAGTGTTTTCCTCTGTCACTCTGCTTTATTTTCTTGAGACAGAGTTCCTCGCTGAAACTGGAGCTCACCATTTTTGGTTAGACTGGCTGACCATCATGCCCAGGGGTGTCCTGTGAGCACTTACTCCCAGCCCCCGCTCCACCAACTCCCTGGTTAATATGCCCAGTTCTATCAATTGTTCATATCAATGTTGAATTTTACTGTTTTAGGAAGTTGTTTTTCATTTAAATTCATATTTCCAGCCCTGAGGCTGCTCGTCTTCCAATGACTAACCAAACTTACTTTTGTATCATTTGCCCTTGAAAGTTAAGAATGTTCATTTTTTTTTGTTCCTTATCTCCATCTGCTAGAAGAAATAACAGATTATCTATTAGATTATAGGCTTCCCATGGGAAGATGGGCAGCGGGATTGGGTCAGTACACAGTGGTAGAGGCTCGCCTCTCGTGCATGATGCCGTAGGTTCAATCCCAGTCCTGAGCATCCCCTGTCAACAGATGAAGACAGACAACGCTGTGCTTTGTTCTTCTCACTTGCTACATAGATGATTTTACTCAGACACAAAAGCTGTAAGTGGCTTTGTTGCAAGCTGATAACGCCAGCTGTGTCAGCTAAAGATGGCCAGCTAGGGAGCAGGAGAGGTGGTCCCGCCTAAGGATGAGCCCACCAATTGGTTGTCCAGTGCCAAATGATCAGCCCAGAAAATAAGCATGCAGGTGGCAGTCTAGGGATTGAGCAGAGCAGGCTATGTTTGGGAACATAAACGAATATCCATGTATGCATGGAGTAACATGGAAAAGGTGGCCATGAATTTTAAGGGGAGCAAGGAGGGAGGAAAGGGACGGGAGAAATGTAACTAAACTGTAATCTCAGAAAAAGCTGGTGAGCTAGGCTCTCGGAGGTGTAGAGCTAGGTGTGTGCACACACACATACCTCACATTCTAAATCTTGTCCCACATGTACTGTTGGTTGGTCTTTCCTGTGCATTTTGGAAGCTGAGGAAAACAGGACCCACATCGATGTTTAACTGCAGCTGGCAGCGGGTTCTAAAGCCTAGGAACATTTGAGCTAGGCTGGAGAACTCGTTTATTGTGAACTAATTTTGTGATTAATTGAAAAGTTGCAAAAATAGTAAATAATCTCCAGGTCCTCATCTGGCCCCCTTTGACAACATTTGACCTGGGAATTGCCAGTTTCTAGTTGGGATGAACTTGTGCGCACCGGCGAGAGTCCCAGGCAGACACGCCGCCATGCCCTTCCCGCTCAGACGGTTGTTGCCTCTTGTCTGTCTGCCCCCGGGGACCTCTACTAACGTCGTGTCGGGGTCCCCACTACAAAGTTTCTAAAGGTAAATGCTGCACAAATCCAGTTGCTCCTTTAGCCTTCACCGTTACTTTTAATATTTGATGTGTGAAACTAAGTTTAAGTAGAAACTGATCATATTGATCTTTGAATTATTATGAAGCCATAATGTCTGATGACGGGCAGGTTTGTAGGATATAGTAAACTAACTAGAAACCTAGTTGCTGAGTTTAATTTAATGCTATAACTAAGGAACTAACGAGTGTGGGGTGATGGGCACATTTAAAGTGTCATCATCTGCTTTTTTGTTTTTTAATTGTTGTTTTGTTTTGTTTCCCCCAAGAGAGGGTTTCTCTGTGTAGCCCTGGCTGTCTGGGAACTCACTCTTGATGAAGTAGATCCACTTGTGTCTGTCTTCCCAGTGCTGGGATTAAAGGCGTGCACCACCAATACCTGGCCCCTCAGCTCATATTTAATGTGCGTGTATTGTGTGTATGCATGTGTGCTTGGTGGTGTCGTTCCGTATTGTTTGTCTCAAAAGTAACTCATCCCTACCTAATTATTTAGTTCTTTTCTCACTATGTAACCCTGGCTGGCCTTGAACTCATAGACAGGTTCTGGGGAATTTAGGTTGTCAGGCTTGTGAAGCCAGCCCTATCTGAAAATAAGAAAAAAAAAAAGTGTCTATTGCTGTTATTGTGTGTGCGGAGTTGGTTCTCCCCTTCCGCCTTCATTTGTGTTTGGGGGTGAAATTTAGATCCGTCAGGCTTGCATAGCAAACACACCTGCTGAGTCATCTTGACAGCCTTGATTTATCTTAATTACCAATTAGTCTTTAATGTGAATGATTAAAAGAAGTTAGTGCAGTTCAGTGGTTTTTTTTTTTTTTTTTTTTACATCTTTGAGGGCTCGGACACCTTTGGAAATGTATGGAAAACTCTCAGAAGCTTCTGGAATAGTCTTCAGGAAACACCCACCTCGTGACCACCTGCCACACTGGACCTGTTCCACGATTGTGCCTCTGCTGCCCTCTGCTGGCGGTGGATGCTGCGAGTGACAGGTTGTTCCTCGTGCCAGCCATTTAAAGTGCCATTTTGTCTTCTCCTGCAGGTCTTATTGACTATAATTTTCACTGCTTCCGGAAGGCCATCCATGAGGTGTTCGAGGTGAGAATGAAGATGGTGAAATCTCGAAAAGCCCACAGTCGCTTACGGAAGAAGAAAGGAGCTACTCCTAACGGGACTCCTCGCGTGCTGCTGTAGGGGGGCTGTCAGGAGCCTGAGCCCACGCGTGTGATGGGGGGTGCTGAGCCACACTGCCCCTCGGGAAGGAGAAGCCTGCGACACTGACGTAGATTTGTTCAAGACAAAAGAAAGTACTCCCTTTTTAAAATAAAATGAGCACTTCGAAGCAAAAACCTGTACAGTAACAATAAAGTGAGCCCACTCTACTTTCGCTGCGAAAATGTAAGCTTCCGTGTTGGTAACCAGAAAACCCCGTGAGAACTGCCAGGAACTGTACATATTTTGCACTTTTTCACATTTTTTCTCTGGAGATGAACTTTGATAAGGACTTTTCTAAACTCTTTTCTGTACTTGATGTCAAGGGCGTGCATACTATGGTCCATATGGCCATTGAAAATTCATCCAAAGTAATACATCGGTAAAGACTTTTTGTAAATTGGGGAACCTTTGCTACCAGTTGTTAAGGGGGGGGGGGAATCATTTTTCAGTGGAGCAGGGGTAGGTCCGGGCTGGGAGCTCCAGGCAAGAACAGTAAGAACTTGTGTTCGTAATGAGTGTAAATGGGAATTTTCTAGAAGAATATCAGTACCAGGCTTCCATCCAAGTCTTCATCCCAATGGACATGCCTTTCTGCTCACCCAGTCTTTGTGAAACTCCCTCGGCACACGTCTTTGTAGTCGGTGTGTTCAAGTGTGTGACTTCTTTTGCTGCATTATTCTAGTGAACCTTAGGGACCAGATTTCTAAAACGATGCCAGTTAGTATAAAGATATGTGAATGTTGTTTGAGGAGATGGGGGAAATAGCATGGATTTGTTGAGGGGAATGTTCTGGGGGTACTTCTGTACCTGCCAAGGAGGTAAAATAACAGAGGCTGAGAGGGTTCCCAGAGAGTCCCAGTGGCAGGTGGCCTCTCAGACTAGATACCTGTGTGTGTACCTGTGTGTGTACCTGTGTGTGTACCTTTGTGTGTACCTGTGTGTGTCTGGCTCCTGTGAATGGCCTCTTGTTGTGCTATGTTTAAAGTCTTTGTTCAGGACCAGTTTTCAGTGCCCCATGGCCACAGGCATGAAGCAGGTCTTTTGTCTTCACTATGGAGTTTAGTCCTTGGTGGCTTCATTTGGTACCCAAATCACCCGCCCATCTGTGACAGTTTGCCTTGTGTCCTCCCCCCGTGCCTACCAAGTTCAGCTTGCTACCAGCTTGCTCTGTGAGAGAATTCTGACTCGGGAAAGCTTGTGGCCTATGAGGAAAGGTCTGCCTAAAGAGGTCTAAGTTAGCCATGGGTTTGTTTTTCTAGATGAGCAGGGAATTGAATTCCTAAATCTAGGCCTATACCAAGCCATTCCAAAGGTTAGCACTGTCAGGCATGTATGACCCTAGAAAAGATTCCTAGGGACATCAGAGCTGCTCTTGCAAAAATACATGAAGTGTTGAAAGCAGCTTGTCCCTGAAGCCTGCTTCTCTAAGTTTCTTCTTTCTATCGTCTTCCTTTCCCTTCCCCAAGTCTTATACTTGCTTTCTTGCTTATTTATTGTTTGTGTGTGGTTTGGCTGTCCTGGAACTCACTATGTCGACCAGGCTAATCTTGATGTCACTGATCCATGTGACTCTGCTTCCCGAGTGCTGGGGTCAAAGGTGGGCACCACCTTGCTGGGAGAGGTCTTCTGAAGCTGCTAACGATTGATGGATGTCTGATGTTGCGAGCTGAGCCTCCAATAGTGTGTGCAGTCCTTACAGCATTGTGGCTCCTTCCTTCTGATCCCTGGACAGAGACCACAAAGGTTAGGTGCCTGGAACCCCAGAGAAGTTTCCATTTCCTTAATTTTCAGAGCTGTTCCCTGATGGGCCTTGGCCAACAGGTTGGATGGAGGTTGGCTACCCTGAAGAATCTAATCTCCCCAACATACATACACACACACACACACACTAGAGAAAGAGAAAGAGAGAGAGGATGCTGTTTGTTTGCTTTTTTGAGGTGGGGTTTGAGATGGCCCAGGCTGCTCTCAAACTTGCTATGTAGCCCAGGGCTATCTCCCACTTCTGATCCCTCTGCCTTCACTCCCCCGAAGTGCTGGGATGGTAGCCGTGCACCAGCAAGCTTGGCTCGCACAGTGCTGAGGATTGAGCCCAGGGCTCTCTGCACATTGGGCAGGTTCTCTATTAAGCTTGTATCCCGGTTCCTTTTCTTAATAGTTTTTACAAAGTATTTCTCACTGAACAGAGAATTGCATTTTTAATATGACTTTATTTTCTAGGTAAGACATCTGCCTGTCTGGTAAACCACATAAAATTCTCATGTAGAAGTGGAGCTTCTGTTTTGAAGCTGGTTATATGATGGGTTTTTGTTCAATTGTGCCTTAAAAGCCTATCACTTCAAGGGCGTGTGATCAATCCTGGGGCATAGGGCCCGCGTTCCTGATCACAAATGCACTCTTGTTGCTCATGCTGATGCGGATGGATTGCTGTTGCGGATCGATTACCGCCTCCAGCCTCGTGTGACAATGACTCCTAAAGATGCAGGAGTTACCGCTGAGTGGTGAGGTTTTCGAGTCTGTGACTGGGATGACTGCAGATCTTCACATTCGTTTCATAGTTTATCTTAGATTTGGGAGTTAGCCTAAGGCACTGTGTAGATCTGTGTTTATGCTCAAGTGCTACTATACCCAGAAAGGTCAAACTCCTGGCTATGGTGGCCGCACCAGGACAGTTTTGTTTGGTTTTAGGAGTTGCGAACGTGAAGCTTTGTAGAGCAGGCTTTTGCTTTTTGAGTCAAGTGGTCAGACTGACTCGCCGTCTTAGCCAGGTTTTAGTTGTGGAGATCAGTGTGAGTGACCAGGATAGAGTGCTTTCAAAGGAGTAGAAATAAAAGCTGATTAACATTTACCAAGGGTTATTTTGTGAACATTATATATTTTGGATCCTTAAATAAGAAATGACTAAAAATCACAGCAATACTGTTAATGTATGGGTTATATACCAACTATCTGAAACGGAATTTATTAAAACAATGGCGCTGTTGTGCGATTAAAGTTCAGTATGCACTCAACAAACAGACTGGGTGTAGTTTGTAACCGAGCACACTGTTTTACTGTTGATAGTACGTCATTTGTAACTGCTGTAGGCCAGCCTGGTCTACCAAGTGAGTTCCAGGACAGGCTCCAAAGCTACATAGAGAAACCCTGTCTTGAAAAAATAAAAACAAAAAATAAAAGAAAAAAAAGATTATTTAACTCACGTTCTAAGGAATCTGATGTTCTCTTTGGCTTCCATAAACACTACATGCACATGGTACATGTACCTATGTGCAGAAATTAAAAAACTATATTATTTAAAGCACTATTTAATGTACAATGCTGTACGTGTAAATGATATAAAGTCCATTTAAATTATCTGTATATTTAAATCTTTGCATTCATATCACAAATTATATAAAATGTTGGTTAGGTGAATTGTCTTCCTCCCACAATTCTGTTCAGCTCTTCACCGCTCCTTCTCATTCCTTCCTCGTCGTCAGAATGTACTGGATGACCTAACAGCCTTCGTGGTGTTTCAGACCGTACACACCTCAAATGTAGTGCATTACTGTCAGTGGAGGCTTTACTGGATTGCAGACCAATTTGCTTGTTTAAGACAGGTCTTCTGGAGCTTGCGGTCTTCCCCTCAGCCTCCCAGAGCGCTGGAATTACAGCTCTGTATGATCTGTAATTTCTTTTGGTTTTTCCTAGTGCTGGGATCTACATCAGGCGCCGCTGCACGTCGAGTGCTCTATCATTAAGGCACCCTCGGGCCAGGGGGCTGTTTCGCTCTGCATACTAGTAATCACCACAAATAAGTACTTCCATTTTCTTCCTTTCTTTTCTTTTTTCTTTTCTTTCTTCTTTCCTCCCTCCCGCCCTTCCTTTCTCTTTTCTTTCTTTCTTTCTTTCTTTCTTTCTTTCTTTCTTTCTTTCTTTCTTTTTTTTTTTTGGTGTTTTGAGACAGGATTTGTCTGTGTATCAGCCCTGGCCATCCTGGAATTCTGGAACTCACTCTGTAGACCAGGTTGGCCTTGAACTCACAGAGATCCACCTGCCCCGCCTCCCGAGTGCTGGGATTGAAGACCACCACCCAGCTACTGTTTTCTTTCCTCGATTCCTCCAGAGCCTTCTAATAACAATGACTTGCCCGTTGAGTGTTTCCCAAGCTCACCCCTCAGCAATGATTGACGTGGCTTTTGTCTCTCTGCACCCATCCGAGGTGGGTAACTTTTGTAATGGAAAATGGCTACCATTTCAGGATTTTAAAAGACATCTTGTCTTCCTGAACAGTATGTTAGTGGAAACCAATGGATTGAAAGTCCAAAAATTGTACTTCCTACTCTGCCATATCTGGCATATATTACTGTTTACAAATAGCTACACCTTAGCTCTACTTCAGGTCTCTGGGGAAGTAAAATCAAGTGCCAATGGTTTCTCACAGGACAGGCAGATTGTGGGCCTCTTGGGTGCTGAGTGCCGAGTGTGCGGAAGTCCAGGGTTAGGCTGTCAAGCTTTGCCTATACTGTACGTTGAGTCTCGAGGGAAAGCAGTATAATGTTACCACGAGTGAACTAAGGAAACCGTTAATTATTGCCCAGAATGCTGGGGCCCCAGAAGTGCTCTCAGAAGTTCTGTGATTCCAGTATGTGTGGACATGTGTCTGCCGAATGAAGAATGCAACATGTACTTATGAACTATTTTTTTAAGTTTGTGGCTATTACAGTGAAAAATAAAACAACAATCTGCTTAAGAGTATTGAGCTCAGCTATTTACTGAGACTGCTTCCTAGCGAGTAGGAACTGACGCATCGGCCGAGCAGGGGCAGCGCTCTAAGCTACTCAGGTTGGTATGAAGACTTCGAAACTTCGCCAATCAGCAACTGGCTAGCTAGGAACGGGGGTGTGATAGACTGGAGTGGCAGGGTCAGGACAAGGGGGGAAAGGGCACAGGCAGAGTGGCCGAGGGACCCTGCGTGAAGAGCTCTTGAGATGCGTCAGAGGGCAGTGCCCAGCTGTCTGCGAACACATCGGATGCCTCCCGCCCCCGCCACAGTTCGATCTCAGCTGCAGGTGTTTCCTCTAGAGCCGAATTTAGAAGATGCGAGCCCTCTAGCCAAACCCGTCCATTGGTTCATAAGGACCGAGAGACAGGAGGATACAGGTTGTAATCTTCATTACTAATTTAAGACAGAAACCTTTTTAGCTTTACTTGTTTTCTGTGGGTGAGTATCTTGTCTGCGTGTGTATGTGTCCGGCGCTCATGGACATCAGAAGAGTGTATGGGATCCCTTGGAACTGGAGTTGCTGATGGCTGTGAGCTGCCGGCTGAATCCCAGTCCTCTGCAAGGGCTTTTAACTGCTGAGCCAGCTTAGCCCATTACTAAGTAAAAGACAAAAAACCCCACAAAGCTTCAAAGTGTAAAAGAAACAAAACAAACAAAAAGCACAGTCTAAATAAAAAACAAGGCGCAAGTCCGGGTAGGGTCCTTCCCTCATCTCCGATTCTGCAGTACTGGGGAATACCACGGCTCATAACTATATTAGTCAAGTGAATCTTAAAGAAAATACAAATTAAAAAGCCACAGGAAAAAATGATGCTGTAAATGGCATTATATTGGTGTTCCCAGTAGACTCTGTCCTCTGGTGTCTTTTACTTTGTCTTTTGTCTGGGGACTCCCCATCTGCTTCTCTCTTTTCCCTCGCAAGTTCCATGCCCCTCATTCTTCTCACCTGGTCCCTCCTGCCCAGCTTGCTCTCCTCTGTTTCTGTCCCAGAGTCTCTGCCCCTCAGAGTCTGATCTCAACCCTTCTTACCCTCATTGCTCAGCTCCCACGCATGGCCTCCCAAAGAGCCAGAACCTAGTTAACACCCGGCCTCCTCCCTGAGCCCATAGGGGGCAAGTTCTACGTGAAAAGGTCCCACCTGGGGCAGGATGGCCTGTGGAACAGGGTGTGTGCTAGCAGTGGGTATCCCCAGAGCGGGACTGTGATGGGCGGGAGCAGAGCAGCCCCTCCTCTTCTCCACAAAGATCCCAGGCAGTCTGGCATCCTGGCAGCCCATAGTCCAGGACTCCACCTCAGAGTGACTGTGGGTGCCAGTTTTTCTGTGTGGCTCAGTCCCTCTAGCTGCCCTGCTTGGGCAGGAGACTGAAGCCAGAAGCTATGCTAAGTCTGTGTGGTCTCCAAGTCTGCTTCCTCTGACACGGCCCTTTTATTTTGGGGACTCCCTTGCTCTGTGTCAATGGTCTGCCTTTGTTTCTGCCTCACCGAGTTCAGAGACTCTTGTTTTTTTTCTGCTTCTCAGTTACAGATAAATGTTTCTTAGGTATGGATAATAATTTTTGAAAATTTTATATTCTGTTTTAGTTCACTAGACCCTGGGTCAGGAGATGGGATCTAACTTGCTTACATCGGTTCTAAGCATGATTCTGTATGCAGTCATGCTAAACACAAATGAAATTCATTTACAGAGACAAGCTTGGAGGGAGAGTGCAGTTTATAGCTGGAGCCCCTTGTCTAGTCTTCTGTGTATGTTGTTCAAGTTAAGCCTCAAGTAACTCAAAACAACTAACGTAAACTTAAAGTGTGTTCAATGTGAAATCATATAAAGAAAGCTGATTTTTGGTGGGGTGCACATCTTTAATTGGAGCACTCTGGAGGCAGAGGCAGGCAGATATCTGAGTTTGAGGCCAGCCTGGTCTACACAGAACGAGTACCAGGACTGCACAGTGAAACCCTTTCCAAAAACAAAAACAAAAATTCCTAGTCTTTTAAAAACAAGTGATTGAGTTAAATTTACAATATGCATTCATGGCCAACATCCCCAGGGTCAAGTAGTGCCCTTTCCCTCGGGTGGGACATGAACCCCATCAGAGTAAATTGATAACCTGGTGAAGGGAGAAGTAAACAAAACTGAACTCCAATGTGCTTCTACATTGATCCTTCATTCTTTGAGTTCTCTCCTCCAATGTAGCATCCACACCTTCCCCTTGTCGCTACTCAGTACCTCATAACCAGGCCTGCAGGGGCCTGTGGTCATTCTGGCCCTACCACCAGTCTCTGGACTCTCGCCCCTGGAGTTCCCCTTCCAAACAAGCAATAAGGGTACTTCCCTTTTGTTTTATTCTCAACGCCATCATCGTCAGGCCCTTTGGGGGCTCTTGTCTGTATAAAGTCAGTTCAGTAGGAAGTACGGCGTCTCCTTCCTTAGCTGAAAAAACCAGCAGCAGCAAATCTGACATCAAATTATGGGCACATGTCAAAACTTAATCATAATTAATTGCTGCAGGAGAAAAGTCAACTCCAGTTTTCTCTAAATTGAAACATGTACAGAGGGGAAAATATATTGATTAAAAAGGAAGTAATACTACTTAAAGGTTACAAAATTTTTGACTGCTAACTGGGTGGGAAGGGATTTTTCCCAAAAAGTTTTGGTCTGTCAAAAGAATGCTTCATCAGAAACAAACTTCTTCCTAGAAGAAAGTTACAATTTATAGGAAATAAAAGGTTCTATCCCAGGACTAATTTGGAATACTTTTCACCTTAGTCTTGGCAATGATCCTAAAGAGAATTCTCTCTCTCTCTCTCTCTCTCTCTCTCTCTCTCTCTCTCTCTCTCTCCCCCACCCGCCTTAAAGCTGTCTTGGGAGCTGCCACAAATGACAGAAGATGAAGTTCAAAACACTTCAGTCTTTTTGTTTTATTTTTCCAAGACAGGGTTTCTCTGTGTATCCCTGGCTGGCAGTTCTGAGTTATAATCCCTATGTGTTCTCCATTTTTTCCTAGAGATCAACCGAACCCCTTTGAATGTGGGTCCCCTGCCCTCAACATTCACAACCTGGGACAAGGTCTGTGTGTTGAACGCTTGACCAATTCATTGATTCTTCATGAGTTATTCTTCATATTCCTCAGAGTGTTAAAAATAACACAGACTTTTTTTTTATGGGTGAAGTCAATTGAAGTCTTAAAGAAATTAAGCATAGGAGAGCCAGGGCTAAAAAAAAAAAGAAAGAAAGAAAGAAAGAAAGAAAGAAAGAAAGAAAGAAAGAAAGAAGTCAAGCAATTCATTTAAGTTTTCAGTTTTATTCGGGTACATTACAAGTTATTATCCTATACTATTACCGTTCTAGTCCAGGTGTAAAGTTACGGACCACCACACATACGAGGTCAAATTACAGCCCCTTATTTAAGCCAGTGACCAAGAGCAGATTCTTGCCCCAGAGAAACTCTCAGCACCAAAGCTCAGGGTACAGCGTTTCTAAAGAGAAACCACGGCGACCTTGTTAGGTGTAGGTCAGGGCAACCTGGTGGCATTTGTTTTGACTTTTCAGCAGATATTTTGGTTATGCATCTGAGCCATGGAAAGTCCCAAATGCGCTGCCAAGGCAGATGTGACTCTTCAGATCAGGTAGGGGCTGAAAAAGTGCCCAACCAGACACAAAATGGAGTCAGGGTAAGATCGGGACAAAATAATGTTACCTTAGTCACCTCACTCTGCATTTCTTTTACTTTTCAAATACTTGACTTTTATGAAGGAGCAGGAACTGAGGAATAATCAGCTAATTAAGCAGGGCCCAGTCATTACACCCACGATGATGATGCAAGGATCCAAGGTGAAGGACCCCAACTTCATTGGGGTCACAGTTAAAACTATGGTTTTAACTTTAACCACAGTTATAACGCTCTGCAAAGGTTTTCAGATAGCAAGCTCCATTAAGGCCTCCGGAGTCAGGACCTCCAGAGTGCTGAACAAATAACAGGCTTAATTCAAGACCTCCAGAATGCTAAAGCAAAGACACCTGAGATTAGAACGAGGACAGCCTTATCTGGCAGCAGGACAGGAGATTTATAAACTGACATGAGTAGGAACAAAGACTTCAAGGGAGGAAGAGAGGATTGCGAGGCCTGAGTCACGTACAGAGCAAGGCTCGTCACAAGCTAGGGGCTGTGCAAATCAGACATCGAGTCGCCAGCCAAGCTAGGAAGGCAGGAAGAGATAAGAAAAACAGGTAGCACAACCCCCTCCTTGGTATCCAGGTGGGTCTGGACAACCCCCTCCTTGGTATTTAGGTAAAAGGTCAAGAATGTGCCACTCAGCTTAGCCTTATTTGAACTGACCAATGAAATGAAAGCTTTTCTGCTTCTGTACCCGCGCTTTTGCTCCCCTATAAAAACCCCTCATCCCCAACCTGCAGGCGCGCAAGCCCTCCGAGAGACTTGTCGCCCGCAGGCACCTGTGTATCTCCAATAAACCTCTTGCAGTTTGCATCCGGCTGCGTGTTTTCGACTGATCTTTGGGGCGCAGGGGCCTCTCCCGAGGGAAGACGCCCCAGGGGAGTCTTTCATTTGGTGCGTTGGCCGGGAATTGAGGCCCCTATCCCAGAGACCGCCGAATCACTGCTGGGAGGTGAGGTGAGCTGGCCAGCATTTCTATGTTCTATGTTTTATGTACTTGTCTTACGTCTTTGGTGTTTGATTGTTGCGCTGCGAATTTGAATTTGTACGATTCAGCTGGGTCGATTTGTATTTTGGCGGGCCTCGGAAGGAGCTGACGGGCTTGGAAACTTCCCCCCCGCACCCCGGAAGACGTTCCGTGGGAATTTGGGAGCCCGATTTTTCGGGCTCATTTGTCTGAGCCCACGACCAGAGTCGGACTTTGTCCGAAGGTACGAGGCTCGTTTGTTTGAACCCATGACCAGTGTAGGACGTTTGTCTGAGGCGTCGGGGTTCGTTTGGGAGGTGGGGATATCTGGAGCCCCGTCGTAGTAAGCCTCCGTTTGCGCAGCATGTTTGATTGTCAGTCTGTTTGTCCTATTGTGCATCTTTATGGTTTTGTCTGTTTGTTTACGGAAACACCAGCAGGGGGCAGTCTCTGACTACCCCTTTTAAGCTTACTACAGATCGGTACCTGGGAGAGTTTGGCCTATGATCCACCCCCAGCGCGGCAGCATGCACGGGGGCTAGGGAAGCGGCCCCCCCCCCCCGGGGCCTGGGTGCCGGCCTTTCGCAGGCCGCTAGTGCCGCTGCCCACCGCGGACCCGGCTCCCGGGCGCCCAGGGCGCCCAGGCCTGAGCGAGCGGCCGGGAACCACGAGGGCTGGCAGCCTGCCTGGCCTCCCGCTGCGCTCGCCGCGAAAAGCGAGATTTACCAGCGAGCCCAGGGCAAGCAGCAGAGTCCCTGCCCAAGACCGCCCCCCCCTCGGCCTGCGAGCCATCGCGGGCGGGACTCCAATGGGGGAGAAGACAATGGCCCCGCCCCGCCCCCGCCGCCCTGGGCCAGGAGAGCTCTGCCGCACGCTAAGCATTGTTTTGCGGGACCGAGGACTCGGGCTACGGTCGCGGTCTGGCACTCCTCTGCGGCCCCGCGCGCTTGCACGCCAGTGTCTTTCCCTCCC
The DNA here is from genome assembly GCF_982192425.1 of Myodes glareolus. Lineage (NCBI taxonomy): Eukaryota > Metazoa > Chordata > Mammalia > Rodentia > Cricetidae > Myodes > Myodes glareolus. Next base: position 40,713,348 of record NC_142041.1, on the reverse strand, counting down.
GCGCGGCCCTGAAGGCATGCGCGCTCCCCTCCCCCTCTCGCTGTCTGCGGGGCCGCTGAGGCGCGCCCCGCCTTTCAGCCGCCCTCACGAGCCGCGGGGGCAGCGCCCAAGGTGCGGCCCGGCCGGCTCCCCCGCCAGCGGCTCCGCCCACAACCTGGGCCCTGATGAGTAACTCGGGGCTGGTCACAGCCATGAAGCAGCTTGAAGACTGTGGTTTGTTTGATGTCTTTGTCCTGTGTATGTATATGTAAGGCCTTTGACTGACGCTGACTGACTTAATGACTTCTTGACTTTGATATTGTGATCACTTACAAGACTTTAGAGATATGGCCATAAACATAAGGGTATATTAAGAAAAAAAAAAAGAAAAAAGAGAGTCAGCCTCAGCCCCAAGCACGTGGATGGCTGGGCTGGATAATTGCTATGACCTAAAGATGTTAACAATCTTTTTTCCTCAGTGAGCTGGGAGCTGTGCGCCTCAAACCTCTGGTCAAAGCTGGCCAAGGCTTAACTCCAACTGTGATGAACTCTTTCAGATCCTATGGGTTATAAATGTTATAAATATCTGTCATCATTTATAGAGGCTGGTTACAAATTATTGTTGGTTAATGTTAAAAAAAATTGCTGGTCTCAAATGTTTCGTACTGGTACAGGATTTTATGTTCTGTTGATTATATCCTTTGCTATGCAGAAAGCTTCTCAATTCTGGAGATCTCATTTATTGATTGTTTCTCTCAATGTCTATGCCACTGAGGCTATGTTTAAAAATGTATTTAAAACCCTTTTTCTTCTATGCGGTTCAATATTGTTGGTTTTATGTTAAGCTCTTTGATTTGTTTGGATTTTAGTTTTATGCATAGAGAAATACGGATTCACTTTCATTCTTCTACATGATGATGTCCAATTAATTCTTAAAGGGAGAAACTGACAGTCAGAATGTTGGGCTCATGGCAATTCTCAGGGGGGCTACAAGGCACCCCACTAATTCGGCCAAGAAAAGAGAGGTTCTCCAGGGGCCAGTTAGAATCTATGTTCCTTAAATGTTTAATGAAGATTTACAGGCATCTTACCCAACCTCTAAAAGTCAACAGACAGCGATAGCCATGGCCTTCATAGGGCAGTCAACATCAGATATAAGAAAAAAAGTTACAGCAGATAGATAGGTTGCAAGATTATACCTTACAGAATTTGGGGAGACAGAGAAAATGTTAAACGAGAGACAGAGAAAAGAGAAAACCGGAGGGATCATAGACAGGAAATTTGGACTCAGACAGATAGGGAGCCTGGGCAACAGAAGAGGACCAAAGACAAATAAAGATACACATAAATGACTCATTCCTCCCTGGTCATCCCTGAATGTATGACCAAAGGCTTTTGCTGACCAAACGAGGGACTTTTACTTTTCCTGCTGTTTTCAGTTCTGCAGAAGACGCAGGCTGCTTGCCTGCCTCTGCTTTCACCACACCTTCCTCACCAGGATGACCACCTCCCCATGCCATCACCATCGGAGAAATCCTTGCCTCCTAGCAACCGTCCTGGGGCCACACTTGTCTTAAAGCCTGCAGGAGCCCTGGCTGCTCACCTTGCAGTCTGCTCCCCTCACCTGTGTCAGACTGCAATAGAGCACTCACAATGCTACCACAGGTGCCCTCCTGTACCAGGCTGCTGCTCCTATGCCCTGCTCACGTCGATGGACTATGGATCATACCAGCATCTGCAGAAAGGACAGGCGGCTGGCAGAATGGCAGGCTGAGCAGCTCCAGGCAGAGCCGGAAATAATGGCGAAGCTTGCCTGGGGCACAAGGCTGGGAGTCAGAGCCAAGCAGGTATACAAGACTGGAGGTAAGCAAAAGATGGGGGCAGGAATGATGAACAGGAAGCAAATGATTTGGATAAATAGTCTCCCTTCAGGGACATTGGCCCACCCAGAAGGCTGAACTTGTGACATTGACACAAATTCTATGGATGGCAGAGGGAAAAGTCTCAGCATCTACACTGACAACAGGTATGCTTTTGCCACTGCTCATATTCATGGAGCAATATACAGAACATCTGCAGGAAAAGACATATACTTGTCCAAGACACCAAAAAGCTTGAGATGCTATGGCTGAGGAAAATCAGATGGCAGACTCTCTGTCTTGGCAGAAGAAGTAGTCAAAAACTGCAAGAACTGTGCTATGATTAATGCAGGACACTCCATATATGCTCCTGGGAAGAGGCTCAGGGGCGATTGGCCTGGAACCTACTGGAAAGTATATTTTGCAGAAATTAAGCCAGCCAGACATGGCAACAAGTACTTATTAGTTTTTTATAGATACCTTTTCAGGCTGGGTAGAAGCTTTTCCTACCAGGACTGAGACAGCCAATGCGGTGGCTAAGAAGATCAAAGAAGAAATCTTCCCAAGGTTTGGGATACCCAAGGTAATTGGATCTGATAATGGACCTGCATTTGTGGCCCAGATAAGTCAGGGACTGGCCGCCCAATTGGGGATCTATTAAAAATTACATTATGCTTACCAACCCCAAAGCTCAGGTCAGATAGATAGGATATAAACTGACAAAATTGGCCCTAGAGACCAGCAAAATGACTGGCCAGACCTCCCTCTGTCCTGTTCTGGGTTTAAAACGCTACAGCAATCGCTGCCACTAGTTCTGTTACCTGGCTAGTTAACTGCTACTCATGCATCTGCTGACTAAGGCTGACTCTGATGATGGATATCCTGAGCTCAGGGCCTGCACAGGACAGGCACATCTGCTGTAAGATGGGTTTGCATCGCCTTTAAGGCTCTTCTTTCCTGAAGTCAGAAGCCCACAGGACTCTGCTCATTTTTTTAAGAGTTAATGTCTTTTAAACACGGTAACAGATAACAGAAGCGAAGAGTAATTCTGTTCCGTTCCTCCTCTATGTGTCTGGGACCTATTGACAGAAATTATTTTATACGATCTGAGATTTTTCCAGATTAGACCATATTGGCAGAGAAAAGCAAGCACACTTAAATCTTTCTCACCTCTTGACTGGTTTTGCTTTTCTACAGGAAAATTTTGCTTTAGATTATATAATGGCCTAATTTTCAAAAGATAAACAAATATGGTTTTATTTACGATCACCATTCCAGTCCCTCTTAGTGCTAAGGCTGGAGAACCACTGTCTGGGTTCTCAAGATGCTGCTGAGCCTTTTCTTCTATTTCTGTTTTAGTTCTGAACATAAATCCTAATACACCATCTCCCTTTTACACTCCCATGGATTTTATTTCTGAATGTTGTCCCTAGGACCAAGCTGGCCTAATGTGTTAACGACATGTTGAGCTTTTAGGACTTACTGGGTTAATTATATTTATTTTTCTGTACCTCTTACGAACTAAACCTAATTCTTGATTTCTGCTTCCACATTGACTGTCCTCTGGCTTTAGGGCTCATTGTTTGTTTTAAACATTATCATTCTGTATTGCATTTTCTTTCATTGCTTGTTGAAGTTCTCACAATAGGCACAACCCTTGCACATTTGGATGAAGATGAAGCTGATGCTATAGAACATAATGGAAGCCGATGAATGTCATATGGTGCCAGCTGGGCTGAAGCTAACCTCTCAGGCGCATTCTCTGGAATTGAGGATCAACACTCCCAGTGTCTACAGCAAAGGAGATTTGTCTTCATAATACTGAACTTGCCTTTTAAGGGAAACATTGTTTTACAATGATAAGGCATCCATATGTTTCTTAGGACTGAGATAAGCCCTTTGTAGTCAATAGACTATTGCCACAATGATGGGTGCTAATCCCAGGTCTGCAATGGTTCACAATGTCTACCATGTAGTTACTTTCAAGCTTCATTCATCAGATAATTTTGCTAAGAGCTATTCTGAAGTAATGCTAGTTTTCATGTGGTTATTGTCTGAGCAAGCCTTTTGATTTTGTTTTCAATATATAGCTGGGCCCCTACTTATTTTGCTTCTTATCAATACAGTCGGCCCCTGCATTTTAAATCACCTGGTGCAACCTATGAAAGACAGGCTTTTAGTTATCCAGACCCTGGTCCTGACCCTCCAATATCAGCAACTGAGACAATAGGAGACAGAAATACCATGATCAGTTTGAGTTAAAGAATTAACTCCAGTTATAAGAGAAAAATGGGGAAATGAAGGACCCCAACTTCATTGGGGTCACAGTTAAAACTATGGTTTTAACTTTAACCACAGTTATAACGCTCTGCAAAGGTTTTCAGATAGCAAGCTCCATTAAGGCCTCCGGAGTCAGGACCTCCAGAGTGCTGAACAAATAACAGGCTTAATTCAAGACCTCCAGAATGCTAAAGCAAAGACACCTGAGATTAGAACGAGGACAGCCTTATCTGGCAGCAGGACAGGAGATTTATAAACTGACATGAGTAGGAACAAAGACTTCAAGGGAGGAAGAGAGGATTGCGAGGCCTGAGTCACGTACAGAGCAAGGCTCGTCACAAGCTAGGGGCTGTGCAAATCAGACATCGAGTCGCCAGCCAAGCTAGGAAGGCAGGAAGAGATAAGAAAAACAGGTAGCACAACCCCCTCCTTGGTATCCAGGTGGGTCTGGACAACCCCCTCCTTGGTATTTAGGTAAAAGGTCAAGAATGTGCCACTCAGCTTAGCCTTATTTGAACTGACCAATGAAATGAAAGCTTTTCTGCTTCTGTACCCGCGCTTTTGCTCCCCTATAAAAACCCCTCATCCCCAACCTGCAGGCGCGCAAGCCCTCCGAGAGACTTGTCGCCCGCAGGCACCTGTGTATCTCCAATAAACCTCTTGCAGTTTGCATCCGGCTGCGTGTTTTCGACTGATCTTTGGGGCGCAGGGGCCTCTCCCGAGGGAAGACGCCCCAGGGGAGTCTTTCAAAGGGGCCTGTGAGTAAAATGTTAGCATGGATTCCGATCAAACCAGCTATGAAATCAGGAATCACTGTCCTTTTTAACTTATCATTTACAAGCGTATCGGAGGGCTAGTCAGGCATAACTCATTTTTAGATGAAGCAGAGCTAGTAAAAGTTTGTGACAGACCCCAGTTCTGGGGAGCCACTGGAAGTAGCCCTATAGGAAACATTATGGCCAATATTATTAGGACGGGAATTAGAAGCCAGGGTAAAGGTCATGACCACCAGAACTAGCGTGCCGGTCCCACACCAGTCGACGGCAGGTACAAGGTTTACCCCATTCACCACAGACTCAAATGCTAGTTAGAGTGGGAGACATTAAGGGCAGGGCAGTTGCTATTTGCCTATTGCTCTGGACACTGAGAATGTGAATCCAAATCTCAGATCCTCCACTGGGCAAGAGAAGCCATTCCGTCATGTGAGACATGGGGCCTAATTCCTCTGAGCATCCCGCGAGCTCCGCGGACGAACCCCTGAAGAGCCGAGGGGAAGACGTGGATGCCGCCAGTCTCTACAGGTCGCGCCACGAAGCGCCCGCCACGTCAGGCCGACCTCACAGAGCCGGCGCGGGCGGTAACGCAGCGGCGCGTTGGCTCTGACGTCATCCCCGCAGGCCGTCCGCAGCCCGGCTCCCGGCTCGGCGACGCCCCGGCGCCCGGCCGGCCCTCAGGGAGGCGGACCCCGCGGCCCGGCCTCGCCTCGCGCCTCGCCCGCGGTCGGGCCGGACTGGGCGGTGTCAGCGGAGGCCCTCGGCAGGCGCGTCCGCCGCGCGACACCCGGGCAGCCGCGGCGCCGACGGGAGCGGCAGCGGGAGACCCGCCATGGAGACCCGCTACAACCTGAAGAGCCCGGGTGAGCGGGGCTGGGGCGGCTGGGCGGCCGGGCGGGGGCCCTGGAGGCCCGGAGCGGCTCCTCGGCCGGCTCGCGTACCCCCGGTTCTCGCGGCTACTCCGGGTTCGCGCTTTACGCGAGGCCGCTGCGGGTCCCGGGGTGCAGGCCGCAGGGCGGGGCGGCCGCTGCGGAGCCCCAGACCGGCTGTCGCCCCTTGGCTCCTGACCTCCCTTCCCTGTCCCTGCCGAGTGGAGCTGGCGACGGTCCTGCCAAGGGCAGGTGTACAGGCGACGTCAGCGGGAAGTACTGATCCTGTCCCTCCCGGCTGTACTCGCATTCAGGACCCTCTCCGCCGCTGCCGAGCAACTTTCGTTAGGTGTTTGACTCGCGTTTTGAGGGATCTGTCGTTGAAATATCCCATTTCAGTGTTTGGAGAAGAACAGAATTATAGACATTAAAAAAAATGTCCCGTAACTGAACTAGTTGAGCTGTGTACTTCAGAATTCATGATGATTTGATGGAGTGGACTGCTAATTGGTCTGAATTCACACGGAGAATTTCTTTCCTTCATTTAGACAATCCCGGCCTCCAGTTTTGTTTTTTGTTTTTTGTTTTCTGGTGCATTAAAAACAATGCAAAAACCAAAAACGTCCTACCCACCCAACCAAAAAACAAAAGCGAACCCCCCAACCATGATCAGTTCTCTAATATTAAGGCAGGTGTGACATGTGTTACTGGATTCCATAAATGGTATTTATTCTAAATATACCCTGATAATTAGGAGAAGAAACCCCGTTAGCTCTGAATAATAAGCTCAGGGTATTGATTCTTGAACTAGAACCCTTGCCGCTGTTTTTGTGTTTTCTTTCCCACGCCGTTTCCCAGTTTGGACTTTTAAAGTCTGACACCCATATGGGATATTGTGAATCTTGGATTAAAAAAAGTTCAGACTATAGAAATGAAAAGCCCGGGGATATTGACTGGACAGAATGTTGTCAGCTTGAATACTGACAAGCAAGTGTCTTTCAGTGACCGGTTGTGGAATCCGCCATATTTTAGGAGATTCATTTAAAATTGGCCATGCCTGTGCAAGAATGACATTTACACAGCTGATCCTCCCCTTACCCCAGACAGGGTTTCTCTATGTAACAGTCCTGGCTAGCCTGGAATTCTCTTTGTAGACCAGACTGGCCTCAAACTCGCTGAAATCCACCTGCCTTTGCTTCCCGAGTGCTGGGATTAAGGGTGTGTGCCGCCACACAGCTGAATTTTAATGGGACCGCGTCTTCTGTCTTCAGCCCATCACTTACAACCTAAAGAATTAAAAAGAGTCAGAGAAAGTAGAAATGCTTAAGTGTTACCAATTTGATGCCAGAATGGTTGAATTAGTTGGAGTTTAAAACTAGAACTGTGGGTCTGGGGAGGTGGCTCAGTGGTTAAGAACACTGACTGCTCTTCCAGAGGACCTGGGTTCAATTCCCAGCATCCATATGGCAGCTAACAACTGTCTGTAACTCCAAGATCTGACACCCTAACCCAGACATACATGCAGACAAAACACCAATGCACATAAAAATAAAATCAATTAATTAAAAAAAAGTAGAACTGTGGTGTTGTAAGTTGTGTGTACTTCCTTAGTCACACGGTTGCTCTAGATCAGCAGATGTACGTGGGTGAATGTCAGAGAATAATGCCTCGTGAAATGTTGTCAGGAAATTGCTCAATCTTTTTTTTAATGATTTAATTTATTGATTTATTTATTTTTAATGCGAATTGTTTTGCTTGAATGTATGTCTGTGTGAGGGAGGGTGTCAGATTCCCTGGAACTGGAGTCAGTTTGTAAACTGCCATGTGGGTGCTGGGAATTGAACCGGGGTCTTCTGGAAAAGCAACCAGTGCTCTTAACCTCCGAGCCGTCTCTCCAGCCCCAAATTGCTCAATCTTGATAGGTTATCGTACTCGAGATTATGATAATATTTAAGCAGCTTTGGAAATCAATACATTTCTAGCTGGGTGTGATGGGATGTGCCTTTAATTCCAGCATTTGGGAGGCAGAGGTAGACAGATCTGTGTGAGAGGTCCAGCCTAGTCTATATAGTGAGTTAATAAATTTACAAAGTATGTTGAGTTTTGGTTGACTTTTATATCTTTTTATAAATTCCATTTTGTTTTTAGTTTCCTCAAAGGTGATGGTTTTAAAAAAATCTTTCCTGTTGGTGTAGACAATTTTGATTTAATCGAGAAGGTGAATTAGATGAGCCATAAGACTCATTAAAATACCGAGAAGCTTGGTGGTAATGCTTGCTTTGTTTTAGTCTCAGACCTTCGTTATTTGTAGATTAATGGCTCCGTGAAAGGAAGTAAACATCTCATTTCCTATCTGCTGGTGTTGGATTATCTCCGCCCTCTGTGTTTTAGTGTTTATGTATTTAGTGTGCGCGTCTGTGTGTGTACGCCCCAGGGCACTCAGGTGAAGATAAGAGGATGTCTTGCTGGAGTCAGTTCTTCCCTTCCATCAGGTGGTTGTCAGGCTTGGTGACAAGTGCTTTTACCTACTGAGCAACTCTCTGGCACATTTTCAGTTTTGTTTTGTTTTTTTTTTTTTTAAAGTAAACACATTCACAGTGTCTTTGTAAGCAAAAACATTAGTTCTTACGGGAAGAGGCAATTGGGAGCATCGTTTAGGACTCAGGTTTTTAGTGCACCTGCCTCCTGAAATTCACCATGTCTTGGGAACTGGCTATAGTAAGATAGGGACTTCCCAAGGGAGCTGATGTTTGGAAGGCATGGCCTATAAAAGATCCCTTTATTTGTATGTTTCTGGTCCTAAATGTAGTGTAAGCAGTGAACTAGCTGGGCGAAAGAGGAGAGCAGATGCTGGGACCATGGAGCCTAAAGTCTTGATCCAGAGAGACCAGATGGCCTCCATAAACGGCTTAGGAGTAGGAATGCAGCTGTCATCCCCTTCCTTAATTGATGTTGTCTCCCACAGTCAGAGAGCTCTAGGAAATAATCTTGCAAGGAGAGAGGAGCAGGGGCTGAAGCAAGAGACTGTCAGGAGGAACGAGCCGCTCTAGCCTGGCAGCTCTTTGTACCTTGACATTCCGTAGAGACACTTCTCCTTAGGAATCGGTATTTTTAAGTGGTTTTAAAACAGGAATGTGATGGTTAGTTTCTATCTGGATTCCTTTGCTGTTGCTGTGATAAAATACTCTTGACAAAAGCAGCTGCAGGGTGATTGCGTTTATTCTTGGCTCACAGTCCATTGTAGTGGGGAAGTTGTGGCCGCAGAAGCTTGAGGCTGTAGTCACATGGCATCTAAAGTCAAAGTGCAGAAAGTAATGAATGCTTATGCTTCACTCTCTCCTTCTCTCTCTCTCTCCTTCTCTCTCTCTCTCTCTCTCTCTCTCTCACACACACACACACACACACACACACACAATTACATGTGTAGGGGTATACATACGCACACGCACACACAGACACACACACAATTACATGTATAGGGGTATATATACACACACACACACATACAGACCAGGATCCTAGCTTAGGAAATGGTGCCATCCACAGTGGGTGTGCCTTTCCACTTCAATAATCAGATCAAGATAATCTATGGTCATAACTAGAGGCTTACGCCCCAGGTGATTTTATGTCTCATCAGATTGACAGTTGAAATTAACCATCATAACATTGGGTTGTCAACTTGACAGTATGCGGACTACCTTGGAGATGAAACTCTGAGCATTTCCTGCGAGGGACTGGATTATATAGATTAGACCACCCTTAACTGTGGGGCACCATCCCATGGTCTAGGGTTCTGGACTGAGAGAAAACATGAGCCGAGTTCTGGCACTCATCTCTGTGTTCTCTGACTGTGGATGTAGTGTAACCAGCCAGCTGCTGCATGATCTCCCTGTGAACTAACTACCTTTATAGTGCTTTTGTCAGTAGGGGAAGTGATAGAAGAGGGCTTTTATTATATTTGTACTGGCTGGTTTTATGTCAACTTGATGCAAACTAGAGTTTGTATCAGAGAGGAAAGGAGCCTCAATTGAGAAAATGCCTCCGTAAGATCCAGCTGTAAGGCATTTTCTTAACTAGTGATCAATTTGGGGAGTGCCCAGCCCGTTGTGGGTGGTGCCATCCTTGGGCTGATGGTCCTGGGTTCTATAAGAAAGCAGGCTGAGCAAGCCAGTAAGCAGCACTCCTCCATTGCTTTTGCACCAACTCCTGCCTCCAGGATCCACCCTCCTTGAGTTCTTTTCCTGACTTCCTTTGGCGATGACAGCAATGTGGAAGTGTAAGCTGAATAAATTTCCTCCCCAACTTGCTTTTAGTTATGGTGTTTCGTTGCAGCAATATAGACCCTAAGACATCACTGTTATCATCATTGTTAGTATTATGATTGCGTGTGCAGGAGTGCGTGTGCCAAGGTGAATGTGTGGAGGTCATAGGACAACCTTCCTGCTTCAGTTCTTGCTTTCATCTTGTTGATGAAGACTCTTGCTGTTTCTGCTGTGTGCTCTAGTTGGCCTGCAAGCTTCCAGGTGCTTTTCTTGTCTCCACCTTGTCTTACAGTAGTGCTGGCTTTACAAACATGCATGCCACTGAGTCCTGGGGATTGATCAAGATCTGCTGAGTCATCCTAACAGCCTTCAGTCTCCCTCCATTGGCCTCTAGATGGGAGGCCCTGACCTTCCACATTGACCTTTTCAACCAGAACAGAGAGGGATTGGTTTTTGTTGTTGTTTTAAATCAGTGTTGAATAAAAAGGTTTTTTTTTCTTTATGTCAAATTCATTTAAAAAACATTGCCAGTCACAGTTCCAGATTCTTTGGACGAGAAATGTTGGAAGACTTTAACATTCATTCGTTGTATTTTTATACTTTCTGTTCTAAGCTCTGAGGAGGCCATAGTGAAGTAGAGCCTTCCACTACTTAGCAGGAAAGACAAGGGCTAAACAGGTACTGTAGGTACAGTGTCATGACAAAACATAGCAAGAGACTAAAGCTGGTCCCAAGGGCAGTGGTTTCTCAACATGACTGGCCATTAGGATCATCGGAAGAGGATTCCTAGTCGCTGTCTTATTTCAGACACTTTCATTTGCCCAGATGAGAATCTCTGGTCCCTCTGGGAAGGACAGGTAAGTATCAAGTGGACCTTTCTGAAGAAATTGCTTGAAGGTCAGGCATGGCAATACACACCTTTAATCCCAGTGCTCAGGAGGCAGAGGCAAGTGGATCTCTCTGTGAGTTCCAGGCCAGCCAAGGCTGCATAGTGAGACCCTGTCTCAATAAAGCAAAACCAAAGTGAAATAAGACAATAATAAAAGGCATTGCTTATGTGTGGGAGCCAGTCTAGATGTCTAGATGGTGACAGGTGCCAGAACAGCTTTTTCTTTTTTTAAAGATTTATTTATTATGTATACAATATTCTGCCTCCAGATATGCCCGCACCAGACCCCATTACAGATGGTTGTGAGCCAACATGTGGTTGTTGGGAATTGAACTCAGGATCTCTGGAAGAGCAGCCAGTGCTCTTAACCACTGAGCCATCTCTCCAGCCCCAGCTTTTTTTTTTTTTTTCACTTTAAAAGACCAGGCTGGCCTCTGAACTCTGCTAGCCTCTGCTTCCCAAGTCCTGGGATTAAAGGCCAGAACAGCTTTGCAAATGGAAGAAACAATAAGTAAGGAGGCCTGGAATAGAGAAAAGGTAGGGTGTATCTGAGAAATGAACAAAGTTGAGTGTCTAGAATTTGGAGGGAGAGGTTGTGTCAAACATGTATGTTTGTTTCTACCAAAGATGTTTTCATAACTCTAAGCTCCTCGATGCCCTAGAATTTTATAATTGTAGTTGCACTTCTATTTCCTAGTATTTGATAAAGTGGATGAACTCGCTTTAGAGTAGTAGATGGAAAAGAATATTAACAATTATGAAGTAGACAGTTTTTGTTGTTTGAAACAGTCTTGCTGTGTGGCCCAGGCTGGCCTCAAACTTGAAATCTTCCTGTCTTGACCTCCTGCATTCAGGGGTTACACGTGTGTGCTATCAATCCTGGCTAGAAACTTTTTTAACCTAGATTAAAAAAACCCTAGACCCAGGCAACATTGTATGAAAAGCAGCACCAGATTGATCTGGTTTTGTGCGTGGGAGTTGCTTCCCCGTTAGCCTGTGTCTCCCACACTCTAACCTACCTTTCTCTGCCTGTTCCTACCCATCTGGAGAGCTACCTGCTTTTTGTTTTTAAGCTTCCTGATTTTCTTTCAAGGGAAAGTAGGTAGATACCTGACCTCTGTTTTCTTCTGTCTGCTTTCTGTAGACTGGGGTGTCCTTGAACTCACAAAGATTCACCTGCCTCTACCACCTGAGAACTGGGATTAAAGGCTTGCGCCACCACACCTGGCTAGAAAGGTTTTTGTCAGCCTGTGCCAATCACTTGGACAAGTATGTTTTAAATATCTCCATTTTATGCATTTTCTTTTAGCTGTTAAACGATTGATGAAAGAAGCGGCCGAATTGAAAGATCCCACAGATCATTACCACGCTCAGCCTCTGGAGGTTGGTTTCTGTTTCTGTCCTGAGGACTGCAGGACTTCAGTGTCCATTGCTCTGAGTGCTGATGTGTTTCGAGGTTCTCATTGATGTACTTTATTCTGTTTCATGAGTGTTTTATTAGCCTTTTGTCTGGCTCTTTTGGCAACGCAACTTAGGGATTCTGTCTGAATGAGGTTCAGATGTTAACCTGGTGTTCAGTTTGGAGGGAGGGAGGGGCAGTAAAAACCCCACACACTGCACTTTCAGGAAGACTCAGACCCTTGTGGGGTCTCTGCAGCACCTGACATAAGCATCTCTTCCTGCTCTGTCTGGAAGGAGGGTGCTGACTGTGCATAGTTGGGTTTTCATGGTAATAGAGAAGAGATAGTTTGTGTAAGAACTTAGTAATGTACAATGACATGTAGCTAGTCTGTTAATATTACTAGTCAGTTATACATAATGAAAAATACTTTTTAAAGATTTATTAAGACAACTTAAATATATATATACTAATGATTTGACTATTTCCACTAATTGATTTTTTTGAGGCATTAATTTCCAGCTTAATTAAATGAATCTTATTTATGAATATATAATTTTTAAATTTAAATTTTAGACCAAATTAAATATTTGGTTAAAAGAGATTTCATCTTTTATGAAACATAAAATTTATGTTAAATAACACCTTTTAGATTTATGACTTTTGAGGCACCTTGAGCGTTAGAGGCTCAATTATAGCACTATTAGGAAGCATTTGATTTCCCTTGCTTGACATTTTTAAAATGTTACTCTTAATAAAAATGATAAAATATTTTAATATTCTTGATCCTGTGGATTCTTGTTTTTGCTTAGGATAACCTTTTTGAATGGCACTTCACAGTTAGAGGGCCCCCAGATTCTGATTTTGATGGAGGAGTTTATCATGGACGCATAGTTCTGCCACCAGAGTACCCCATGAAACCACCAAGCATTATTCTGCTAACGGTAAGAGTTCTTGGCATTTTACAATGCTTGTGGGTAACTTCTCCAGTTATCTGCAAATGTAGTCAGTATATTTATAAGAAATGAAGTAGAATATTCTAATTTACCTTCAGCACCTAGGCCATAAGAGTACAATAATTTCTCCTCGGATTAATCCCGAGGAAGCTGTTGTATCTGTGAAGCACTGCTGATACTGGTGAATGCATAATGTCATAGCGCAGTTGTTAGGACTCCGTGACGTGCCGCCTGGACTTGGTGATGCCGAGTGCAGATCGCGTCAGCTCCAGTTTCCCATCCGTCTCACACCATTTTCATGAGTTTCCCCATATTTGCAGTGAGCTGTAATGGCCATCTCACTGAATTGACGTGGAGAGGAAAGATTGGGATCTGTGATAGCTCTTAGAATAGGGCCTGCCACAGACACCTTAATAAATGCTGTTTATTTCTGTTTGTGTCTCAGAATTTCTACCTTTCTGTCTTCTTTTCATGTGAAAGAAGAACATTGGTATATTAACTCTCTGGATTGCTAAACTGTCCCATCCTCACTTAGGTTTAATTCTTTCCTAACCATGAAAAATGCAACACGCACACACACACATACATCCATACACGCACAGACCTTTTTGTTGCCTTGTTTTCTCTTTGATGACCTTGCTCTTGTGTAGACTATTGAGTCGTTTCACAGATGTTGTCTGTTGAAACTTGCTTTTTCTGCTTACCTAAGAACGGCCACAGCTTCAGTCTGCATCCTGTTCATCGAGTCTCCTCTGACACAGGTGTTAGCTCCAGCTGCGCTCTGGAGAGTGCAGAAGGTGCTTGTTTTAGGGTCAGCTGGCCAGGACCCTGAGCAGTGTTCTTTCCATTCCCGCCTGGAGGCTCTTGATTATCTTTGTTTCTGTCTGATGGAATGTTGTTTGTGGCAAGTACAGCCACATCCTAAAGTTCCAGACATCTAGAAGTTGCTCAGCAAGCACTGGCTGATACTGCTACCTGTTGATGTTGGTATGAAGGCTGGGGCAGCTCTTTAGGCTCCCATGTCAGGACTTATTTCAGTTAACTGGGAGAAATAAGTAGTCTGCTGTAGCGTGAATAATAAAAACCCAGAGACAGGTACTGGAATTCAACCTGAAGATCAGAGAAGCAAAGCAGCCAAGCCACTAGAGAGCTCTTATCTCTATGAAATCTCTAGACTGATAGAGAGCAAGCTCCTGTCTCATCCCGCCTTATATTCCTCACTAGTGCTGGGACTAAAGACTTGTACACCACTGCCTGGCCTCTGTGACTAATTAGTGTGGCTGCTGGGATTAAAGGTGTGTGCTACCGAGTGCCTGGCCAGTGTATGGCTGACCAGTGTGGCTGTTTTGCCTTCTGATCTTCAGGCAAGCTTTACTTATTAAAATACAAATGAAATATCACTACAACCTGGAGAAAAGAGCTGGTGTATGTGAGATGTGAGAGGGTGTTGTGTGTGTGTGTGTGTGTGAGAGAGAGAGAGAGAGAGAGAGAGAGAGAGAGAGAGAGAGACTACAGCTTGGAGAAAGGGGCTGGTGTGTGTGTGTGTGTGTGTGTGTGTGTGAGAGAGAGAAACAGAGACAGACTGACTATAGCTTGGAGAAAGGGGCTGGTGTATATGAGGGTGTGTGTGTGTGTGTGTGTGTGTGTGTGTGTGTGTGTTGGGCAATAGATAACAGCTTTTTACCAGTAGTTAACCAGTGGATCAGTTGGATTTATCACACTGAAAAGGAGTCCTGTCCTCGTCAGTAGTCGGTATTGCCTTCTTGTTCACTTCCTTTCTTAAAAAAGTCACTTTCAATTTTGATTGAGCAAATGTTTACTGAACATGATCCATGATAAGGCAGGACTGAGTCAGCCTCCACCCAGCGGTGCTTCTGCCTTTTTCCCTCACCTCCTTCAACGTTGTGGCTACTTCACCTCTCAGGATTGCAGCTGCTTCATGTTCAGTGGTCACCTCTGAAAAGAGGTGTCAAGAGTCTCCATCTTTTACTGATATCAGCATGCTTCTATTTCTGCCTACCTGCTGATGTCATTGGGAGCTTTCCTATAAACCATCAGTTCTGTGTCCAAATCAAAGTCATGGTCTCCACTCTTCATTTACCACGTTCTATCTAATTAAATGGCATTAACCTTCTGAAAAACTGCTCCTGTCTTAAAGCCTCCTCCAACATGTCGGGTGGCCTGGCCCCTATGTGTCCTCTCTTTATGCAAACCTAGATTGTAGTAGGCACAGGGCATAGCATCAGTTCCAGTTGTACTGCTCAGTCTCAGAAAGGTGCCAGTGCCCCTTCTTAAAAAAAAAAAAAAACAACAACTTTATTATTTATTCAGCCTTTAACAAATGTTTTTGAATGTCTATAAGAGAACAAAAAACTGTTTATTAGAGTTAAGTTCCTTTAAATATTATCTTTAAAATTATTTATATGTAAATATGATATGTATTTGTTCCTGGAAAGCAGAAGGCATTAAATAGACTTTTGCAGTTTTTAAAATACGTTCTTTATTTCTAAGGCTAATGGGCGATTTGAAGTAGGCAAGAAGATCTGCCTAAGCATCTCAGGGCATCATCCTGAAACCTGGCAGCCTTCATGGAGCAGTGAGTATTAGTGAATATAAGCTGCTTATAATACACTTGAGAATAATGATGTTTTGGCTAATATGTGGTACCCTTGAAAAATTAACAAAAATACTTTTCCATGTCTAAGTTTGTATAGAACTTTAGTAACCTCTCACATCTCCTGAAAACCTTCAGATTTTTTTTCCAGAGTAAACCTAGTTCCCTTTAAAATTTTTATTTTGTATTTGTATGTGTGTGTGTACGTGCTTATGTTTGTGTGCAGATGTGTATGGAGGCCAACAGTTGTTGAGGGGTGTCTTCCTTAATTCTCTTCTACCCTATTTTTTGAGGCAAGGTCTCTCACTGAACCTGGAGCTTGCATATTTGTTAGACTTGTTGGCCAAGAGCCTCCTGTCTCTGCTTCCCCAGAATGGGTAGAGCATGCACTGCCCTTTTTTCTTTCTTAACAGCAAGCATACAGGGAGCATGGGTGTTGGAGACCAAGCCTGGGTCCCTGCACTTGTGCTGCTGAGCTGGCTCCTACCCCACCTCCTACCTCAACCCAGCATCTACCCCAACTCAGCTCCTAGCCCAAACCAGCTACTACTACAGCATCTACCCTTACCAGCTTCTACCCCAACCCAGTTTCTGCCCCAGCTCGTTTCACTGAATTGATGTTCATTTTCTGTTTCAGTAAGGACAGCATTGCTGGCCATCATTGGTTTTATGCCAACTAAAGGAGAGGGAGCCATAGGTTCTCTAGATTACACACCTGAGGAGAGAAGAGCACTTGCCAAAAAGTAAGTTCCTTGTTAGGGCCGAGTGGTATTAGTGGTTAAGGATCCAGTCTTAGCATTATAGAAATTCAGCTCTGCAAATTTCCTTGGAGTGATCAGAATATTAAAAAAAACTGATCTCATGATTTTTTTGTAGTATTTTGTATCAGTCCCAGGATTTCATTCCATGTCAGGCAGGTACTCTTCCACTAAGTTGTGTTGCCAGCCTGTTTCATTCGTTTAAAAGTAGTTGATGGGCTGGAGAGGTTTCAGTGGTTAACACTAGCTGCTCTTCCAGAGGACCCACATTATGACTCTAACAGTCTGTAATTCCAGCCCCACAGGATCCAGTTACCTCCCTCTTCTCTGTGGGCACAGGAACACATGTGCACAGACATGCATGCAGGCAAAACACCAGTACTCATAAAAATAATAATAATTAGAAAATAAAGTAGTTGGAAACATCGTACTAAGATTTGGTTCACTCCAGTGAAACAAAATTTCCTAGAAAGCGTTACTGGCCCTCTGTCCCATTTCAGTGGCATCACATGTGGGAAGAGCCACAGCCATTGTTTACATACAGCGGTCTGTAAGACCAACTCCCTGGGCTGTGAAGGAACCCGCTCAATCTTTATAGCAGCCTATGTAGCTTCAACTTATGTAGCAGATATTCAATAGATGATCTGGGATAAAACAAAGGAAATTTTTATTAGGTAGTGATATGGTGGTGATATTGCCCTCTCTTAGTTTTGTTTTTCTATATAGTCATAAAAATTTATTCAATTCAAAGTATCATTTCCTTTCTGGCTGTTCTGGAACTCACTATATAGACCAGACTGGCCTCAAACTCAGAGTTCTGAAATTAAAGGTGAATGCCACCAAGCCCAGCATAAATTATTATTATTGTTATTACTGTTAATTTTTTTCTTTTGATTGTTTACGACAGGGTTTCTTTTCTTTCTTCTTTTTTTAGATTTATTTATTAAGCATACAATGTACTGCTGGCAAGGAGGTTGTAAGCCACCATGTGGTTGCTGGGAATTGAACTCGGGACCTCTGGAAGAGCAGCCAGTGCTCTTAACCTCTGAGCCATCTCTCCAGCTCCACAACAGGGTTTCTTTATGTAGCTTTGGCTGTCTTAGAACTCTTAGACCAGGCTAGTGTTGAACTCATAGAAATTTGCCTGCCTCTGCTTCTCAAGTGCTGGAATTAAAGACTCGTGCCACCACTGCCCAGCTCATAAATTCTATTGTTAATTGACTTCTTTCCGGTTGTATGTTTTTGCTAAGAGATAATTGGAGCTTTATATTAGACCTTTTCATAGACTTTGACTAGGCTCATGGTCTGTGTTCTTCAGGGTGGTATCACAGAGCATAATAGACAGTTTACATAAATATGTTGCCACTGTAGGTCTGAAGCTTTCTTTAGATAACTTATTTTTTAAAAAATGAAGCCTAAGTTTTTTAATGAATCATTTACTTTCCTCAGAACTCAGTTGTTCCCTTGTCTCACGGCCTGGGTGACTATACTATGAAGTTGTTAAGTGCCCTTTTCTTTTAGTTATTCCATATTTTAGTGTCTTTAACACGTTTTTAAAGATTTGTTTCTTTTTGATTTATGTTTATGATGTCTTGCCTGCATGCATGTACATCTGTGCATCATGTATGTGCAGCATCTGTGAAGGCCAAAGAGGGCATTGGGTCCCCTAGAACTCTAGTTACAGATGGCTGTGAGCTGCCATATGGGTGCTGAGAATGGAACCCTGGTCTTCTGGAAGAGCACTCTAGCCGCTATTTGATTATCTTGATAAAGGGGAGTTAGTACTCAGCTGTTTGATTTATGCTCATTGAACAACATTGTTTCCTACCAGATCACAAGATTTCTGTTGTGAAGGCTGTGGCTCTGCCATGAAGGATGTCCTATTGCCTTTAAAATCTGGAAGTGATTCCAGCCAGGCTGACCAAGAAGCCAAAGAACTGGCGAGACAAATTAGTTTTAAGGTATTATAAACTCCTAAACAGATCTGTTTATGTAACCTTTTTGTTTACTGCTGAATTCTGGATAAAAAGGGAAGTAATATAGTTCTATTGACATGAGATTTTTATAAAGAGTGTTTTCTTAATACAAAACGTATAAGCTGCACTCATGCAGACTTTTGGGCATAGTTAAAGCTAGACTGGTATAGGCTGCATTCAGGTCAGCTTTGCCGTTTACTGCTGACATGCCAGACAGTGCTTTACCATCGTGTGCCCCCTTAAACCTGTAAATAATAGTAGTACCTCCTTCGGACTCTGTCAGGGTCTGTTAATCAACACGTATACCACATAGCGCTTCATAAATTCTAGTCTTTTTCTTCCCTTTCTCTTCTCTCCCTCCCTCCCTCTCTCCCTCTGTCCCTTTCTTTCTCTTACTCTTCTTTTATACATTACATCCTGACCACAGTTTTCCTTACCTCCACTCCTCTCAGTCCTTCCCCGGCCCTTGCTCTCCCCCAGATCCACTCCTCCATTTCCCTTCAGAAAAGAGAAAGGCTCTCAGGGATATCAGCTAACCATGTCATAACAAGATACAATAAGACTAGGTGTAAACCCTCATAACAAGTCTGGGCGAGGCAACCAAGTAGTAAGTCCCACGAGCAGGCATAAGAATCCGAGATACCCCTTCCCCATTCCCACTGTTGGGAGTCCCACAGGAGCACCAAGCTAAACAGCCATAATATATATGGAGAGGGCCTAGGTCAGCACCATGCAGACTCTGAGATTGTTGCTTCAGTCTCTGTGAACCCCCGTAAGTCCTGCTTAGTAGATTCTGTGGGCCATGTTCTTGTAGTGTACTCACCACTCCTACAGTCCTTCCCCTCTTCTGAGTTCCTTGAGCTCTGCCTAATGTTTGGCTGTGGGTCTCAGCATCTGCTCCCATCAGTTGCTTGAAGCTTTTCTGATGACAGTTGGGCTAGGCACCAATCTATAAGTATAGCAGAAAATCATTAGGAATCATTTCATTCATTTATCTGTCTGTCTGTTTGGCTATCTATCTATCTATCTATCTATCTATCTATCTATCTATCTATCTATCTATCTATCTTTGCTAGTCCTGTTTGGTTCTATCCTAGGTCTCTGGGCTGTCCAGCCTCTGCTTCCTGGCCATCCAGGCAGAGTCAGGGGTGTGGTCCCTTTTTTGGGCCTCCAGTTGGACCAGTCATTGGTTGAACACTCTCACTAGTACTGCACCACCATTAGCCCAGCACACCTTGTGGGCAGAACAAATAGGAGGTGGAAGGTTTTGTGTCTGGGTTGAAGTCCCAGAGCCACTATTAGAAGTCTTGCGTGGTTATAGAAGATGGCCAGTCAGGCTTAGTATCCCCCATTACTAGGTGCACTCACTAGAATCACCCTTATAAATTCCAGGAAGTTTCCACTGCATTACGTTTTTACATCGACCCTGAAATGCCCCCAGCTCCATTTGTCTCTCCCAGTACTCTGTCCTCACCACTACCCTGCCCTCAGTTCACCCGCAAAATTCTATCCTATTTCTTGTTCTTTTTGGACAAAGTAGGTAACCTCACCTCCGAGATTAACCGCTGTTAATATTTCAGGATATTTCTAATTTTCTACGTATTTTACCCAAATATAAAATTTATATCATCTTTTAATACTTCGAGTAAATGCACTGTGTTTCTGGAATTTAATTAACCCATATTAAGCATATGCTGCCTTCTCCCTCTGACCTGCCTTTCTGCCCTCTGTGCTCCTGGGTTCAGTTCTTGGGTTTTTCTTTCAGTTTTATCGTAATTCCTAGAAGAGGAAGTATAAAGATCTTCCCTGAATTTCTACTACACCTAAAATCTTTCCCGTTTTGATTATTGTGATTTTTCAGATTGAGGAAATAAATACATCCAGCTTATTTGAGTAGTTACAGTAATTAGGTCAACCTGGGACTGTTTACTATTGTTGGAGAAAGCCCAAGCTAGCCTCACATAGTTACGTCAGACTTTTATCTAAAAGTCACCCCAAAGCTTTAGTTTGTGGGATTCTTGGAATTGTAGGTTGGGAACCATAGCATTGCTCTCAGCAGGTAGCAGCCGCTGAGAATGCAGGCTGTCTTGTGCCCTTCCTGTCAGACCTGGCATATAGCAGGTGCAGATGGCCCAAAGCTAGCAAACTGGTGATACAGCTCATATGAAAGGAGCAATGTGGATAACCCAGCAGAGGGAGTAGTTGATTGCTGATATATTTCTTCTTCTAACACTGCTCTTGGGTATATCTTATTTATAGGCCGAAGTCAATTCATCTGGAAAGACTATCGCTGAATCAGACTTAAACCACTCTTTTTCACTAAATGGTTCACAAGACGATTTACCTACAACATTCCAGGGTGCTACAGCCGGCACATCGGTATGGCTCTTGTCCTTTAATACACACACACACACACACACACACACACATGTATACACACCATACCACGTACACACCGCACACACACCACATACACATACCACACACACACATGCACACACACCACATACACACACACACATGCACACACACCACATACACATACCAAATACACACACACACACACATCACACCACGTACATATACCGTATACATACATATACACACATCACATATACACACTGCACACACCACACACACACCACATACACACATCACACACTCACACATACACACACACCACACACACCACATACACCACACACACACACATCCTATATACCCTACACACAAGCATACACACACCCTACATGCGTACAAACACACATTTGTTTGGAGTAAGGTAAGATTCTTCTAGATCAAATACTGAAAATGTTTTATTAGTAGTAGAATTGTAGCCCAACTGCCCCACTAATAATGTTGTTCTAAATACATCTTTCTGGACTTTAGTTTTTTTGTTAAGTGGTGATGGATGAGATAGTTTCTAAGTCCTTTTGTCATTCAGGATGCTTCTTTACATAATGCTAGCCTACATAAAGCATGCATGTTAGCATGCATCTTATAGATGGGAGGTGCTGCCTTGCCTTGGGGTAGTTCTACCTGTCCTCTGGCCACACATGGCTATCTAAGTTTAAATTCAGTGACGGTTTATTGAAGTCAGCAGTGTTGGCCCTCAGGCACACTAGCAAGTCCTAGGCATGCCGTAGCATGTGGTTGGCAGCTCTGTTTAGAAGCGTAGTTGCAGAACTTAAACTCTACGCACGCAGCCCTGTTGAACACTGCCTTGTGTGCAGTAAGTGGCAGGAATTGTTAGATGAAAGAATGAATGTGTCTTATGGGAGACATAGCTCTACCCTGACCTGTTGCTTTAAACAGTGGGTCAGCACAGGTGATCAGAGTATTACTGATTAAGAATATTATTGGATTGGTGCTAAATAATGAGGATTATGAGGGAAAAGTGGCTTGACTTAACATGTATACACGATGAACTTACCTCTCTTGGAATCAGTTTTGTTAAAGATTATTTGACTAGGTAACCACATCTTATGTTTCCCCGTCTGGCTTATAGAAGACGTTTATTGATTTATTGAGGGAGGTGTGCATATGCCATTATGTATGTATAGAGGGCAGAGGACAACTTGTGCTAATTAGTTCTCTTCTGCCATGTGGACCTGGCACTGAACTTAGGTCACCAGGCTTGGCAGCGGCACCTTTATGCACTAAGTCATCTCACATGGCCCTAAAGGACTCAAAGGTTAGAAAATTGAAAATGAAGAATGATCTGTAATAAGTGGGATGAAATAGTTTAGAGTTTTCTTTCAGGGAGGAAAATGGCATATCAGTATGCTTTAAATCCCCTGCCAGGTGTCTTGTAACACTTTCCAGTTACACTTACTTTAGTTACTGTGTCTATGACTTACTGCTTTGATACAGTAAGTGGTCTAGGAAAAATACCTGATAGCAGCTTACGTTCCTCAGTCTATCAGTTCTGCGATCCCAAGTACTAAAGTTTGAGTAAGCTGTTCTATTTTATATTAAAAAGCATTCCAGGGCTGGTGGGATGGCCCAGTGGGTAAAGGTATTTGGCACACAAGTCTGGTAACCTGAGTTCAGTCCCTGGAGCCACGTAAAGGTAGAAAGGATCGACTTCGCTACGTTGTCCTCTGACCTCCACAAGTGTACCGTGGAACCTGCACCCACATACATCATGTGCATGCACACCATAGTAAAGCATTCTGTTTAATATAAAAGGCAAACAAATTTACTCACTGACTATATGACTATAATTATGACTATAATTATTTAGATAGGAAAAATTTTAGCATTTCATCAGTATTTAGCCAATGGTCACTGCCCAAAAGGTATCTGAAATACAGAAACCTAAATAAAACATATAAGCATTTTTGCTAAAGCACATGTATTAAAATATTTGGCATCAATTGATTAATTAATTTTGTAATACCAGGGATCGAACCTAGAGTCTTGTGTGCCTGGAGCCATTTAGAGTGTTTTTTTTCTTTAAAAGACATGTCGTGCTATGTAGTCCTGAAATTTACCAATCCTTTGCCTCAGCCTCCAAGTGCTCAGAATACAATCATGTTTTAATGATTGTTTTCTAAATATATTAATCATACTAATAAGGAGGCTAAAAACTATTCTAAGTAAATTTACAATTTAATTTTTGAACTGAAATCTGGATGCCTCCAAAAGGATATGTTAATAGTAATAATATTAATAGTGATTAACACTTACTAAGTAATTGTGTTTAAGCACTTTATATCGTTAATCCATTTAATCCGTACAGCTGCTGAATTGAACATTATTGTCATTGTACAGATGAGGGAGCTGAGACCTAGGTTAAATAATTGGCTTAGGAACGCATATCTACTAGACAAAGCCAGACTAGAAATAAAGGCTTTTAATTGTTATAATTGTTATATAACCATTGTAATCTATTTTGTTAGTTTTATGGGCAAGATAATCTTCCCTCAAACTAAGGAAAAAATAAGTCAGTAAAAACGTTAGTATGCGTCAGTCTCTTAGGCTATAGTATGAGTGAGTCTCTTAGGCTATAGTGATATTGTCATTGTCTTTTTTTCCTTAACCTGTTCCTTACACCTTTATCCCAACACTTGGGAGACAGAGGCAGGCAGATCTCTGAGTTCAAGGCCAGCCTGGTCTACAGAGTGAGTTCTAGGACAGCCAGGACAACAGAGAGAAACACTGTCTCCAAAAAAACCTGTTCGTTGCTGGGTATGGTGGTGCATACCTACACTCTTTGCACTGGGGGAGGCTGAGGCAAGAGGATCATATATTCAAGGCTAGCTGGGTTACCAGCTGTTTGTTCTCTTTAGGCCTTAGTTCTTAGGTCTACTGAATACATTTATGCTCTTAGCTGAGTGTCAGAAGGATGCAGAAGTTAGACTGTAATGCTTCTCTGTTGGCTGCTGTAACTCAGTTCACTCATTGAATATTGGTTAACTTACTGTGTGGCGTTTGTGATGACATGTCACCATGCAACATTGAGTTTTATGTGTCTGCACTCTTCGTGGGCAGATTGTCCCTTGGAGCCCTAGATTGTACAAGTCCAAGTTTATGCAGCTTTTAATTCAGCATTGGAACTACTTTAAGCTCAAACTCACTAGTAGTTTCTTTATAACTCTGTATTATGGGTTAACTAAGAACATTTAAGAAATACAAAGAATAATTTTAAGAACATTTAAGAAACTACAAAGAACAGTTTTAAGAAATTCAGATTATCTAAGCTTTTTTCCTATCCTAGGGATCAAACCCAGGTTTTTGTGGATGCTAAGAAACTACTCTACCACTACGGGGCATCCCCACACCTTTGTATTTTGAGGTAACCCAAGCTGGCCTTGAGTTCACTATCTTTCGTCTTCACCCTCAGTGCTGCTTTTACAGGCGGGAGCTACCACACTCAGCTAGCACTTCATAATGTGAAAGTGGATGTCGGCTTTCAAATGGAAATTCTGCAAATAACTCAGACCAGTAGTTTCCCCTCCTGTTAGAGTTGTTGCCAGTACAAAACTTATACTCTTAATGATTAAAAAAAGAATTGGGGTTATATTATTTGATTCTTTTAAGTGTTTACGTTTTCCCTATTGGAAAGTGTTTGAAATACCTTGTATTTAATTCATTTTATTCCGAGTAAAACATTCATTCTTATTTCTTGTCTGAAAAAATAAGTTCTAGTGGTAACAGCTACTCTCAGTGAATGTGTTAAAAGGCATTGATGCAGTCGAGCAGGTTAAGGAGTCTGAGTATAGTCCATACATTGTGTGGCTTCTTTGAATGTGGTATTGCCAGTTGTATTATCTCTGAGGCAAATTTAAGATTTTGAAACCCTTGTGTCACATAATTGTCCCCTGGCTGAGCAGTCACTGAGGTCAGCAGAGATGCCGTAGCCAGTGCTTTGGGGGAACATGCTGTACAAAGCAGCACAGCTGAGGTACTCAGGTTCTTGAGGCACTCCTGACAACGTGGCACATCAGCACTGTGTTAAAGATGCTCTTACACTTGTGTTTAGCTCCCTTGTCTGGGATTGTGGGAAAGGCTATGCTGAGTTTGAAAACAAGCACATTTTTACAATAGCAATATGAAGATGTGTGGTTTATTTCCTTACTATGGTTGATGGTGTATGTCGACATGGTAAGGTAATACTGAAGAGGTCAGGTTTATCAAAGGTAGATGACTTGGAGTTACAGTCTTCCTACTCTTTGTAATGGGCAGCTCTCAAGTTGAAAGTGGAAAAGATTGCTTCTCTCCTTGAGTCTTCTGAAAGAAGAGAAGTACCCAGATGCTTGGCAGAAACTGCTGTTGTATCCACCATCTGGAGAGACACAGCAGCGTCTGTGTCTCCTGATAAACAGTCTCCTCCCCCTCATGAGGGCTCAAGATAACCCATGTTTCTGGCATATTCTTCAGAGTTGATACCTAGTCTCAGCATTTTCTTGGCTTTGTCATATTTAATATATCCTTAAACTGTTAATGAGCGCATGTACAATTTTTTTTTTTTTTTGGTCAATTTCAAACAGATTTTTTTACCGTTTTCTAGTATGGAACCCAGAATCCATCTGGAGCACCCTTGCCACAACCTGCCCAGCCAGCTCCTAAGAATACCTCCATGAGCCCTCGACAGCGCCGGGCCCAGCAGCAGAGTCAGAGAAGGTCCACTTCCCCCGACGTGATCCAAGGCCAGCCGCCAAGAGCCAACCATACTGAGCATGGCGGGTCTGCCGTGCTCATCGTCATTCTGACTTTGGCACTGGCAGCTCTTATATTCCGGCGGATATATCTGGCCAATGAGTACATATTTGACTTTGAGTTATAATGCTGGTTTGTGACTTAAGAGCCGAGACTCAGTTGCTTCATTAAACATTCTGCATTGGGTATAACCTAAGGATTGTTTACAAAATGTTATTTTGTATTTACCCTTCATTACTTTTTTATTGTTATAAATTCTTTGTGCTATAGGTAAACATTCAGGCCGTGTCCCAACAGTTTGTCCTGCTTAGATTAAGGGACTGGAAGCCAAAGTTCCTTGTCTATTTAATCTACTTCACAAACAAAATAACTTATTGTGATTGCTCACACCCAAGCTGCTTTCCCATGGATTTGCAATTCTTTTCTATGTAGTCCTTTGGAGTTTTCAGATAAAAGGTGGTGTTTTCACATCCCGAGTATTACTGGTTACTCAGTATCACTTACTGAGTACCCTCTCTAGTTATGTAGAAAAGGGGATGAAGAACGGCAGGGGAGGGCACAGTGCTCACTAGCTTCTTGAAAAGCATCATAATAGGAGACTGGGATTGCCCATTCTGTGATCTTTGTATTTGAAACTTTGTTCAGTGAGAATAATTTTATTTCAGACATTTATAAAAGATCTTCGTTATATTTTTGTTTTTGGATATTACTTGAAGAGGAAAGGCGTTGTAGTCACTTTGATGTGCTGTCATCACCTCCAGTGTGCACACAGATGAAAACAGGTGTTTAAAAAGGTCCATGCCAAGAAATAGTTTGAATTTTCTTTAGTTTTGAATTTCCTCACATTAGGTGAGGACATCATAAAGTTTGACTCTTTGCTCTGCTTTCATTTGTACCTGATGTGAGTTATATGCCCAGCTCTGTAGTCACTATAGCTTTAAATTCTAGGAATATGCATAATATTCAAATATTAATAGAAAATCTCAGGGCCCAAGTAATAGTGGTAGAAGGATTAAAAACAAACCAACTTTTATTTAGAATTGTTCACTAATCAAAACCCAAGAAAGATTTCAATGGAAAAGTTGATCTGTCCCTTAGTGCCAGTCAGTTCCCCAGATGCTGACATGGAATTTGTCATGCCAGTGAGGCCACTTAAGGCAGGATTGCCTTGGGCATGTTCCTTCAGCAATCTTGAGGGAGCTCTTGAGGGGCCTGTATTGCTGATTTAACTGGAAAATATAGGTAGTCCCCAGCTTTTAAAAATATCATGCCCATTTATAAGCTTTTTTTTTTGTTTCTTAAAGACAATATAAATGGTATCTGGGTTCTAGGTCAATCCACAAAGGTTAGTAGCTCATATACATTTTAAGTATGTGTCAGAGCCAGGTGGTGGCGGCGCATGCCTTTAATCCCAGCACTCAGGAGGCAGAGGCCGGTGGATCTCTGTGTTCGAGCCAGCCTGGTCTACAAGAGCTAGTTCCAGGACAGGCTCCAAAGCAACACAGAGAAACTCTGTCTCGAAAAACCAAAAAAAAAAAAAAAAAAAAAAAAATGTGTCAGGGTGTAGTTATAAAGTCTTTATGTGGTTTTAACCAAATGCAATCATGAGTAAGATAGAAAAAGCATACAAAATCATTTTAGAGATGAGTTTAATTTTTACTTCTGTTATGATTTTGGGTCTGTTAACTATTGAACCTAATTTCCATTTTTATTTGGTAGCCAGGTCCTTATGCTGTAGTTAGTTAAATGATTAAAGTTTAAAGTCTAAAAAGCCCAAGAATGTTGTGACCCCCTCATGACAGCAAGGTTACCATTTTTTAAAATTTTCTTGCTGTGAAAAATATATTTTGAGGTCTTAGTTTATAATACCAAATATGAAAAACATTGATTGGGTCAGTGGTCTCCTAGAAGCCAGTAACCCAGAGGAAGCCTGGGTGGCCTTCCCACTGAGGAGAGAAACCCTGCACCATCACCCTGTGCTGAGATGGCCCGTGCGCTAGAGCAGTCTTCCCTCAGTCAGACTGGCAGCTTTCGCAGCTCTGTGGTCTTGCTGTATCTGCCGTGGGCGCCTCTGCTAAGCACTGAGGTTGCTTTGTGATCTCATCTATTCTCCCCTCACTGTTGCTAACTGGCTACCTCCGTATGCGTGTTGGCATTTTTGAGCACCTGATACACACATCAAAGTGGTACAGTTTGCTTCCCACCCATAATGCTATCTAAAAATTGTCTTCCCACCCCCACCTTGGAATCAATGAAGAGCCTCCATTGTTAAAGCCTCGGTTTAGCCCTTAGTCCTAGCGTATGGCCCAAACCATGTAGACACTGCTAGGCACAGTCTTAGGATTCCTGTTTCTCTAGTTCTCAGATTTCAGAACTCACGGCTTCTTCACTGACCAGCATAGCATATGACT
The DNA here is from genome assembly GCF_982192425.1 of Myodes glareolus. Taxonomy (NCBI): domain Eukaryota; kingdom Metazoa; phylum Chordata; class Mammalia; order Rodentia; family Cricetidae; genus Myodes; species Myodes glareolus. Next base: position 40,685,159 of record NC_142041.1, on the reverse strand, counting down.
GCACATCAAGGTAGTTAAAATAGCATGCTTGAAAATGTGCCTGTTTCGCTTGTAGAGGTGTGAGCCCATGAGCCTTCCAAATCTTCTGTATGTTTGGAGTTTATGTAGCACTTTATTCTTTCATGCTGCTGATTGTTTTATTCTACTGAAATAAATGGTTTCATCAAGCTTCTCAATGAATTAAATAAAAACTAAGTTATTTATTGAGTTTGCTATGAAAATGACAAATTTCCCTCATATTTCAGGAGAATAAGAACTCTGTTTATTCAGCTTTGGTTTGTGAAGAAACATTGTGGTGTCTTGAGAGTGCCCATTTCTATAGACCAGAATCTAAAGCCTCGCAAACCTGTTCCAGGGACCTAGGGTGGCATGCTGCAGAGTCTACATTGTTCTGTTACCTGCAGATAAATAGGTAGCGAGTGAACACACAGTGCCCTTTCCTGGGGCCATGAGAACAAATGTGTTTACCTCAAAGAACGCTCTATCTCCAGACCAAAGAACAGTTCCACCCAAGACGATGCTAGTGCACTAGTGAGTTTAATGGGGTTACATACAGGAGCACGAGGGAATTAAAGGCAGTGACATCGAGGAAAAGGCCACCTCAGCTTGGGTGAGGACCTTGCATGATGACAGGCAGGATTGGAGTCTCCCCAAGCAGTTGCTGCTTCTGTGACCTTGGGATGGGATTTGTCAATCTTGTTTCAGGAGCTTCCTAAGCCTTGTAGGTTTCCTGTATTCTTAAGTCTTATAAGCTCCCCTTATTATTTTTTCAAAGGAGAGCGCTTCAGTTGGAGGGAAATAGCTATACTACACTAGCCAACCAAGAGTAGTGAGTATGTACTGGAACCATTGAGACTGGCAAGGAAGCCGTTCAAACCCAAAAGCTGCCCAGATACCTTTTGAATGGGTGTTTTCAGAGCCTGTGTGACCTGCCCAATAATACCAGGGACTATACTCACAGCTTGTCAAGGTGGTCTTGGCCATGTACTCTTACCTCTTGTCTGTATTCCTTTGAGTGCCATGTCTGGATCTTACACTTCCCTTGTGCTTTTTGTCATTATTTTCATTAGCCACTTCCTAGCCTGTGCAGTTGTCTCTGGATGCTCCAGCCTCGTGCCATTCTTTATAAACAGCCAGTCTTTATTCAGGACTCCTGCTTCTGCCTCTCCCATTGCCTAAGTCCGATTGGAAGCCATCCTGCTGGCATGATCTTCAACTAACACTGGGGCCCTCCCAGTCTCTGAGCTCTAGCCCATGGGCCTGACTCCTCTGTCTTCAGATGAGCTAGCGTTCCAAGCTAGATTATTCATAGCCTGTGCCAAAGACAAAAATTAAGTCAAAGGGAATCATAGACTTCAATGTAAAAACTACAACTAGTGGCAAACGCCTGTGATGCCAGCACTGGACAGACAAAAGCAGGAGGATTTGGAGTTCAAGGCCAACTTGAGCTACATATCCAGACCCCATGTCAAAACTGAGCACCTACAACTATAAAAACTAAAAAACAAAGGCAGAAGAAACTGCCTTTGTCACCTGGGCCAGGGGTAACTTCTCAGCTGCATGTTCAAAAGCACAAGGAACCAAAGAAAGGGATGCTGTAATTCATTGAAAGAAACTTATTTTTGTATTCCAAAGACCCTCTATCAAGAAAGCAACATCTGGGCTTGGTGGCGCATGCATGTACTCCTTCACTCAGGAGGCAGGTGGATTGTGTGTTCTGGGCACCTAGTGTATGTAGTTCCAGGCTAGCCAGGACTGTGTAGTGAGATCCTATTGAAAAAACAAAAACAAACAAACAAGCAAAAACAAAACCTCAAAATAAATAAATAAATAAATAAATAAATAAATAAATGCAATTCATTGCTAAGATAGCTTGGTTTAAAAATAACAACAGTAGAAGCTGGGCATGGTGGCACATACCCGTAATCCCAGGATGTGTGAAGCAGAGGCAGGAGGATCAGTTTCAAGTCCTTGGCTACATAGTTTGAAGCTAGCCTGAGCTACACGAGACAACAAATCAAAACAATAAAGCAAAGAGCTGGCATTTGAAGAAGCGTTTCTGCAAAGGTATGTGGCTGCCATGTGCATATAAAGAGGAGCTCTGCATGATTAGCTGTTGGAAGCTGCACATCAAACCACACTAAGAAGTCGCTCCACAAGTATGGCTAGGATGCTCACACTATAGACTACAAACTCCTGATAAGTTGTGGTGCAACCTGTGGTCCTAGCACTAGGGAAGTTGAGGCCAGTGTGAGCTATGTAGTAAAACCCAACCTTAAAACGGGGAGGGGGTGTGGGGAGTGAGCACTCGCTGCCCTTGCAGAGATGGGGTATGGCTCTCAGCACTCAGGTGACAGCTTAAAGCCATCTCTAAGGCCAGTTCCAGGGTGTGTTAAGGTTTCTGTTGCTGTGTAATCACAGCAACTCTTAAAAAGGAAAACATTTAATTGGGGTGACTTACACTTTGGAGCTTTAGTCCTTTATCATCACATGGGACATGGTGGCATGCTGGCAGCCATGATGCTGGAGAAGTAGCTGAGTGTCCTACATCACGTACAGGCAACAGGAAGTGGCCATCTCACTGGGCATGGCTTGAGTGTGTGTGAGACCTCAGAGCCAGCCTCTACAGTGGCACACCTCCTCCAGTAAGGCCACACCTCCTCCAACAAGGCCACACCTCCTCCAACAAGGCCACACCTCCTCCAACAAGGCCACACCTCCTAATAGTGCCACTCCTTTTTTCGGACCATTTTCTTTCAAACCACCACACGGTATCCCATGCCTTCTTCTGACTCCCTCGGGTACAAAGCACACAGTGTGCAAACACATAAATGCAGGCAAAACACGCACATAATCTTACACACACATACAGCCAGATGATTTTGTGAAGAAATTGCAACCCTTTTATTTCTGGTGAGAATGTAAAATGGTGCTGCCCCTTTCAAAAATTACGGTCCCTTAAAAAGTGAAACATGTTACTGTGTGATCTAGGAATCCCAATTCATTTTTGATCCCAAAGGAAAACGTGGGATCAGTGGTTAAAAGTACTTGTTGCTAAGCCTGACAGCCTGAGTTTGATCCCAGGTTCCTACACTCGTTGGAAGCAGAGAACTGATTTCTGCCAGTTGTCCCCTGACCTCAACGCACATGCTGTGTCACATCAAAAAATCTCTTTACACAGACATTTATAGCATTGTTGTTAAAAGGTGGAAACAGGCTGATGAACAGACAAACAGCATGGCTTCCAGCTGTGTGATAGAATAGTCTGCCCATAAAAGGGATAGGTGAGCAAACATGCTGCAACATAGATGAACCTTGAACATGTTATGCTGGTCCATGCTATAACAATGATGAACCTTGAACATGTTATGCTGATACATACTATAACATAGATGAACCTTGAACACGTTATGCAGATGTATAGTATAACACAGATGAACCTTGAACATGTTATGCTGATACATGCTATAACACAGATGAACCTTGAACATGTTATGCTGATGTATAGTATAACATAGATGAACCTTGAACATGTTATGCTGACACATGCTATAACAGATGAACTTTGAACACGTTATGCTGATACATGCTATAACATAGATGAACCTTGAACATGTTATGCTAATACATGCTATAACACAGATGAACCTTGAACATGTTATGCTGATACATGCTATAACATAGATGAACCTTGAACACATTCTGCTGAGGAAAGCCAGATACAAAAGGCTATGCATTGTGGGATTTTATTTACAGAAGTGTCCAGAGCAGACAGACCCTGTAGAGAGCGTTTGTAGCTGACAGGTATGAAAGACAGTCAGGATTGGCAGCAAGTCCCTTTACCTGCTGGCCCGTCTCACAGCCCCCACGAACCCATGTAGGTCGTTGTAATTAGGTTTCCCCAAATGATTCACAACCGGAATGGCCTGCTGAGTCAGAAACCGTGTTCTGCTTCCTAGATCTAATAACCTGCAGTCTGTCCGCGCCATGCTGGGCCTCTGCACTGCTGGCTCCTCCCTCCCTGACTCTCTTCTTTACCTGTCCCAGTCAGCTTCTCAACTGGTCTTTCCATGCTTCTGCACTGGCTGCCCCAGTCACCCCTTAATTGTACAGATGTTACTGTTACCAAACTTAGGGTTCACAGTCTTAACCCAAGAAGCCAAGTTCAGCAACCAATTCTCAAGAATCCAGTTAAACTAGCCAAATTACTTGTTAAAATACACACACACACACACACACACACACACACACACACAAAACAAAACAGGAAAAAGAGATTTATTCAGTGTAGCCACATTGGGAAAAGGGACAAAGAGAACAGCACATTTAAGCATCTGGGTCAAGCTGTGAGCCCGCCCACCATTAACACATCATTGTTAGAGCTTCAGTCTCATTCTGTAAGGCTGGCTGACAAGTTGTACATCTCTTCTAGAGTTTTTTCCCTCTTTGATGGCTCCTTCTCTTCTCCCAGCATGAAATTCTTGGGGGGATTCCTACCTGGGGGGTCCACTAGCCCTAGGTGGGGTAGCCACCTTGATAGAAAAAAAGAGGTTTCTCATATCTAGGTTGTTACTCTAGCTGCCTGTTGGTCCAATGCTCACAGAAGCTCTAGGAGTTAAAGTTTATCTCTCTCCACTACACTTGCCCACTTAGAGTGTGGGTTAGCGGTGTACTGTTGTGGGATATTTTAATCCCACTCTGACACTCCCAAGACTGCCCAATAAAGTTATACCTTGAATCAGAGGGCGGAACCAGTGAGTAGCTACCAGGAATCAGTCATGGAGAAGCCAGCAGTTTGGATAAAGAAGACACACGGGGAAGAAAAGGCGAGGGCTAGAGCATGAGCTCTCTCGGCTCAGGGACCAGTGAAGAGATGTGTCTCTTGTGGTGTCTCTGGTCAAAAAGCAAGGCCAGCTAGGTGCTACTCAGCCTCTTTGAGCTAGAAGGCTTTCACCCCAGCCTTTGCTTCTGAGTCTTATTGATAAGTAGAATGATAGAGTCTTAATTTAAACCTACATATGGCAGTCACAGCAGTCAGGGCCATGGGACCAGAAGCCCGAGTGGCCCACAGAGCACTGACTGAGGGGCCATGGGACAGTAGACGATAATTAAAACATCAGTAGAGTCATGTGCAGCTGCGAAGCGCATCCTGACCAGCAGGAATGAACGCCACTAAAAACGAGAATTCCTTCCCTGGTCACGTCTTTATTCGGAGCCCTTTGATTGAGGAAAATTGGAGGAAGGGAAGATAGAGCAGGGACAAGAGAAAGCTTAGAGAGAGGAAGTAGAGTCCAGAGGCAGCTGCTTTTAAACGGTGGAGAGGCTTGAACGCTGTCCTGATTGGTTAATGCCATTCTGCTGGTCTGAGCATGTGCAAGCGAGGGTGCAGGCAAGGGTGCTCAGCCCCACGTGGCTAAGCCAGGTATACCTCCAAACTGCAGGACCACCTGTGCCTCCAGGTGGCTCCCAACATGCAGCCACTTAGCTGACAGAAACACAGCAATGTACCATCTAAACAACCCAATTAAATACAGTAGAATTCTGGCTATAGTTATTGCCTCTTTATTTTTTGACTCTGGAAAGCAGAGGTAGTGCTCCAATACATCCTGCAAGAACCCGAAGAGTTCCATCTTCCCTTAGGGACCTCCATTCAGGCAAGAGGAAGAAGAAGAAGAGAAGAAGTAGGAGGAGGAGGAGAGAATTCCGGCAGAACTGAAGATTTATTAAAATAAAATTTAACACAATAAAATTTAAATTTAAAATTATTTTAAATTTAAAATAAAAATAACACAGGTTATTAGAAAGTGGAGGGGGACGGTGCCAGAGAAAGAATAAGACATACTCAAACACTGGGTATGGGCTTCTCCTGAGAGATTCACACTTGGGTGTCTTTAAAATGGGAATCTGTAGGATTTTGGTGGTTTTTGAGTTTTATTTGTAAAGGCTGCAAAGAACTCCCCTCTCCTTTCAAAGCATGACTTACGGAGTGAAGAGTAAGGCTAACGGCAGAGACCTTCCTCCCATAAACACGGTTACAAGGTGGATTTCTGGAGTTGTCTAGTTGAGAAGCTTGCGTGTTTCTAGAAACTCAAGGTTATACAATGTCAGCCCTGCCTCTGCAGTGTGTTTACTGTCCTTGGCGAGATGCTGTTGTCTCAACTTGAGCTTTGTAAGTGTCTCAGAGCTTTCCTGGCTCCATCAGCAGACGGGCAAGGCAGTCTGTTCTCATGCTCCTGCCCACATTCCATCATTTCCCTGTCTTTCCAACCTCCGAGGCATCAAATTCTCACTGCCTGCCCATCCCGACTATCTCATTCCCGTCTTCCTTCTTCTCTTGAGGAGACATCTCATTAGAAAGATCTTAGGTTTGGGTTTCAGGACACTGAGGCCGATTGCTGGGCTTTATGGAGTTTACAAGAAGAGTTAGGAATGCCATGGACAGTCAGCAACCAGCCCAGGAGTGACTCCAGAGAGAGTCCAGGCCCTAGCACCAAAGGCAGTATGGCAGGGACCCAGAAGAGAGGAACCAGGCAGGGCCCATGGGTCAGAGCCTTGGATCCCGAGGAAAGGTGTGTGGTATCTGTTGGGGTGGGGGTTCACAACAAGAGCCTGAAGCTGGCCGGTATCCCTAACTTCTCCTCAGGAGATAGGGAAGCAGATGGGAGCAGAATGACCACCAATACACCCCCTTTGATGTAAACTCACTCCCCATGGTGAGAAACCCTGGCACCTGGGGATGTGTTAGCTAGAGTTGCATATCATGGTCTTGTGAGAAGATGCACTGAATGAAATATATTACTGTCTTTTTTATCTGGAGGTTAAATAAGAAAGAGAGAACTCCCTTTTGAGAAGACACCATTTGGCAAAAGTCCCTTCTTAGTGGGCATCTCCTAAAGTAAAAAGAATTAGAGGTTTCATTTTTCCTAGAAACTCTCCCGCTGTGCTCGCTGGTGGCTCAGGGCCGGGCTCTGACTCCTCAGGTGAGACGCAGGATCCTTATATTAGGAATACAAGCCCATTGGACTTGCTGCTTGCTTGCTGTACTGTCTTCTTTCCGCAGAAGTTGACCTTCTCGCCTTGCCAACATACTGTGTAATCATCAGCCCGACTCTCTGGGTGCCTTGCTAGCCTTCCCAGCAGGTGCTTGTTGGTATCAGGGAGACAGGGAAAGGGCACTGCAGGTTCTGTGGCGCAGGCAGCAGTGTGGTGTGGATTCTAATACTGCATTTGATGAATCAGCCATGCTCCATGTTAGGCTTGGAAGCCATCTTATAGTAAAGACAAACTAGGCTCGTTCCTGTTGATGATTAAACCTCTGTTTCTCAAGGATTGGACTATGCCCCACCTGTAACCTTAGCTACAAATGGTTCTGCACTGCCTGTTGCAAGAAATGGAAACCTTGTCTTGGTTTCAAAAAGTTGTTATGATCATCTTGCAATTTTGTTTCTAAAGGTTGCTATGATTGCCTGGTCACCACCAACTTGTTGGGTTCTGCGTCTGTAACCCTGCCTGTTTGCCTGCCAAATCCCCCTTTAGGAAACCACCTACCCCTTATTTTACCCATACCTGTTGCTGACCTCTTGAACTCTGCCTTACTGGGAGACCTCCTATGTACACCAATGAAATAAAATCTTGGTTTAATTAATTCGGCCATGGTGATTTGGGTCCGTGGTCTTTCTCCTTACATCTTTGGAATTCACACATTCTGACATCATCCTCTTTGGTTATTTTGATTCCCAAAACAACTGGCTCAAATTAGGGATCCTTACAAAATAAGATGTATCATATCATTCCTCGTTCCTGCTTTTGATTCTCTCTTCCCTACACAATAAAAGTCCAATTTTGTCTCTTTCCATCTAATCTCCATCCCCAGATCTGTTTCTATCACACTAAACCCATTGCCACTACAGCAACAAAGCTTTAATTAATTGTAAAACATATTGTATTGCTTAGCAGGTTAAACGTAATCTCATAGCTCTCTGTACTTCTAGTGTGCACAATTCCATTTCAAAGGCTAGAAATCCAGCCTAATTGATGATGTTTGATCATCATCAAGGGTCAAAGAGCAAAGATAATTTCGTGCTCACAGTGAGAAAAGAGGTTACATTACGTAATCATGACTTTTATTTGCTTCACGCTATTCTTCAAAATCAAAATGCCTATCTTTGGTGTCTTTTCTGAAAAGACATTACATTTGAGGTAAAAGCGATTATCATCAGCCATAGGCAAAGCATATTCTGTTAGATCAAGGAGCCCTCTGGGTCCTTCAGTGTTTTTCTTTAGCTTTCTCCAAACACATGCAAATCCACTCCGAATCAAAGCTGACCCACTGCTGGATGTGACAGACTGGCTTTAGGCAGCCAGAGAGATGGATTAATGACCTCAGCAAAAAGCTGGCATGTTCAAGAGATTTAAAATATTTTTTATATAACAGCCAAAGCTGTTCTAGGGTTCAGAGGAATCCCAGTTTCCCAGTAGGACAGACTCCTTGACTAATGGCCAATCTCTAAGCAGAGGAGAGGACAAAACCTGATGTTTGTGTCATGGCCGGGTGTGTGTAGGGGGAGTGTGGGCTGGACAGGCATCGGTGTCAATTAGGAGGTTTGGAAACTCAACCTTGCCAGCCATGCCCTCGCAGCCTCGCCGAGAAACACTGCCAGGAGGCTGGAGACAGGATCCATGGTCAAGCCAGGGGGCACCTGTCCTGTTGAAGGTCCCTGCATCGTAGATATTTGCAGAATGCCTTGTTTTATGAGACTTGTTTTGTTCTTGTTTTGCCTGATGGCTCTTGTGGAGAGCAGAAAGCCCAGGAGGAAGAGATGGACAGGGCAGCTGGAAATGCCCAAGCAAAGGTAAACTTGCCGGGTTGTGAGTGTGCGTGAGTGCGTGTGTGTGTATTCCCAGTAGCTTTCCCCAGAAGGGGTTGTGGGTACCTCCTTCAATGTCCTAGTAGAGTGACCCAGCTAGAGAGGCCTCCACCTCTCCAAAGTGCTGTCTTCTGCTGCAGTGCTGAGCACTGTGCTATAGTGAGCCTTGATTCCAACATCAAGGCATAGGCATCAGGAGCCTTTTGGTAGATGGCTCAGACTCTCTACATTCCCTGATTTTGCTGCTTGCTAGATCCTGCAGGGAACATAGAGCCTGGCTAGAGAACTTCAGCCAAGTATTGAAAGGGGAATGGTATAAGGATTTAATGTGAATTCTTTTTTTAAAAAATTCTTTTAATGATTTATTTATCTTTATTTTATGTTCATTGGTGTGAAGGTGTCAGATCCCCTGGAATTGGATTTTCAGACAGTTGTGAGCTGCCATGTGGGTGCTGGGAATTGAACCCGGGTCCTCTGGAAGAGCAGACAGTGCTCTTAACCGCTGAGCCATTTCTCCAGCCCCCTTAATGTGAATTCTTAACAAAACACATAATGCTGAAGGATTGCTCCATGCTTGCAGAGATATGAGGCCCAGAGCTGGAGCCCTAGCATGACAGAAATAGACGAAAGGTAACTGGGGCAGTCTTCTTTAATTATCAAGAAAGAACTTGATCAGATTAATGAGTTTTGTGCTACAGTTTTGAATTCTAGAGGAAGTGTATGATAGGTTGTCAGCAATATTAAAAACAAAATTGAGCCAGGACATCTGCCAACCCACATCCAGGAAGCAGAGAAAAGCGAGCAACCAAGTCCAGCCTGACTTCTGATCAACCCACCACACAAGAACCGGGCCCTGGGAGAGACTACTGGTCTACCCCGCTTTTTGGCAGAGAGGGAACGAAGGGGGCAGGAAGGAAAAAGAGAGTGCCTGCTCTCTCCGCCTCTCCCCACACGCACCAAAACATGCTTAACAACAGTGAATGCTGCTGCAGACATTCCCAAGAATTACTGGCTAGGCCCAGAAGTTGTACTGAAACCTGCTGTGTTAAAAATAGTCTCCATTCCTGGTGAATCTGACTTGGACGATGTACCAAACTTGAACCCCCACGCTGAGGCCTAAGGGCTGTCGGGCATGAAGAAGGCATGAACACCTGTGTGAAATGGTTTGGACCTGTTCCTCCAGGTGCTCTGAGAATGTGTGTGTGCTTTGGACAGAAATAGATTGGGTCTCTGTTAGTTTATTTGCAGGGCCTTGAACCTGTGAAGCAAACTGACTAGGTCGGTGGTCTTCAAATATTTTTTTTTACCATGTACTGTTACTGGTAACATTTTCTGGAAACTGTACTAATTAGTCCCTGCTCATGCCTTTTATCTGTACACACACACACACACACACACACACACACACAGTATTGTATATAGGCATACTAGATTAAATCTTGGCTGCTTCCTGATTTTCAGAAGGAAACTTAAGAATAAGAATTACAATTGACTTCTAGTGCTTGGGTGGAGCCTGTTCCTCTGGAACACCTGGATCTCTGAGGCTCTGTTCTACTCAGCCAGGAAGCACAGCCCAGACATACCTTGGGTGTGTGTCCACAAGAACAGGCCAGAACCAGAAAGGGCCTCTCAGAAACCACCTGCTTAGGGGGAAATGCAATCACAGGTGTTCTATGAAAAGGAGACGAAGTACCAAAGAAGGCTAGGAATCCTTGGCATGGGCCATTTTAAATAGATGCCTTCACAACAGAACTCTAGAATCTTCTTGATTCAAACGGGCATTGTGAACCTTGAAAAGGGACTTAGATCACTGATTCTTCAAAATAAAACAACAACTAACTTGTGGGACACCCTCCCACTGAGAACATGCTGGAAAGCGGCCTAAATGGGCTCATTTTACATAGCACGAGTGCCTCAGGTGTGAGTCACGCTGTTGCTGGCTCACTCACTAAAAGGAACAGCGCTGCAGGAAGCTGTGTCTGAGAACGGTGCCCACACTATAGGACTCACTTGGTAGCCTGGCTGCCACAACCTCTGTTGCTTCTCAGAAGACCCAGAGCGTCTCTTGGTGCCATGTGGACACTGGGAACATGAATCTGACATTTGGGGTGAGGACCATTCCTGAAGTTTCTCCCATGAGGAGTGGGAAAAGATGTGGTGTGTGTTCACTGAAGCAAGGATAGAGAGAGGATAGGAAGCATGGTGCAGGGTCTTTCTGCTTTCTCAGGACGAGCGTGTGGTCAAACCACCACAGAGCTAGGCCGTCTGGAGGCAGGGGCACCAGTTACGGTCCTGATACTTTATTTTCAAAATTTCATTACATAGGAGTTAAGCTCTTTGTTCACAGCCTTGGGACCCTTTTTAGAGGTCTTGTTCACACACAAATATATGTACACATTCACACATGTGCATACCACCCATGTGGTTCTCGTCACAAGAACACAGTATACGCCATCTGCCTCACATAGTCCCATACCACACGAATGTTACCTCATTCACACACGATTGCATGCCTTCTAACCTGACAGTCTTCCTGCATCTGCTAGCAAACCACTCACACAGGACAGTTACTCTGCCAAGCAGCTGCCTTTTAAAAACCTGTCGCTGACTTCCTGGCCTTCGGTGTTCCTCTGTGTTGAATTGTGGTCAATGGAGTCTGCTCCTCTGATCCAACACTTTCTGTTCTTCCTGCCTTTCTGTCTCCTACCTCAGAGATGCCTCCTGCCTCCTTCCTCCCTAGTTGCTTCCCTTTTCTGCATACAGAGGCCCAGCTCAGTCCCTTCCCTCTTGAGTCTGAGTCTGGGCATCCTTTGTCTTCCCCTTTCCCACAACCACTCTCCCTGTGCCCCAGCCTTGCTCCCCCCTTGGTTGGTTTTCATCCTGGTTCTGTTCTGCTGGACCAGGACCAGCCTCTTCTCCTGCCCCCAAGTAACTCTTGCCCATGACAGGGAGTTGAGAGGTCAGGGAAGCTACTCTCTGGCCATGCAGATTTTTCCTGATCGTGCTGAGCCTCAGTTTCCCAAACTGAAAGGTGAGGGGTGTCTAAAATTCACAGTTGAGAGCCTGCACGGAGCACTGTCACCGTGAGAATGGTGTTATGGCTACTGTAGTTAACAAATCAGAGCTCTGACCTGCCCCATGGACACAGCTGCCCCACAGGCATGGTGACCCCCCCCCCTTCACATAAGGTCAGGTTTAAAGTCACCCAATAGTTTTGGTTTTTCTGTTTGTTTTTTGAGACAGGGTTTCTCTGTGTAACAACCCTGGCTGTTCTGGAACTCGCTTTGTAGATCAGGCTGTCTCGAACTCACAGAGATCCTCCTGCCTCTGCCTCTCAAGTGCTGAGATTAAAGACCTGCGCCACCATCTCCTGGTCAGTTTTGACTTCTTACCATGAGGGTATGGCTCAGGAGGTGGGGGCTAAGGGCTATTCCCGGGAAAAGACTAGTGGAGAAAGAGTCCCTAGGGAGACCTCAGTGATTCCCGTTATCAATTAGTCCCTTAAAAAAAAAACAAAAAACCTTGAGCCTCAGTGGCAAGCGATTTAAGCCTACTGTATCCCGTTGAAGTGACGGCATTCTGTGACTTCCGGTTCACTAATTCTCCCCTAGATAGATGTGGAAAGTGTGTTGACAGGAAGGATTTGCGACCACGAGGCAGAGGCAGTTAATGTCCGTGATCTGCTAAGCCCTCTGAGCTCCTTAGGCACCTCCCGGGCAGTCTTTGCTGGGATCTGCTTATGGCCCCGATATTGGCGGATGGTGGGCTGCTCTGACCCTGGAACAGGTTCCTCGTCCTTAGGTCCCGGAACAGAGGACTGAGCAGCGATGCGGCTACAGAAGTAGAGGCATTTCTCAGAACCGTTTCTAGGGGAGGAAGTGGGAGCACAGCGAAAGCGAAGTAGCGGTGTTGTTGATTTCTGCCAACCTGGCACAAGCTGGTGTTATCCAGGAAGACAGAGCCCCGTTTGAGAAAACGCCTCCAGCAGACTGACCTGTAGGCTAGTCTGTGGAGCGTTTCTTAACTAATGATTGATGTGAGAGTGTCCAGCCCATTGTGGGCAGTGCCACCCTTAGGCAGTCGGTCCTGGGTATAAGAAAGCAGGATGAGCAAGCCATGGGGAGCCAGGCAGTAAGCAGCGCTGCTCCATGCCCTCTGCGTCATCTCCTGCCTCCAGGTTTCTGCCTGGAGTTTCCTGACTTCCCTTAGTGATGAGCTGTCAGCTAGAAGATGAGATAATCCCTTTCTTTCCAAGCTACTTTCGGTCATGGTGTTTGTTGCAGCAACAGAAAGCAAACCAAGGCAGTAGTTCAGAGACTGGTTGTGCACAAAGCACCCGGCTTTCATGTTTTGTAGCACAGGCCTTTGTGGTTCATTGGCATAGTGCAAACTTCTTTGAGCATACTGTGTAACATCTAGATCCACATACAGTGTCATGTATTGCTGTCTCAGAATTTTTTGTCTTTTTTTTTTGGTACAGTCTCACTATATATCTGGAGCTCACTAATTAGACCAAGCTGGCCTTTAACTCACAGAGATCCGCCTGTCTCTGCCTCCCAAGGGCTGGGAAGGCCAAAGCACATGGCGCCCAACTCTTTGGAGAAATAGTCTTTATTTATTGATTTATTTGAGGTGAAGAACGTTTTGAGACTAAGGACTTGGGGCGAGGGTAAAAAACAACTTCATATGGTACTGTCATGGCACATGCCCTGTGTTTTCCCAAACCTTTAGAATGACCAGCACCAGAGTGAGCCCCGGGTCAACAAGGACTCTGGTGTCAATGACATGCTGTGGCAGGATCATCCATTGCCAAAAGGTCCTGCTGTGGGGTAGGATGTGGCTGATGGAAGCTATGTGCGGAGAGGAGCCCAAAGCTGGCTCAGAAAAGTAAGCTCTATTGTTTCATAAAAGGAAACAGAGAGGACTATACCCCATATCTTTTGCTGTCATTTCCGGTAAAGGCTGACAAGATGCCCCTAGAGCAGGCTGGCCTACGCTGGACTTCTGCTTTTCTTTGGTCCAAAGTGGGAGACATTGGAGTCCAGTTTAATTGCTCATGGGAATGGGCCATGACAGAGGGAGGAGCTGGGGACTGGCAGCCGAAGTTGAGGACAGACACCTCTGTGAGCCCCATTACCTCAGAACCTCACAGTGGAGAAAGTGAAGACAGGAAAGGGCGGCTTCCTGAAGACAGGAAGAGTCAAAAGACTTGGTTATGGGTCATCTGGAATCAGATGGACCGAGCCAGGTAAGTGACCACTGAGGCAAAGGTGTGTCATGCCCCCTGGCACTAAACTCGCTGCCCCGCGCCTCTCCTGGCTCACTCCACCCATTCCTCATTCCCTCCCCATCTCAGAAGACTTCCCCAGGGCATACCTCAATAGTTTCCCTGCCAAACCATCTCCTAGTCTTCATCCTGTTTAGTGATTCTATGGCATTCAGCACTATGGTGACATCACTTATCCATCCACATGTTTATGGTCATCTCCTCAACTAGGCTAAGCCCGTGAGGATGTGAGCAATGTTCCCCCCTATGGTGTGAACTTGTTAGGCAGATTAGCTGTTCCCAGAAATATGTCAAGTCGTTCCGGGGTCTGGGAACTAACAGATGGCTGTCCATATGGATGCCGACATCTTCACGGTTGGAGGGGGAGAGCCTGTTTGAGTCAGAGCCCTCACTGGAAGTGGAGCAATGAATGGGAGGTCTGGGGCTATGAGATAGAGATCGACAGCCCACAGAGAAGCCCTAGGCTGAAGACTATAGCTTATAAAGGAATCTGTTTGGGTCCAGGGGCTGGTCAACCCTTAAACTGGCACCAAGCTAATAAGAAAATGCCCTGTGATTATGGAAGTGATGTATATCTATATTGTCCAAGATAGTAACCGTAAGCTAAGTTCTTAGCATGTACACGTAGCTTGTGTGACGGAGAAACAGGAGAGTAATGGTATTGAATTCTGTCTAAGCTGGGAATGGCTGCCTATTTCCGATGGCTACTTCACGAATGGCACAGCTTTGGTGTCCCGTTGCATAACACTGTCAGGGCTGAGCTGGAGGAGGATGAGACAGGTGTCTCCGAGGTCACAGAGCAGGAAACCTTTCTCCTATGGTCCAAACAGGAAACGCTGGTTTTCTTACAAGCGAGTGGGTCAGGAACAGGAGGGTAAGATGAGAGTCTGGAAAGGGGGTCGTTAGGACTCAGAACCAGAGCACCCTGTTATCTCTCCAACCCCCAGAATTCCGCGCACAACAGAAGGCCAGTTTCCTTTCACACACCGGTCACCTCATCCTTTAAGCCACACAGTCAGCACCATCCTGCATCTGGGCAGCTCCGGAAACTTCCTAAGGAGCTCCAGGGTAGAGGGCTGCCAGTTTCCGGGGTCCACTCACCTAGCTCTCACCAGGGCTTTGGGGAGTCCTGCACTTCTGTCTCCTCAGAATCACCCAGACCCCTAGAGGCAGTGCAGCAGCTCCCCGGGTAGTGACAGTGTGGGTAAATCTGAGAGTCAGTCACCGAGGTACACCAGGATCTTAGGGTGTCACATTGGGAGCGGTGGTCCTCGGTGTGGCTGTGTGGGAATTTAGTGGGGGTCCCTCCCAAAGGCACAGAGTTCAGTGCCCAAACATCAGGAGTTTTGGAAGCTCCTGGGGAATTCAAATATAAAGCTAAGGCCAAGAACTATCTGGTTTAAAACAACTTTGGCTAAATGTGCTAGACTCAATTTAAGTTCCTCCTAGAAGCTGGTCGGTGCACCTTTATGTTACTTCCACTTTCCTGAATGTCTAGGGTGTGCTGGGCATTGTGCTTAGCGCAGACACAGGGATGAGCTCAGGCCACACCCTTTAGAAGTCTGCCTGAGAAGTAGAAATGGTACAGCTTAGGTGTGTCCCATAGACTAACTGTCCTCCTGCCCCAGAATAACCCGAGCAGCAGGCAGATGCCTTACAATATGCTGGATCTGACTGCTCTAGGACTAAGAGGTTATGGTGGCAAAATTAATCTGGAAAGAGCATAGGAGGGACTGAGCTAGATGGGGTGGGGGGTGGTGGTGTACAGACCTCTCTCCTGAAAGACAGAAGTCACTCCAGGTCTAGCTGGGGAAAGCAGCCTTTTGGAGATTTGTGTCTGCTTTTGTCACAGTGTATTTATTACAAACCACATTGTAACACCTGAGGCCGACTGCAGCCCTGGCTTTCTGGAACTGAGTCTGCAGACCAGGCTGGCTTTGTGCTCACAGAGATCCACCTGGCTCTACCACCGACCCTGGGATTAAAGGCGTGCGCCACCGTGCCACCATGCTCAGCTTTGGGAAATGTTTGGAAAAGAAAAAAAACTTGGTGATCTTCACGCTCCTACAGCTTAACCACATTCATTGAGAGCTTGCCAGGGTAGGAGACTGTTCTGCCTGGGAAGACATCTGCTCTTAGAAGTGGTCGGAAGGACACATCCTCTGGTGACCATCCCTGTGGGCGTGGGGGTGGTGGGGAAACTTTAGCCTTTTCTCTCCCTGTGTGTGTCAGAATAGAGAGAAAGTACAGACCAGGGGGGCCCTGCAGAGAGTCATCCACCCACAGGGCCTCTCCCAGTGCCTTGGTGCGCCATGGAAAGACATTTCTGTTTCTTTGCAGTCACTTATATAAAAAGAACCCTGATGTGACCAAAATCCGGCCAGGAAAACCTCAGCCTCTGCTCAGAGTCGATGACCACGACTTCACCATGAGGCCGGCCTTTGGCGGTAAGAGAGCTTCCTCCCCTCATCTCACCTGTCCCCAGGGCCGCTAAACTGAGGTGCGTCCTGTACCATCCTTAGTCATGGCTCTTTTCCATTCCCGCGGAGAGGTAAGCTCTCTAAGGAGAGAAATGGTTTGGGGGAGTGGAGAGGCTGTGGACAGAGGCCACAGCCACCCAACTGTTGACCTTCACAAAGGAAAGCAGGCTGTCTTTTCTAAAACCAACAACCAGCCAAGGATATAGGTCACTTGATGGCCAGCTGGGGTGTCTGGTGGGAGCAGGAACTTGGCTCATTACTGAGGTCCCCCACATCTCTTATTGGTTCTCCCCCTCAGTGTTCCCCTTTGGAGATCAGGGAGTGGACATGTGGCTCCCAGGATCTGGAGGAATGCCTCACTGGGGACTACATTTCAGTCAGGTTAGGCTGCAGTAACAAAGCTCCATGGGCAAGGTGGCTCAGAACCCAGACACACTTGCTTCTCATAGTCCCAAAGGTCCAAACCCAAGGCTAGACAGATTCTGGGTCTGGAAAGGGCTCATAGGTGACATCTGCTTACTCTGACTGCTAGTGTTATGTCACCACAAATGCCAATGACCAGACACAGACTTGAGTCCATTTAAAAAAAAATTACAAGCCAGACAATGGTGGCATACACCTTTAATCCCAGCACTCAGGAGGCAGAGGCAGGAGGATCTCTGTGAGTTTGAGGCCAGCCTGGTCTACAGGACAAGGTCCAGGACATCCAGGGCTACACAAAGAGAAATTCGGTTTCAAAAGAACAAAACCAAAAATAAACATGTTATTTATTTCATGTGTATATATGTGTATATACACACTATATGTGTGTATAGTGCTGGGTCATGTGGTCCCAGGGGAACTCAGGTCATCAGGCTTGGTGGCAGGCGCCATTACCCACTGAACTATCTCACTGACTCAGCAATTATTTATATATATATATATATATATATATTTTACAATTATTTATTTAGTGCACACTTGCCATGCCAACAACTTCTGGGAGTCCTCTCCTTCTACTATGTACATTCCAGGGATCAAACTCAGCTTG
Organism: Myodes glareolus; assembly: GCF_982192425.1. NCBI lineage: Eukaryota > Metazoa > Chordata > Mammalia > Rodentia > Cricetidae > Myodes > Myodes glareolus. Next base: position 40,667,495 of record NC_142041.1, on the reverse strand, counting down.
TCAGCCTTGGTGGCAGCGCCTTTCCCCGGCTGAGCCATTTCACATGACTGAACCTCAACTCTTTAAACTGCACTTTATTCAGAAAGCCTGCAGTTTGATAAGACAGTGGGTTATGGCTCATCTCCAGGCAGCAGCTAATATCGACAGTCAGTGGAAACAGAGCAGTATTCTGACTTTAGAAAGAGCAGGAGCGGGAAGAAGAGAAGAAACAGCAACAACGTGTCTCTCAAAGACTAGCTGACCATCTGCCCAGAGGGGCAAGACGGAGCTTTGGAATGACTGACGTCAGCAGTTCTCTGGGCAGCGTGGGGTGTGGGAGGTGTAGGGGTGTGTGGTTTGCACGTGAACCTCACACTGCAGCAGCACTAGCAGGCTGGGCGGCAGCACTACCAGGCTGGGCATCAGCTCAGAACAAACAAGCCAATAGTAGCATTAGGATCCACCTGCGTTGAGCTATTGGCAATGTCCATGTGAAGATTCTTTTCTACAATGTGAAGTCCAATGTGCCCTTAACACACAATATAGAAGGTCTCTGGCATCTCTCACCTCCATCATATCCCACACGGTGAATGCGTGGAGATCTCTCTGAGACCCTTTTTAAAAGGGCAGGAATCTCATTCAAGGGAGAGTTCCATGCCCATGATCTAATTACCTAGTTGTTCTTTGATAACATTACCTGGGGAGCGCAACTGGAGTCCAGCATTCTCATTTTGTGGGAGCGTAAGCACCTGGGCGATGGCAGCTGGTACAGAGCCAGCGTGTCTCCTACAAAAGGAGAACAGTAGAGTACACAGACCCTCAGCTCACCCTAACCACATGCGTGTGAACGGCCTGGGCGAAGCAGGTCAAGCCCAGTCAGGCTGCTGCTGTTCTTAGTTCCGCCTTCCAACAGCCTTCAGGACCGCCACCCCCATTTTCCTGGGGCAGGGATACACATTTTCCCGAGGCATCAGTAACCACAGGATAGCCTCAGGCAGGTCCGCAATCTTTTCTGAGCCTCTGTTCGCTCCTTTATAGAAAGGGAATAGTCGTCAACACACGGGTTCTGCCCAGACTGTCAGAGATAACATATGTAAAGCCCTTGACATGTGTTCATTCACAGGAAGTCCAGCTGTCAGGCCTTCCTCTTGGGGGACTGTTGAAGGATTAAGACATTAATTTGTCTTACAGGCTTTGGCGTTTTAAGAGGGCAATGTATTTAACCCGGGTTCTGGACAGAACTTGGGTCATCAGGTTTGTGTGACAAGCACCCATCTGGGGAGCTATTTCACCAGCCACCGTGAGTTTATTTCATATTCACATAGGAGGGATGTGTGCTTAGGGTATACAATGGAAGAACCTGGAGTAGCCTTTAGAAACAGCTGTGTTAGTTGGGCCAGTGATCCTCCCAGAAGAGGGGGTGAGACTTCTGCTTCGGAAGACAGCTGGCTCCGGGAGTAGGGAGTGTCTGCTGAGGAAGATGGGCCTTACTATCATGAAAGGAGAAACATGGCGAGTTGTAGTAGAGACTGCAGAGGTGATGAGTTACAGGGAAGAGGCTGACCCGAAAGGAAATGGAACCCAGGAAACATCCCAGCCACAAAGCAGGTGCAGCAGTGCAGGGGTGCAGGGGGCACAGGGGTGCACAGGTTGAATGCCAACAACAGCGAAAGGAAATGGCTATCAAGCATGGGCCACTCATGCCTGAGGTCTCTTTGAGCAGTCTGGTGGGTGCTGGGACTTGAACTCAGGTCTGGAAGAGCACCATATGCTCTTCTTAATCACTGAGCCATCTCTCCAGCCTCTGGAATTTCCTCTATTCTCGTATTTGGAGTTAACTAGGCCTTCTTCCAGCCTCCAACAGCACCCGGGTGTGTGCCTGTCTCTTTTCATTGGTCTGAGCTCCTAGAGAAAGGAATCACAGCAGCCACCTCCAGAACCTGGCTGGCTGCTCCGGGCTTGTAGCCGACAGCATCAGTATGAAACGCCAGAGTGTGCTGTCAGTGAGTGCCACTGTGTGGACCTAGGAGGGCCTGCGCACTTGTGAGAGCTCCTTCAAGTTATGCTGCAATAACATCTAGTCTTTTGTTTTCTCCCCCTCCCTCCCACCCACCCTCCTCCTCCTCCTTCTCCTCCTTCTCCTCCTTCTCCTTCTTCTCCTCCTCCTCCCTCCCTCTTCTCCTCCTCCTCTCTCCCTCTCTTTGTAAGTTGGGACTGAAACTGGGGTTCCCCACATGCTAACCACATATTCTACTATAAAGTAATCTTCTCAGCCATCTTTTTTTTTTTAACAATCTAACACTCAAACTGTCAAGTTAAGACAACCAATAAGGAATGGTTATTACACTTTTGCCTTTCATTTTAACTAATTTTGTTAGCTGCAGATCATTTCATCATAAAAAAGAGGTCTCGTGAAGGAGCCTAAAGAATTCTTTGCCTTTGGATAACCCTTAATGATTTCCGTATTCATTTTGATATGGCAACTTCTCGACAGATAATAGAGGCTCTCGCAGATACTGTTTTTCAATTTCCGTGGTAACGAGGACCACGCACTACTCACAGTGCAGAGAGGCCATTGCCAAAGATGACTGTCTCGGGATGTCAGTTCCGTGCATAGGCTTTGAGTGGGGGGTTCAGGGCAAGAGGAGGTAATGGCAAGACTGGGAGACCCCTGGATGAAAGATACTTCAGTGGCCTAAATGGGGATGTTGTTTTGGTGACTTTTATCTAGGCATGAAGGGGAGGAAAGAGGTTAGGTAAGTTTAGGTCAAGCCCACCTGACCCAAAGGTTAATTCTGCAAAGGGGCAGACACAGTATAGAGGCAGAGATTCGGCCTTTTCCTTCTGTTCCCATCACACAGCAGGTGCTTTTACAGGCCCAATGGGGGGCTGGTGCTTTCTACAAAAACAGTCATGTCTCTGAAAAGTATCGTAGGTAATCATTACCATCCTAACCTCCAAGCTCACGGCCTTGTCAACAAACCTAGTGGGAAATAGACTGGCAACTGTGTAACCTCCAAAATCCGTGCTCTTCATTAGAAACACTACTAAAACCAAATAAATCTAGGGGACTGACTTTGGCTGTTCCTTGATTTGAATCCTGTGTGTAGGACCCTTCCCAGGCTTTATACAGTGAATCAAGATGAAGGTCCCCGCCTAGCAGGCAGATGAGAAAGCCGAGTCTCAGAGAAAGCTGTGTGCCCAAGGCCACACTAACCCAACAATGAAGACAAAACTGAGACCTAGAAAGTATAACAATCCTTGCCTTGTTTTAATTTTTGATATTGCATGATTTTTCAAAAGTCTGCTTCCCAGAATAAGGATGATTCCGTTTCTCCAACTACATCCTATAAACACTTGAGTACACATGCATTCACGTGCACGTGCGAATATGCAAAACCCTGCACCTTTCCCCAGAGGCTCCAGGATGTCTCCCACCTGTCCCTGGACCCAGATGATCACAACATGCGGCTCTTGGTGGGCGGGGCCAGGACACAGACATAACTAGTCAGCAGCTTGCAGGAGGTATGAAGGATACCTAAGGAGGTGAGAGGGGATGCGAGGCCAGAAGAGGACCTGAGGAAGAGGAAATGGCTCTCTACTCTCTCTGGAGTTTGGTAGATCACAGGATCCCAACAAGGGCATGGTAGCTTCTGTGAACTTGTCTTCCACGCTCTGATTTCTGTTATTTTTTTACCGCAATCTCGTCCTACTGAAGGAGTGGTTGAGGAGGACAGGAACGGCGTGTTCAGAGACTGCTTCCCTAGTCCACAATAGACCCAAGAATGACCTCACTCTTGCCCACCCATGAGAACACAGAGGCTGTAGTGTGCCCCTTCCTCCTTTTCCACTGCTTCAGAGGAACTGCGTGCTGTTGGCTTTATGCTGAATGTCCATCATTCTGTGGCCTATGTGTGGGAGTAGAGACTGGAGGAGGTCAAGTGTTTTCTTGAGCGCAGTTTGAGCGCAGTCAGTCGATGACCCAGTGGCCCTAACACTTCTTGTAGCTTTTACTCCTTCTCAGACACTGTGATGGCTGATCTTAGCTGTCGGCTTGACTACATCTTGACTCAGCTAATACCCAAGCAGCTGGGCACACTTGTGAGGGATTATTCTTCAATGGATCATTTGAGGTTTGGGAGACCCACCCTAAATTTGGGCCACACCTTATAGTGGCATCCACATAAAAGGACATTGAAGAAGGAAACTTCTGCTTCCTGCCTACTTTCTCTCACTCTTGCTGGCAAGTTCATCCATCCTACAACTGAGGTATGCCTTTGCTGGTATTAGAACTCACTTCTTCAGGATTCCAAAACAGACTGATGACGGGCCTAGACATCAAGCCTCATGGACAGAGCAGCTATCAGATTCTTGGCCTTTTCTTCAGGAGACAGCCCTTGTTGGACTAGCTGGACCACAACTTGTAAGACATTCTAAAAAAAAAAAAAAAATCCCTCTTTAAATGTATATATTCACTCTATCAGTTCTGCTCCTCTAGAGAACCTGACTAATACAGATTGTGGTAACAGGAGTGGGGTATTGCTGTGACATTTCTGTCCATGATGTTTTTGTTGTGTTTTGTTTCATTTAGGAGGAAGACTTTGGGACTTTGGGCTAGGAGAGTGACTGAATGCTGTAAGCAGAGGCTAAGGGGCCATCCTAGCAGGAACTTGGAGTGTGGTTTGCTGAGGGCAATGTGGGCTCTGGACGCCCAGGTCAAGAAGCTTCAGAGGGGAACAATATTAACAACTGGGCTAGGAACCGTGCTTGTCTTTTGGCAAAGATTGTGGATGTTTTTTGTCTTTGTCCTAAAAGTTTGCCTGAAAATTGAAAAAATGTTGGATTAATTTCCCCGGCAGCCTAATCTGACTGCTCCGTGCAGGTATCCAAGAAGAACGGCCTGAGCGAGAAGAAAATCGAAGTGTACAGTTGGAGGAGAAAAAGAGCACCAGAAAATTTAATGTTGGAGCCAAAACTTGGGCTGAAAAAGCTAAGGAGAGGCCCCGTGGGAAATGGGATACAGGGAGTGGGGAGCAGGGCCCTCAGGACAAGACTCTAGTCAGATAATCCTGTAATTTGTGAAAGAAAAAAAAAAGGCTTGAGGAATATTTTGTTCCTTAGAAGCAATGGATCAAAGTTTATGCAAATGTAATTCAAAGAGGCGCCAGGTTCCAACTGAAACAGATAGCCAAACATGGCAACTTTAGCCACGTAGTTCTGGCTTTAGTTTCAGGAAGAATACATGAGTAAAGGGGTTGTGGAATCTTCCCCAGCGGTTAAGGATAGCTGCTGAGGCTAGGCATGTGGTGGGGAATCCTGCATGGAGGCCCCAAGATGCCACTGTGTGAGGATGTGAAGGTGAAATCTGGATTCTGTTAATGATCCTATGATGTTGGAGGTGCCAAAGCTGAGGGAAGTCTGCCAGGGAGTCAGGAAGTGGAAGCAGCCAAAGAGTGAGTGCTTCGCAGTCAGCGAAACGGGAAGAGCAAAGCCATCTAAGCCCTTGACATCAGATATGTGGTTACAAGATTTGAAGTGTGCTTTGCCAGGTTTTGGCCTTGCTTTGGCTCCTCCCCGTGCCCCATTCTTTCCTTTTGGAATGATAACGTATATTATGTGCAAAAGCGTGCTGGACGTATATGATTTGCTTTTTGATTATACAGGAGGTTCCAATTAAGAAACCGCCTCGGGTCTCAAAAAAGACTATGGATTTGTAAAGTCTGTTGAGACTGTGAAAGACTATGGGACTTTTGAAGTTGGACTAAATGCATTTTCCACTGTGCTATGACCAGGAGCCTATGAGGTCAGGGAATGAAGTGTGGTAGTTTCAATGAGAATGGTCCTCACAGGCTGATGTATTTGCATGCATGATCCTCAGTTGGTAAAACTGTTTAGAAAGGATTAGGACTCATGCCCTTCCTTGTTGAAGACGGTATGTCACTGGGGGTGAGCTTTGAGGTTTCAAACAGGCATGTCTTTCCCAGTGAGCGAGCTCTCTTGTCTTGTGTTTGGGGGTCAGGATATGAGCTCTCAGCTAAATGCCTCAGTGCCACGCCTGCCTGCATACCTGTTGCCTCGCTGCCTCCAGTGTTGGTCATGGACTTTAACCTTCTGCAAGTATTAGACCCAAATTAAACGTTCCTTTTATAAGTTGCCTTCATCGTGGTGTTTTATCACGGCAACAGAAAAAGTGACAAAGAGAGACTCTGACATGATTTGAAGCTGAGCTGTATATGAAGTTCTGTCCATTAAGGTGAAGTTCTAGCTATTGTCACCCCAAGGTGTGGTCTTTAGGAAGGTAGTATACAGCAGCTATATTAGTAGCTCCAGACTCCAGTCTCTTTTCTTGAGCCCCAAGAAATCATCTAAAGCACCACATTTACCCCTAGTTCCCTCCAGAACTGACTAATGCTCCCAGGAGAAGCAGAACCTAATATCAGACCCCCCTCCTTGCTGTGGAATATTATTTGAAGATGTGTTATGTTCGTTTACACTGTGGAATATTTGTTTAATGGTGCAAATATGTATTGCATTCTTTTATGTTTCATTTGTTTAACTCTGTGAAGCTGTGTTACTTTGCTGGCCTAAAACACCTGATTGGTCTAATAAAGAGCTGAATGGCCAATAGCAAGGCAGGAACAAGGCTAGGCAGGGCTGGCAGGCAGAGAGAATAGGCAGAAGAAATTGGTGAAGAAGAGATTGGGGAGCAAGAAAAGGAGAAGGAGGAGGACATCAGGGGTCAGCCACCCAGCCACTCAGCCAGCCATGAGTAAGAAGTAAACATTAGGGGCTAGCCACCTAGCTACACAGCAAGTCATGAGTAAAAACGAAAGAAAAGTATATAAAATAGAGAAAGATAAAGGCCAAGAGGCAAAAGATAGACAGGATAATTTAAGAAAAACTGGCTGGAGATAAGCCAAGCTAAGGCTGGGTATTCATAAGAAAGAATAAGCCTCTGTGTGGTTTATTTGGGAGTTGGATGGTGGGCCCTCCAAAGAAGAAAGAGCCAAAAGAGTCAGAGTAAAAAACCAACACAATGTTTCCCTCTAATCCCCATAATCCTGTGCAACTTTGTTAGCTGATGTCTTCACAAAGAAGAGGGCATACTGGGTTATAAGTCAGTGGTAGAGTTCTTGCCCACCATAGAGGAGGCTCTGGGTTTGTTCCCCAGCAACACTTAGCTTCCCACTGTTAACTCTAGAACCTCTGATTCTTCCCAATGATAGAGCGGGGTTTATAGCTCAGTGGTGGAGTCTTTGTCCAGCAGGTGTAAGAGCACAGGTTCAATTCTGAGTACCACACCTACCTACAAAGTCCTGACGTTAAAACAAATACTTAGTTCCTCAATAAACACGACTTAAAGATGACATACGGTCTTTTAAAACTTAGTGCCAGAGGCCTGGAGTGGAAACTCAGTGGCTAAGAATACTGCCTGGGAGCGGGAGGAGAGGAGGGAGGGAGAACTGGGATTGGTATGTAGAAAATAAATAAATAAGCTCTTATTTCCAAAAAGAATATTGGCTGCTCTTGAAGAGAACTGGGGTTCGTTCCCCATACCCACATGGAGACTTACAACCATCTGCAAATCCGGTCCCAGGCCATTTGACTCCCAGAAAACACACATGCACATAAAACCCAACTAAACCTTCAAGTTTAGTGCTGGATGCTGCTGTTGGTCTTGTTAGGAGCTTAGCTTCCACGTCCTAAGTGAGGCTGGCTCGTGATTTTGCCATTTTTGTCCTTGTTTTGACTTTATAAAATAAGTTGATGTTTTTGGATGTCTCTTTTGGTTTCTTAAACTTTCCTTCTAATCTTCCAGGAGAATGTATAGAAGGGTGCCAATTCCTCCTAAACCCTAAACCCTTTAGCTTTGCTGCTAAAGCCTGCTGAACCTGTTATTTTCTTTGTGGGAAATTTTTCATCACAGATTCAACCTCACCTGCCTCTTTAGAGCGGCTGTTTGGCTACGGGTATAAAGATGTTAACTATGATTGACAGATGCCAAGTTCGTATTTTTTCTCCATTTATTTTTTTAATATTAAAACATATTATAAAAATTTTTATTAAAAAAATTGAGACCTGGGCCAGCTAAGTTGCCAAGGCTGGCCTCAGAATGCGATCTTTCTGACTTAGTGTCCTGACTAGCTGGGATTATAGGCATGTACCCCTGTCTGACATCATTAATACCAAAATCATTTAAAAGATTTTTCTCTGCAGTCTACATTTATCAAAATGTGCACAAGCCACAGGCTCTGTTCACTAACTTCTCACTAAATACACTCACCAATGTAAACTCTCATCCAGCTCAAGAAAAAGACATGACGCCAAGATAAACAGTTTTAGAATTCTGGCCTTAGAGTCTTACCCGGTGTTGTTTGGCACTGTGATCTAACTTGGTAGAGAACTCATCCCATACCAGACTGAAAGCTACCAGAGGGCCAAACTCCAGTTGTACGTTAGCTTCTCTGTAAGAAGATGATTCAACCTTGGGTCAGCAACCACGATCTCCACTCGGGCACTGGGGTCACGCTATGGCTTCCAGCTCCTCTGCAGATACAGCCTAGGATAGAGGCATAGTCCAGTTTGTAGCTTGCCCAGCAAGCGCGGAGAACATTCCCTTCAGCTTGGGAACAGTGTGGGCTGGCGACCGGGTCTCTGACCTCAGTGATAAAGCACAGGCACCTTATAGATCAGGGGTGAGCCGAAAGCACCCTACATAGAATTCCGAGTCCCGCCTCACCCCTGAGGCAACCCTCACTCCACAGGGAAGCTGCTGGGTTGTCCCTGCACCCTAGATGGAGAGGACTGTGCCTTACTCAGCTGTCTCTGCTCTCCCACAGGCCCGGCCATCCCTGTGGGTGTGGACGTGCAGGTGGAGAGTCTGGACAGCATCTCCGAGGTGGACATGGTAGGCACTGCCCCGGGCTGACCTCATTGATGAGGGATCACACTTCTGAGAAGCTAAGAGTATGGGGGCCTCTGGGGTGCAGGCTGTGACTGTGAAAGCAGGTGACCAGACTGGATCTTGGGGATAGCTGACCCAGGTACAGTAACATCTAGAGTAGGGTTATTGTTTCCACCGGTAAAATTAGTTGGGGCCTGAAGCCCGCATCTGCCTTTTGAAGGTCTGCTGCAGGGGCCCAGTGACTCACACTTGGAGGAGTGTTGGAGACGGCTTTCTGATGGAAATCCTTCAAGGCTCTGATTTTCCATTCTTGTGTGAGCACAGCTCCCAGCCTTCTGTGGCAGCCCCTCCCCCACCCTCAATGTTCATCCCGTCTTTTGACTCTCACATGGAGGTTCGCTCACCTTGAAGGGGAGCTTGCCTCTCCATGCCTTCAGTCCTCTTGTGTTCGCTCTTTTAGTTTGCAAACTTCCTCTGTCCTCCCAGGAGGTTTTCTTTTTGTCCTTTATGTCTCTGTGGAGATAAGCTCCTTCAGAGGCCTACCCAAGCTCCTGGTCTCGGGGCTCTGCTTTTCCTTCATAACTCACATAGTCGGTCTAGTTGTGCTATGGGTTTATTTTGGAGCTCCCTCCCTCCCTTCCTCTCTCCCTCCCTCCCTCCCTCTCTCCCTCCCTCCCTTCTCTCCCTCCCTCTCTCCTCTCTCTCCCTTCTCCCTCCTTCTTTCCTTCCTCCCATTCCTCCTCTTCTTCTGCCTTCTTCTTCTCCTTGTGTTTTTGTCAAGCAACCATGGTCTTGTCTGGAAGTAGATACTCTAGCACTGAAACCCCCCGCCCCCCATACCCTCTCTTACTTGATGCAGTCAGCACAGCTGAGAAAGTACAGGCTGTGTGCTCCTCAGAGCTCCGGCTCCTGGCAGCAGTAGATCTAGGAGAGGAAGGTGTAGATGTGAAGGTCTCCAAGATACTAGAGCACACCCTACTGCATTCTTTGGGTATTCAACAGCTGGGTTCACTGGGTCTGAGGTCAGTCCTTAGACTCCAGTCAGGCACTAAGTCTGACAGTCATCTGCCCTCCTCCAAGTGGGACTGCGGATTGATGTCCTAGGGAGAGGCGACTAGAGTAGAGTCTTAGTTAGGGTTGCTATTGCTGTGATAAGACACTATGGCCTAAAGCAACTTGAGGATGAGAAGGTTTAGTTTGCTTACACTTCCAGGTAATAGTCCATCACCGAGAAACTCAGGGCAGGAACCTGGAGGCAGAAACTGAAGCAGAAATAATGGAGGAACACTGCTGCTGGCTTGCTCAGCTTCTCTCTCTCTCTCTCTCTCTCTCTCTGCTTTTTGAGATAGGGCTTCTCTGTGTAGCTTTGGAGCCTGTCCTGTAACTCAAGACCAGGCTGTCCTTGAACTCACAGAGATCTGCTTACCTCTGCCTCCTAAATGCAGGGATTAAAGACGTGTGTTATCACTGCCCAAGACTCAGCCTGTTTTCTGTTTCCTTCCTTTCTTCTTCTGTTTTTTTTTCCTCACCCCCCCCCCCCCGCCCCGGGGACAGAGTCTCCTTGTGTGTTACTGGCTGATCTCACAGAGATCTGCCTGCCTCTGCTTCCTGATTACTGGAATTGAAGGCGTGTGCCACCACGCCCAGCTTCATCCGGCTTTCTTACACACAACAGGATCACTTGCCCAGGGTTGGCACCACCCACTGTGAGCCAGGCCCTCCCACATCAATCAATCACTAATCAAGAAAAAGCCCACAGACTTGCCAATAGACCATCTGATGGAGGCGTTTTCTCTGTTGAGGTTCATCTCCAAGATGATCATAGGATGTGTCAAGTTGATAGAAAACCAACCAGGACACATGGCTTGACCTGCCTAGAGAACCCATAGCCCGTGTGAAAATAGGATTCCAGCAAAAAGGTAATAGCAGGCAGAGACCGTCCAAGCTGGCCTCACACAGCTGGTATTTGAGAATCTGCAATGTGGCAGTCCTACCCCACTCTATGGTGTCCACCAGAGCGTGCTCTCCAGCTGTGTGACCGGAAGGGACATTTGGCTGCTCCCTTCCCATTCACATATTAGCTATTTTTTTTGTTTGTTTGTTTTTGGTACATCAAAGAGCTCATAGCAAGTGCTGATATACTGGTAACCAAATCAGTTAGGAATAGACTCGTGAAGGCCCAGTCTTTGATTGTCCCCGTCCATCCCTGCAATATCCGATTCACTCACTGCTCTCTTCTTGGTTGACTCCCGGAAGAAGGGCTTCTGGGCAGTTTCCTCTCCCCATGTAGCTTGTGTCTTAGCTCTGGCTTACGGTCTAAAGGCCTGAGTGCATCAGTTATGCAGGTCAGGAGACACATTTTAACAAGACAAGCCTCTAAGCTGAAACTGTAGTAAATGTGCAGCTGTCTCGGAATTTATTGCTCCGGTTTTCCAGTGAGAACATATTTTTAATGCTTCTGGTGACTGCACCTAGGAGCTTGCGTGAGTTAGAGAAGTGCTCTACACGGGACTATGTCCCCAGTCCGCAGCTAACAGGCATTTACTGAGCGCTTACCATGTGCCTTGCTAGACATTCAATTCAGTGGTGTGGTAATTCATTCTGTGAAGAACACAGTTCTGCCTTTGAGGATCTCACAGTCCAATGCTAGAAATCTTCACAAGAGGGACACCTGACTCCCGGTTTCTGTCACTGGCCACTCTGAAACCTGTTGAGCAGTGTTGGAATGCCTGAAGCCGGCTACATCCCCCCAGCTGCCTCTGGGAAGAGACTTCCGCAGTCTTTGCGGTGACTTGACAGCTCTCAGTTTATAACCCTTGACTCTTTCAGGCTCCTTGTCACGTACTCTGTGCTGGTCTAAATCATGTGATAGGGAACTTCCCACACCTTCAAGGGTTCCTAAAAGTCTAATCTTCCCTTTGTTCAGGGCATTGGTTTGAGACTTTGGAGGGAGGTTGCTGAGGAGGTGGCCTTGAAGGACTCTTCTGAAAAGGCTCCTCTGACCCATCCCTCTCACATCCTCTCCCTCCCTCTGGCTCCCTCCTCTTCTCCTTTTCCTTTCTCATTCTTACTCTTAATGAAGTTCCTGTCCAGGTTTCTAAGGGAAGTCTCCCCTTCCCTTTACGGTCTGTCACATTTAGATCTCCATTTATTATACTCTTCCTAATGCTCCTTCTCCAACCCTGAGTCTTAGTCATGGCCGTGAGGCCCTTTTCTTCCAAGAAAATTCACTGATGGGAATTGTGACACCTTTCTTTCCAAACTGACTGCTGGTACTCATCTTTTGCTCTAGTAAGAAGCCCTATGCATGGGGACCTCATGAAGAAGACCAGGGTTTCACTGCACCCTGCTGGGTTGTGGCACCATAGCTGTGTTTTCAGTTACAAAAATGAGTCACTCTCTTCTCGATTGCCACAGTGCCATCGTGTTGACCATCATATTGGCTATTGTGCTCAGGGCTACAAAGCCATCACTCTGAATCTGGAAGCAGAACCTGGGGTATTCTGCAGTAGAGGATGATGGGTATTCTGCATTAGAGGATGTTGGATATTCTGCAATAGAGGATGATGGGTGTTCTACAGTAGAGGATGATGGGTATTCTATAGTAGAGGATGATGGGTGTTCTGCAGTAGAGGATGATGAGTATTCTGCATTAGAGGATGATGGGTATTCTGCATTAGAGGATGTTGGGTATTCTATAGTAGAGGATAATGGGTATTCTGCATTAGAGGATGTTGGGTATTCTGCATTAGAGGATGATGGGTATTCTATAGTAGAGGATGATGGGTATTCTGCAGTAGAGGATGTTGGGTATTCTGCAGTAGAGGATGATGGGTATTCTATAGTGGAGGATAATGGGTCAGTTGCAGGGAGGGATGCTCTCTAAGCCTTTCTATCTAAAGAGTTTCTGGCTTCTTCCCTGGCTCCCAGGACTTCACAATGACGCTGTACCTGAGGCATTACTGGAAGGACGAGAGGCTGGCCTTCTCCAGCACCAGCAACAAGAGCATGACCTTTGACGGCAGGCTTGTGAAGAAGATCTGGGTTCCCGATGTCTTCTTCGTTCACTCCAAAAGGTCCTTTATTCACGACACCACCACTGACAACATCATGCTGAGAGTGTTTCCGGATGGCCATGTGCTCTACAGCATGAGGTAACCGTCCTGGGGCCATTATTCCTGTCCAGTCCAGGGTGTCTCGTCAGCTCCTTTAGCCCTGGTGAGTTTGTCTCTGTAGGAGGGCCTGTGGGCTGGCACAAGCCTTTTGATGTCTCTCAGTCTGATTCACTCCTGCAGATGGCAACTTCCTCTTTGCTGGGGTCTTACACTTGAGCTAAAAGACTAGTTTGGCCAGACTTGATGGGAACAATGACCTTTTATCCCTTAGACTCTAGCTGATTGTCAATACGGATTTAAAAATAAACAACGGTAGCTACTGTCTATTAAGTGCTATTGCAGACTGGCTTTGGTGCGAGCTTGGTGGTTCAAGGGTCCTTATTCCTGGCCTGCGCATATGAGTCTCCAGAATGAGTATCAGATAGGCTCTTATCTTGGGTAGACGATAGAGCCAGCCTCACTTTCCAGGCATCTCTGAGGGAGGCTGCCCTGCTGGTTGAGGTGGTGTAAGAGAAGGGTGCAAGCGTGGCCAGTTAGCAGCCAGCAGCCCCACTCCAGCAGCTGGGGGACAGCAAGCCCAGTAAAGGACCCCCACCAGGATCCCAGAAGACAAAGTTCTAGTTACGTTTCCATGGCTTAGATGCCTGACGCCTGGCGGTGATCCAGCAAGGGCATTGTACCGGGTCTTCCTCAGCGTGGGAAGAAGCCTGGGCTCATGGTCCACCTTCCAGCCAGCTCCTGTCTTTATGTCGTGCAGAATTACGGTCACCGCCATGTGCAACATGGACTTCAGTCACTTCCCCCTGGACTCCCAGACCTGCTCTTTGGAGCTGGAGAGCTGTAAGTGTCCACTGCGTCCTCGCCTTTGCCTTGTCCCCTCTCCCGTCTTGTGCCCCTGGAGGGCTGTGTACTGGAGAACTGCCCCCTGCCATAGCAGTTGTTCACCCTGGCACAGAGCATCCTTGTTGCTTCCCGCAAGAGGGTAAAGCTGTCGACTTCACTTGTTTTCCTCTCCCCAAGATGCGTACACAGACGAAGATCTGATGCTCTACTGGAAGAATGGGGACGAGTCCCTGAAAACGGATGACAAGATCTCCTTGTCCCAGTTTCTGATTCAGAAATTTCACACAACTTCCAGACTGGCCTTCTACAGCAGCACCGGTAGCTAATTTCCATCACAGTGAGACTCAAATGTGGAAGAAACACATTTGAACCCTCCAGCCTTAACCCTTCCCACGTCCAGCAAATAGAATTTGGATTGGACCATTCAAATAAAGCATAGTCCCAAATAGCACTTATTTTTATATTATTATTATTATTATTTTGGTTTTTTAAGACAGAGTTTCATGGTGTAGCCCTGCCTGTCCCGGAGCTCACTCTGTAGACCAGGCTGGCCTGGAACTCACAGAGCTCCGCCTGCCTCTACCTCCTGAGAGCAGGGATTAAAGGCACCATTGCCTGACCTTCAAATATCACTTTTTAAAAGCAGGAAAGGGTCAAACCCCTGCTATCTTCTGAGGTCCCACCCCAGAGGTGACGCGAGCTAGTAAATAGTCTCAAGGCGTCTTACTGTAGCTGTGACTGCGTAAGAGTGGGCTGTGTTTGGCAGGCTCTTCTGTGGCCTTATTTGCTCTATGTCACAGCTGTTCAGGGAAAAACTTTTCTTATCGTATCTTAACTACACTTTGATTTTTTTTCCTGCTAGCGGCTGAACCCAGGGCCTAGCACATGCTCAGTCCATATGCTACCCGTGACTCACACCACCGGCCCCAGGAGGGTCATTTTTCAGCACTTAGTTTAACCTCCTGGATCCCGGGCCATGTTTGAGGGTTTGAAGGGATCCCTTGTCAGCCTTTGTCTGGCTCACCTCAAACTCCGTGGTTAGATTTTTAGGACTGCCATAATGAAATTCTACAGACTGGGTGTTTGAGACCACAGAGGTTTATTCTGTCACAGTTTGTGAGGTCGGAGGTCTGAGGACCATGGTCCCTCGGCAGGCTGGAGCGAAGATTCCAGCCTCTGCCGCCCTTAACCTGCAGCTGTGCCGCTCCACCCTGCTTCCCCGTCATGTGATGTCTCCTTTACTCTACTTCACGCCTTTCCAATGTGTCCATGCCCAACTTTTCCTCTTCTGTAGGGTCACAGGCCACTGGGTCAGGGTCTATTATAATTCAGCATGACCTTATTTTGCCTTGATTAGATCTGCAAGACCTTGTCTCTTAGTAAGACCCCATTAAAGAGGTGGAAGTTAAGACTTCCGTTTATCGTTACATACGATTCAACGGCACTTCTGCGGGCGCAGGCTCCCAGTGGGACCCCTACTTCCTCATCACTGTCTCAGAGCCCAGATGCCCAAGCCCCTCTATGGAAAGCTTTGTGTGCCTTCCTGATCTTGCGTGCTATCCTAGCCGGTCGCCTGCCCTGACTCTGACGCTTGCCATAGAGCCAAACACTGGAAGAACACGAGCCCACCGAGCGCTGTGCTGGTGTCAGGACAGTGACAGGCCTCTTGCAGAGCGTGCCCAAGGGGCTCACCCTCATCTCTTCCCTTTCGTGCTGATGGACACACAACCTCTGTCTATTCATTGTAGCTGTTGTTTTGTTTAATTTTAAAAATATTTATTTTGTTTTATGTCGATGAGTGTTTTGCCTTCATATATGTATGTATGTGTACCACATGTGTGCCTGGTGCCATGAGTTGTCAGAAGAAGGCATCAGGTTCCCCCAAAACTGGAGCTGTGGATGGTTGTAAGTCACCATATGGGTGCTGGCAACCAAACCCAGGTACTCTGGACAAGGAGTCAGTGATCTTAACTACCGAGTCATCTCTCCAACTCTCTTATCTATTCTTACCAAATTCAAATCATTGAACCCACTGCTAAGAATTTCATACATACTATTTATTTTGCGCCACTCTGTATAAATTTATTTCTGCCCTACAAACTAAGACTTAGATATTATTATTCCTTGGTTTCTGGTCAGGAAACTGAGACTTAAAGATTAAGCTATTGGTCCAAGTTTCGGAGCCGTGAGAGGCCGTGTTTGCTCCTGTTAGTGGCTCTGTGCTGTAACAGTACATGTCTATTTTCTTTCCCATCCAAGCCTTTCTAGAGTTCAGATTCAAAAGCATCTTCCATGTCCATCCTTCACTACATACTGTCCACATGCCACAGAGTGGCGGTCTCACGCAGGAGCTACACACAGTGCACATGTTCACACGCCACAGGAGTGGTGAGCTCACACAGGAGTTATGCACAGTGCACAGCTCTTTTCTCAGTCCCAGTGTTCCCATCACAACTTCTTTGCTTTTCATGAGTAGAAACAAGAATGATGGAATACCTCACTAGAACAGAGGCGGCTGTCAGGAAGAGTCTGTGCAAACCCAGTGAGCAGCGTGGTTTCCTTCATGGATGCCATCTGGAGCGGGGTGAGGTGGGGAGTGGTGAGCCAATGTGTTCTTTCCGCTCCTGAAGATCATTTTTTGTTTGTCTGTCCCGCTAAAAGCACCAGCCCATTGAGACAGCCCAGAAGGCCATCGAGTATGCAGGGGTCAAATCTGTCTGAACTTCACTCCCTGTTGCTCCGGACCTGGCCTACCCTCCCCTCCCCCAGCCTGCTCTGTAGTTACCTCCGGCTCTAGCCAGTCTGTCTGCTCCCCAGTGTTTTGGGGGAGTCTGAGGGAGGCAGCCTGAAGCCCATCTGACCTATGCTGCTGAAGTCAGGTGCTCACAAGCAGAGTCCCTGGGACAAGCCTACAGAGTCAGGGCGGGGTGGGAGTCAGCAACTAAGCATCTCACGGACCTTCTTGTGTAGATCAGAACTCAAAGGTTGCTGCTTCTGGCCAATGTACTTCTCAGGTTGAATTCAGGTGCTCTGGGGAGCCAACAGCTGTGTTTAACCAGTCCTCCGTGGGTATCCCCCTTTTTTGTGTGTGGGAGAGTGTCCCTCATCAATTCCTAAAGATCCCCTCGGGCCTACTGTTGGAATACCAGCTCAATTAAAGAGTCACTGGACATGTGAAGGCCTGGCCTCAGATAGAGGCCCTAAGTAACCCAAGTCCGCCTAGATCAGTTCTTAGAACAGCCTCTGAGTTGCAGTTCCCAGTGTTCCAAGTAGTATCATTCTGGTTTCCCCAACCACAGCTCCTTGAAGGACACCCTAGCCATCTTTGCCTTACCTAATACACCACCTAGCAGTCAGCAACACAACGGCTCTCTTGAAGTCAATTGACCTTTTGTCATTTATTTGGCAAAGGAACTGTGCCTACCTGTAACGGATGAACAGTTGGGTGGGGTCATTTGCCACGAACAGAAGATAAATTTAATGAAGATAGATATATTTTATATAAATATGTTAATATGTTTATACTATATACATTTATAAATATATCAATATATATTAAATATACAATATATTTATATATTACATTTTATAGAAGATAAATTTAAGTAATGAACACATGGGAGGAAGAAAGAACCCTGCTTCCATACCCGCCACCCCACTCAAAGCATCTCCTACTGCCATCTCTTGACAGGGCTGAGCTGAGATGCAGCGGCTGCGGACGAACATACAGCTTTAGGTCAGGCTCACTGCCCTTGGCACCTTTGCGGGTCACAGTGGTTGTAGGGCACAGAGACCCTCACACTTTCAAACTCTTATACAGCTACTGATCGGGATTCTCGGAGTGCACAGTGAGTTAGTACTATAGCATCAGGTTTCCCCAGGAGGAGGATGGAGTGTCGGAAGTAGAAGCGATGCCAGACTTCCGAGTTTTGTGAACAGCCTACTTCTGTACTGGTGTGATTGAGGGAGTGCCAGCCAGGACCAAAGTGAGAGCCCGGCCCTTCTGGATCCCGGCCCAGCAACACTGGCCTCAGAAGATAGAACCACTCTACTTCTTAAACTCTGGGGCAGGAGACACAGCTGTAGTTTGCAAGTAATAAATAAACTATGAAGTAAATCTGTGCTTCCTTCTACCCTTTCCCCAAATTGCTGTGGAAAGTTAGGACAGACTCCGCAGGAGAATGAGTAGATATTGACAAGGTGGTCATTGCAGAGAGGGCTGGCATGTTAAGAGGGAAGGCATTGGATCACGCCTACGGAACTTCCTTTCTGTGGTTGGTGAGCAGTGCCGGGGAAGAAGGGCTCCGGGGATGTTCTGGCTGGGAGCTCACTCCTTCTTCCTGTGTCCCCCAGGCTGGTATAACCGACTCTATATCAACTTCACTTTGCACCGCCACATCTTCTTCTTCCTGCTCCAAACCTATTTCCCCGCCACCCTTATGGTCATGCTGTCCTGGGTGTCCTTCTGGATCGACCACAGAGCTG
The DNA here is from genome assembly GCF_982192425.1 of Myodes glareolus. Classification (NCBI taxonomy): domain Eukaryota; kingdom Metazoa; phylum Chordata; class Mammalia; order Rodentia; family Cricetidae; genus Myodes; species Myodes glareolus. Next base: position 40,649,168 of record NC_142041.1, on the reverse strand, counting down.
TGCCTGCCAGAGTCTCACTGGGTAAAAGTATTTGATAAGGCGTGGGAGGATGCTTTTGGTCTTTCTTTCAGCTGATCGCTAGGTAGTGGAGAATTAAACTCCTGGGCTGGGCATGGTGGCTCAATCACCTAATCCCAGCACCCAGGCTGGAGCTGGAAGACTAAGTTTGAAGCCAACATGGGCTACTTAGTAAAGTAATAGAATTCTTAGTTCATGGGCTCGGGAGTTGAAGGGGAACTTTCCTGCCTTTTGCCTCCTCTGTCCACACTGTGAACACCTGGGGAACTACCATTGCACCCCTCAGTCTGCATCAATTCAAAGGTGGAGCCAGTCTGGAATCCCAACCTTTCCACGCCAGTATGGGAATGAGGTACTAAAACGTCAATGAACGATTCGGCAAATGCCAACAATTATTTTGTAAACCCTAGCGTCTTGCTGGCTCGGACAATCCAAGACTGGAAACAGGAGGAACCTGGGGTGAAGGCTGTGTTCCTTCAGAGCTGGAGTTCTGGCTTCTGCCAGACCCTGAATTCCAGAGGGAAAATTTACAATCCAGCCTTGCAATTTGGATAAAATCAGGGTGAACCCTGACAAATGGGAGAACTTATCAGGCAAACCACAGCGGAGAAGAACGGGGCAGAACTTAGACAAGGGGAACTAACTAACTGTGCTTGTCCCTTCGAGGTGTCCTTGAGTCAGTTTTGAATTCCACACCACAAGTGGTCAGTCATGAGGCATGACCTTGTCAGACACGTCACAGAAACCCAGATTCCCCAGGTGACTGCAAACAGGCAGCTACTTCTTGAGATCTGGAAGGGGTGAGTCAGGGAAGGCCTGATTGTTTAGAAAGCAAAGCCTCACGCCTCTACTGGGTGGAAATATGTCCAGGAAACTTCTCACCTGATTTAAGAGACAGAGGATGTGAAATTGTGTCTGTGGGGTGTGAGACCGGCTCTGGGGTGGGCCAGCAACTTAACTAAGACGGTTTTACAGGCATCATGACGGTGCTGACCATGTCCACCATCATCACGGGCGTGAATGCCTCCATGCCCCGAGTGTCCTACATCCGGGCGGTGGACATCTACCTCTGGGTCAGCTTCGTGTTCGTGTTCCTCTCAGTGCTGGAGTACGCGGCTGTCAATTACCTGACCACAGTGCAGGAGCAGAAGGAACGGAAGTTTCGAGAGAAGGTGAGGACACTTCACTCCTTTTCTCTTGTAAGCTGGGCTAGTGTTTGTATGAGAATTAGTTCCCTGGTTGGGTGGGGACAGTTAGGAGGGACCAATGCCTGTGGAAAGAAGGACATTAATGCCAAAGTGTGAACGGTTCTCTTCTTGCCCTGTTGGGACGGAAATTGTGGGTGGGCAAGAAGCTCTTTAAGTGTGGTCTGTGGTACCGTTTGCATTCCTCGGCATTGACAGCAAGTGTCAGCAGCAAGCATGCAGGAGCCGCAGCAGGCACCGCCATCGAGTGCTCCAACCCTAAGATCTGAAACTGTTTCTTTTTCATGCAGTATAGCTTGATCATGGATTCCCCTTCCCCATTTCTTCCCAACCACTCCCCCACCTCTCAGCCAACTCAGCTTTATATCCCCCCCGATTCTCTTTCTTTTTTAAAAAAACAAAGCCAATCAGTGGTGGCACACACCTTTAATTCCAGCACTTGGGAGGCAAAAGCAGGGAGATCTCTGAGTTCAAGGTCTATAATCTAAGTTCCAGGACTGCCAGAGCTACCCATAGAAACCCTGTCTAAAACAAACAATAAAAACCTGTTCAAAAAAATAAGAAACACCCTCTCAAACCCCCCACAAAATCTGACACCATAATATACAAACAAAATACCAATAAGACAAAAGAAAAAAATATCCAAACAGCAAAATGAAACAAGCAGTCTACAAAAATACAACTGAGTGCATTTATGTTGCTGCTGGTCCTAAGTGGCTACTAGATTTGCTGAGACTCCGATGGTGGAAACTAGTTTTTCCTTGCCAGTGGATATCAATTACAGATAGCTTCTTGGTTAGGGGTGGGAGCCCCTGTCCACTTCCCCCCTTCAGTGCGGGGGGCCCCAGTCTGGCTTGAACTTTGCGCAAGCCTTGTGCATTTTGTCACAGTCTCTGTGACTTCCTTTTCTTTCTGGAAGACACTGGTTCCTTAGAGTCCCCCATCGCCTGTGGTTTTCACAATCTGTTGTCCTCTCTTCCACATAGATTCCTGAGTCCTAGGGAAAGTCTGATGGAGGCATCCCATTTAGGACTAAGTGTTCCAAATTCTCTCACTCTGTACATTGTCCTGTTGTGGGTCTCTGTGGTAATTACCATCTACTGTGAGAAGAAGGTTCTCTGATGATGGCTGAGTGAGGCACTGATCTGTGGATACAGAAGAATGCCCTTAGGAGTCATTTTATTGCTATGTTCTTTAGCAGAATAATAGTATTTGGTTTTTACCTAGGTCCGTGGCCTATCGAGTTTCAGGTTCTTGGTCACTTTATCAATATGGGCATGGAGTGGGCCTTAAATCCATGCAGTCAGAATGTCGGTGGGTACTTCTGTAACTATTGTACCACTATAGCACCAGTATATCTTGCAGACAGGTCTCTCTTGTAGGTCACAGGGTTTATGGCTGGGTTGAAGACTATCTTTCTCCTCTGGTAGCATGTGCAATACCTTCTAGTACTGTGAAGTCTAGTCAGTAGGGGTGCAACTTCTAGTTAGGCATCATCAAAACTCTTCCATGTTCAATGAGATATGTAAGTGTTGTCTTCAGCATAGGGTCTTACCTTCCGGTTGTGGAGAGTAACCAATAGCCTGTGATGTTTGGGGTTTCCAGGAGGCTCTTTGGCCAATGAGCCAATGACCCAACAATATGCAACCCATTCCTGCTAATGTTTTTTTTTTAATTTTTGTGCCATAAGATGTCTAGTTGGAGCACTGTCTCCCTCATTATTTGGTGTCTTCACGTATATTTCTTTTATATGTGTATTATTTTAGGAAACTTCTACAGTAGTAGTTCCCATATGATTTTCAAATGATAATTAGTGTTAGTTGTCCCTTCCTACACTCCTTCCTTTTCTCCTTTTTCCTATCAGACTTCCTTTTTAATCCTATTCCAATTTCCTCTTTGTCTCTCCATAAAATCGTGTTCTACTTCCCCTTCCTTGGGAGTCCCTCTCCTCCCCACTAGTCCCTTACCAAGTCCCTCACCTCTATGGTTTCCAGATTGTGGCATGTATATTGAAGGCTTTAAAGCTAACATGCACATATAATAGAAAACACACAATATTTGTCTTTTGGGGTACCTTACTCAGGATGAATTATTTTTTTTTAACTCCATCCATTTCCTTACAAATTCTGTAACTTCATTTTTCTTAACAGCTGAATAATAGTCCATTGTGAAATGTATTGTGAAATGTACCACGACTTTCTTTATCTGTTTATCAGCTGAACATCAGACTATTTCCAGTTTCTGGCTGTTATGAATAGGGCAGCAATGAGTGTGGATGATCAAGTGTCTCTGTAGTAGGATGTAGAGTTTTTGGGTATATGTCCAAGAGTGGTGTGGCTGGATATTGACACGGATATATTCTCCACTTCCTGATGACCCAGCACACGGACTTCCGTAGTGGCTGTATAGGCTCACACTCCCACCAGCAGTAGGTAACCTCTTCACCGTTCCTCACATCCTCGCCAGCGTGGATTGCCATTTTATTTGTTTGGTTATTTATTTCCTTTTTATTTTTTATATGTTAGTGTTTTGCCTGAACGTATGTCTGTGTAAGGGTGTTGGATCCCCTGCAACTGGAAGCACAGACATCTGTTAGTTGCCATATAGGTGCTGGACATCAAACCCGGGTCCTCCTGGAGAGCAGCCAGGGTTCTCAGCCACTGAGCCATCCCACGGGCTCCTGCCATTTGTTTAACTGATTGTAGCCAATCTGATTGAGGCAAGGTGAAATCTCAAAGTACTTTTAATTTGCATTTCTCTGAAGACTAAGGATATTGAACATTTCTTTAAGTGTTTCTCAGCCATCTCTGTTTTACTTTTTGAGAACTTTCTGCTTAGTTCTGTGTCTCACTTTTTAAATTGGGTTATTTGTTTTCTTGATGTTCAGGGCTTTTTAGTTCTTTTCAAATATGTTTTAGATATTAATCTTTTATCAGATATATAATTGATAAAGATCATTTCCCAATCTGTAGCCTGATAGTTTTTCCAAATGACGGCATCCTTTGCCATACAGAAGTTTTTCAGTTTCCCGAAGTCCTATTTATTAATTGTTGTTCCGAGTGCCTGTGCCATTGGTGCCCTGTTCAGAAAGTCCTTTCCCGGGCCAGTGAGTTCAGGTCTGTTCCCCATTTTTCATCAGATTTAGAGTTTCAGGTCTTATATTGAGATCCAACTGGACTTGACAGGTATGGATCTATTTGCATTCCTCTACATGTGTCCATGCTGTTGGACCAGCTCCATTTCTGCTGAAGCTACTGTCTTTTCTCCAGGGTGTACTTTTGACTTCTTTATTAAACATTAGGTATCCACAAGTATATGAATACGTGTGTGTGTGTGTGTGTGTGTGTGTGTGTGTGTGTGTGTGTGTGTGTAACTATAGCCCTATGGTGATGAACTCTGGGATGGTGGTACCACCAGCAGTTCTTTAATTATTCAGGATTGTTTTAGCTGTCATGTTTTGTTAGTCATTTGTTTCCGTACGAAGCTGAAAATTGTTTTTTTCGATACCTTTGAAGAACCATGTTGGAATTTTGATGGGGTTTGTGTGGCATCTGTAGATCTGTAGATTGCTTTTTGTAGAATGGCCATTTTCACTATATGGATTCTACCAATCCATGAGCACGGGAGAACCTTTCACATCCTGGTGTCTTCTTCAATATCTTGCAGCTTTTATTATACAAGTCTTTCACTTGCTTGATTAATGTTATCTCAGATTATCTATCTATCTATCTATCTATCTATCTATCTATCTATCTATCTATCTATCTATCATCTATCTACTTATCTATCTACCTATCATTTATCTATCAACTATCTATCTATCTATCTATCTATCTATCTATCTATCTATCTATCTTTCATCTGTTCTGAAAGTTACTATTTCCCTGATTTCTTTCTCCATCGATCATTTGTATATAGGAAGGCCATTGATTTTTGTGTATCACTCTGTGTCCTGCTACTTTGCTGAAAATATTTATTAGCTCTATACATTTCCAGATGGGGTCTTTTATGTCTAAAATCATTTCATCTGCAAATAAGAATACTTTGATTTCTTCCATTCCTGTGTTGATCTCCTCGATCTTCTTTAGTTGTCTCATTGTTCTAGCTAAGACTATGACTATTATATTGAACAGGTATGGAAAGAATGGACAGCCTTGTCTTGTTCTTGATTTCAGTGGGATTATTTTTAGTTTCTCTCCATCTAGGTTGATGTTAGCTGTGAGTTTGCTGTAAATTACCTTTATTATGCTGAGGTATATCCCTTATCTGTAATGTTCCCAGGACTTCTATCAGGAAGGGATGCTGGATTTTGTCAATTTTTTTTATGATCACATGGTTTTGTCTTTCTGTCTGCTTATGTGGTGGATTACATTTACTGATTTCCGTATGTTGAACCAGCCCTGTATCTCTGGGATGAAGCCAACTTGATCATGGTGGATAATCTTTCTGATGTGTTCTTTTGCAAGTGTTTACTGAGAATTTTTGCATCTACGTTCATAAGGGAGATAGTCTATAATTTCCTTTCTTTCCTTCCTTTCTCCCTCCCTCCCTCCCTCCCTCCCTCCCTTCCTTTCTTCCTTTCTGGTTGGGTCTTTGTGTGGTTTTTGTGTCAAGGTAATGTAATAGTAGTCTCACAAAAAGAATTAGAAAATTGTTCTTCAGTTCCTGTTTTGTGATATAATTTAAGAAGTATTAACATTAGCTTTTCTGTGAAAATCTGGCAGAATTCTAGACTGAATCCATCTAGTCCTAGAGTTTTTTTGGTTAGGACACTTAATTACTGCTTCTACTTCACTAGGGATTATGGATCTGTTTAAGTTGCTTATTTAATCTTGATTTAACTTTGTAAGTCTTATATGTTAAGAAATTCATCCATTTATTTTAGGTTTTCCAGTTTGGTGGAGTACAGATTTTTAAAGTATGTCATGATTCTCTGGATTTCTTCAGTATCTGTTGTAATGTCCCCCTTTTCATCTCTAATTTAATTTGGATCTTCTCCCTCTGTCTTTTAATTACTTAGCTAAGTGTTTGTCAGTCTTATTGCTTTTCTCCCATCCAAGTACTAACCATGTTCAAGCCTGCTTAGCATCCAAGATAAGACATTATTGACTTTTTTCAAAGTACCAACTCTTTGATTTCATTGATTCTTTGGGCTATTTGTTTCTGTTTTATTGTTTTTAGACCCTAGTTTGATTATTTCTTGCCGTCTCCTTCTTTGGAGTGGCATTTCTTATTGTTCTAAAGCTCTCAGGTGTGCTATTAAGTTACTAGTATGAGAGCCCTTAAATTATTTTATGAGGCAATTAGTGCTAAGAACTTCTTCCTTAGAACTGCCTTTATTGTGCCCCAGAAGTTTGGATGTATTGTGTATTCATTTTCATTCAATTTTAGGGAGTTTTAAATTTTCTTCTTGATTTATGTCTTGACCCAGTTGTCACTCAGCAGTGAGTTATTTTGTTTCCATGTTTCCTTACTTTCTGTTGTTGTTGGCATCTGGCTTTAATCACGGTAATCAGATACAATGCAGGGTACTGTTTTCCTTTTTCTTGAATATGTTGAGACTTGTTTTGTGTTCCAAGTTTGTGGTCAATCTGGGGAAAGTTCCATGAGCTGCTGAGAAGAAAGCTTTTCTTTTGCGTTTTGGCAAAGTGTCCTGAAGATGTTAGGTCCCTTTGACTCATGACCCGCTATCAGTGTGTGAGGGTCAATATGAGGTTTAAGCTGTAGCAGTGTTTCTTTTATGAACTCGGGCGTCCTGGTGTTTGGTGCATAAATGTTTTAAATTGTAATATCCTTCTAGTGGATTTTCCCTTTGATGAGTATGTAGTGTTCTTCCCCATCTCTCCTGATTAGTTTTGGCTTGAAGTCTATTTTATCAAACTTTAAAATGAATACACCTGCCTGCTTGTTGGGTCCATTTGCTCAGAATTCCCTTTTCCATCCTTTTCACCGAGGTGATGTCTATCCTTCATGGTGAGTGCGTTTCTTGAATGCCACAGAAGGATGGACCCTGTTTGGGGGATTCAGAGCAATAGTATCGAGGATTATCAGTGAACAATGTTTATTGATTCCTGTTGCTTCGCTGCTATGATGTGTCGCCCTCTTTCATTTGTTGTTCTGGGCTTATTTATCCCTTGTGTCTTCTTGGGTGCAGTTAACCTCTTCAGACAGATTTTTTTTTCCTTCTAGTGCATCTGCAGAGCTGGGTTAGTAGATAGAAATGGCTTAAATTTGGTTTTATCATGGAGTGTTTTTCTTTTTCTGTTTTTTGTGATTGAAAGTTTTGCTGAGTATAGTAGTCTGGGCTGGCATCTGTGGACGCTCAGAGTTTGTAGGGTGTCTGTGCAAGTATTTCTGGTTTTTGGAGTCTTTGTTGAGAAATCAGGTTTTGTTCTGATAGGTCTGCCTTTACATGTTACTTGGTCTTTTAGCTTGAGCTTGTAATATCCTTTTTTTATTCTGTATATTTAGTTTTTTAAATTATTATGTGCAGGTGAGCTTCTTTTCTGGTCTTGACTATTTGATGTTTTGTATACTTCTTGGATCATGGTAGGCACCTCCTTCTTTAGGTTGGGAGACGGTTTCTTCTATAATTTTGTTTAAAAATAGTTTCTGGGGCATTTTCTTGAGCTTCTTCTCCTTCCTCCATCCTAATAGTTCACAGGGTTGGTCTTCTCATGGTGTTTTGTGTTTAGATAATTCTAGATTTAACATTTACTTTGAGCCATCCATTTCTTCTGCCTTGTCTCCAACAACTAAGATGCTCTTTTCCATATCTTGTAATCTATTGGTGATGCTTGCCTCTGAGGGTTTGTTTGAAATCCTGGATTTTTTTCATTTCCGGTTTTGATTTCCTTTAGTGATTCTATTTCTTGTTAAATTCTATTTTCATCTCTTGAATTTCTGTCATTGTTTCACTCGATTTGGTGACTTCATTAAGGAAATTATTTATATATTCTTTGAGGTCTTTGAACATATTCGTAGTTGACCCTGTCTTGTGTTTGTGCTATTTTGCATTTTCAGGGCTCCTGTAAGAGAGTTGCTGGTTTTCGGTGGAGGCATAATCTCTAGTCTATTCATGTGTGTGTTTGTGCTGAAGTCTAGGTGTCTGGAGTTAAGGTGTTTGAGGTGATTCTCAGTGTTGATAGCTGGTCTTGTCTTTGCTGGGTGTTTTCTTCGTTGGTTGTTATTGCCCTCTCTGGATCCTAGCAAGCGTGGTGGCTGTGGGGTTCCTGGTAGAGACAACGTTTTCCAGGTTGGTGGGCAGCAGAAAGGAATGGATATGGGCCAGGGGGACTGTGGGAGAAAGCTTTAGGGTCCCCACCAGAAGACAGTCCTCAGGAACTGGAGATGTGGGAGGAGAGGCTTCTGCCAAAAGGCTGCAGTAGGGACAAAGAACGGGTCTGGAGAGACAGGGTGAGAGGAATCCTGGGTCTCTACCAAGAGGCGGAGTCCCAAGCAAGTGGGGCTTGGGTGGGAGACAGGCTCCCTTAGCCGGCTACCACAGGATGCTTAGAAGTCTGTCTGGAGAGAGTGTGACAGAGGGCGGGAAGGACAGTGAGAATCGCCACCCCCCCAGTGTGACCCTGGGATTGGCGGTTAACACAAAGGATGGAAATGAACTAGAAATGAAGCCCACGAGGGTCCTCAGCAGAGCTAAGCCGGGTCTGCACCCTGAGGCAGAGGCCTCAGGGAATAAGATCTGAAATTGTTAATAGCGCTCACAGAGGTCTAGAGAGTCAGGATTCCTTAGCCCTTGACAAGCAGCCAGTGGTCCAGCTCCTGGTCTGGGATCTGAGAGCCCTGGCCCCAGAGGTCTGGCAGCTGACTGGAAATCTTTGGCTACCAGGACCTGCGATTCCTCTTCTCTGACTCTTTACAGCCATCGATCTGCTCCGGTTTCCATGCTCTGTCCTCTCTACTGTCACTGAGCCCTTGTTCCTGCCCTCTCCAGCCCTTCCGCTGCCTCAGGGGGCCGCTGTGGCCGCTTTGCCTTGGCGGCTTATGTTTCCCACTGCAGTCCGCCAGCCTCATGGCTCCGCCTTCTCCAGCCCACAGACTGTAGCTTCGGGAGCCCTAGGCGCTGGCTGCTCCGCAGTTGCAGCCACTCATTGGCCACTGCCTTTGTTCCCTGTCTCTGCTACTTCCGTTTTCATACTACCAGCTCAGAGGGATCAACAATTAGGTAACAAAAGACCATTCAATAGACGCTGGGAGCGTGCACTGATGTTACAACACCAGTGGGAGGCATCGCCCAGTTATCTCACCAAACTGAGTGGCGTGGCCCGCTTAGACATCTGGAGGCCCCACAAGCAGATGAAGGCTGCATTTGTACCCATCGTGCCCTGTGCCTCTGCACTCATCACGGAGGTCACTCTGCTAGGCCACCAGGAGAAGAACTACTCCCCAGGCCTAGTGAAAATAATTTCAAGGTTACTTAGATGCTAGATGTCACCCATACTTGTGCTAGAGAAAGGGTATACACTGTTTGAAACAGTCAAGGCTGTGGCTGCACTTCAGAAGCCAGAGCAAGCAGCTGCAACTGCCATGTTGTTTCCTTAAGACAACCAGATAGAAGATTCATAATAGTTGGTGCTGGGGGGCATAAGGGTACCTGTCTGCCATCAAACTGACGATGCGTTTGCTTAAGGCAGCCAGGGTGTCAACTGAAGGTCTAGACGCTACCAACTGGGGATTAAATTCCCACTACCTACCCTTTATTATTTACAGAAAAATGAACATAGGAAAAAAAGCGTGACATTGCCCCCAGAAGTGGTTTCTAGCAGACTTTAACACTTGCTCGGTTCCCTCCTCTTCCTCCAAACGAGGCTCTTCCCTCTTGCGAATATTCCTAACTTTTGCTGCACAGTGTGAAAAGCATGAAGTGTTCCGACAAAGAATAAGAACAGGAAAATTGAGTTTAGATCCAACTCTGTCATCTGAAGTCTGCCTCAGCTTCCTCACGGGTAGAAAGGGCATTACAGAACCCCTGTCCCACTGTTATCCAAGGTCACTGTAAGGGTCACACAAGGTCATGCATGAGAAAGTTGTTTTGAAATTGAAGGGCTCTAGACACACAGTATATAGAACAAACCAAAGATGGAAGGTTTCCTGTTCTATGAAAAGGCAAGACAAAAGTTCTGTTCCGGAATGAAAAGTTCCTTTATTTATTGATTTATTTTATTTATTGTATTTGGTGTTGGGATTGAATCTAGCACCTTACCTGCTTGGCAAGTACTTAAGCAATGAGTTACACCCTCAGGCTTCCCGAAGCTCCTTTCGTGACTGATGCTCTGCAAACATTAGCCAAGTATGAATTAAGGCTAAATCTTTACTCTTAGGTTCCCTAGACGTGCTGTCCTTCCCATACTGCATTCTATCACATTGGACTGTAACATGCAATGCAAGTAAGAGGCTTCCTACAGGAATGCTGTATTAATCACAGTACAAAGCCCTGAGCTCAGTCTCCTGGCGACGCGACACCATACACACACACACACACACACACACACACACACACACACACACACACAGACTTACTGTTCCAGAGAAGTAAGTACCCAGTGAGAACTACTTCACACATTCAGGAAAAACTCGTTTAACAGCAACAGTGTATATCTAGTTTGGGCTAGTGCCCAAAGGAAGCCACCTCTATATAGAAATTATCAGGGGCTTATCTAGGTTTTGAGTTATTTTATATGTGATGTCATCTGTTCTCTTAAGCCCCAGGCCCAAGTTACGGTTAGAACAATTAACCGTGTTTCACAGAGACAGAAATTCCAAGGCTTGGTTGAACAAGTGGAAGTATTTACAATAAATCATGTTATCATAGTTATCCTTGGACAGACCAGGGCTGTTTACCAGGCAACTGTTAGCCAGGGTCACCCTGTCTGGCTGGCAGAATCATGCTCTTTCTGATAAGATACCTAGGCGTGTTTCTTCAGCCAAATTCTGCTTTGTATAACTTACTTTCTCCTAAGCAAGTTTAGTAAGTGTTTTCTAGCACCAGCTTGGTTCTCCTGTGTCATCACTACCAACACATCGCTGACAATTCTATCAGTTGACATGGCGGTCACCTAGAAGGTGCAGATATCAGAAATCATGAAAATTCCACATCTGTGTTCATGTGGGTAACTGCTGACCCCTTGCCAGAAGGCCCTTTAGATTTTTGGAAAGGAGCGTGTTCCCTTTAGAGAACTGGGCTTTCAGCATCGAATCTGAACTGTGCCTTTCAAGGGTTTCCACACAGTCTCCAAATGCACGAGGTTGCTCTTAACCACTAAACCATCACTCCGGTCCAATTTCAATACTTTTTATATAGTTATTCCTTTTTAGATTTATTTGTTTTGTTTTATGTGTTTGAGTGCTTTACGCATAAGTTTGTCTATATACCATGTGCATGTCTGGTACCTGAGGAGGTCAGAAGAAGGTATCAGATGTCCTGGAACTGAAATTATGGACCTATCAACTATTATGAGCCATCTTGTGAGTGCTGGGATTTGAACCTGGGTCCTCTGCAAAAATAACAAGAGCTCTCTTAACCACTGAGCCATCTCTCCAACCCCCTACTTAAATACTTTTTTTTTTTTTGGTAATCCTTTACTTTTCTATTTTAAAAGATAGCCATGCCTTCACCTAATTCTGCTCAGCTACCACTTTGGTAACAGCTTAGCCATCAACAGTGTTTTCTGTGTGGGACAACAGGAGTCTTCCCACTACCTGCCCCTCAGAAACTGACTGAGCTTTTCTGACTTTTGTTGGTGCAGCTGAACTGTTTAAAAATGCAACATTAGGGTTACAGAGGTAACGCATAGGTCAGAGCACGTCCTGTGACTATAAAGTGACCTGAGTCCACACACAACCTGTAACTCAAGGGCTGGAGAAAGGAGGCACATGGACGGAGGTAGCTGGCTGGCCATCCAGCCTCGTCAAAACAGTGAGCTGCAGGGTCAGTGAGAGACCCTGCTTCAACAAATATGGCGAGGGCTGGAGAGGTGGCTCTGAAGTTAAGAATGTGACTGCTTTTATAGATGACTACAGAATTCAGCTCCCAGCACCCATGCTAGGCAGCTCACAACCATCTGTAACTCTAGCTCTGGTCTCAATGGGTACCTGCTCACATGAACATACACACACACACACACACACACACACACAGATACACAACATACACATTATTATTATTATTATTACTAATGGTAATAACAACAACCATAACAATAATTAATAATAATAAAGAGCTGACTGTGATAGCACCACACCTTTAAACTCAGCACTTGGGAGGCAGAGGTAGGTGGTCTCTCTGTGTTGTAGGCCAGTCTGATCCACATAGTGAGTTCCGGGTCGGCTGATGTTACAAGTGAGCCTTGTCTCAAAATGAATGAATGAATGAAAGAATGAATGAATGAATAAGGTAGAGAATAACTCAGGAAAATACTTAATGTCCTCACCTGGCCTCTGTATGTGCTTTCACGAACTTGTCCCCACCACACACAAATTAATTAGTTATCTGAAAATGCAGCACAGACACCATAAACTCCAACTCTGTTATTTATTTACTTGTTAAGAGACAGGGTCTCTCACAAATAGCCCAGGCTGGTCTAACTAGTGATCTTTCTGCCTCAGTTTCCAAAATACTGGGATTACATGTGTGTGCTACCATGCCTACTCATGACCCTGTACTCTTACCTAAATTCACCTTTGAAATAAGGGCACTCTGCTTTAAATGTTTTTCAATGCTGGGTTCAGAACAACTAAGGACCTTGGCAGGCCAGGTAAGTGCTCTACTACTGAATGGCTTGCCCAGCCTTTCCTAACCTTTTTTCTTTATTCCTGAACACAGAGGTAGATCCCCGCCCTAGAAACAGAATGCAGAGATTTCAATTCCTGGTTGAAGCAGTCATGGGTTAGAAAGAGGAATCTGGAAAGTTTTAGGCAAGCCTGGATTACATGGTGAGATTCTATGTAAAACAAAATGAATAAAAAAATTCCTGGGTCTCATATCTGCTACGTGGTTTCAGGAAAACTGTGTAGCACTTGGGTCTTAGTTTTCGCCTCTGAAATTAACTGGACTGGATCAGCAGTTCTCAATTCTGGCTGCACAGCTGTTGTATAACAGAGTTTTCCTGGGAGGATGCAAAACACACACACACATGCACACACACATGCATACATGCACTCACATACACACATACACACACACACACACACGTACACATGCACACACGCCTACCCACCTCAGTTAAGTAGCCCATGATAGATCAAAATATGGATACTACCAATGTACAACTTGGTGAACCAGTGGGTTTCACTAGGATTTCTTACAGGAATAAGGGCGAGGGATTACTCACAGGAGCAGAAATGACTCAAAGACAGCTACATCAGTAAAGACCACCTCAAGGGTGAGAGCTCACAAAAGTTGAGAGCCTATAGTGCTCTGCACAGCCTGCAGGCAGCTCAGCAGGTTGGAGAGTGCCCTTTCCTGGTGGCCCAGTTAGTCTGAGCCTGTCTGGTTTTGTTTGTTTTGTTTTGTTTTGTTTTTCAGACTCTTCCTTAGGTCTCTGCTTCTTTCCGGAGGCTGGGCTTGTCTCACAGTCTTCTTTGTGGCTCGGCTGTCATCAGCCTTCACTGTTCATATTCTCTTGGGGAGAAAGAGGGCCTGATGAATCTGATCAGTGTCAGGATCAGGCTACTATGAATTGTTTACCTTTTGTCTATCTTAGTTAGGGTTTCTAACTAAGAAGCACCATGACCAAGGCAACTCTTAAAAAGGAAAACATTTAATTGAGGCTAGCTTACAGTTCAGAGGGGTTTAATTAATTAATTAGTTAATGCAAAACATACATACATACATTAATTAATTAGTTAATTAATTAATTAAGAGACAGGGTTTTCCCTGTGTAGCTTTGGAACCTGCCCTGGTACTTGCTCTGTAACCCAGGTTGGCCTCAAATCGAATTCTCAGAGATCCACCTGCCTCTGCCTCCTGAGTGCTGGGATTAAAGGTGTGCACCATCACCGCCTTACCTCGCTTCAGAGGTTTGATCCATTATTGTCAGGGTAGCATGCAGGCAGACACGGTGCTGGAGAAGGAGCCGAGAGTCCTGTATCTTGATCCATAGGCGGCAGAAGCAACTGTGTGCCACACCAGGCGTAGCTTGAGCATATGAGACGTCAAAGCCCACCCACAGTGATACACTTCCTCCAACAAGGACACACCTACTCCAATAAAGTCACACTTCTTGATTGTACCACTCCCTGTGGGCGCCATTTTCTTTCAAACCATCATACTGTCTGTCTTAATGAGCTTCCCTGAAGGAAGGAATGTTTCAGTTGCCAGGAAACTGCTACATAACAGCAGAACCACTTGGGAGTTTTAAGCCAGCTTAGAGTTGGTGTGCAACGCAGTCAGAGTAAAGAATTGCTGGACTCGGTGATGTCCGAGGTCCTTAGAACTTCCTCTCTCTGGATGCCAGAGTAGCAATGGGTCGTCACTCTGTCACCAGGCCAGTTTCTCTCCCCATCCTCGAGATCTCACTGAGCCTTTTGCTTGCTGCCCGTAGTTTCCATGCGTGTGTGGAATGCCTCACTCAAGAACCATGATGCTGGATGGAAGCTACAGTGAATCTGAGGCCAACAGCCTGGCTGGCTACCCAAGAAGCCACATTCTGCCAGAAGAAGAAAGACAAGACAAAATCGTGGTCCATTTGGCCCTTAACAGTGAACTGGCAACCTCCAGAAAGAAAGGCCTTCTCAAAGGCCACGTGGGGCTCTACATCTTCCAGAACACCCACGCCATTGACAAATACTCCAGGCTGATATTTCCAGCCTTCTATATATTTTTCAACCTAATTTATTGGTCAGTGTTTGCCTAGGGATTCCAAGGCTGTGTCTAGGAAAGGGTGTGGACAGCCCTCGGTGGACTCTTGGACCTAATGACCATACTTCCTGCCCCAGGCCAAGCAGCTGCTCCTGGCTTGGAGGAGCCCAGGGACCTCCAGCTGCCCTCACCCCGTATCTGTGGATTTTTTCCTCAGTCATGCTGTGTTCCACATCACACGCTCCCCCCTCTCAACAGAGCTGTCCTTTGTTCTATGTGAACGTGTTCCCAAGAACTTCCCCCACGCCAATTTAATAAAAGACTCAAAGGCCTCCCGAATGTTCTGAGATGCTCAGAAAGTGAAGAAAGAAAATGAAGGACAAACTATGGGGGGCATTCTGGGTAAGGAACTGGGTGCAAAAGACTGTGAACTTATTCAGTTGGATTAAGTGCCTACATTGGAAGGAAAAGCTCTCAGAACGGAGACGGGAAGTGATTTAGCCTAAACAAAACTGGCAACTGGCATGGTTTTATAAATGGTAGGGGAAATTATTCATTTCCCTCTTCATTCAGTCATTCATTAACACCGAGTCCCCACCCTGTGCCCAGACTGTAGAGATGAATGAGTCGTCTTTTCCTTCAATGAGCTTCTCTAAGCGATGCTCATTCTACATACACAGTGTGCTTCTGCATCCTGCTCCCCGCTCTGCCTCACTCACCCACAGACCCATTCTGCTTCCTGCTGTTTTTACTCTAGGTCTGTCTAGAAAGGCATTTCCAGTCTCTTGTGAGACTCTCATGAAGCCAGCTCAGGGCTGCCCCCTCGAGGCATCCTTGTGGAATGAATCGAGGGCTGAGAATATACCAGGACTTGAGTATTGGAGAAAGTGCAGTGTGATCCTAGAGAAAGGGGGACCTGGGTCTGCAGTGGAAATTTAGTCAGATACCCCCACTTCCTGTTTAGAATTCCTCCCCTTCTTCCTCAGCAAGATAGTGTCCTTAATCATCATCATCATCATCATCATCATCACCATCATCATCATCGTCATTATCCCTGTGTCCACGTCCACCCACCATCCTAGAGATCCACCTACTCCAAGAAGTGTCCCACACTCCAGAGTGACTTCCCCCTTACTTCTAGGAGTGGCTGTTTCCTCCGCTGCCACTGAGTGAATGTTAAGAGGGTAATCTGGCTCATTTAGCTGACACTAAGTCGTGGGAGGAGATGGCCAGAAAATTTAAGGAAATCTCTACCAGAATTGGGTGGTACAAAGGATATGATTTTGCTAAGAGGCTTTTTAAGTTAAGGCATTTGGGGTCAGAAGGTTGTTTTTGAGGAGCAAAGGGGATGTCCCCCTCCAGATCCTTGCTTACTGAAGGACATCGCTTTACCCTCTTTCTCACTGTCCCCACCAGATTCCTGTAAGGAATTCCTGTAACTACCTAGTCAAGAGCAGAAAAGTGATCCTCACAGGAAGGCAAAACCTTGTTTCAAATTAAATATGCTCCAGATTGCAGAGTCTGCTGCAGGACGGGGTTTAGTCCTGAGGACAAGGCACACAGGAATATCAGAACCTCCCTGAATTCCAAGCCAGGGAGGGGCCTGATGCAGCTGTGTGATTCTCTCACCCCCGCTCCCTCAGTGTGACTGGGCTCTCACATCTTGGTTCCTTCTCCGGGATCACTCCGCACCTCCTGTCTTCTGTTCCCTCACATAGATACCTTGAGTCCACTGGTTCCAGTCACTCCTTTCAACGGTCCCTTGCCCATGCTAAAGACTCACCATCTCTAGCCACCAGCCTTGACCTTAGCTGTAGCTTCTAGCCCACCAGCTCAGAGGCTGTGGGATAGAGCAGTCTCTGCCAGACTGGCCTAGGTACCACCGTGGCATATATTGTCTTAGGTGGCTGCAAGCTCAGTAAGCTTCTGAGCTACCCTGAGATTTAAGAACTCTAGAGAAGGACTCAGGGAACTCAGAGGAGCCATTATCTTCATGGTTACAATGTATTACTACAACATAAAGTTAGAACCAGCGAAGGAAGAGGTGTCCAGGAAAGGGTCTGGGAGAGCAGGTGCCGAACTCTAAAATGTTGTCTCCTCTTGGATCTATATCAATTGTGCCGGTTTCCCCCAGCAATGATGTGTGTCCAGGGAAAGTCAGCCTGCTCATCCAAGTGTATAAACATTTTAGGGAAGCTTGGCGTAGCTGATGGTCCCCATGACCCATCTTAGTCTGCAGCCTTGCTGGAAGTTGAACAGGTCCCTGGGGCACAAGGTGTCTAATGGTGGTTCTCGAGACTGGAACGTTCAAACACACGGAACTCAGCTAATCCTGTCTCTGAGCTGTCTTCTGTAGTAGCTGCTTTTGTGTTGTGACAGAAGCAACTGAAAGGAGGAAGGGTTTGTCTCATTGTTCTTGTCTGGCGTAGAGGAGAAGAGTTCATAGTGACAGGAATGTGTGTATGTCTGAGGCTACTCACGTTGGTGGATCAGAAAGCTCGGGCAAGAGCCATGTGCAGATAAAGCCTTTGAAGCCAACCTTTCCAACCGCTGTGAGCACATGCTAGCCAAGTCACATGTTCCAGAGATTGCACGGTCTCCTAAAACAGTGCTACCATCTGGGTCAGAGAATTCAGACATGTGAGCCTCCGGGAGACATTTGTATTCAGGCCGCAGCACCTCCTCTTTGGGACCTGAGCCCTGCTGGAACTGGACTCCGACACTGGGGCGTTGGCTCTTGGTTGTGGTGGTAATTCATTCACATGCTCTCTGATATGGTAGACGTGGGCCACCAGCATGTCTAAATTTTAATTAATTAAAGTTAAATAAAATTAACTTTGTTAAAGAAACTTGGTTCTCAGTGGCACTAATTATACTTCAGGCTTTCTGTTCGGTAACCCCCAAACCCTGTGGTTTCTTGTGGGACAACGCAGGTCCATAGAACATTTCATAAAGGTTGAAAGTTTCTTAGAGCTGTGGTTCTTCACCCTTTAGTACAGTTCCTCATGCTGTGCTGACCCCAACCATAAAATTATTTTAGTTGCTACTTTGGAACTGGAAAGTTGCTAATGTTATGAATTATAATGTAAACTTTTTGGAGCTAGAGATTTGCTGAAGGGGTCGCGACCCACGGGTTGAGAACTACTGCCTTGGATGAAAGGCTCAGTCTGTGTAGACAGACGGGAGGAGGAGGGAAAGCTTGGAGATGCAGAGCAGAGGCCATGTGGGCAGGTGATTTCAGCTGGACCCCAGGCTGCAGGAAGGACAGGTGAGAGCCCAGCTGTTCAGGGTGCTAGGACTCATGGTAGGTCTCCACCATAGCGGTGCCAATGAGGACAGCTCGCCCTCCATGGACCTGCCTGGCCAAGACCACCAGATTAGATGTATTGTTTGGGCTGAAAGTCATTGACTCCACCACGCTCTGCTCCTGACTACATTGTCCTCGTAAACTGCGGCTCGTAACGAAGCTGCCCATACACAGAACAGATAACGAATACTTTTGACTAGGAACGGGGATGAAGCCTACAGCGAACATTCAGAATTCTAAATGACTCCATTGTGTGGGATCATGACACCGCAGCACCACTGTGTTCCACAGACGCCTTGCCATCTAAGAGTCCGACTCTGCTGGAAAAAACGAGGGGGCGAACTGGAAACAGCGGTGGGAGCAGAAGGCGGCGCTGAGGAAATACTGAGAAGACAGAAGGATCAGCGTTTGTTATGGGGCATTTGAATGGTGCTTTATTTCAAGGAATCTAAGATATAATTAGATATGCTATATGCTATGAATTCACGTACTATAAAGAAAGAAAATAATGCTGCTAATTGTGTGTGGCATGATTAATATTAAATTGTGAAAAAAATCCATATTAGAATAATAATTAAAAAGATGTTATTCAAAAATGGATGGTTGGGTGCTGTGGGAGTTCCTTCAGCTCCTTCAGCCAATCGCTGCTGAGTTACCAGCCCATTGGGGCGTGGTCTCTCTCCCTTTAAAAAAAGCAGCGGCTGTCCTCCACTCTGTCTTTGTCTTCCGGCTCCGTTTCCGGCCCCTGGACTCCTTTCCTGTTCGCACGGAGGGGCTGTTGTCTGGGACGGTAATCTGTAAGTTTTTTCCCCTTTGAATAAATAACCATTCTATTAATCATAATTCCAAACTGGTGTGGGATTGTCTGTGACTTACGCCTTCATCTGGCGCCCCACGTTTGGTTGTAGAACCCCCCCCTTCCCCCCCACTCAACTGCTTGCTACCAGCTCGGCTAGTCACGAGACCTCCCTCAGCTGCGGCCTGTGCCCTGTATGTGGAGCCAGCAGTTCAATTAAACCCCACGCCTCCCAAGCTCCACAGGCTTGGGACAGTCTCTGCAAGCCTGGTTTGCTCTTTTCTGAGTTGTTTTTAAATTTCCCTTGTAAGTGCGGTGCTTTAGTGGCGTGAATCAGAACGACTCGGTCACGTGGAGGCATACGCGGCTTCCGGGTTGCTCTTTTCTACCCCTGGATTCTGGGTTTCTGGTTCCGTGCATGGAATTGATTTAATTAAACTTTCTTTCTTGAGCAACTTATATTTCCTAGTTTTTAACAAATACTAAGGCAGACACTGAAACAGGACCTGTTTAAGTCACCTTTGCAGTGGTTCTAGTCGCAACTTGGCAACAGCGCCGCCAACTAGACAAGAGGTAATATGGCAGTTTTTGTTTCCAACGCCAATTTTACTGTTTTCTTTATTAATACAATGGATTATGTCATGCAAGGTTTATATGACTATGGGAATATATTAATTTACTTGTTACTAGGTTTCAGTTTTCTTTTCAATATTTTATCATTAAGAAAGATACGATTTTTACGGACTAATATTGAACAACTAGTTGAAAGGATTAAAATTATTGAAAATCAGGGGTTATCTGAACAAGTGGATACTATGATAGACAAAATTGACTCCATGTCCAAGGGTACTAGGAAGTTACCTGAAAGGGTACAGGCTGTTGAATTTGACGTTCAGATGTTACCACAAAGTTTTGATAAGGTAACAGATAGAATGAACCTCCAGAATGGGAACCAAAAAACTGATACCTTAGTGAAATTACTAGAAACACGGGTAGGTCAGGAGATTCAGGATTTAAGGGATACAATGATAAAAAGATTAGAAATGATTGAAGAAACTATTGGAGCTGGTGAACAGAGTAAGAAGGCACAAGGACAGGATACAATGCCACCACCAGCTGTTAGAACTGGCTTACCCAGGGTCCTAACAACATACCCTGTAATTTATTCTGACAAAGGGTTAACTTCCAAAGGCTCAAAGGGAGTTAAAGAAGCTAGATGGACACCAATAGCAATGAATGATTTAAAAGAAATTAAGCAAGCTGTCGTTAATTTTGGCTTGCACTCTGCATTTGTTAAGGAAATGATAAGGACTTGGGCTTCTAATGTCAGAGCTACCCCCCATGATTTCTCTCAGCTAGTGTCTGCAGTTTTAGATGATGGGCCTTCCTTGATGTTTGGAATTTATTTCAGAGAAGAATCCAAACATATGGAACAGCAAGGAAGAGCAAAAGGTGTGGAGGTTTCCCAAGATCAAATTCTTGGTGTAGGAGCATATGCTGATCCACAGGTCCAAGCTCTTTATGATGAAGAAGTGCTGTCCTTATGTCACAAAGCAGCCTTGAATGCTTTGAATAGAATACAAGATCCAGCAAAAAGGGTCGAATCATATACCAGGGTTAGGCAGGGACAGAGAGAACCCTTTACTGACTTTGTGCAAAGATTAATTAAGGCTCTGGACATAGGGGTAACAGACCCAGAAGCTAGACGAATACTTCTTGAATCTCTAGCTTTTGAAAATGCAAATACTGAATGTAAAAAGATAATTGGGCCTTTAAGATCTAGATCAGCACCAATGGAAGAATGGATACAGCATACAATGAATGTTGAGATGTTTAGCTATAATGATGAATCCTGGATAGGAGAAGCGATTTCCAAAGCTATGAGGAGACATCAAACTACCAGGTGTTTTAATTGTGGTAAATTAGGACATCTGAAAAGGGATTGCCGGCAAAGAAATCCTAGGAATAATATCTCCTCTGGGAATGACAAAAGTAGGAGATCTCAGCCTTCAGGTATATGCAGGAGATGCGGTAAAGGCCGACATTGGTCCAACGAATGCAGGTCAACAACAGACAGACAAGGCAACCCGATACCATCAGGAAACTCCTTGAGGGGCCTCTCGCAGGCCCCCAAGCCAAAAGTGGCCCAGTCATTCCCAGTTACAGTCGAAAATGTGTCTCACCAAGAAAATTAAAAACTCCAATGTCTGCCGTAAAAAGTAATACTGGTCTAAATGATGAATTACATGTGGAGAATGAGTCAAAAAATTCAGGAGGACAGTGTAAACGTATATTTTGGCAAACGTATATTAACGATCAAAGACCAAAGCTAAGAGTCTGTATAAATGGCATTTTTATTGAAGGCTTATTAGACACAGGTGCGGATGTAAGTATAATTACTCCAGAATCCTGGCATCCGAATTGGCCTCTTCATGAGGTAGATGTTCAGTTCCTGGGAATTGGAACCCTATCTCGTGTAAAACAAAGCACAAGATGGGTGGAATGCATAGGGCCTGAAGGGCAAATAGGAAGATTAAGGCCATATATAGCAAATATTGCAATAAATTTATGGGGCCGTGACCTGCTACAGCAATGGAATACCCAGATTAACATTCCTGTAGTTCCAGGAACTCACAATTCTGGGAAGGATATAATGAGGTATTATGGAAAAAGGTCACCAGCCATTCAGGCTGTACAAGAACACACAGCCAATAGCAAACCTTTAGAGGTACCAACAGCCCTACCTTTAAAATGGCTAACTGAGAAGCCAATATGGATCAAGCAGTGGCCTCTAGCTGAAGATAAGTTACAGGCTTTGGAACAGCTGGTACAAGAGCAACTAGATGCTAACCATATTGAAGAATCAACCAGCCCTTGGAATTCTCCTGTGTTTGTTGTAAAAAAGAAATCTGGTAAATGGAGAATGGTGACAGATCTAAGAGCTGTCAACAAGGTAATTCAGCCTATGGGTCCGCTACAATCTGGAATTCCTTTGCCTTCTCTATTACCGAGAGGATGGCCTCTTATAGTTATTGATTTGAAAGATTGTTTTTTCACTATACCTTTGCAAAAAATGGATAGAGAAAAATTTGCCTTCACAGTGCCTACTTATAATAATTCTCAGCCTACTAGGAGATATCAATGGACTGTCCTCCCACAGGGGATGCTCAATAGTCCCACATTGTGTCAATATTTTGTTAATAAGCCACTGGAAATAATTCGTAAGCAATTTCCCAAGTCCATAATTTATCATTACATGGATGACATTTTATTATCTGATTCAAATAAAGATATTTTGGAAAGTATGTTTGAAGAAGTAAAGAAAGTCTTGCCTAGGTGGGGATTACAAATTGCCCCTGAAAAGATTCAAAGAGGAGATTCTATTAATTACCTAGGCTACAGAATAGGGTTAGAAAAAATTCGAACACAAAAGGCACAAATTAGGAGAGACCGGTTACGGACTCTTAATGACTTCCAAAGATTGTTAGGAGATATTTCCAGTCTACGACCAGCTGTTGGGATAACACCTGATCTAATAGTTCATTTAAACAAAACCTTAGATGGTGATAAGGATTTGAATAGTCCCAGAAAATTGACAGTTGAAGCAGAAAAGGAACTGACAATGATTGAGGAAAAATTACAGGAGGCACATGTGGATAGGGTCAACCCGAATCTTAGTTCCATCCTAGTCATACTGCCTTCCAGAATTTCTCCTACAGGGATTTTAATGCAGAGGGAAGATATTATTTTAGAGTGGATATTTATACCTCATAAACCAAGTAAAAAATTAAAAACTTATGTAGAAAAGGTTTCAGAATTAATTATAAAAGGTAAACTGAGACTTCGTCAACTAGCAGGTATAGACCCAGCAGAAATTATAGTGCCTTTTACTACTGAGGAAATAAGAAAGTTATGGGAAGATAATGAACCATGGCAAAGAGCTTGTGCTAATTTTTTGGGAGAAATTAGCAGCAACTATCCCAAAAGTGATAGACTTAACCTCATAAAGAGAACTTCTTGGATTCTTCCTAGAATTGTACGTGATGCTCCAATAACTGGAGCTCGGACATTTTATACCGATGCAAATAAATCAGGGAAAGCAGGTTATAAATCGGAAGAATTGAGTAAGGTGGAACAAAGCCCTTATAATTCTGTCCAGAAGGCAGAATTATATGCCATTCTTATGGTGCTAAGGGATTTTAAAGAACCTCTTAATATAGTTACAGATTCACAATATGCAGAAAGAGTTATCTTGCATATTGAAACCGCTGAATTCATACCAGATGACACAGAGTTGACTTCATTGTTTATCGAGGTACAGGACATAATTAGGAATAGGCTTTGTCCAATGTACATAACACACATCCGGTCCCATACCGGTCTGCCTGGGCCTCTAGCACAAGGTAACGCTGAAATTGACCAATTATTGATTGGAAGCGTTCTGCAGGCCTCAGAATTTCATAAAAAACATTATGTCAATAGTAAAGGCTTAAAGAAAGAGTTTTCCATTACATGGCAACAAGCTAAGGACATTATAAAGAGATGTCCTACTTGTTCTTTCTATAATCAAACACCGTTGCCTGCAGGGAGTAACCCAAAGGGTACTCAAAGGAATGAAATCTGGCAGATGGATGTGTTCCACTTTATGGAATTTGGTAAATTAAAATATGTACACCACACCATAGACACGTATTCAGGTTTTCAATGGGCAACTGCCCTGAGCTCAGAAAAGGCTGATTCGGTAATCACACATTTATTGGAAGTTATGGCCATCATGGGTATACCTGCACAAATAAAGACAGACAATGGTCCAGCATATGTATCTAAGAAAATGAAACGCTTCTTTGCTTATTATAATATAAAACACGTTACAGGTATACCAAATAATCCTACAGGTCAGGCAGTTATAGAAAGATCAAATCGTACTATAAAGGATATGCTAAACAAACAGAAAGGGACGAAAGATACCCCCAGAAATAGATTGCATAATGCTTTATTAACCTTGAATTTTCTTAATGCTAATGAGAAAGGAACAACAGCAGCAGAGAAGCATTGGATAATGGAAAAAACTTCTGAACTAAACCAACCTGTTTATTTCAAAGACGTGCTGACCTCTCAATGGAAGCCAGGAGATGTGCTACGTTGGGGAAGGGGTTTTGCTCTTGTTTCCACAGGAGAAGAAAAATTGTGGATACCATCAAAATTAATAAAGGTTCGATTTGAAGAGGAGAAACCTCTTGGAAAGGAGAAATGACAGCATCTACAATGATGATAACCGTACAGGTGGTAAGAAAAGCATATAGAATGGGGGCAGGGTTCTGTTCTTATCTCCACAGGAAAACACTGATCTTTGAAAAGTTCAAGGGACCCTGGATATTTGAATACTGACAGATGGAAAATAACGGCCCAATAGGGACTGTCAAGAAAACTGAATAGGTTCTGTAAGTACCATATACTAAATCATATTTCTAAATTTATAGAGCTGGTTTTAGAGTTGGACTCTGGCTCAGTCCCTCTCTAATTCCAAGCCTGTTGTTTAAAGAAAAACCCAGAGTTTCTGGAGTTTCTGTCTCATGTCAAGAGCCATGATATGGGACAGAAAGAAATATGAGTTTAGAAAACATTTTTACTTTTCTTCATATCTATCATACCTTCATTAAATGTATCTATCATGTCTCTCATTGAATATAGGTATTCATGTATATGTCTATATAATTAATGTTTAAGTTTTCCACAATGAACAATGAGTTTTTCCTACAGTGACACTTGAAGTTTCCAGGAAGAAGATGGGGCCCCATAACAACAACTCCACCCAGTTGATATGACGTCATGATACTGATAGCACTACTACAAGACCTGTTTTGGGTACCAGCTGCACAAGACGGTTCCAACGTGCTGAAATGGTGCACATCTTGTACAACATTCTGGCCAGACCTCCACAAAATACTCAGAGACTATTTGCAATTTTAAAAGACATTGATCTTGAAATTTAACCATCCTTTTATTTTCACAGGATCCCCCAGAAAGAACGTCGCCCCCATGACAGCTGGAAGTAATTCTAGAGAACGACGTCCCCTCTCCCAATAAAGTTTGTCCTTGGGTTTAGGGACATCATTTAGGGGTTGGTTATAATTAGTATACGGTTGAGGGTTGGGGGAGGAATTTTATAAGCACAGGAATCTTAAAAAAAAAAAAAGAGGGATAATTGGATTATGGGATAAATAGATTTGTACTTGTGAGTTATTGCTTTTAGACAAACATATTGGTATCGATTCTTATATATTGATACAAAGTTCAATTATGTTGACTATTTTATGCATGCATGCTTCATGCTTCTACCTCTGTTTAAAACATTTTTATGTATTTGTATATATATATTGTATTGATATATGTATATTTACCATATTGCATTGTACACTTCTACCTCTGATTAAGATACTTATATATTGTTTATGTATTGATATATATATTTACCATATTGTAATGTATACTTGCACATTGTTTATATTTGGAGGTCACATTGTCCTCATTTATTGCACAGTTGTTTATTATCTCAGTCTTTAAGTTAGACAGATATTGAGAATTATATAGATCAACAGTCATCTAAGTTTGTCATTTATAATTAGACTAATCAGGTTCTTTAGATATATAGAGATTATATTCAGTATAGATAGCTAATCTTCAACCTCTTCAAAGAGCTGTAGAAAATGGCCTTTAATCTAATTCAGAGTTCTATGGTAGGGAGACACAATCACTCCTGGCAACACTGATCTATGCCCGAGAGAATGTTGAGCACCAAAGACACTCCACCTGGAGCCTTTCTTCTTGGCAGAACTGGCCTTTGGGTAAAGAAATGCTCATACCTCAACTACTGACAGAGTTACAGAATATCCGTAAATGGATAAAACAAGACTGTCATATCCTGCCAAGACAGGGTAAGATAGTTTTGAAGTTTCTTGCCTTTGAAAATGGTATGTCAGTTACATCAGGCCTTAGCCAAAGTTGGTTGCTTCAACGCTGCAAATGTGACTTTGGGTGTTTGTCCAGGTAGCCAGTTGTCTCTGCGATTTGTTATATGTTCTGGAAGTTGTTTGATTGCACTTCCTAATTACTCAGATAACATTATTTCCCTTCTCAGATCTTCGATGGGATTGAAGATTATATAAATGTAGTTACTTTCCTTTCATGACTTGGCCAAGTTATTTGTTATACAAGACTTAAGCTAGTTAGAATAGGATATTTGTATTTATTGTATATAATTTCGTAGGTTTGTACTTATTGTATATAATTGCGTAGTAGGCTTAGAACTCTCTTACTTAAACAAAAGGGGGAGATGCTGTGGGAGTTCCTTCAGCTCCTTCAGCCAATCGCTGCTGAGTTACCAGCCCACTGGGGCATGGTCTCTCTCCCTTTAAAAAAAGCAGCGGCTGTCCTCCACTCTGTCTTTGTCTTCCGGCTCCGTTTCCGGCCCCTGGACTCCTTTCCTGTTCGCGCGGAGGGGCTGTTGTCTGGGACGGTAATCTGTAACTTTTTTCCCCTTTGAATAAATAACCATTCTATTAATCATAATTCCAAACTGGTGTGGGATTGTCTGTGACTTACGCCTTCAGTTGGGTACATTCCAACCATCAGGTACCAGAGAGTCCTGCACCATCTTTAAGAGTTCATGTTGGAAATGGGGTGGGTGGAGGGTAAGCCAGTCAGAAACACCACAGTCACTGAGGAGTGTGAGCTACAGAGAGTGGGCTGAGAGGAGAGAACAGTCACAGGACTGGGGAAGTACTACTTTCAGGTTTGGGGGGGGTTGGGCAGTGCTGGAACCTCAGCAATGGATAGGCATGCTCTTATGGCAGGGCAGAGGGGAAGGGCAGGAGTGTTCAGGGGACAATAAGTACATGTCTATATAATATGCAAAAGAGATTGGATCCGAAAGGCAAGTTTGGACCAAGAAGGATTTTGAGTAGGGAAAAAATATTGTGGGTAATTTATTTGCCAATAGAATATAACCTTGTATTTTAACCCTGGTTAGGTGCCGGTGGCATAAATGGTGCAAATAAACCACCAAAGGGCTCATAGAGTGAAAGCTGGCAAGTCTGGGGACTCCCAGGGTTGAGGTGGGACACACTATATCCCCTCTCCCCCGGATCACCTCAGTACCTGACTCTATTCTTGCCCTCCTCAAATGGGCTTTCTTTTCCTGCAGGTGTGGGCAGGAGAGAGGGAGGTGGTCATGTGGTCTGTAACCACAGCCTTCCAGTTCCTCGGTGCAGGGGGAAGGGGCCCTCTACTTAGACTAAACCCAGGGAAAGAATTCTACATGTCTGACCTGGGCCATGTCTGTGGAAGAATGCTCATAGCTCATGTTAGTTTATGTGTGTGGGTTAGCACACTTCAAAACTACTTTTATTTGACTCACCCTTTCCATAAACATCTGTAGAAGGAAGAGCATGAATTTTAAAAGTGAAGGAACCGTTGAAGGAAAGGATTATAACAACAGAAAGTTCATGCCGAGTTCAGCTGTGTGTGAACTGTTCTCACGGAGAATGGGGGTGTGTGACAAGAAAACGGGGGTGTCAAATACAAAGTTTAGTGCTGGTCTGTGATTGGGAGGCAGATAAAGGGTTAGGACTACGGACTACCAGGTAGTGGTGGTGCACCCCTTTAATTCCAGCACTTGAGAGAAAGAGGCAGGGGGATCTCTGTGAGTTCATAGACCAGCTTGGTCTACAAAGTAAGTTTGGGGACAGCGAGAGAGAAACCCTGTCTTGAAAGAACAAAAACAAAACAAAACAAAACAAAAAACCCAAACCCAAACTCAGCAACAACAAAAAGACTGTGTGAGGGCTGTGAAGAGGGAAGCAAAGAGTTCGTGTGAGAAGGAGCAGGACCCAGTACAGGAGCAGCAGCCACCAGAAGAACAATATGAATCAATCAATCAATCAATCAATCAATAAATGTAATACTGGGATGTATTGGGGGCCTTGAGTACCAGCCTCAATACCCTCTCAGGGCTCAGAATTGAATGTTTATGGCAGGTGAAGATCTGAGGGTAAAAATGTTAACTCAAGCACATTACCTCTGCGTTTTCTTTATTTCTCATGCTAGGGGAAAAAAATGAAAAGAAAGGGCACTGAGAAAAAAAAGGAAAGAAAAAGGAGAAGGAAAAAAGGAGAATAAGGGGAAGAAGAAGAAGTAGCAAGGAGAAGAAGAGTAAGGGGTGATCTCCACGAGATTTCTAGTTTTTACAGACATAGTTGGAAAATTCCATAGGCAAGGACAATGATAATATGTATATCAAAATCACAAAGAGGGCAGGTAGAACCTGGCAAAGCAGTATTCTGGAACATGTGACCCAACCCATGAAAGAGCCAGCATTCAAGGGGAAGTACCTGACATTCCAAACCATTAGACAAAGTTACTAAACTTCCCTGAATCCTGGATTCACCCATTTTTCTCAACCAATCTTCCTTGTCATAACCAACTTTGAGGACATCCAGATTTGTTTGTTACAAAGATGGGGCATACTGCCTTCCTGCCTGGTGCCTGTTTTCTGTAGAAATTTCTATGTATCCAGTTAGCAGGTCGTTTTGTGGAATTGATTCTATGTAAATTTGAACAAAGAGTGAATATCATTGCTACGAGGCCTCCTGGTATGGGGGGGGGGGTGGAGCAAGGTCATTCTGTTGCCCTGCAGAAGTCACACTACTGAGGTATTCTGCGAATGAATCCCATTTCGAAGGGAAGAATCATGGCTTCACAAGGTTTTCACAGATATGACAGTGACTTTTCCAAAAGACAAGTGCTCCATAGTTGTACACTTATGGGTTTGCCTTTATGAATCTGTCAGCCGTACATTTACTGTATAGTCTTGTGGGCTCCAACAGGGATGGAGGGCAGTGGTATAGGAACAGTGCTGATGACTGGGTCATCAGGTCCCTGCCTCAGACCTTGGGTGGACTCGTGCTAGCCTCTGTCCCCCACACGTTGGGTGGACACCACCTCAGCTTTTGCCCCTTTAACCACGTAGTTTTCTAAAAGGCAAAAACAGTGGTGGGAGCTCCTATCACCCACCCTCTTGTGCCATTAAATCAAGTGCCGCACACCTTTACAGCAGGGAGGGGTGAGCCGGGAACAGCTGAGGACTTTCTGGAAGACAGTGCACAGCCTTAGCTGTCCACCCTTGAGTTTCTGTCTTGTTTAACCGCGTGGTGAGTGCGGGTGTGGTCTGCCGGAGATCCAACCCAGGACCTGATACACTGCAAACCTTCTTCCTGTTGACATTCTATAGGTCTCTGAAAGAAAATACGTGAATCTGGTGGAATTCAATGATATCACACAACATCTTTTTTAAGGTTTATTTATTTATTTACTTACTTTTTTTTTTCTTCCCCCCGCCCCCTCCCGAGACGAGGTTTCTCTGTAGCTTTGGTCCCTGTCCTGGAACTAGCTTTTGTAGACCAAGCTGGCCTCGAACTCACAGAGATCCACCTGCCTTTGCCTCCTGAGTGCTGGGATTAAAGGTGTGAAACACCACCGCCCAGCTAAGGTTTATCTATTTTTATCTTATGTGCTTGTAAGTCTGTGTGACGGTGCCAGGTCCCCTGAGACGGGAGCAACAGACAGTGGTGAGCTTCATGTGGTTGCTGGGAGTAGAACCCAGGTCCTCTGGAAGAACAGTCAGTGCTCTTAGCCACTAAGCCACCTCTCTCTCCAACCCCAATCCCATAAGTTTATACTGGAGTTTGCACAAGCAGGCAGTTTAACAGAAGCCAGGATAAGTTAGCAGGGGCATCTTGGCCTCGGATTTTAGGGTGGAGGTAAGTAGCTTTTCATAGGGTTCTCCATCAAGGAGCGCAAATTCTAGTTAAACCCAGAATGGCCTCAACAGCAATACAAGATGGAGGACCTTCTGTTGAGTGAGGAGGTGGCTGTCTTATTCTAACTTCAGAGAGTTCTCGCAGACATCCCAAAGGGCCAGAGGGCAGAGGGATGAAATCTATGTCCAGACTGTGAAGTCCTCTACTGTCACCAACATCAAGTGATTTGCCAACTGTGAAATAGCCTGAGCTCCATAGCTAAGAAAGAGGAAGTGAGGAAGCCCCTTTCTGTAAACACTAGCCAGCAGTAAGCAAGCTGTGGAGTCTCTCTGCATCAATTTTCTCATCTGCAAAATGGGATCAACTTCCAAAAGTACCATGTGTCTGTCCTTTTGCTGAAAATGGCATGGATACAGTGCTCACTGAGGCTGGGGTTATAGTGGGCTCACTAATGTTTTCTAAGAAGTTCCCTCTGTTGATTCATCCATGTTCCTCCAGAGCTGAGCACAGCTCAAGGGACACAAGGGAAGAGCACCTTGCTGAGGACAGGGAATGTGTCCAATACTTGGCCCTTTATACAAGGTTACTTGAATGTCTGCCTTTGTATCTTCTATGATAGCTGAGGCAGGAGGTATAGGTGGGACTTCCAGGCAGAGAGAGGAAGTAGGAAGAGATACTCAAGATGCAGAGGAGACTCTATGGAGACTCTGGAAAGAGTTGGGCACACAGAACGGGAGAGAGGTAAAAGCCAAGTGGTAGAATGTACATTAATAAAAATATGGGTTAATCTAAGTTGTAAGAGCTGGTGGGATAAGCCTACACTAAGGCTGAGCTTTCATAATTAATAAGTCTCCGTATAACTAATTGGAAGCTGACCGACAAGACAGAGAAAGTCTGATCTTGAAATGTGTGAAATTCTTCCTAAAAAACCCCAGGGAAAGGAAAGTTTCCAGAAGGCGGCCACCTACTGCTGTGGAATATTCATTTAAGATGGGTTACATTCATTTATGCTGTGGAACATTTGTTTAAAGATGCAGAGGTGTGTTGCATTCTTTTATGGTGAATTTGTTAACTCTGTGAAGCTGTGTTACTGTGCCTGCCTAAAACACCTGATGGTCTAATAAAGAGCTGTATAGCCAACAGCTTGGCAGGAAAGGATAGGCGGGGCTGGCAGGCAGAGAGAATAAATGGGAGGAGAAACCTGGGAGGAGCAAGAACAAGGAGAGGAGGGAGCTAGAGGCCAGCGGCACAGCCCAAGAGTGAAAGTCAGATTACAGAAGTAAGAGAAAGGTAAAGCTCAGAGGCAAAGGTAGATGGGATAATTTAAGAAAAGCTGACGAGAAATAAATCAAGGCAAGGCCAGGCATTTATAAGTAAGAAAAAAGAAATCTCCTGTGTGATTTATTTGGGAGCTTGGTGGTGGGCCCCCAAAAGAGCAGAGAGTAAAAACAACCAACAGCAACCCACTTCCTATTCATAACATCCAGATGAAAAACAAGTTATGGGAAGTTTTTACTCTTGGTATGCGTGTATTTAGATGAAAACAGGGAATTCCAGAAGAGAGAGGAAGCAGGAGGGAGGAAAGTGCCGATCATCCAGATGCCCCAAACATAACCAGATGTTTCCATGGTATCTGCTGAGAAGTTCAGGCCTGAGGGACAGGCCGCTAGCTACCCACTCTCCCTCACTCCGTTCTGCCTCTCAGACACCTTCTTATGAACACAGACCACTAAAGGCTTGGAGTGCCCAACCATGTCTTCTCCCGGGAAGGCTACCTTTAATGATCTACTTTTAAATATCTACACTGAGGTATGCTTAACATGCAGTGACATTGAAAGACCCCCATGTGGGGAGACTCTCACTCAAGTCTCGGGGTAACATGGATAACATGACCCCCCTCTCCCCCTGTAACTCATGAGAGACCATCCTTGCTGCAATCACAAGCAAGGTTTATTTGACAGGACAGGAACCAGTTCACTGGGGCCAAGACTCATAACCCATGCAGGGGAGGAGTTCAACCTCGAGTAACTGGGAGAAGGGGTATTTAAGGGAAGAAACCACAATCCAGCAATCCAAAGTGGGTAGGGAGGGCGTCATTGAAAATTCCGAAAATACCAGTGATAATCACAAGGGGGTAACTCCCTGCTTCTAAAGATTATTCTCAAGATTATAATCTAACTTTATCTTCAGCTAGTTCCTGAAACAGAGTCACTAAACTGGCTAATCCTAGATTTTTGGCTCTTCTCTTCCTGCTAGAGAGGTCTGGATTTATCCTGGTCTTTCAACATGAACAGCCAACATGTGTGTTGGCGGCACACACATCTGCTTCTTTGTGAACATCTCCCGTGTCTCAGTCTGTCCTCATTGCCTCCTTCCCTCAATATTGTCCTCACTGTTCAGTTCATTTTCCCATTTCTAAACTCACGCACAAAATCACGAGGCATGCGTTTGTTCATGCCTGGTTTTGTCCTCTCAGTATGACAGCCCTGAAGCTAATTCCCGTTCCTGCATGTAAACACTGCAGCGGTATCCCACTGTGTGAATCACTGTGGTTTCTCCTGTTGATGGCAAACCTAGTTGCTTCTACTAAACTGCACCATGACAAGCATCTGTAAGTGTATATAGAAACATTTGCTCACAAGACCGTGTGAATGTGTTATTATGTCTCCTGTGTTTACAGGGTGGGGGGAGTGATTACTGGGTGCTAGGTCAGAGTGCAGTTTTGAGATGATTGTATTGACATGTGATCCGCTAACACATCATCTGTCTGCTGAAAAGTGAGAGTCATTGACTTTTAAACTCTGATTTATGTGTTGTAAGGAGGAGCTGCATCCCGCCACCCGGCTAGCTTAACCCCCGAAATAATTACACAGAAACTGTATTCATTTAAACACTACCTGGCCCATTATATCTAGCCTCTTCTTGGCTAACTCTCACATCTTGCTTTAACCCATATCTAGTAATCTGTGTATCACCACAGGGTCGTGGCTTACCGGGAAGATTCTAACCTACGTCCATCTCAGGCTGGAGAATCATGGCATCTGCCTGTCTCTGCTTTCTTCCTCCCAGAATTCTGTTCTGTCTTCCCCGCCTCCTGAGTTCTGCCCTATCAACTAGGCCAAGGCAGTTTTCTTTAATAATCAATGAAAGCAAAACAAATACAGAAGGGCCTCCTACACCAGTCATGCAACCAACACAACAACCAGGTGTTGATTTCCTTTCCCTCAAAGGAAGCTTCTTGTTCTTCCATCTGTGACTTTTCCCATTCCTGCCGTGCAAAGCTGACTTCCTGCTGCCCTGTAATGAACTCGTTATACACATGAAGCTTGGCAATGGGTGGCCCTGAGGGACTGATTTCTTCCATTTCGTGTAGTCTTTCTCCCCCTTCACCATCCTTCCCTCTGTCCCTGCCTTTCTTCCAGTCCTGGGGACTGAACCCAGGGCCGTGCGCAGGTCGAGCACTTTATGACTAAGTTATAACCCATTCTATCTCCAGCCTCGCTTTAGCTAATGTTTTCAACACTAACCCACGTTTCAGCACGCATCTGTGCTTTGTTCCGTTTTAACTGCTGGATAATAGTCATTACATGGATATGTTCTCTTCTGCTTATTCATCCACCATTGATAGGCATTTGGTTTCTTTCAACTTTAGGCTAGTATTAATCATGTTGCTATGAACATCCACACAGAGGTTTTTATATAGACATTTTTTAAAAAATTTGTCCTGGGTATAAGATCTTAAGAATAGAATTGCTGTCATGGGATGGCCCTGTACTTAACTCTTTGAGGAACTATTAAGTTGTTTTCCAAAGTGCAGGCATTGTTTTATATTCCTAGCAGCAATACATGAAGCTTTTTTTAAAAAAAATATTTCCAATACTTTTTATTGTCTCCTTTTCCAGGGCGGCCTCCATAGTAGTTATGAAATAGCCTCTTTGTGGCCTGGTTTGGCATTTCCTTGTTGACAGTGGCACTGAGTTTTTGCATATTTTATTGGTTCCTCATGTATTTATTTTTTTGGCAAATGTTTATTCATATTGCTTGCCCACTGTAAAGTTTGGTTGCCTCTTTGCCTCTGAGTTTCACAGGTTGTTTATATATTACACATACAGATTCTATATCAGGTGTATGCTTTGCAAACACTTTCTCCAGACAACTTATTCTCCAATTTTTTTTTATGTTGGTTGCTGAAACACAAAAATTTTCATTTTGTTGAAGCCCATTTTGTCTGTTTTTTTCTTTTTTTTTCAGTTTATTGTGCTTATGAGGTCATATTTGAGTCAGGCATGCATTTAACTTTCTAAGAAAGTGGCAGGTATGTGTGACTTGTCCATCCTGGCACAGAAACAGGGCCATAGAAGACAGATGCTCTTGGAGAAGACTTGGAGGTGACACTGTGTGTGTGTGTGTGTGTGTGTGTGTGTGTGTGTCGGGGGGCAGGGATTAGCACTGATACAATCCACAGAGAGACAAGAATGAAACTCAGGCCAGGCAGTGGTGGTGCACGCCTTTAATCCTAGCACTTGGGAGACAGAGGCAGGAGGATCTCTGTGAGTTCGAGGTTAGCCTGGTTTACAAAGTGAGTTCTAGGATAGTCAGGGCTACAGAGAAACCAGTCTCAAAAAGACAAAAGAATGAAACTCAGTTTAGCATGATTCAGTCAGTGCTGGTTCAGACTTCTAGATTCTGACCTCAGATAGTTTTTTTTGCTTGTCTGTTTGTCTCAAAACAGGGTTTCTCTGTGTAACAGTCCTGGCTGTCCTAGAACTTGCTCTGTAGACCAGGCTGTCCTTGAACTCACAGAGATCTGCCTGCCTCTGCCTCCCAAGTGCTATGATTAAAGGCATGAGCCTTGTCTCATATTTAAGCACAGCAAAATTTTGGAAAAAAAGTTTCGGATAACAATTACCTCAGTCCTGTGTGTACAACAAAGCTTCAGACATGTTTACATTGAAACACTTTACAAAGCACATGTGACTTCTTTCATAAAGACAGGTCTTCTGACTTAGAAACAGTGCTCAAGATGAAGGTATAGGGGGAATGACTGAGGGAAGCGTAGTGCCTGTGGGAGCCAGGATTGGCCTGGCCCTGAGATAGTGCAGAAGTTATTTAGGCTTTTGTAAAATACACATGACATCTCTCATAAGGATGGGCTTTATGGACTGAGAAGAACACTCGAGATCAGGTGAGGGAAAGTCTGGTATGAACAACATAATATTCTGAAGGATTCGGGGGAAGCCTGGCCCTACAGGTCATACATCACATTCTTTCCCAGCATTCCAGGTGGAAGGCAGGTAAACATCTCCTTCCTTTGAGGAGATAAATCTGCATGTTTAACTTCCCTACTTTCCCCAGTGCTTATCCCTCTACAACGCAAGCACAACTTGAACCTGCTTGGGGTAGATACAGAATTGAGCCAAAGATTGAAGAAGAATTGGTTAGCACAAAGCACAAAACAATACCTCCCCCAGCAATGTTTAACAGTAGATAAATATCAGCTGCCATCAAAGAAAGAAAACAGGCATGGTTTGAGGTGCAGTTCACAGCTGAGGAAGACACAGCTCCTCCTGGTGGGTTGTGACGCCTCCATTTTGTAACAGGAAACTGCTCACAGACCTTTCCCTTAGCCCCGAGCCCTGCCTCCCCAAAGGAAACGGTGTATAGAGAACACAGCAGCTTAAAAGCACCCAAGTGCTCGGTGGCATCGGATGAAATCACACATCGGTGGTTTCCCCTTGAGCAAGTGCAGTTGCTTAACAGTTGCAGCAAGTGTCTCAGGATTTCCAGTTGTGGTGACAAGATGCACAGGCTTGGTGTCTTCACCCACAAACACTGACACCTCTGGTCTGAAGGCTGGAAGTTCCACATCTGAGCTGATAGATCCTATGTGGCAAGGACAGCGACCACAGGGCGGCCTCACGTGCAGGAGGGCCAGCAGGCCGCTGGTTTCTCTTTAAAATGAGGAAAGAATAGCTTAAGTCAGGAAAGGACAGGAAAGCGGACGTATAATCCATCCCCTTTAGAAAATTTGGTTTATTGGAAGCGGCCTTAAGATCTCAAGGTGGAACAGAGAACATTAGACAGAAAAGTGAGCAGGTGTGGAGAAACAAACATGACAGCAGCTTTAATGGGTAGGAGGGCCTTTGTTAGAATAAGTCAGCATCCGCTTCCGGTCTCTGCGTTCACTGCACACGAGGAAGCAAACATATTTAGTGAAAATGACATAAATAGAGAGACAGGCACAGTGAGAAGGCTGGGGCAGAGGGCGGAGCGGCCAGGAGAGAACTCTTTTGGAGAAAGTCTCTCAAGCAATTGTAAGCTTTTAGGGGGCAGTGGCAACATGAGGATACCTTGTTACAGATCGCCGGTTCCTGTGGGGATGGAGCTGTGCGGTCTGGCCATACAGCTTTGCATGCTGAGGCCTTTGGCACCTGTTCTGAGGTCAGGAGGTGAAACTTGAGTAAACGCCAAGAACCACTCCGCTGCAAGCTTTCCTTGTTCAGATCCAGCCTGCTGACTGTTCCGGAATGCAAGGGAAGAAATCTCTCTGGTCCTCAGACCACTGGTCATGTAGGCCTTCATCACACACCTCTTCTGCACAATACTCCCTAGAGACTTCCCGTGGTCGCAGGCATTTGGAGTCCTGCGAAACACACCAGGTTCTGTCACCAAGAAGCTGGAGCCTTTGGATGAAGTTACGCTGGAACCCAGGGAGCCCGCGAGTGAACTTGAAAGGCAGGCTTGTGAGGGTCTGAGGGTGCTTGTGTGATTTTTACTGGGCTTCCAGCAGAGGGAGCCAAGGCTGAACTTTCCCACGGGAAGTCCCTTTAACTTAGCAGCCTGCTTCCCAAAGGGCCTGCTTGCCTTCTTTCCTTCTCTTAACTCTTCCCTCTTTATCATATGACGGCAGTCATCATTTTAGCCTTTTGTGGCGGAAAGAGCACTCGGCTTACAGCCACTACAAATTCAGCTTTCCTTCCAAAACCGGATTATGACTACGGGGTCCAGGAAGGATTCTGGGAGGAGCAGCCAGGGTACGTTACATATTCAGTTGCAGACAAGGTTTCGTGTCTGAAATGGGGCCGTTAGTGATGGTCTCTGTTTGACTCTGATTGCCTCCATCCTGATCAGAACTGGCTTAGTTTCACACATGTGCTACTCCAGGTCCAGGAGAGAGTCTGGTGAATCCAGGGCAATCCGAAAACATTTATCCCCTGGAAAAGCGAATTGGTTAGGACAAGGAAGGACTCATCTTCCATACACTGGAAAGAGTCTTTTCTACTAGATCTGAATGAAGAAATTTGTTGCTGTTGGCATTTTTATTGCAACCCTGAGTAAAATAACCAAAGGGAAAAGGAGACGTGAAGGATGGAAAGACGGAACCCAGATGTTTATTGCACCACTGGTCCCAAAATCAAACTTTCCCAAACCCTAGAATTCTTATTTTATGAGAAAACGTTTTTTTTCCTGCGTAAGCCCATTTTAAGTAAGTCTCTGTAAGTCTCTGGATACTGCAAATAAAATTATCTTCACAGACCCCGTAGCTCACGGGCAACGCTGTCCTTTCAGTTTCCTTAGAGTTGGCCAGGATCTTCAACCTCTGTTGGGTCTTCAGCCTATGTTGGAACCGTGGCCGCGTTTTATTTTAAGTTGTCTATTCTTCTCATGGGTCAGCTGTTGAAGATGCAGCTCAGTTCACATCACTCCTGTGACTTGTT
Source organism: Myodes glareolus (assembly GCF_982192425.1). Lineage (NCBI taxonomy): Eukaryota > Metazoa > Chordata > Mammalia > Rodentia > Cricetidae > Myodes > Myodes glareolus. Next base: position 40,611,488 of record NC_142041.1, on the reverse strand, counting down.
CATATCGTTCTGTTTCATTGGCCAGCAGGTTTAGAATATTTACTGCTTAAGGGCTAGGTGATTCAATAGTCTGGAGAGTGTCTTGGTCACTGCTGTATTGCTGGGATGAGAAACCACGGCCAGGACAAAGATTATAAAAAGAAAGCATTTAATGTACAGTGTCAGAGGGTCAGTCTATGACCATCATGGCGAGGAGCCGACGGGCATATGGAGCAATAGCTGAGAACTATACATCCTGCCCACAGGCATGCAGTAAGAGAGAGGAAGAGGGTACAAATGGGAAATGGTGTGGGCTTTTGAATCCTCTAAGCCCACCTCCTCCAACAAGGCCACACCTTCTAATCCTTCCCAAACCGTTCCACTAACTGGAACCAAGAATCCAATGGCCTATAGAGGCCATTCTCCTTTAAACCACCACAGAGGGAGTTATCTCCAGGTGAGGAAATGACAGTACAGCACTTCAACACAGGTCGAACTCGAGAAGATTGTGGTAATGCTAGGAAGGCTCTGTAGCTTACAAACCAGAAATCAGGGGTGGGGAGGGTGAGGCAGGATTCAAGTCATTCAAAATAGAAAGCCATGGATGGTTTAACAAGCAGAACATTTTCATGTTATCTTTCTCCTCAATCCTTCTCAGGGCTGAGGTGAATATGTGGCTTCTCCTGCTGTCTCCTGAAGGAGAAGAGGACAGAGAGAGAGAAAGGGGAGCAGGAGCAGGAGAGGGAGAGCACACTCGGCCAAAGGGGAACAGAGAGAGGCTAAGATGGTAGTGGTGGGGGCACCGGGAGTGGGCGTGGCTTGTCTCTTAAAGTGATGACAGTCATAACAATTCTCACCAGAGATCACGTTTTACAAAGCCCTCTGGATCCTGATGGAAAAGACATAAGGCATGCCTCATGGGAAGGAAAGAGAAAGAGGACCAGTGTCTAACAGACTTCTCATCACTCAGGACACAAAACGTCTAGTATATGACCATAATAAGCAAGAAAAAAGAAAGGCAGAATTTCACCAGCAGTAAGTAACTTCTTTGCTGTCGAGGGGTATAGAAGATGAGTGAGCCACAGTGATGGCAGCTCTACAGTCCTGAGAGAAAAGGCCATGCAAGCAAAGCAAAGCAGTCATCTCAGGCTCCCCAAACCCAGACACCAGTGTGCCAAAGCTGGGCCTGGTGATGCAGACCCATAATCCTAGTCACACCAGAGGCCGGGTTGGAGCATTGCCAGTTCAAGGCTAGCCTGTGCTACAGAAGAATCTATCTCAAAAAAACAAAAACAGACAAACAAAAAGCCCCTCCAAAACCAAACCCATTAAACACAAGTCCCTCGTGATCCAAGATTCTGACCAGAATGAAGGCAGCAGACACAGAATGGTGGTCCCTTTGGGGACACACTGGAAATACCACAGCTGATCACATGTCCTGTGAGAACAGGCTGGACAACACCTGACTTCATCTCTGCTCAGCCTCACTAGGAAGTGGGGCTTCCAAGAGAAATGGCGCCCAATCAAACAGGTTCGTAGGTTGGATGGAAACTAAGCTGGAGAGTGAACAGGGTACCAGTTGCTGCCCCAGATTGTCCCCCATCTCCCACAGGCAGAAGCTGACCCACTCACACTGTTTCCTAGACTCCATATGATAAGCATAGCCCTGCCTTGCACTCAGTTATTGTCATGAAAATGGCCTGAAATTTATGTTCAGGCCTTTGTGGCCATCTACCAAGACACACCAGTTTACCAGGGAACCAGAAAATTCCCCAAAGAAGGGAACTCTAACCTGACCCTGATTTTATCTTTGTAGGTGATCCACTACTGAGGATCCACTACTGAGGACCCCCTTAGATACTGCTTCATCGACCTAAAAGCTGAGACTGTCGGCAGATGGCATCTGAGGCCCATGGCAAGCAAGGATACCTCTATTTTTCTGTCTTTTGTCTACTTGATGTTTCTACCAATGCATTTGTGTGTGTGCGTGTGTGTGCGTGTGTGTGTAAATGTGTGTGTGTATAAATGTGTATGTAAATGTGTGTGCACATGTGTGTAAATGTTTCGATGATGATATTTTACAGCTACTGATTCCTTTGAAAACAGTTTTTTTTTTCAGGGCCTTTATATTGATCATGTCTCTGTACAACTGCCAAGATCTGCAGTGAAGGGATAAAATAGCAATCTTAAAGCCTGTTTGAAGCGGGGCGATGGTGGCGCACGCCTTTAATCCCAGCACTCGGGAGGCAGAGGCGGGCGGATCTTTGTGAGTTCAAGGCCAGCCTGGTCTACAAGAGCTAGTTCCAGGACAGGCACCAACGCTACAGAGAAACCCTGTCTCGAAAAACCAAAAAAAAAAAAGGCCTGTTTGATTTACTTAAGGTACATAAAAGCATTATTAATTTATCTTTTGTAATGTATTTGGGGCAATATCTATCTCTGTGGGGTTTTTTGTTTGCTTGTTTAATCTCTGAGTTTTTAACTTAAAGAAGTCAGGCATGGAGCCAGGCACACAACTTAATTCAGCACTTGGGAGGCAGAAGCAGGGAGGTCTCTGTGAGTTTGAGGTCAGCCTAGTTGATCCTCAGGAACTGGAGTTATAGGCAGTTATGTGAGCCGCCATGTGAGTGCTGCAAACTGAACCCCAGCATCTGAGAGAGCAGTAGTAGTAATTGCTCTTAACTGGTGAGCCATTTCTCCGGTCCAGGCTGGTCTACATAGCCAGGCCCTGGCCAGCCAGTTTCATACAGTGAGACTCACCCCCCCCCCACCGCCCAACCAAAGAAAGAAACCATCAAGTTTAAAAAATACGCATTGATACATATAAAGGTTATAGAGTATGCATTTTTAAAAATAAAGTTAATAAAAGGGGAAATGAGAAAGAATTTTATATAGACTTTGCCCTAAGAGAAATGATTGTTAAAATAGGGTTGGTGAGGTACTCAGGTGCTTGCCATGTGTGGTGGTTTGAAAGGAAATGGTTCCCATAGATGTGGCACTCTTAGGAGGTGTGGTCTTTTTTTTAAAAAAATATTTATTTATTTATTATGCATACAATATTCTGTCTGCATGTATGCCTGAAGGCCAGAAGAGGGCACCAGACCTCATTACAGATGGTTGTGAGCCACCATGTGGTTGCTGGGAATTGAACTCAGGACCTTTGGAAGAGCAGGTAATGCTCTTAACCTCTGAGCCATCTCTCCAGCCCGTAGGAGGTGTGGTCTTATTAGAGGAAGTGTGTCACTGTGGAGTCAGGCTTTAGGTCTCATGTATGCCCAACGAGTCAGCTCATTTCCTGTTGCCTGCAAGGTGGAGGACTCTCAGCTCGCTCTCCAGCACCGGGTCTGCCCGCATGCCGCCGCGGTGCACGATGATGACAATGGACCAAACCTCTGAAACTGTAAGCCACCTATTAAATGCTTTCCTTTATAAGAGTTGCCATGGTCACGGTGTCTCCTCACAGCAGTAGGAATCCTCACTAAGACTCTGTGCAAGCTTGATAACCTGCGTTTAATACCCACAATCCACATGGCGGAAGGAGAAGGCCAACTCCCAGAAGCTGTTCTCTGAGTTCTGCTCCCATACCCGGATATGCGCACTTACACAACCACACACACCACACAATAATAAAAAATAAAAATAAATTGTAATTTAAAAAAGATTGTTAAATGAACAGATGAAGACAAAAGAAGGCTTAAAGAATGTTACAGAAAGGTTGTGAAAGTTGAAACTTAAATATGGCCATAATTAAAGTGTGTTAATTGGCCTGCTCTAAAATGTATAACTCTCATTTTTTAAATATTTCTTTTGTTTTGTTTTTTAGGTTTTTTTTAATTGTTCATTTTTTGAGATAGTGTCTCTTTATATAGTCCTGGTCCTTGAACTTGCTGTGTAGATTAGGCTGGACTCAAACTCACATAGGTCTCCCTGCCTTTGCCTCCTGGGTGCTGGGATCAAAGGTGGGCACCACCACATCCAGCTTCTTCTTCTCCTTTTTTTTTTAAACTTTCTTTAATCCTTTTGTCTTTAGATCATTTGAAAATTGTCCAAGATATTTGAAAAAAAATCGATATATTCCTAAGTAACAAAACAATGCTACTCTTGGTTTTTAATATAACTACACCCAAGAATTGTATTCCTTACATGAATCATGTTCTTGTTGTGACTGTTTGCCTGTCCCGACTCCAGTCTTACTTGAATCAAGACTTCACATCTAAAAAGACTCTGTAGATACAGGGGAAAATATGTAGCCAGTTTGGTTAAGATCGTAGAAATGAGCCCAAGCATCATGGAACATAAGACAATGTTTGGCCTCTGTGTGGAGAACGTGATACTTGCTTGGCTGAGGGGCAACTGGAAACTGAAGTTCCTAGCAGAGAAGTCTTGACTGGGTTTAGCAATCTGCACGACCAACCGATTAAAACTTCTGTGATTGTGGAGCCAATATGTTATAAGCTAGGAGCTGACTTTGTCTGGAACTGTCTTTGGCCTTCTATACTCTCCGTTCACTATTTATGCCTATGCATAATTGAGTGAGCATATAATTAAAACCATAGAAAGGTACACGGGCCGTGACCAAAGACCTTCAAAATTTAAGCCTGACAAACAAAACAGAACCACCCATGCTATGTCCCTTAGCAAGCGACTAACCTCCGCTTCCTCCTGAGCCCCACGAAAGGAAGCCTCAGCAGCAACCCAGTCCCTGAGCACTGTCTTCCGTGAGGCCTGCTCTCACACTTGAGAAAGCATTTCTTTCTGGTTTGCACTATCATTTTACTTCGGAATCAAGTTTCCTGGCTACTCTTTGGCTGTCTGTGTGTGCCTTTATTTCAACCCCTTGAGCAAGATGCCAAGAACCTGGACACGCTTGGTTCAGTTATCATTTTAACACAAGGGGACACTTGGAGGCCACATGAGAGTTAGCTGTCTTAAACTACTGCCTGGCTCTTCCCCCGAACAAGGAATTTTCTTTCTGAATTTTCTGTACTGATGTGGAGAGGTCATGATGGTTGCGGACTAAGAGACGAGGGAGAGAAGATTGGTGTCCTCAGGAAGGGAGTATTTGACTTGAAAGCAGTGACTTTAGGAATGGATCTGGAAGTGCCCTACTTCAGTAAGTCATGTGTTAAACTGACCCATGGTGGCCCTGTCTCTCCAGCCTGCACTTCCCACTTCTTTCTCAGAGCTCCCTCCTACGTTGGTGACTTTTTTTTTTTCTACAAAGAGGGCACAGGTAGTCTTTGTCATGTGGTATTAGTGAGAAAATAAGTTTATTAAAAGCTGACAAAGGCAGGGATATTTCTGTCCAAGGCTAGCCTGGTCTACATAGTAAGTTCCAGGACAGCCAGGGCTACACAGAGAGACTCTGACCACTGCACCCCGCTCCCCGATCCTAAAAACAATAAAAATCACAGGGACTGGGGAGGTTGTTCATTGTATGAGACACCTTCTGGACAAGCAAGAGGACTTGAGTTTGGGTCCCCAGGACTCACATAGAAAGTCAGGCAACAGCAGCAGCTGCCTGTAATCCCCTTGCTGCAAGCTCTGTTGCCTTGTTGGCTCTGGAGGAGAGACAGGTATCCTCAGGGGTGATTGGATAACTAGACTGGCCAAATTGGTGATCTCTGGGTTCACCTGTGGGACTCTACCTCAATAAAGGGGGGGAGTGGTCAAAGAAAAACAGGTATCAGCCTCTGACTTCCACATGCATACAGACACATACTTTCACCCGTATGCATACATATGCTACATTCACGGCTGTCTCGCCAGTGTAGCAGAAATGCTGACTGGTTGGGCAAATATTGCCGGCAGGATTGGGATTTGTGCTTCCAGGAGCTGTGTGTTCCAGGCGGGTCCCTGGCAACCAGTTGTGGTGTAAAGCTACCTGAGTTGCCATTAGTATTGACTCGATCTGGCTGTCCTTGGAGCCATATGTGTGTCTTTTCCCTTGTCTGTGTGTTCTTTGTGATTCTTGCATATTGCTAACAGATCAGACTATTCCAGGCAGTTGCGGATACAAACAAGACTGCTAAGGACATTTTTGAATTCTGCTCCGCTATTAATCAAAGCCTTTAAAAAGTAGCCAGTTCTGAAATTGCCAGAATCATCATTAGGACAATTCCTTGATGATATGGAACAAAAGGAGTTAATTTTACTAGGATACATCTTAGAAGCTTTAGGCATTTGCCTGAGAAATATGTGCAATTGTAAACAGGCCTATGAAACCTTTCTTATGGGAAGAAAAAGACCTAGCCTAAACTGACAATATCTGAGCCTGAGAATTGAGAAGGGAGGAAAGTTGAAGTTAGTGATATAAAGTAAACTTCAGAAAGACTCAAGACTATGTATTAGAATTTTCCTAGCAGAAAGCTTTCCCAGGGAGATAGTAGCCTTTTTTCTTTCTCACTCAGGCACACAAGGTCACTTAGCTCAAACCAACCAGCCACCTGCAAGCTGATAAAGATGGTCTAGCTCAAGGGCAGTGATCTCTTTGAAGGCAAGAGGAGAGAGTTTGTTTTGTATAGTGTGAGAAAGCAGAAGTCCTTGTGCCCAAGTCAAAGCATCTTCAAAGATTCTTTTTGTAAATTATTTTATGCTGTTCTTTTCTGTCTTATGATTTGATGATGTATGCCTTTGCCAAGTTCTTTGATTGTAAAAAATATATAATCCTGCACTGAAGTAAGTAAATCGCCACAGCATGCCTCAATATTGAGAGTGTCTGTGTGTCATTTTTCTTCGCCGTATCCTGATCTCTCCTGTGCCTTCGCCCTGATTCCCTACGGTCTGAGTGGCCCCCCTGAGCCGGTCCGTAGCATACATACATACGCACGTTTGCTCATACACATGGGCACTCATATGCACATGTGTGTGGCACATACACCAAAGCAAAACAAAAACACCAACAGGGAAGCAATCAAATGAGCATGTTTTTCTGTCTCTCTTTCTCTCCCTCTCTTCCTCTTTCTTTTTCTCTCTCCCTTCCCTCCCTCTCTTCCTCCCTATCTCCCCATTTCATAAATGCACACAAGAACATTTGTTTTATAAACAAAATAACTTACATAGTCATAATAAGAATAAAAATTGAAACTTAACATGTATCACTCTCAAGTATAGTTTGGTCTTCCACCCACATAATACGACATCCTCTGCATACAGCAGGGCCCTACAGGAAACAGTGACATGTAACATGTAGGATGCGACAGTCTTCTGCACAGCAGGCCACACAGGACGCAGTGACGTGTAACATGTAGGAAACAGATCGGGACTGTGGTAGAAAGACTAAGACTAGGCTTAGTTCCAGTATTTTAATCAGTACATATTAATTGTGTTCAATAATAGGTTTCATTGTGACATTTTCTACGTGAGCATAGCATACTTTATCATATTTTTGCTCCCCTACCCTTCCTGTGCCTCTTCCTTCATGCCCTGGCTCGCTTTCTCTTCCCAAACTGTAACATGAGGGTCAGCTTGTTGGGGTTTCTGTCCCTGCCCGTTACCCCACAGCCGGCAAGACCCAGAGAAAATCAATCACACAGAGATCTCTATAAGTTATAAAACTGATTGGCCTTCAGCTCTGGCTACTTATTAGTTCTTATGACTTATCTTAACCCATTATTCTGATCTATGTTAGCCATATGGCTTGGTACCTTTTTCAGCTGTCAACTCACATGTTGCTTCTTCAGTGATCTGGGCAGGAATGGAGAGGGAGCTTCCTGCTTCCCAGAATTCTCCTGTTCTCATTGCATCACCTCTACTTCCTGTCTGGTTTTCCCACCTATACTTCCTGCCTGGCCAATCAGCATTTATTTAAAATATGATTGACAGATTACAGACAATTCTCCCACACCATTTCCCCCTCTTTTTTTTTAACAAAGGAAAATATCCATAGTCCGTTTTTTGGGGAATGTGGGTGTAGTTTTTCAGGCTACTTCCTGCTGATTGGGGACGCTGATAATCTTATGGGGAACTAAAGAAAATTATTATCAAGTCCCACGTTGGGCACCATTTGTAACATGGAGGGCTGGCTTGTTGGGGTATCTGTCCCACCTGGCACCCCACAACCGGCAATTCCCAAGGAAAATCACACACAGGACTCCATAAGATTATAAACTGATTGGCCCATTAGGTCAGGCTTCTTATTAGTCCTTGTAACTTATATTAATCCATTATCATTATCTATGTTAGCCACATGGCTCAGTACCTTTCTCAGTGTGACAGCTCACATGTTGCCTCTTCAGTGGTCTGGGCAGGAATGGCAGAGGGAGCTTCCTCCTCCCTAGCCTTCTCCTATTCTCATTTCCCCGCCTCTACTTCCTGTCTGGTTGACCTGCCTCTACTTCCTGCCTGGCCAATCAGCGTTTTATTAAAATACATGATTGACAGAATACAGACAATTCTCCCACACCACTAAACAATCCCCTCACACTTTCATGTATTCTTTTAAAGTCTAGATTCTGTATCATGTGATGATTGTCTTTCTGAGTCTGTCTCATTTTCCTCCAATAATGATCTCCAGGGCTACTCTCCTTTCTGAAAAACAACACTGTTGTCTGAGTTTTCTGTCCTGCCTGGTTCCCACAGTCATTAAGTCCCAAAGAAATCACACAGAGGTCTACATTAACTATAAACTGATTGACCCATTAGCTCAGGCTTCTTATTAACGCTTATAACTTATATTAACCCATTATTCCTATCAAAGTTAGCCACATGGCTCAGTACCTTTTTCAGTGAGGCAGTCACATCTTCCTTCTTCTGCAGCAGGCTCACCACTCACGAGGAATGGGCTTTCCTCTTCTAAGAATTTTCCTGTTCTCATTGCCCCACCTCTGCTTCCTTCCTGGCTACTGGCTAGTCAGCATTTATTTAAAACATAATTGACAGAATACAGAATTGTTCCACAGCACAACATGGTTTCATTCTTCTTTATGGCTGAGTAGTGTGTTTGTGCACGCACACACACGTGTGCATACATGTGTACGTGTGTAGATGTGTGCCAGTTTAACCAGTCATCCATTGCTGGGAGTTTAGCTGATTCCATATGGAATTCCACATGGTTGATTTCATTTGAACCTTGGTGTCTTGTGGCTACTGTGACTAGTGTCACCATCCCCACAGGTGTGCAGGCATCTCTAGCATATGATGACTTTGATTCTTTCTGGTACATATCCAGTGATTTAGCAGACCATACAATTCAGTATGGAGATTACTCAAAACACCAAAAATAGGAATAGCTTTCGGAGCTCCTGTAATTGCAGAAATCAGTTGGGGCCCAAAGCAGAAAGGGCTCCAACAAGCCTCTTTCCTCACACTTCTGTGACAGGATCCTCCTATGAGGTGAGGCTGGGGTGTGGGAGAGGTCTTACTGCAAAGCCTCTGCAGTTGCTATCAGTCTGTCCTTCCTGTGGACTGACTCGGACCTTGGAGCCAATCCTGAGCTACTAAAAGGCAAAAAGACAGAGGAAATGTGTGTTGGGGCCATTTGTGTTTGCTGTCTATGGTTATGCCCAGTGTATGGATTAAGTTCCAGATCTTTAAAATACATTTTCTATTGATGAGTGACTGATTGTGGGGATATATATGTATGCACAGTGCATGCGTATTGCTAAAATTCCTTCCCTAAGGGAGAATGTCTGCCCCTCCTCCTGAGGTCCCAATGACAAACCAAGGCATGATTCCACCAAAATTTCCTCTGGGGAACTAATGAGTTTATTTAACTCCCTTTCAGAGCATATGTGAGGGGTTACCTTCAGGGGGTACACGCTCTTCTCAGTCCGGAAAGGAAGCACTGGAAAACCCTTACCCAGAGGGGATGATGGCTTTTCCACAGCTACCGTGATGGAGCATCCCATCTCATCATTCCCACCTATGCTCTCCAGCCCTCCCAAGACCCCAAGGCATGTACAGTTAAGGCAGAGTTGCATTCAGCTGACTGGGAGGGATAGCTGGATACTCAGGTGAGCGACCGATTACCCGCACAGCCCTCTTGCTATGAGGAAAGATAAGCACTCAACTGCCTAGCTTTGATGGTCTTTGCCAGCCAGCCCAGCAGAATTCCTGAAGATGGCATCAGTTTCACTTGGAGGAGGGTCTGAGTATGTGTGCAGGGTGTGCTCACGTGCCTGTGGAGGCCAGATAAGGTCCAGTGCTTTCCTTTGTCAATTTTCACCTTATTTTTTGGAATTGGGTCTCCCAGTTTCTAGAGCTCTGGAAATGCACTTTGTCTAAACCAACCCCCTATGCCAAGGTTATATACCCACTGTGGCATCTGGGCTCTCTGTGTATCCTGGGTACCAAACTCAGGGCCTCGTGTTTGTGCAGCAGGCACTGCAGCAACCGACTCATCTCCCATGTCCCGATCAGCATCCGACATCCCTTCATGCCCACACACCTCAGCCCATGCCTCATCGTCCTGGACATCTCGATGTGCTCAATCAGAACATCTCCCCCTTGTCCTTCATCCTTGAAATCAGCAAGACACTGCAGGTCCCTAACCACAGGACACTAACCACACTGAGCTCACATTGACGTCTGAAGGCGTCACCTCCTCTGCCTCTGTTTCTGTGTGTTGAATGGTTGTCCACAGTGGATAATGATTTAAAATGGCTATTTCTCTAAGTTCACCAAAGACTGTTATTTACCGTAGAAACCCCTTTCAGTTTGCTTTGCAAATTCAAGTCATATAATATTGAACAAATCCGAATTTGCCTCTGTTTAGATGTTATCAGAAGACATCCTAATGAGATGAGGAAGCCAAGCCCAAGAAATTCTGTCAGATTTTGCCTCTAACATGTAAACATTCAGGTAAATCCCTTTCTCTTGAGGTTTCAAAACAACTACCAAAAGACTATGTGTATGTGTATATGTGTATGTACTATGTATATGTATATATGTGTGTGCATATATATACATATATGTGACCAAGGAATTATATATAATACTATATAATTCTATATAAACTATAATATATTATATAAACTATATATATAATATTATATATATAATTCCTTGGCTGCCTGTCATTTTTGTACAAGGTTGAGGCCTCCTGGCTTTCCCCCATGCGCTATCATACAGAGAGCTCCCTGATCCTCTGGCGCTTACAAATGCTTTCTACCTCCTCTTCCAAAATGATCCCTGAGTCTTAGGTACAGGAGTGTTTCGTAGAAGTATGAGTTAGGACTGGGCCCCACAACTCTGTAATTTGATTGGTTGGGATTTTCTGTAGTGGTCTCTGTTTGTTGCAAAGAGAAGTTTCCTTAATGAAGGGTTAGGACTACACTTGCCTGTGGTTCGAAGAACAGATATTTAGACTAGAGTTTAGTAAGGTAGCAGAAATAGATTCTCCTGCAATATCCATGACTTCATTAGTCCTGGGTGGTTGGCTGGGTTTCCAGGGCGAGGCATGATTTTGAGTCCAGTAAGAGAGTTGTTGGTAACTGGCAACAGCGTGGCCCTGCCGCACCCTGGCCTGGCTGGTGCTGTGGTTCACAGGCGTCAGAGTTGGGTAGGACTGTCGGTTGCTACTCCCTTTGGAAACTTCATGGTGCCTCCTGGTCCTCAGGAAGGAGGTTTTAAAATCAGTTCCAGCTCAGGGGCTTCTGGTACATGGTGTCTTGAGCAACAGGGACCTCAGCCTACCACCTCTAGGGGGTAACCAAAGGCAGTAGCAATCACCTATGATGCTTTGGGAGTCTCTTAGACTACCCTGACAAACAGCTCAGGGGGTTTCATGCCTGGTGTTGGGGTTCTTGTTAGATCGTTGTCTTAGGGTTTCCGCTGCTGTGATGAAACACCATGACCAAAAAGCAAGTTGGGGAGGGAAGGGATTATTTGGCTTACACTTCCATATCATTAAAGGAAGTCAGGACAGGAACTCAAACAGGGCTGGATCCTGCAGGCAGAGGCTGATGCAGAGTCCTTGGAGGAGTGTTGTTTCCTGGCTTGCTCCCCATGACTTGCTCAGCCTTCTTTCTAAGAGAACCCAGGACCTCCAGCCCAGAGATAGCAGCACCCACTATGGGCTGGACCCTCCTCCATTGATCACTAAATGAGAAAATGCCTTACAGCTGGATCTCATGGTGGCATTTCCTCAGCTGAGGCTCCTTCCTCTGATGACTCTAGCTCGTGTCAAGTTGACACACGAAACCACCCAGTACGATGATCTCAGAGGGAGCATTGTTAGCCCAGCTGGGGAAATTTCACTTACACTATATACTTATGCATAGTGCTCTGTGTATAGTCGGTTTTTCTAGTAGCTAGTTAATAGTGTGATTTCTCCTGCCTTTTCCAAACGTCCTTACTGTTGTTCCACCCTCTCTCCTGTATTCATCTCCCTCCCCTCCCCAATTAGACACCCCCCATTTTTCCCATTTGCCCAATCAGATCACCTCTGCCCTGCTATCCCCCTCTTCATTGCCTGCTCCCCAACAATAGCCCTTGTTTGCTTGCTTATTTTTTGTTTTTATTATTTGTTTGCTTTTATTTTTCCGGGTTTCTGCAGTCACTACAGGATGCGTACTCACGTCTAAAGCTGTTGAGCCAGAAGCCTTTGATGGGCGAGAACATTTGATATTTCTCTTTCTGGGTTGGGGCTACCTCACTCAATTGGATCTTTTCTAGTTCCAGTCATTTAATTGCAAAGTTCATGATTTTATTTTTCTTTGCAGTGGAATAGTATTTTATACTGTATATATTTCACATGGTCATTATCAACTTATACTGAAGGGCGTTTAGGTTGTTTCCATTTCCTGGTTTTTATGAATAGAGCAGCAATGAGCATGGCTGGGTAAATATCTGTGGAGTAGGATACCAGGCACTTTGGGCATATGCCAAAGAGTGAGAAGCTAGACCATACAGTCGAATCATATTTAACTTTGTGAGGATTCTCCAAACTGATTTCCACAGTGGCTGCCCTAGTGTGGAATCCGAACAGTGAATGAGGGGTCCCCTTCCCCCAACCCCCTCCAGCATTTGCTGCCAGCTGTTTTGAAATATCAAAGTTGCTTTGATCTAAATTTCTCTAATGGCTACGGATAATGAATAATGCCGTAGACATTTCTTATCCATTTTATTATTCTTTTGAGAACTCGTTGTTCAGGGCCCAGACCCACTTTTGGAATGGGTCATTTGTTTGCTTGTTTTTGACTCTTTGCTTGTTGAGTTCTTCTTATTTTCTGGTGTTTTAATCCAGTGTTTAGCTGACAAAGATTCTCTCCCATCCTGTGGCCTCACTTTCCACCAGGTCGATTATTTCTTTAGCTGTGCAGAAGCTTTTTAGTTTCGTGACAAAACTGCTGTTCTTAATTCTTGGGCATATGGAGTCCTATTCAGTAAGTCCTTTCCAAGACAGGCAGTGGTGGCGCAGGCCTTTAATCCCAGCACTCGGGAGGCAGAGGCAAGTGGATCTCTGTGAGTTTGAGGCCAGCCTGGTCTACAGAGGGAGTTCCAGGATAGCCAAGGCTACAAAGAGAAATCCTGTCTCAAAACCAAAATAGACAGACAGACAAAAAGTCCTTTCCTACGCCTGTTAGCGAGTAAAGTGCTGTCTGTGTTTTCTTCTGGAAGTTGTGGTGTTTCAGGTTTCAGGTTTAGACTTCTGACCTATTTGGAGTCAGTTTTTGTGCAAGGTGATAGATAGAGGGCTAATTTCATTCTTCTGCATATGGACACCCAGTTTTCACAACAATATTTGTTGAAGATACTTTCTTTTCTTTGGTGTATTTTTGGCATCTTTGTCAAATATTAAAAGGCTGAATTCATGTGTGCTCACGTTCGGGTCTTCAGTTTTGTGTCATTGGCCTTCATGTTTGTTTTTGTGCCTACCATATTGTTTCTCTTACTATGAGTCTGTAATATATCTTAAGATCTAGAAAGGTAGGACTCGAGAGATGAGATGATTCAGTGGTTAAGAGCATTGACTGTCCTTCCAGAGGTCATGAGTTCAGTTTTCCGCAATTGTATGGTGGCTCACAACCCTCTGTAATGAGATCCCATGCTCTCTTCTGGCACACTAGCTGTATTTGCAGATAGAGTACTCATATACGTAAGATAAATCAATAAATCTTAAAAGGAAAAACGATGTGGAATGGTAATCCCCCCTCCACTTCCTTGGTTAAGTTATTCCTCTCTGTTTTATTTTCTTTGAGGATGATGTGAACAGGAGCATGTCCATGGTCTCTACTCTGTGTGTTTGTTGTTGGTGTATATACAAGCTATTGATTTGTGTCCTGCCACACTGCTGGGTTTATCATTTGTAGAAATTTTCAGGTAGAATTTTTAGGATCGCTAACGTAAAATATCATGTCATCTTTAAATATGAACAGTTGACTTCTCTCTCTATTTGCATTCCTTTAATTTCTTTCTCTTGACTTATTTTTCCAGCTAGTACTTCAAGCACAATATTGCAAAGAAGTGAGAATAGTGTATAGCCTCGACTCATTCCTGACTCAGCAGGATTGCTTCAAGCTTTTCTCCGTTTACCATGATGTTGACTGTGGGCTTTTCATATACAGCTTTTATTGTGTTGAGGTGGGTTCCCTCTAGTCTTACACTCTCTGGGACTTTTATTGTGTTGAGGTGGGTTCCCTCTAGTCTTCCACTCTCTGGGACTTTTATTGTGTTGAGGTGGGCTCCCTCTAGTCTTACACTCTCTGGGACTTTTATCATGAAGCCATGTTGGACTTTGTCAAACGATTTTTCTGCGTCTATTGAGATGACCACATTGAGATGATTTTTTGTTTTCAAGTCCATTTATGTGATTTATTGCATTTGTTGACACTTGTGTATGTTGAATCATTCCTACATTTCAGGGATAAAATCAACTTGGTCATGAAGGGTAATCTTTTTGGTGTGTATCTGTATTCAATTTGTAAGTATTTAATTGATCACTTTTGTGTCGGTGCGCACTGAGAATACTGGCCTGCAGTTTCTTTTCCTTGTTGTGTCTTTACCTGGATTGAATATTACAGTGATATTGACTTTTTAGTAGAAGTTTGGGAGTGTTCTCCTTTTTCTGTTTTTGAATCTTTAAGAAGGATAGGTTGTAGGTCTTTGAATGTCTTGTAGAATTCTGCTGTGAATCTGGCTCTGAACTTGTGTTTCTGATTGTTTGTTTTTGTTTTTTTTTTCTGGAAGGCTTTTTAATTACTATTTGAATCTCCTCATTTGTCATGTATCTGTGATTGAACAAGAATGTTCTCCATAGGCTTGTAAGTTTGATTTCATGGTCCCAAGATGGTGGAACACTGGGAAGTAGTAGGTGTGGCCTTGTTGGAGAGGGCATGCCAGTGGGGGTGGGCTTTGAGGTTTCAAAAGCCCACACCATTCCTAGCTAGTGTGCTTGTGCTTGCTTTTTCTCTCCCTCTCTTCCCCCCCCCCCCCCGTCTCTGCTTTAGCAGACACAAGCTCTCAGCTGTTGCTTCAGTGGCCGTGCCCACCTGCCTGTAGCCCTGCTCTCCACTATGATGGCCGTAGACTCTAACCCTCTGGAACTGTGAGCCCTAAATTAAAAGCTTCCTTTTAGAAGTTCCCTCCATAGTGGTGTTTTGCCATGGTACTAGAAAAGTATTTAAGAAAGGGTCTGTTTAAACTGTTGGCCTCTCTTGGTTTTAAGCGATTTGGCTAGATCTAAAAATTTATCCATTACTTTTAGGATTAATAAAATACAGGTTTTTAATTCATCCCTTTGTAATCTTTTTAATTTCATTGGTGTCTTCTGTATTCTGCCTGATCCATTCTACTTATAAGACTTTCCTTTGAGTTTTCCATTTGCGTTACTGTTTTTCAATTCCATCCTCATTTCAGCTTGGGTCCCTTCATCATTTCTCTCTCCTTACTGGATTCCGTCTTCATCATTTCTATCAGCCTTATGTTTGTGTGTTCTTGGGAATCACTCAGGCATTTGTCCTCAAGTTCTTTCTCCTTGATATCATTAAGCGCTTTCTAGTGCATTCTTTAAACTCTTTAATTATTTGATAAAGTTTATGATTTTTCTTTTAAATTCTGTGTCCTGGGGTTCATCTGGGTAACATTTCTATAGGCCAACATTTCTACAGGACTGATAGGTTTGGGAGAGAAAGTACTGGATTGATCATATTATTTGTATTTTTGCAATGTGATCTCGGTATGTAGATTTCTTTGGTTAGTTCTAAGTCTGATATGGAGAGAACAGGTTGGGGCAAAAGAGAAGATGTGTAGGTGGATTGGGCCTAAATGTTGGAAATGGCTTTGGTGGGGTAAAGTCAGGTGGACAGAAACTGGTGTGTGGGATGTGCGTCCTGGTCCATGGTCCAGGCCTGGAGTGTGGGAGTGGTTCTGACTGGTCAGAGAGGTTGGACTTGGTATGGGAGGGGCCTGTGCATTTGGGGACAGGCACTGTGGGTCCTGATGGAAAGGGTTGGTTGTGACTCCAGCAGAGTTGACCAGTCTGTGTCAGGGCACTGGATGTGGGACCCTGGCTAGACCTGGCAGACTGGGGAGGATGGTGGAGGGGAGGGGTAGGCAGACTCAGTGAGAGACCCTGGAGAAAGATGTGTAGGATCCAGCTGGTGGAGCAGTTGAACATGGCATCACCTTTGCTCTTTTAATAAGAATCTACAGTCTGAGAAATGAGCAAGGTCTTTTGAGAGCTACAGTAATCTCATCAAAATGGGACCTGCTCCTCATTAATTATCTTACAGTAGTTCCTACCTTTTTCTCCTTCTTCTCCTCCTCCTCCTCCTTTTCCTTCTCCTCCTCCTTCTCCTCGAGTTACTCCTCCTTTCATTTAGTGTCTTGGTTCTTCAATGTAGTCTTGCCATGTAACCTATGCTGGCCTCAAATGTATAATCTTCCTGACTCAGCCTCCCAGAATACTGAAATTGTAGCTATGCACCACAACACCTGGCCTAGGCCCTGTCTCTTAAAGATTCTACCCCTCTGGAGACAGGAAGATCAGGAGTTCAGAGACAACTTTGACTATACGGAAAGCACAGGCCAGACAGGTAGCCTGAGTTTCAGGATACCCTTTTCTGCTATGGAATTCTGGGAACCCTGGCTCAGTCTGTCAGCACAGTCTGAAAGTCCTCAACTGTGTGAGCTTAGCTTGACAGAGTCAGTAACTTGGAGTCTTGGATGTAGCCCTCTTCCATGGGACCCTGACTCTGTCTGTGATGGAGACAGAAGCCTGGACCTACAGATTATGTACCAAGGTCTCTGGGCAAGTGTTAAAGGTTAACACTTGATGGCAGTTCATTTATTTCCAGACGTTTCCAAATGTAAAAGCCCAGTGAGGCTGATGAGAGGAACATTGCACACCATGACTAAGCCTCTCCCCATTGCCCTCTTAACCCCAGTCATAACCGCCCACCAGGTATCAACCCCGAAGTTGCTGAAGCCATGAGTAAGCTAGAAACATCTAGAAGCTTCAGCTAGATCAGGGCAGGATCACGGCAAGTAGACAGACAGTGCCTCTGCCTTTCCACATTTACTTTCTTTTTTTCTCTGCCCAGCTGACTTGAAAATCCAGACCCTCACCACATTTGATGACGAACTAATTTAGACCAGCTCCAAGGACTGTCCCACAGGGCACAGGAATTCAACCTCAGTTCAGAAAATCCCTGACATCTGACGCAGGAGGATTTGTGGGGTTAGTGGAAATTGCTTTCTCCCGCTGGCCAGATTACAGACTGCGGCTTCATTTGTGCAGGAGTAAACATCCTAATAACAATACAGCAAGGATGCCGTAGAGGACCGGCCGCGGCTCCCCACCGGCTCCTTCTCCGCCTTCTCACGGCTGCTCGGGAGAGCTGTTTGACTGGGAAATCTATGTTGGCTGTCCAGAATATGAAATTTGGCATCTTCCTTTTGTGGTGGGGATGGATTCTGGCTGCTGACAGCACAGTGCACTGGCCGGGAAGAGAAGTTCATGAGGCGTCTAAGAAGGGCAGGTGAGTGAGTGACAGGGAGGCCAAGGCCTGGGGAAGAATGAAGAGCAGGCGCTGCGTGGTCCAGTCTCAGGCCACAGCATGGCCAGATCTGGACGGAAGCCTCTCCCCTCTTCCTTCTTCTCTTTCCCTTTCTAGAAACCGGAGTGGTGTTTCCCCTTGTAATGGTACTACACTTGACAGTATTAGCATATATTCTTAAATTTGTTATTATCTTGGATTAAAAAAAAAAGATTCTGAGAAAGAAAATATCGTACAGGTTTTGAAAACCAAGGATGACTGATATCTGCACAGATTCTCACAGGACTGATGGAAGTTTCGATCTAGGGGAATGATTTTGGTAACTATTTCTGTTGTGAATGTGGGACTCTTTCCAGTCTTGTTTGGAAAACTGTTTTCTTCAGGCTACACAGCTAGCAGCATTGGTGTATCACCCCTACCTGCAGCCTAGGAGAGGCCAGGATGGGACGTGCTGCCCTGGCCGTAGCCACCAAGCAGATGGAGTTTAGGTAGCCAGAGTCCAGGCCTTCGCCTCACCTGGCTCCAAGGTCACACTGGCTTCGTGTGCTGTCTATCACACTGACATACCTGCGTCGGTCAGTAAATCAGGCCCTGGAGACGACCAGGCCTAGCACTCCCTCTTTACCGATGAGGATATGGATGAAGAGAAGGTTGTCTTCTGGTCATCAGTGTTAATTTCCAGTCCAGCCTGAGTCTCCCTTCTATTCGGATACCAATCCCCAGAGTGAAAAAGACCAGATAATGTGAAGGGAGGCGTGTCTCTCTAAGGTCAGAACCCTGTCTTGTTCCTCTATGCTCCCTCCTGAGGTCTGAGTCCCCCCAACAGCAGTTCCACAGATCAGCTCACCGAGCTACTTTCTGTCCGCTTCTATGACATCACACAGCCAGGAGCTCAGATATCCAGCATGCACAGCGAGCCGGGGGTGGGGGGAGTGGAGCGGGGAGCGGAGGAGGGTGCAGCACATGGAGGAGGACCACTGTGCCTGGAGCGTCAGAAATTGCTTGGGAAAATGGAATTTGTGCAGTGACGTAACCCAAACCCACAGGGGTTGTTTGACCCAGATGTGCGCTTGGGAATTAAAACTAACTAACCCTGCTAATTGTCACCGAAAGCTGCACAGCCTTTTTTCTCAAGACACATTTAGAACGGCAACCTCTCTAGAGAAGCCACAGACTGAGAAAACTCTCCACAGACTGAGAAAACTCTTTTAGAAAATGAATTTTGACTGTTTTTAAATAAATTTATTATATATACAGTGTTCTGCCTGCATTTATGCCTACAGGCAAGAAGATGGTGCCAGATCTCATTATGGATGGTTGTGAGCCACCATGTGATTGCTGGGAATTGAACTCAGGACCTTGGGAAGAGTAGTCAGTGCTCTTAACCACTAGAGTCATCTCTCCAGCCCCTTGATTAATTTTTAAAAACTGAAGTATTATAAACTGATTGTTAGCAGGGTATAGGACATAATAGAGACATAAATGTGGATTGAGTCAGACTACTTAGCATATCTGTCACCTTGGATATTTAGGCTTTTTTGTAAATTTCATTTTTTTTTTTTAATTTTGTGTGTATGGGTGTTCTGTCTGCATATCTGCCTGTGTAACCTGTGTGTGTTTGGTGCCACAGAGATGAGAAGAAGGGCACTGGACCCCCTGGTACTAGAGTTACAGTTGTGAGCTGCCATGTGGGTGCTGGGAATTGAACCTGGGTCCTCTGGAAGAGCAGCCGCACTCTTCACCGCTGAGCCAACTCTCCAGGTCCCTTAGGATTTTATTTTGGTGAGAACACCCAGAATGAACGCTGACAGCTCCAAATTCTACAGCATAGCTTCATCATAACTACAGTCACTTAGCTGAGCCGTATTTCAACAGGCTTGAATAACTGTCCTTCTGTTTGGCTTCTGTGACTTCAGTTGTTTTAGGCTCTGCCTGTAAGTGAGATGTACAGTATTTAAGATGCACAGTCAATTTAAGAAGTTGTACCTAAGTGCGCAGTGTTGCTCAGCCCTTGAGAGGACGAGGCAGGTCATCCTCAAATACATAAGTCTGAGGCCGGGCTGGGCTACACAAAACCCTCTCTCAAAGCAAAACAAGAGGAGGGGGCTAGAGGGGGAGAAAAGAGCCGGAAGAGAAAGAGAGGGAGGGGGAGGGGGGGAGGGGTGGGGTGGAGCGAGGGAGAGAGAGAGAGAGAGAGAGAGAGAGAGAGAGAGAGAGAGAGAGAGAGAGAAGACGTGAATTGGTTTTAAACTCCGTAAAGATCTCTTTCCGGCATTTAAAAATAGGGAATTAGATTTGGGTCAAAATTTGGGCTTATGAGAGAGATTGAGAATCATTAGCATTAGGTATCTGTTCTGTGTTTAGCTTCTTAGACTTTGAATAACATCCTGCGGGTTCATCCAGGTCGCCACCAACGGCCGCCATCCCTTTAGTAAAGGGCTGCTTACTGTACTACTGAGAAGGCACCACGCCCTCTTTGTGCTTTAACTTAGCTGTTGGGAACAGTGCCGTGGAGACTGTGGAAATGCAGACATCTGTTCAAAACACCGAATTGCAAACCTCTAAGTATAAGCCCTGAGATACGATGGCATGCTAATTCCGTTTGTTGTCTGGAGAGCCCCGTGATTTCTGGAACAGCTGTATGACTCTGTGCCAACCGCGCAGGGGACTCAACCCCACTTCACACCTCACTGATACCAGCTTTTCCAGATTTCACTGGCCACCTGCACGGCTCTTCTTGAAAGAGAAAAATGGCAGGCAGGGGTGTGTCTTCATTCTGCTTTAAATCTGGTTGTGCACTTTCTTACTGAGTTGAATTCCCTGTGAATTTTTGTTGGCACCCTTCTCTTAGATGTAGGCCATGCCAATATTTTCTCCCGGTCCGTAGGTCTGTCGCCCAGACTGGCCTCGTCATTCAGCTGATTGCTGCCTTCTCCGTGCAGAAGCTGTGAGCTTGAGATAATCGCCCGGTCTTGCTTCTGTGGAATGAGCATTTAAGGCATATCTGAAATACCATCATTGAGCTCAAGGCACAGAGTTCTCCTTGTGTCCACCAGCACTTTCATAGTTTCAGGGCTCACACTTAAGTCTTTAGACCATTTGGAGTTCATTCTTGTGTTGTATGTGAGGTAAGAGTCCCGTTCATCCTTCTGCGCGTGCTGCCCAGTCTCCCCAGCACTCTTAAAGGAGCAGACTGTCATTTTCCTAGCGTGTGTCCTCGGTGCCTTTGCTGCTCCGTGGCCTTGTTCGTAAGAATTTTATTTTCTGTAGCGATTATAAAGGGACTGTTTTACTGACTTTTCTTTGGGACGACTCATTACTAGTATATAGAAATGTGCTTTTTTGTGTGTCCTCTACCTTTACTGTATTGATCAATTTGTTTATTTATTATTTCTAGTGGTTTTGAGTAGACTTGGGGCCCTAAGAGCATATTATCATCAAGCACCAGATAGTTGCTCTAGCAAGAACGAGTAGTATGATAGCTGAACAGAGATCACAAGTGTCCATATTTGCCTAGAGAGTGAAATAGACTTTCTTTTTTAAAGCTACTTTTTGAACTTATTCATTTTTTTATTATGGAAGACACGCATTGTAATTTTTAAGTCTGTGAATGTATTTTTGTAACCTTAGTATATTTAATATGATTTTACCTACATATTTACTTATTTTTAGTATATAGAAAGGTCATTTGATTAGCTGCATAATAATGTATAATATACATAATACACCACCATATAAGTATTTTTCCTTTATTTATTAACATTTAGTTTCTTCTTCTTTATTATTACAAATATACTTTAAAAGATGTATTGATTCTTATTTTGTGTGTATGAGTGTTTTATCTGTATGTATGTATGCATACCACATGCATACACTGTCTGGAGAGGTCAGAGGATGTATTGGGAGTCATGAGTTACCATATGAATGCTGGGACCCACTGGGAACTGAATCTGGATTCCCTGTAAGAGCAGCAAATGTTCTTAACCACTGAGCCATTTTTCTAGCCCCTATTATTACAAATATTATAATGATTACTTAGTTATGATAGACACTTGAAAGTTTCCTGGATCAGCCAGGTGGTGGTGCACATCTTTAATTCCAGCACTTAGAAGGCAGAGGCAGGCAGAAATCTGTGAGTTTGAGGCCGGCCTGGTTTACATAGGGAGTTCCAGACAGCCAGTACAAATAGTGAAGCCCTGTCTCAAAATAAGAACAAGAACAACAACAATAAAATAAAATAGAAAGTGTCCTGGATCAGCTAGCATGCAGACACTTAGAACTCTGGGTATGGGCCTGGAAATATTTGTGTGAGTAAAGTCTCTAGCTGCTGACCCTGAAGAGCTGACTTCCATGCCTGGATCCTGCAAAGTAAACGGAGAGAAACAACTCCCGCCAACCGTCCTGTGACCTGCACAGAGACACCGTTGTGTGGGCAGGTATGTGCACATACACAGACACACACACACACACACACACAGGTGCACATACACAGACACACACAACACACACACAGGTGCACACACACAGACATACACACACACACACACACAGGTGCACACACACACACACACACAGACACCGTTGTGTGGGCAGGTATGTGCACATACACAGACATACACACACACACACATACAGGTGCACACACACAGACATACACACACACACATACAGGTGCACACACAAATACTAAAACTCTAGGTAGTTTTGACTATATTTCTTTAAAAGTAGAAAGTGGATCCAATTTCTCTTGCATCATTCGAGTGAAGTTTTGTTTTCATGTAGCCTAAACTTTCACCCAGATTCCCAAAATCTCTCTGAAGGCGTATCCAAATGTGACTTACCTTCATGTATCGTGTAGGGCACTGGGCAGAGTTTCCAGAACGGACTGATGCATAACATCCTTCCCCTCTTCACTGGAAGCTGGGAACGTGTGGACTACGGGTCGGGGCTGCCAGCCCAGGCTCTGTAGCCTAAGCCAGAGCCTACTACTTCCATAAGATCTTCCCATCCTAAAACTCACACTCCCCCCAAAGGCTGAGAAACCCAGCTAGCTCCAGTACACCTCCATCCCAGAGAGACCAGACTTGCTTGCACACCAGGCAATACGGCAGATGGGCAGGAAGGGAAGCAGAGAAAATACCAGAGGCCACCCCTGGAACAGGTGAGAGACAGTGAGTGGTTGATAGTGGAATGAGCGGAGCTGGGGAGATGGAGCCCAGATCATCTTAGAACTCCCAGGATTTGCTTGGTACTAGGGTAAGAAAGCAGCTTCAGGTGAATGCACAGCAGGAATTTGGGTTTCTCATCTGGGGGAGTGGCCATGTCAGGGGCAGGAGGGCAGGCAGAGGAGCCATATGAAGAAGAGCACATGGTCCTGGATCCCTTAAAGGCTATGGAGAAACACCTGCACATCTTCAGGAAGGGATGGGCGGCTCGGGGAGAACTGAGCCTGGAGATGCAGATTCAAGGGTCCGCTCTTGGGCAGTGGTGATCGAGGGCCAGAGAAAACGGCATGAAGGGAAAAGCAAGGACAAAAGATGGAAGAAGAACACTGAAGAAGTTAGAGGAAGTGGGTACAGCATGCAGACCTGCAATCCCAGTTACTTGGGAGGCTGAAGCAGGAGAATCACAAGGAGAAAGGTGGGCTACACAGCAAATTCAAAGTCAGTGTAGACAACTTAGTGAAAGAGGGGATTGGGACCATGCATGGTAGCACACGCCTGTAACCTCGGCACTTGGGAGGTGGATCATCTTCAGCTACATAATGAATTTGCGGTCAGCCTGGGCTTCTTGAGGCCTTGCCTAATGGGGAGAAGATCTGGGGCTATCGTTTATTGATAAAATGCTTTTCTAATATATGTAAGGCTTGGGTTAAATGCTCAGTACCAGGCCCAGCTATACACTTACACAGAAGAAAGGCTTTTGAGGAGTCGTCTCTGGGAAGAAAGTTGAACTAAAGACCAGAGCTAAGTGAGTGTAGAGAGAGAGGAGAGAGGCGTCAAGGACACTAAAAACCATTGATGACTTTCACGTTTGTTAGAGAGTTACCAAGTGACCGTTCACCAGCTTCTGCATTATCATTAAAGAGTCTGAGTCCTCCAGGGGCCTCAGACTAAGGAAGCATCCTAGAGAGGCGTCAATGGTTTCCTAAGAACGGAACGGTCAATGGGGTCAGTCGACACCAAGATCAAAATCAGTCAGATAGAAGACTGAGCAGTGGTACAGGATGTAGGAGCCTTCTCAAGAGCAGATAGATGTCAGTGGGCAGGGAGAGAAGGAATCTATGCTGGGTCAGGGGGTGGGACTGGAACCAGGTGGAGAACTCAGCAAGTTCACCTCCAACAGCTCTGTGCCACAGGCTCTGTCCATGACAAACATGCTATGCTTTCTTTCTAATGCCTAATATATTTAGTCAGCAGTGGGAGCTTCACTCGTGTAGCAAGGATGCCACCTATCCAAAGCCACAGGAGCACACAGTGAAAAAGATGAACCTGCCGGGCCCGGAGGGATGGTTCAGTGGCTAAGAGCTTGCTGCATTTGTAGAGGACCCAGGTTTGGTTCCTAGCACCTACATGGTAGCTCACAGTCAGCTGTCACTTCAGATCCAGGTCTGGTGTCCTCTTCTGACCTCTGTGGGCACCAGGCACACACGTGGTGCACAAACATACACACAGACATCCATCCATATAAGGTATTTTTTAAAGATGAAAATGATAAACAAAAGTTGCTATGTAGGTATTGGAGATACAGCTGCACAGAACAAAGGCTTTTCAGGGAGTTGGGAGAAATACAATCTGAACTTCTGTCAAACAGCTGCTGAGGGGAGGGGAAGCTCTAAAACTTTAAATGTGAAAGTAGTGTCTCCCAGAAGGAAGGCGCAGGGAACTTCTATTCAGACATGCACCAGCAAAACAGGAACAGGCTAGGTAGACTCTTCCCGAGACACAGACAGACAAGCGCATTCTTAATGTGTGCTTCCTATGGAAGGTCAATGAATAGTTGCCCAGGTCTTTGTGTTAGGGCCCCATCAGATTCT
Source organism: Myodes glareolus (assembly GCF_982192425.1). Lineage (NCBI taxonomy): Eukaryota > Metazoa > Chordata > Mammalia > Rodentia > Cricetidae > Myodes > Myodes glareolus. Next base: position 40,586,534 of record NC_142041.1, on the reverse strand, counting down.
TGGGAACAGTTATCAGTGATACTGGCAGATGGATGGCTTGATCCAATGACTCCAAGACAAGACAGAGCAAGAGGCAAGTGCAGCCAAAACCAGGCTGCTCTTTAGTCTAGCCTCAGTGTAAACCTCCCGCCCATGTGCAGGGTTCAGTGCCAGAGTGGTCACATGTAAAACCAGCTGTGCACCTCCATGGGAACAGTTGTATAGCTATGGATCTATCCCTGTCTCTCTCTCTACTCATTCAGCCATTCACGGGAAAGGGAGACATTTATTTGTAAATAATTTTTACAAATAAGTTCAGAGACAGGGGGCTGGAGAGATGGCTCAGTGGATAAGAACACTTGTTGCTCTTCCAGAGGACCCAGGTTCAATTCCCAGTACCCACATGGTGGCTCACAACTGTCTGTAAACTCCAGTTCCAGGGGATCTGATACCCTCACATGATAATACACCGATGTACATAAAATAAAAATGAGTTATTAAAAAGTTCAGGGACTAGCACTTACTGTCTAGTTTCAGTTCCAAGCACCCACATGGTGGCTCACAACCATCCATAACTTCTGTTTACAGGGATTTGACTCTCCTAAACTCTACAGGCACCAGGCATAAGCTTCACAAACATGCATACAGACAGGCAAAATCTTCATGCATATAAAATGGGATAGATGTAAATTATCTGAAAAAAACTTGACTTTCAGAGATTGGTGGTGGATAGGTATGGAAGCACACACCTGTAATTCCAGCAATAGGGAAGCCGAGGTAGGAAGACTGTCATGGGTTCTAGGCCACCCTGGGCTACTAGGAAAATCAGAGGCTAGTCTGGGCTAGAAAATAAAGACAACCTAGTGTTACATAGCAGAGAGAGGAAAGAAGGAAAGAAGAAATGAATGAGTAAATAAGCGAAAGAATGAACCAACTTATGAGGCTGTCAAACCTAACTGCAGTTGCTGATGTTACAGTCTTGAGTTACAAAAGCAGCCTGAGAGCAGAATTCCTCCTGGTTGGAAGACTTTAGTCCTAAATACCTTCCACTGATCGCATGAGATCCACCTACCTGATGTCTACTATCTAGAGGTTAATCATATCTTAAATACCTTCACATGAACATTAAGACTATGTACCTAGCTTAGAAAGTTTACGGAAAACTTTGTCATTGACCATCCTAGAACATGTGTGGTGGTTTGAACAAGAATGGCCCCCATTGGCTCATATATTATATTTGAATGCTTAGTCAAGGAATGGCAGGCACTATTTGAAAGAATTAGAAGAATCAGGAAGTGTGGCCTTGTTGGAGGAAGTACGTCTGAGGGTGGGCTTGGGGTTCAAAAGTCCACGACAGCCCCAGTCTCTCTCAGCTAGTGGATCAGGATGTAGCTCTCAGTTACTTCTCCAGCACCACACCTGCCTGCCACCATGTTCTTGCCATGCTGATAAACCCCTGAAAGTGTAAGCCAGCCCCCAGTTAAATGCTGCCTTTTATAAGAGTTGTCTTGGTCATAGTGTCTCTTCCAGGCAATAGAACACTGACTAAGACAGAGTTGTTATCAGGGAGAGGGCGATTACTGTAACAGGCCTGACCATATTGCTTATTGGTGGAATGTAGAATTTGGGATTTGGGATTAGGAAAGCAGTTAAATGCTTTCAGCAGGGCTTAACGAGCCATATTAGTAAGAGCAGAGAAGACAGTGGTGCTGAGAGCAGCGGAGATTCCAATGACTTGGTTCAAGAAGTTTCAGAGGCAAAGAATATTAGTAAATGGCCTAGACATCATTCTTGAGATATGTTGGTGAAAACTGGAGCTACTTTCTGTTCTTGTCCAAGAAAATTTGCCCGAGGCTAAATTGAAGCGTTTTGGATTAATAGTGTTGGCAGAGGAAATTTTAAGATAAGCTAGTATTGACTCTGTCATGGCGTTACTAGTGGTAACTCTTATGTAGATCTATAATGAAAAAGACACACTGAGCAAAGAAAAACACAAAATGTACAGTTCCTGGAGGAAAGGGGCACCAGGAAGTGTAATGGCGCTAAGCCCAGAACTCAAGGAGATGAAAGTCTAAAGAAAAGCTAAGTGGAATAAAGGGGGTGGTGGCCTCAGAGCAAGACCCCACCTAGCCAAACTCCCAACTTAAGAAAAGAAAGAAAACCTTGAGCAGTGAGGGGAAACATCAACATCGGAGAGCTGAAGCAAATTTAATTAAGAGGGCGTGTTATGCTGCAGCCCTGGCACGCAGCATAGCTCTGCAGCTTCAGCCGCACGGTTCTGACTTTAGAGTCAAGAATACAAGAATGATGTCATGGACTTACGCCCTGGCTAAGAAAAGCTGCTAAGGCCAGGCATATGTCAGGGTGTCCCCACATGGAGGCCCAGAGAGGCCAGTGCATGAAGCTGTGAAAGAGAAGCATGAGTTGTCTTGGGGTCCCCAAGGTGCTGGAGATGCCAGACTTGTAGGATACCTACCAGGAAAGCTGTGGACTGGGTGTGGAACCAGCTCCAAGAAGAGAAGTGTGCTGCGGTCAGCAAAACTGAAAGATGCTGGAGATCTGAAGAGTGCTTTGATATCAGACATGGAGATACAGGGGATGGAGTTTGCCCCACTGGTTTTAGGCCTTGCTTTGGGCCAGTATCTCCTCACTATGCTCCCTTTCTTCCCTGTTGGACTGGTAATGTATGTTATGTGCCATTGTATGATAGAGGTATGTGATCTGCTTTTTGATGTTGGTTATACCAGGGGTTACACAGAGACTGCCTTGAATCTTAGCGCTTAGACCTTGGACTTCTAGAGTTGTGAGACTGTGGTAGACTATGAAGACTTTTGAAACTGGCTGCATTTTGCATTATGATATGACTGCAGGCCATGGGGAGGGGCAGGGATTGGAATGTGATGGTTGAAATAAGAATGGACCCATGAACTCATGTATTTGAATGCTTATTCCTCAGGGAATGACACTATTTGAAAGGATTAGAAGGATTACAAGTGTGGCCTTGTTAGAGGAAGTCCACTGGTGCGGGACTTTGAGGTGTCAAAAGCCTATGCCAGACCCACCTTCCTCTCTCTGCTTATGGGTCAGGATGCAGCTCTCCGCCACTTCTACCCCACATCTACCTGCCACCATGCTCTGTGCCATGGTGATAACAGATTGAGCCTCTGAGGCTATAAGCAAGCCCCCATTCAAATGCTTTCCTCTATAAGAGTTGCCTTGGTCATCATGTCTCTCCAGCAATAGAACAGTGACTAAGGCAATACGTAACTCAAGAAGCAGATTGCTAGTTACCAAAGTCACTTATTAGGGAATCAAAGAAGATGAACTATTTAGATCTGAATGGAAAAGACAGAGTACTCACCATGGGGACCATGTAAAAATTCCAGGACACTCCAGGATATGCCACATCCCACGAACATCCTCACAGTGTAAGGACGGAGTATACAGGGCAGCCGGCAGGTTCTGGTGGGCTCACCAGGTGACTGACCCTTCCAACATGGCCTCAGGCAGTAGACAGAGACCTTAAAAGGTCTTCCACCTTCCAGTGTTGCTCCTATGACAGACGCCAACACCCTCAGTGACACTTCGAATCCCAATTCATTCCTTCTTTTATTTGTGTGGGGGGCAGGGAGCTGATACAAGATCTTGCTATGCAACTCAGGCTGAGCTCAAATTTGTGCCAATCCCCCTGCCTTAACCTCCTGAGTGTTGGGATACTCCATATTCATGCAGGTCTCCAATTCCTTCATAGTGAAGGAGACACTTGTCAGGTCAGAAAAACTGGGGTTCACGGTCTAGTTCCTGCTGCCCCAGATCACTCCTTCCGGGAACTACACCCAAGACCAATGCTCAATAACTACCCTGGTAGACAGACACGCCAAACTAAGGGCCAGGACAGGGCTTGGTTAACCTGAGCGACCCACAGAGTACACCCAGATGTTTGGCCCCTGCTCTGTATTCTGCCTCAGGATGATCCTGGCCCACCAGCTGTTCCTTGAGAACATTGAGTCCTACCCCCTCATGGCCTTTGTCCACTCTGTGCCTCCGCCTGAGCACCACCATGTCCTCTCATCCACGTTGTGCCTCTGTCACTGTCACCTCCTTGCAGCAGTTTCTCTATCCACATGCATAAAACAACCATCTCAGCGCCCTCTCCCTCCTCCAGAACACGTTTATTAACTTAGTCAGAGTTCACATGCCGCAAGGCATGACAGACCCTTGACTGTGTCCCTGACAAGTTCCCGTGTAATGTGACGTAGGTGTAACAGTTCTAGGCAATAGGAATCACTCTTGATCTCCAAAGTGGATGGCGCAGTGGTAGGAAGAGAGTCTCCGAACAATAAGAAGGGCTTGGTTTGAAACTTGACACAGCTACGAACTTACCAAAGACCTTGGATGAGTCATTTGGCAGCTTCCAGTCTGTTTCTTCTGTGCACAGCCTGGGTCATATTTCAGTGTCTTTCTTTGCTTTCTATTGCTATGATAAAGACCATGACCAAAAGAAACTTGGGGAAATGTTCCTTTCATCTCATAGTCAATGAAGGGAAATCCTGGCAGGAGCTCAAGGCAGGAACTGAAGCAGAGACCATGGAGGACCCTGCTTGCTGGCTTGTTCCTCACAACTTGCTCAGATTTTATTTGAAAAAATGTAAAGGTTGTTTTATTATTTCATGTGTATGAGTGTTTTTCCTACATGCAGGTATGAGTACCACATACGTGCCTGGGGTTTGCTGAGGTCAGAGGATACAGAGGCTTGTGGGCTACCATGTAGGTTCTGGGAATTGAGCCGGAGTCTCTAGAAAAGCAGCAAGCACCCTTAACTGCGGAGCCAACCCTCCAATCCCTAAACCTGCTCCCTTATACAACCAGTCCAGGGGCAACATCACCCACGTTGAGCTGAGCCCTCCCATATCAATCCTTAACCAAGAAGATGCCCTACAGACTTCCTTCAGGCAGTCCGATGGATTCATTTGCTCAGTTGAAGTTCCTCTTCCCAGATGGCTCTAGGTTTGGGTCAAGTTGACAAAACCCCAGTCAACACAGTCACTTCCTGGTGGTTGGCAGGATTGTGTGGGTCGTTGCATATGTACTTCAACTGTTATGAAATGCAGCGAGCTGGCAATGCGCAGTAGATTATGAGCCTTGTCTCCCAACTTCTATGCATTTGATGTTGAAGGCGAAGGTTTTCAGGGGGAGGGTGCGTGTCTGTTTTTCACTCCACAGTGTTGGTGCAATGTCTAGACCAGAGAGGCAAGGCACAGAGAGGGCAGTGTGCTGCCCCTTGTCAAGAACCACGTGATTCCACTTGTAAGGTGGTGGGGACAGAGAGTGCGGAAGAGGGGACAGGAAGAGGAGGCTCAGCCGGGACTAGCTGGGTGTTGTGACTCTGGTTGTCCCACTCTGAGCCTTAAGCACACGAGAAAAGGGCTCCCTTTTGAGTAACTACACCTCTAAATCATAAAAGATTTCTTTCCTTAGCTGTTAGAATGCCAAGAAAGCAAGATTGCTTTCTTCAACCAGTCCTTGTCTCCCTGTCAAAATGAAGCTCTCTCTCCTCTCAGAGGCAACGTGGTCAGCAAAGTGAACGGAATTATACAGGAGCTCCGCCATTGGCAGCATTCTGTCCTCACAGGCCCACTGTAGAACTGTTGAAGGGAAACACCCTACACACACACACACACACACACACACACCCCGCTAAAGAAGAGCAACGAGCAGACTCAGACATCCCAGTGGCTGGAAGTTTTCACGCCATCCAAATGGAGAGAAGTCTTCAAAAAGTGCCACGCTCTGCTCAATCCAAACCACCTCGGTTGTCCACCCTGCATCATTCTGGGGGATGCCTAGTCTTTCTTCATGTCCTCCTGGGGGTTCATTCAGTCAGCACTTGCTGAGCTCCAGTTTCTCACAAGGCCCCTGCTAACTTCCTCATCAGGAAAGCGGACACAGATCTTCAGCCCTAATTCCTGAGCCTAGGAGATGGCTCAGTTAGAGAGTTTCAGACCTCACATAAAAGACTGGACATGGCAGCCAAAGCCGTGAGGTTCAGCGAGAGACCCTGGCTCAAACCATAAATAAATAAGGGTGGAGACCAAACCAAATTCTAATGGGGAGAGGGAGGAAGATCATCAAGAAAGACAATGTGGCCAACATTTCTTCCAAACCCTGGATCCAGACCACCAATTCAGTGCCTAGCTCTGCCACTGCTTCTTGAGCTCCGGGTATTTTGCCTGGGCTTACTCACACGTGAAACGGGGCTAATGGGGAGGTCTGCCAGGTAAAGCACTGTGAGGAGTGACGAGTTATTCACATAATGAGTAGGAGCAGTGCCCCGGCAACGGGGATGACTCGGGCTGGGCCAGTTGTTCATATTACTGTTTTGTGTTATGCTTAACTTCAACAACCTTCTTATCTGTAACTTGTAAAATGGCACTGAAAGCATTTCATGCTAGCTATACTGTCACCTAAGCAGGTGGTCGTCTACCCGCCTTCCCTGGGCTCTGGTAGGGATGCACATAGAAGCGCCAGAGTCGTTTTCTGAGCTGCTTCCACCCGCTTTATGCTTACTCTGCTTTCTAGCTTGTGTCTGGCATAGAACAAGAAATTCTGCTTTAACGTATTAAGGACAATGGGAAAGACTTCGGGGGTCCTTCTCTGTGTCTTCTGATGGGGGGTCCTTCTCTGTGTCTTCTCATGGGGGGTCCTTCTCTGGGTCTTCTGATGGGGGTCCTCTGTGTCTTCTCATGGGGGGTCCTTCTCTGTGTCTTCTCATGGGGGGTCCTTCTCTGTGTCTTCTCATGGGGGGGTCCTTCTCTGTGTCTTCTCATGGGGGGTCCTTCTCTGGGTCTTCTCATGGGGGGTCCTTCTCTGTGTCTTCTCATGGGGGGTCCTTCTCTGAATCTTCTCATGGGGGGTCCTTCTCTGTGTCTTTTCATGGGGGGTCCTTCTCTGTGTCTTCTCATGGGGGGTCCTTCTCTGTGTCTCCTCATGGGGGGTCCTTCTCTGTGTCTCCTCATGGGGGGTCCTTCTCTGTGTCTCCTCATGGGGGGTCCTTCTCTGGGTCTTCTCATGGGGGGTCCTTCTCTGTGTCTTCTGATGGGGGGTCCTTCTCTGGGTCTTCTCATGGGGGGTCCTTCTCTGTGTCTTCTGATGGGGGGTCCTTCTCTGGGTCTTCTGATGGGGGGTCCTTCTCTGTGTCTCCTCATGGGGGGTCCTTCTCTGTGTCTCCTCATGGGGGGTCCTTCTCTGTGTCTCCTCATGGGGGGTCCTTCTCTGGGTCTTCTCATGGGGGGGTCCTTCTCTGTGTTTTCTAGGCTAGAGTCTAAGCTTTGCAGCCGCAGCTGCAGGGTCTCACGGCTTGACAGTCCTTTCAGGCGGTGAGCGCTTGTCCTACAGGCTGGTCCAAGGGTAAAGTCAGGAGAGGATGATTCATTTTCTATCCCAACCTCTTTGCCCAGGATCTTTTGTCTTTCTTCATATTCTCATTTTCACGTCCATGGCAGTTAGTACTTTCTCATTCCGCTACGCTATGCTGAGAGTCCACCGCAGCCAGCCCTGCCCACGCCGGATGGGCCTGGGACTCTATCCTTGGGGATCCCTTCTCCCACCGGTTTTTCCCATTCCCACCCTCTCCTGCCAAGCTCATGCCTGCCCTGCTTCACTGTGCTACGGATGACATAATCCCTGATCTGTCACCAGCGGAGTCCTCTCAGGAAATAGCATTCCACGCAGAGGGCCTAACCAATCAAAAACAAGCACATCCTCACAGAGATGTGGGCAGGTTTCGGGGCACCAAAGCGGGCACGCTGATGTCCCCTCGAATGAGAACAGAATGCCTTGTCTGCCCTAGGCAGAGACGCAGGGCATAGCTGGTCACCAGCTCCGAAGAAGGAGCAAATGAGCAATAGCTGCTCCAGCTTCTCTCCCCCTGCTGTGCCCGCTTGCCCAAATCCCTGGTCAGAGACAAGTACAACCAGGAGGGCACGCTTAACTGGCAGCATTGTGTGCCACAGTTTCATAGTGGTGCCAAGGCAGAATGTGCAACCCTTCAGGCTCAATGTTAAGCCTGGGTGGATATGAGTGCATGTATGAGTGTGTGTGTGTGTGTGCATGCATGCACATATGTGTATGTCTGTGTGAGTGCATGTGTGTACATGCATGAGGGTGTGCATGAATGTGCGTGAGCATGTTTAAGTGTGTGAGTGTGCAAGAGAGTGTTTGTATGTGTGTGTGTATAAGTGTGTGAGTGCATGGACGTGCGTGAGTGTGCTTGTATGTGGATGTGAATGTGCGTGTGTGTACATTACCATGTGAGTGTGCATGAGTGTGTTTGTATGAGTGTGTGTGTATATGAGTGTGAGTGTATAAGTGTGTGAGTTCATGGACTGTGTGAGTGTGCATGTGTGTATGAGTGTGTACATTACTGTGTGGGTCTGCATGAGTGTGTATGTAAGTATGTGTGTGCACATGCGTGCGGTGGGGGTGTGGTTAAGTCAGATCTCTGGAAATCAGGCCTTCTAAATAATTAATCCTCATTCCCTGCTCCTGTGAGTAGTTGGGAAATGCTCATCAGACCAGATTAATGCGTTGAGCCTCCTTCCCTCTCCACCCCCATTCTATTCTGACTAGATTTGAAGTGTGCAGAGAGGCCAGGGTGTTCTGTTGATCTGAGTCACTGGACAGTCTCTGGAACATCTTTCTGTTTTGTTTCCGCAGCAGACCTCAGAGACAGAGAAGAGGAGCACTCGATGATGCCCCCAAGCAAGGCAGGTATGGCCCATGGTAACAGCGAGCCCCACAACTACCGTGATTTTCAGCCCTACCCCACGAGGACCAGGAAGAAGCTGGTTTTTCTGGTCCAGGTCCCAGCTCCTTCCTCTGCTCGGCGAGTGCACTAGTTTCCCACGTATCTGGTTCTACCTGCACACCCCACGGTCTGCTCAAAGCCTTCCTTCCGTCAGGAAAACAGCTTTCAGGGAATAAACTGGTCGCCCAATGGTCTAAAGGTTCCGAAGGGAGGAAAGAGCCCTGTTTCCTGACCTTGGCTTCGTGTTTTCTCCTGAACCCCAGAGGGTCCTTTCAGGGAAGAAGATAGTTAGGGTCGAGAATTGCATGTGCGCAGAGCAAGCCCCTGGAAGGCGGGAGACAAGCGGTGCTAACACACCTGAGCCAGCCACGGGGAGGGTAATGCACCTGAGCAGGACCTCAGGTGTCCCCTCCTGTCTTCCAGCAGCCTCTGTCCAGAGCCCTGCATCAGACACACGAGGGCCCGTGAGGTTCGGGGAATCTAGGTTCCAGTGAGACTCCTATCGAGCATGGGAACATCTGGACTAGGGGAAGGACATATGGGGAGGTCTCCCGGAGAGGACAGGGCCTGGCATCAGCATTTGGAGCTGGAAAGGGGGTCAATTATTTATGAGGATTATGCTGGTGGGTAATGAAGAATTCCAAGTATCCCTTACTGTAGGGACAGAGGACCCGGACCAGCTCATGTGTTTGCTGTGGGAGGACAGGTCACATGAGCACTATGCAGTGGAATGAGGAACAAGGGGGGCACCCATGTGGGAAAATCCAAGGCATGTTATTAAACGAGGGAGAAGCAAGATAAATAAGCATTAATGTAACATTAACTACACAAGGAGAGAAAGTAATACTATATATTAGTACTTCCATAGTTCTGTAGCAAACTCTGCCTAGACAAGGAAGCAAATAAGACAAGTATCTGTGGGTGAGGTCAGTAGAATTAACTGCACATTTAATTTTTAAAAAATATTTTATGTGTATGGGTGTTTTGCCTGAATTTATGTCTGTGCACCATGTGTGCATAGTTCCTGTGGAGGCCAGAAGAGGGTGTCAGATCTCCAGCACTGGAGTTTTATGAGCTGTCATGTGGGTGCTGGGAATAGAACCTGGGTCCTTTGGAAGAGCAGCCAGTGCTCTTTACTGCTGAGTCATCTCGTCATCTCTTCAGAGAGAGAGAGAGAGAGGCACTGAAAACACATCATTCACACATTTAGGAACAAACAGATAACAAGACAAGAATAGGTAAAAGTGTCCCTACAAGCAATTCAGAAGCGCTTTTCCTAGAAACACGATGGCAGGGTGTTCACCCTCCACGGAAGGCCCACAGACGTCCAGGATGTGAGGCTCAGCCGCACACATTTGCTTCTCCTGCAGTCAGAGTTCTCTCAATGTCTCAGGCAGTCTGAAGGGGTCTGGTTTACCATTCAGATTGGTTCTGGCAGGTGTCAGCTTTGGTGATGGGTTAAAGTGCTGAGTTCTTGTCCCTGTCAGTTCCAGCAAGAGAACCCAAGGCTGTTACTCTGCAGGCAAGCATTCCACCACTGAGCTTCGCCCCAACCTTGGAAATTTTTTTTTAAAAAAATACCAGTTTCCAGTCCCTTAAATTAAAAAAAAAAAACAACAAAAAACACCAATTCCCAGATTATAATCAGGATGTCAGAGGCAGGGTCTGGCATTGCTATTCGAGAAGCCCCTCCATGTGACCGGGGGCGGGGGTCATAATCTTGGAACTTCCAGGGCAGTTTTTTTTTTATCCAGAAAGTTGGAAGAAGGGAGGGGGGAGGCTTAGAAGAAAAAGCACACCCTATGAGACCTGCCAAGAACAGGAAGACACAGATGGCTATGACTCTGACCAGCCTTGGTTAGGACATTTGATCAGTCTGCTTTTCCTTCTGTGGCAGCCCAATTCTGAAACGAAGCTCCGACATAACCAAGTCACCTCTCACCAAGTCAGAGCAGCTGCTGAGGATAGATGACCATGACTTCAGTATGAGGCCTGGCTTCGGAGGTACGGGGTGTACTCTCGAGGGTGGGGCTTCCCTTGTTTTCCGGGGCTCTTGTCTGCACCCAGATCTGTTTATCATGTCTGCCTGGGCTGAACTTGGCGGGCTGCACCTTCTGAGCATCTGTCCTTCGTATCCCTGGCTCTGTCGGGCATTGCCAAAGTACCAGCTGCTAGCTGTCCCAGGGCTACGCTGTGAGAAGGCTCACTGAGGTCAGTGAGACAGAGGCTGCCGCCAGAAGGCAGGGCACACGCAGCTGGGGCTGCCTCCTGAGGATGCTCTGAAATTCCATGCAGCAACCTTGTGCTGGATTGGTTTTCCCTGGGTGCTGGCAGATGAGTTTCACTGACATATCAGGGTCCTGACGGCTGGGCTTAATGAAATGAAAACAGCTTGAGAAAGTAAGGATTCCCTGCAGAACCGGAATCTGGGGCTCAATAGCTGCCAGGTTTCAGCCCTCTGTCCAAAGAGTCAGAGTCAGTCTCTCTCTCTCTCTCCCCCTCCTCCTCCCTCTCTCTCTCCCTCCCTCCCTCTCTTTTTTTCTCTCTCTCTCTCTTTCCCCCTCTCTCTCCCCCTCCCTGTCCCCTCCTCCTCTCTATACCTCTGTGTGTGTGTGTGTGTGTGTGTGTGTGTGTGTATGTATGTGTGTGTGTTTAACATTTATTTATTTGTTTATTGGATGGTGTGGTGTGCACATCACAAAATGTATGGCTATCAGGGGCCAACTTATGGAAGTTGGTTCTTTCTGCCATGTGGGTTCTGAGAACCCAGCTTAGGGGCTGCAGGTTTGGCAGTGAGCAGCCCCACCTGCTGAACCATCTCACTGACCTAGGTTTAGTTTCTTTCTGGAGAAAAATATACTCTATGCCTGTGGGTATGTGTTCACGTGTATGCAGATACATGTATGTAGGCATGGGTGTGGATGTCTGCAGAGACCAGAGCACAGCCCTCTGTGCTTGCCATCCTCAGGAACGCTGTCTACCTCCTTTGAGACACATTCTCACTGTCCCGGAGCTCACAAATTAGGCTAGACTGGCTGACCTGTAGCCCCAGGAATCCTCCTGCCTCTGCCTCCCCAGCACTGGAGTACATAACACCTCATCTAGTATTTCTACATGGGTTCCGGGGGGTCAAACTTAGGTCCTCATGCTGACCAGGCCAGAAGTGTTTGCTAACTGAGCCATCCCTCCAGCCCCTAGAAATCATTTTCATGCCTTTTGTTTTTTTCCAGTCATGTTTGCTCCACCCCAATCCCCACTTTCCCCCCCGCAAACCAATCCCCCAAGTTCTAGAAAGGTCTTTATTCTTTGCCATAGGTAAGCTATTGGATCCAACGCCAACTCTTTGTGTCATGGTTAACTGAAACAAAACATGCCCTGTACCTAGCCCAGATAAGAGCAAGCGAGCTCTTATTCTCTGTCAAGACTAAGTTTTAATGGCCTGGAAATAACCACTAAACATGTAATGTTCTGATTTAAAACATGACATATCTTTCCTGGAAGTTTCTTCAACATGTAACAAAGATATAGATCTATGGCCAGAACACATGATCTGAATATGAGCAATTCTGGTGCCAGCACCAAGAAATGGGGTTCTCATGGCTAAGTGGGAGCCAAAGGCTCACGAGAGGGAAGTGAGAAAGGAAAGGAAAATCTCAAGAGGTACTTTCATGCTAGGGAGCATGCTGGCTGTTCCTTAGATGGGACCCTGACTCAACCCAGGTCTTTAGCACAGCTTCAGATGAACATGTGGAACCAGAGAGGGATAGTCTGTACTGATTGCGTCATTCTGCGGCTGGAGAGATGGCTCAGTAGTTAAGAACACTGGCTGCTCTTCCAGGGGACCTGGGTTCGATTCCTAGAGCCACAGGGACGATTATTATGGTGTGTACATTTGCTTCTAGGGGATCCAATGCTTTCTCTGACTTCCATGGGCACTAGGCATGCCTGCAGGCAAAACACTGTACACCTAAAATAAAAATCATCTAACCTCATCATTCCACAGAGGGCAAACACTTTATTACTTTTTGGGGTGTGTGTGTGTGTGTGTGGAGGGATAATCCAAGAAGCCAAGCCATGAACCTGCACTCTTACTTGTTATTTGACTGCAGGTGGGTATGAGCAAACCTTCAAGCGTTTGTCTCTGACATGATTGACACATCATTGCGGGCCTCTTCTGTGGTAGAAGTTCAAGCAAAAAGAGAATGGTCAGCTGGATGTGTTGGCGTATTCCTATAATCCTAGCACTTTGGAAACTGAGGCAGGAGGATTGAGAGCCTGAGATTAGCCTGGGCTACATAGCAAGGCTTTGTCAGGAAACAAAAAAAAGAAGAGGAAAAAGACAAAAAAGGAAGGAGGGAAGGAGGGAGGGGGAAAAGAAAGAACAGAGAGAATAAAAGAGAGTGGCCCTGTCTTGCCCTCCCCAGGCCCGGCCATCCCCGTGGGTGTGGATGTGCAGGTGGAGAGCCTGGACAGCATCTCGGAGGTGGACATGGTGAGTACTTCTCTGATCGGGGCTGGGGCAGTGGGAGCCCATGTGGATCTGTCTGGACAGAAGCGCTACACCACTGAACTCCCTCATCACTCATAACTCCTTAGCAGATGGAAGCTGTCACACGCACTTAGCAGATGACTCACAGACATCATGTCATGTCAGAGTTCCCGGTTGGTCTGAGATAGAGTCAGGTGACAAATTTGGTCTTTATCCTCCAGCACAGATGCCTTCTGAGATGCAGGCCCCCTGTATTTCTGCAGAGTCTGTATCTTGCTCTAGAAGCCTGGAACCGTGGGATTATTCCTTTTTGCTTATCAGTGGGTTCCAATTTAAAAAAAAAAAAATGTTGCCAGCGAGGCATGGTAGTGCAAATCTTCAACACCCAAGAGGTAGAGAAAGGCTTATCCTGGGTTTGAGACCAGCCTGGTCTTCTATATAGGAAGCTCCATACCAGCCTGGGATACACAGTAAAACCCCATCTTCAAAATTTTAAAGGTGACACCGGCTGGGGTCGGGAAGCATTCTACAAGTTAGAGGACTTTTTACAAGTCTACCTTGGTTTGGAGCCTCCACGAAGCAGGCCAGAAAGAAGTATCCTAACCCAGTGTGTACTTGGGGACTCCTCCCAGAAAAAAAACGCCAAACAGAATGAGAAAAGGAGACAGGGAAGTCAGGAAAGAGCAGGGTTTTCAGGCAAGCCACGCCTACAGCCCTCCTCCCATCCCGTTCTCCAGGAGGCAGTGAAGTGCACAGCTCAGATCAGCCCCGCCCAGGACCTGGGGGCAGGACTGGGCTCCTCCCGCTGAGGTGCCCACTGCTCTAACCCGGGCACTTTCAGCCTGAGTCGCTGGTGTCAGCAGGAGAGTTGTCATGAAGACCGTGTCTGTCCTGGGTGGGTGGAGCTCAGGGGCTGTCTGTTCTAGGCCTCTTCCTGGGTTCCCCTTTGCCTTCTCCAGGGGCAATGCTCAGCCCGCTGGCTTCAATGGCATTCCCCACTGCCGATGTTCCCACAGTGAGTGGGTGTGTTGCTGCTCTGCCTCCCACCCGCAGGACTTCACCATGACCCTCTATCTGAGGCACTACTGGAAGGACGAGAGGCTGTCTTTTCCAAGCACGAACAACCTGAGCATGACATTTGATGGCCGGCTCGTAAAGAAGATCTGGGTCCCTGACATGTTCTTCGTGCACTCCAAACGCTCCTTTATCCATGACACCACCACAGACAACGTCATGCTGCGGGTCCAGCCCGATGGGAAAGTGCTATACAGCCTCAGGTGGGAACAGAGGCAGGCTAGTGCTGAGAGCTTCGGCCTTAGCTGAATATTTTAACTTCTAAAAGTTTAATTAGTTAAATTTTGTATTATGCATATGGGTGTTTTTGGTTGCATGTGTGCCTGTACACCACGTGTGTGCCTGTGAAGGCCAGAAGAGGATGCCAGATCCCCTAGGCCTGGAGTTACAGACCGTTGTGAGTCATCATGTGGGTGCTGGGAATCAAATTCAGGTCCTCTGCAAGAGTAGCCAGTGTTTGTAACCACTGAGCCATCTTTATAGTCTGAAAGTTAACTATTTAAAAAAAAAGTTATTTTTCTAGTAAGAGTCAGGGAAATAAAATAAATAAATAGACGTGTTCTCTGACACACATCTTCCTCCGAGTCTGGAGTGTGTATAAATATCTGCCTCTCTCTTCCCCTTCAACCTTCCCATGGTCCCCATGCTCCCAATTTACTCAGGAGATCTTGTCTTTTTCTACTTCCTATGTAGATTAGATCCATGTATGTTTCTCTTAGGGTCCTCTTTGTTGTCTAGGTTCTCTGGAATTGTGATTTATAGGCTGGTTTTTCTTTGCTTTATGTCTAAAAACCACTTATGAGTGAGTACATATGATAATTGTCTTTCTGGGTCTGGGTTACCTAACTCAATATGATGTTTTCTAGATCCATCCATTTGCCTGCAAATTTCAAGATGTCATTATTTTTTTTTCTGCTGTGCAGTACTCCATTGTGTAAATGTATCACATTTTTCTTATCCATTCTTTGGTCAAGAGGCATTTAGGTTGTTTCCAGGTTCTGGCTATGACAAACAATGCTGCTATAAACATAGTTGAGCACATGTCCTTGTGGCATGGTTGAGTATCCTTTGGGTATATATCCAAAAGTGGTATTACTGGGTCTTGAGGAAGGTTATTTCCTAATTTTCTGAGAAATTGCCACACTGATATCAGTCCAAAGGGGCTGTACCAGCTTGCATTCTCATCAGCAATGCAGAAGTGTTCCCTTTTCCCCACAACCTCTCCAACATAAGTTGTCATCAGTGTTTTTGATCTTGGCCATTCTTTCAGGTGTAAGATGGAATCTCAGAGTTGTTTTGATTTGCATTTCTCTGATGACTAAGGATGTTGAACATTTCCTTAAGTGCCTTTCAGCCATTTTAGATTCCTCTGTTGAGAGGTCTCTGTTTAGGTCTGTACTCCATTTTTTTTTTATTGGATTATGTGATCTTTTGGTGTCCAATTTCTTGAGTTCTTTGTGTATTTTGGAGATCAGACCTCTGTCTGATGTGGGTTTGGTGAATATCTTTTTCCATTCTATAGGCTGTCATTTTGTCTTGTTGACCGTGTCCTTTGCTTTACAGAAGATTTTCAGATTAAGGCGGTCCCATTTACTAATTGTTTCTCTCAGTGTCTGTGCTGCTGGGGTCATATTTAGGAAGTGGTTCCCTGTGTCAATGCGTTCAAGTGTACTTCCCACTTTTTCTTCTATGAGGTTCAGTGTGGCTGGCTTTATGTTGAGGTCTTTGATCCATTTGGACTTGAGTTTTGTGCATGGTGATAGATATGGATCTATTTTCATTCTTCTACATGTTGATATCCAGTTATGTCAGCACCATTTGTTAAATATTCTTTCTTTTTTCCATTTGATATTTTTTGCTTCTTTGTCAAAAATTAGGTGTTCAAAGGTGTGTAGATTAATATCTGGATCTTTGATTTGGTTCCATTGGTCCTCTTTGTTTTTATGCCAATACCAGGATGTTTTCAGTATTGTAGCTCTGTAGTAGAGTTTGAAGTCAGGGATTGTGATGCCTCCGGAAGTTCTTTGATTGAACAGGATTTTTTTTTTTGTCTAAGTTGGGTTTTTTGCTTTTCCAAATGAAGTTGAGTACCATTCTTTCGAGGTCTGTGAAGAATTTTGTTGGGATTTTGATGGGCATTGCATTGAATCTGTAGATTGCTTTTGGTAAGATTGCCATTTTTACTATGTTAATTCTACCTACCCAAGAGCATGAGAGATCTTTCCACTTTCTGGTGTTTTCTTCAATTTCTCTCTTCAAAGATTTAAAGTCCTTGTCATACAAGTCTTCCACTTGTTTGGTTAGAGTTACTATGAGATATTTTATGCTATTTGAGACTATTGTTAAGGGTGATGTTTCTCTGATTTCTTTCTCAGCCCATTTATCATCTGTGTACAGGAGGGTTACTGTTTTTTTGTTTTGTTTTGTTTAGTAATCTTGTATCCTGCTACATTACTGAAAGTGTTTATGAATTGTAGATGTTCCTTGGTAGAATTTTTGGGGTTGCTTATGTAAACTATCATTAACAAACAGTGAGAGTTTGACTTCTTTTTAAATTTGTATCCCCTTGATCTCCTTTTGTTGCCTTATTGCTCTAGGTAGGACCTCAAGAACTATATTGAATGGATATGGAGAGAGTGGACAACCTTGTCTTGTTCCTGATTTCAGTGGGATCTCTGGGAGTTTCTCTTCATTTAGTTTGATGTTGGCTGTTGGCTTGCTGTATATTGCCTTTATTATGTTTAGGTATGTTCCTTGTATCCCTGCTCTTTCCAAGACCTTTATCATGAAGGGATGCTGTATTTTGTCGAAAGATTTTTCAGCATCTAGTGAGATGATCATGTGGTTTTTATTTTTCAGTTTGTTTATATGGTGGATTATGTTGACAGATGTTCGTATGTTGAACCATCCCTGAATCTTTGGAATGAAGCCTACTTGATCATTGTGGATGATGGTTCTGATGTGTTCTTGAATTTGATTTGCCAGTATTATATTTAGTATTTTTGCATCAATGTTCATGAGTGAGATTGGTCTGTAATTCTCTTTCTTAGTAATGTCTTTTTGTGGTTTGGGTATCAGGGTAATTGTTGCCTCATAAAAAGAGTTTGGCAATGTTCCTTCTGTTTCTATTGTGTGGAACAATTTGAGGAGTGCTGGTATTAGTTCTTCTTTGAAAATCTTGTAGAATTCTGAGCTGAAACCATCTGGTCTTGGGCTTTTTTTTTTTTTTTTTTTTTTTGGTTGGGAGACTTTTGATGACTCTGTTTCTTCAGCAGTTACAGGTCTGTTTAATTTGCTTATATGGTCTTGATTTATTTTGGTAAGTGATATTTATCCAGAAAGTTGTCCATTGCCTTTAAGTTTTCAAATTTTGTGGAGTACAGGTTTTTGAAATATGACCTGATGATTCTCTGCATTTTCTCCATGTCTGTTGCTATGTCCCACTTTTCATTTCTGATTTATTAATTTGGATATTCTCTCTCTGCCTTTTGGTTAGTTTTGATAAAGGTTTGTCTAATTTGTTGATTTTCTCAAAGAACCAACTCTTTGTCTCATTGATTCTTTGTATTGTTTTCTTTGTTTCTATTTTGTTGATTTCAGCTTACAATTTGATTATTTCCTGCCGTCTAATTCTCTTGGGTGAGTTTGCTTCTTTTTGTTCTAAAGTTTTCAAATGTTCTGTTAATTCCCTAGTGTGGGATTTTTCCAGCTTCTTTATATAGGCATTTAGTGCTATGAACTTTCCTCTTAACACTGCTTTCATTGTGTCCCATAAATTTGAGTATATTATGTGGTCATTTTCATTGAGTTTTAGGAAGTTTTTAATTTCTCCCTCCCTTTATTTCTTCCTTGACCCATTGATGATTCAGGTGAGCATTGTTTAATTTCAATGTGTTTGTAGGCTTTCTGGAATTAGTGTTGCTGTTGACTTCTAGTTTTAAGTCATGGTGATCTGATAATACATCGGATTATTCCAATTTTTTTTGTATCTGTTGAGGTTTGTTTTGTTGCCAAGTATGTGATCAATTTTTGAGAAGGTTCCAGGAGGTGCTGAGAAGAAGGTATATTCTTTTGTGTCTGGATGGAATATTCTATAGATGTCTGTTAAGTCCGTTTGAGTTATAACATTTGTTAGTTCCCTTATTTCTCTGTTAATTTTTTGTCTGACTGACCTGTCCAGTGTTGAGAGTGAAGTGTTGAAGTCTCCCTCTATTAGTGTGTGGAGTTTAATGTATGATTTAAACTTTAGAAGTGTTTCTTTTACATATAAGGGTGTCCTTGTATTTGGAGCATAGATGTTCAGTATTGAATTTTCCTCTTGATGGATTTTTTTCTGTGACTAATATGAAATGTCCTTCTTTGTCTCTTTTGATTAATTTTAGTTTAAAGTCTATTTTGTTAGATATTAGGATAGCTACAATAGCTTTTTCTTAGGTCTGTTTGATTGGAAATTTTTTCCCAACCCTTTTCTCTGAGGCAATGTCTGCCTATGAGGTTGAGGTGTGTGTTTCTTGTATGCAGCAGAAGGATGGAAACTGTTTTTGTATCTAATCTGCTAGCCTGTGTCTTTTTACAAGTGAATTGAGTCTATGTATATTAGGGGATATTAATGACTAGTGATTGCTATCTCCTGTTAATTTAGTTTTCATTGTTGATGTTAGTTTATGGGTTTTCCCCTTCTTTGGGATTTGTTGTTGTGAGATCATCAATTGTTTGTGTTTTTGTTGATGCACCAACTCCCTTGGGTTGGAGTTTTCCTTCTTTGTGTAGGGCTGGGTTTCTGGCTAGGTATTGGTTACATCTGGCTTTCTCATGGAATATCTTGTTTTGTCCTTCTGTTGAAAGTTTTGCTGGGTATAGCAGTCTGGACTGGCATCTGTGGTCTCTTAACATCTGCATATTGCTTGACCATGACCTTCTGACTTTCATTGTCTCCAATGAGAAATCAGGTGTAATTCTGATAGGTCTGCCTTTATATGTTACTTGGCCTTTTTCCTTTGCAGCCCTTAATATTCTTTCTTTATTCCATATGTTTAGTGTTTTGATTATTATTTGACGAGGGCACTTTTTTTTTGATCCAGTTTATTTGGTGTTCTGTAAGCTTCTTGTATCTTCATAGGCATGTCTTTCTTTAGGTTGGGAACGTTTTCTTCTATGATTTTGTTAAATATATTTTCTGTGCTTTTAAGTTGAACTTCCTTTTCTTCTATATCTATTATTGTTAGGTTTGATCTTTTCATGGTGTCCCATATTTATTGGATATTTTGTGTTAAGTTTTTGTTAAATTTAATGTTTTCTTTTACTGATGAGTCTATTTCCTCTATTGTATCTTCAATGCTAGAGAATCTCTCTTCCAAAATCTCTTGTATTCTGCTGTTTGTGTTTGCATTTGTGGTTCCTGCTCATTTTCTCATGATTTCTGTTTCTATAATTCCCTCAGCTTGTGTTTTCTTTATTGTCTCTATTTCAGTTTTCAAGTCTTGAATAGTATTTTTCATATGTTTGATTGCTTTTTCTTGGTTTTCTTTAAGAAATTTGCGGATGTCTTCCAATTTTTTGTTTTTCTTTTTCTCCATTTCTTTGAAGGAATTTCTCATTTCCTCTTTAAGAGTCTCAAACATTCTCCTGAAGTTATTTTTTAGGTCATCTTCTTCTGCTTCATCTATATTTGGTTGTTCAAGTCTTGCTATTGTAAGGTCTTTAATTTTACTGGTGCCATGTTGCTCTTTGTGGTGTTGCATGTGTTCTTACCTTGTCTACTCATCTTTTCCTCTAATTGGTATGGTTGGAGCTGTCTGTGACTCTGATGATTAATCTTCTAGGTGCCAGTGGATCCAAGGCTTAGATGGTTGCTCCTCGTGGTACAGTCAGTGCCACAGTTCTAGTTACCCTGTTGGTTGCTCCGTGTTCCTGGAGGTCGCTCAGTGCTCCCAGGATTTGCTCTGCTCCCTTGGAGTTTGCTGTCTCAGGCCTGCTCTGGTCTAGGTTGCTGGCTCAGACCTGTTTCTGTAAATGTCCCTGGACTGGATCTGCTCCTGTGGGAGTCCCTGGCTAGGGGTTGGTCCTGCAAAGGTCTCTGGCTCTGATCTTCTCCCTAGGAGATCCCAGACTCAGGTGCACTGGAACCTACAGAGGACCTGGCTTAGGCCTACTCCCTCAGAGGTCACAGACTCACGCTGGGAAAGAAGTCAGAGAAACAACACCCTTCACAATAGCCACTTTGTCTCTTATAATTGCTTCTGCAGAACTACCTGAGCCTCAGTGTGTGTGTAAGGGTGAGGTGATAAAGACATTCCCTTTAGGGATAAGTGCTTGTCAGGGTCCAAACCCTAACAGGAACTATCTCTCTGGACCAGTGTGGAAGCACGGGAATAATTGAGACACAGTTCACATAGCAATATCGGAAGGGAATCTCAGGGTTCACTCAAATCCTGAAGATTACCAGCGTTTATTCTCCAAACATCTTTTATTACCCAAGGTAAAGTGAGGGGAAGGTCATTAGCATTCTGTTTTCGAGGTAGGAGCACTAAAGTCATATCAGCAGCTCTGTCACTAGTTTGGAATTAGCACTTCTTCCCAAGTGGTCCTCATGATTACAAAGGAGCAACACAACATTAGCACATCCTGAGCTCAGGAGACAGTCTGAAGATGCTTTGGGCACCTCAGTTGCTATTGTGGCTTGAGAGGCTGACTGCTGATACAATGCAGGTATATGTGGGCTGTATAATATTGTCCCACAAGTGCTCCGAAGTCTCTCACTCTCTGTATGTTGTCTGTGGGACACTGGTAATTCCTATCTACTGCAACTTTCTCTGGTGAGGAATGAGGGAGGTACCGATCTATGGGTGCAACAGAATGTCATCAGGAGTCATTTTATTGCTATGTCCCTTTAGCATAATAATAGTTACATTTCCCCATATGCCTATGGCCTTTCTAGTCTCAGGTCATCACTTACCAGTGTCAGGTATGGGTTCCCCTGCCCCACAACCTTCTACTGCAAATAAGTAGATGCCATCAGCAGTGGGAACACAGCAAACAGGAAAGTGTATTAATATCTCGAGAGGCAGCGAGTTTTGAGTAGTTAGTGGTGAAGCAAATATTTGGAATTTGGGGAACCCTCGTTTCTTTCAGCAATCATTTAAATGAAAAGTGTGTATGTGTGTCTTTTATACTGCTATACTGACTGACCACACAGGAATGTGCTGGTGTTAGCAGAGATACACACTCGCTTGTACAGATCCTAATGTTGAACATAAAGAACAGGTAATGCTTAAGGGGCTTCCCTGACGCCAACACACCGCTTAGGAACTGGAGGCAGGAAGCAGCCTTTTCTACCTGTTTCATCACTTTGCAGCTGTCTCCAGCAGGTGCTGAAGCCCTGCGTCCTTTTGTTTCTAGAGTTACCGTGACGGCGATGTGCAACATGGACTTCAGCAGGTTTCCGCTGGACACGCAGACCTGCTCCCTGGAAATCGAGAGCTGTGAGTCCAACACCAGCACGCCTAAACCCCTCTCTGTGTCAGGGGACACTTCTTCCAGGAACTCCGCTCTTCCTGCCTTTCCCCTCCTAGGATCAGGCTCTCCCGGATGAGCTGAGATAATCTCCTTCACCTAAAGCCTGGTTGAAATGCTAGTCACCTCTAGAAAACACCTTCGCGGGTTAGCGTCTGGTTTGACACCTGTGTACCAGAGCCAAACCGGTTGACATGTGAGGGCTCCTATCACGCAGTCAAGGCTTAGCGAGCCCGTAGAAGAACAGATTACACGGAGGCAAACGCTATCTCAGCTCCAAGATATTCCCCGTTATGACCAGGATGCAACCCAGTGCTTCACCTGAAGGGGGCGTGCTGGGCACATGGCAGCCCCTGGGAGGATGCTGACCACAGTCATCTCCTCCTTCTTTTGGGGAAATGGGCACAACGGGCCCAAGAAGAGGCCCCTTCTTGACTCATGCTGCCTGAGAGTGAGTTATGATCTGGCCCCCAGGTGATGAATCATACCTGTGCAAGAGAAAAAAGAGCTGTTGAGTCCTAGTCTACAAAGCTGAACCCTAGGAAATCTTGCTAGTGTTGAACTATCTCTGCCATACAAGCAGCACTAACATTTGGTTTAACCTATCGCAGCTGGATTGTGGGGCAAGGTTTTTTTTTTTTTTTTTTTGTAGGAATTGTGAGCCCTTGAGCTTAGAAGCCTTGCTCTGATAACTTTTGAGAAACTGGGATGAACTAGAGTTGTCTGTCTGTATTGTCTAGTTTGCAGTTTGCTATCTTACCCCAAGCCAAGCAGTCTGTGTGGTTTAGGACACCTAGTGTCACACAGCCCCACAGGCGGGCCTGGCTTGCCTGTCGCCCCGTTCCTGACACTGGCTCTCATCCCCCAGACGCCTACACAGAAGATGACCTCATGCTATACTGGAAAAAGGGCAACGACTCCCTAAAGACAGATGAGAGGATCTCCCTCTCCCAGTTCCTCATTCAAGAGTTCCACACCACCACAAAGCTGGCCTTCTACAGCAGTACAGGTGAGCTGGGAGCATGCGCGGAGTGCCAGGGAGGCCCCATGGTGGCCAGGTGCTTCAGGCTCTGTTTAGGAAGTGTGTGATTTGGTTGTCCCATCAAGTGAGCAGAATTTTGAAACAGAAGACTAGAGTCCTAAATAAAAATCTAGTGGGTGGAATGCGTCAAGGAGGGGTGACTTATTTTGCTTTGAGACAGGAACTCACTCCCTTGTCCATGCTACTCTAAACTCATTATACACTATGTAGCCAGGCTGGTGAAACTCACTATACACTATGTATCCAGGCTGGTGAGCTCACTATACACTATGTATCCAGGCTGGTGAACTCATTATACACTATGTATCTAGGCTGGGCCTCTGGCTCAGTATTACCAGGGCTGGGCTAAAGGTATACTCTAAGGAAACTCGCTTTGCAGGTTATCTATCTATCTATCTATCTATCTATCTATCTATCTATCTATCTATCTATCTATCTATTTGGTTTTTCAAGGCAGGGTTTCTCTATAGCTTTGGAGCCTGTCCTGGAACTCACTCTGTAGACCAGACTGGTCTCGAACTCACAAAGATCTGCCTGTCTCTGCCTCCTGAGTGCAGGGATTAAAGGTGTGTGCCACCACCACCCAGTTTATAGGTAATTTTTGACCCACCAATGTATCAGAGATAACTACCTAGGAAATACGAGCTAAGGCTCCAAGGGAAGCCATGTGTGTGGGTTTATTTGAGATGATGCCATCTCACGTTGGCACTGCATCCATGATGTGCTCAGGAGATCCTCTCTCTCTAGCCACAAACAAGTATCAGTTCAGACTGCCATTCTCCATCTCCCTGGTTGTACCACTACTACCGTTTCTCAGAATGACCCCTGGTCATCGTGTGGACCTGGCTGTGGTCTATACAGGCCTCGTCCCCGCCCATTGCCTGAGGCTGTGCTCCATGGCCTTCCCCAGCAGCTGGCCTGCACTGGCAGACAGCTGACATTCTCCATCCCTTGCTTCTGTGTCGGAAGATTCTGTAGTTCTTCTTGCGGGATCTCCCCCTTGTAAGCACATCCTAATCCATTACAGAGCACTGACAGTCCAGTTAAGTGTGCCAATCCAACTCCCACACTGCACGCTCACCCTGGATGCTCAATGGTTTGGGTCTGTCTTCTGAAAGTCCTCTACACTTGCTGGTACCAAGAGAACAGTTCTAATATACTCACTGAGGACACCAAATCCTCAGCTATTGCTGCCAAGACCCCACTTATTCTCAGCCCTGGGCACCCTCCTCCCACATCCTCACATATGTTCCTTTCCCTGGAAATCACAAAGGCAGAACAAAGCCCAATAAACCAGAGATTGTTACTCTATGTCCAGATCAAAGACTATGTTTCTACCTCAAAACACTTTTCTTCCCATAAAGAAATCCAGGCCTGGGGATAGTCACCAACATCCCAGCACTTACCAAGGTGGAAACAGGGGGATCAGGAATTCAAGGTCATTCTCAGGTACATTGTGAGTCTGAGGCCAGTCTGGGCTATGTAAAACCCTGCCTCAAAGAATACAATTAAAAAAGAAAAAAGGAAAGAAAAAAGGGGGCTGTTTAAGGACCGCCTCGAGCTTTGCTCTGCACACAAACCCCATGAGGCTGCTGTTCAAGAAAGGTTCCACTCCAGTGGTCTGGGCTACAGTGTAGGAGTCTGGTGGGAGAGGGGGAGGGAAGGAGGGAGAGAAGGGGGAGAGAGAGAACTGGGGAGGGGACTGAGTGTAGGGCCTTGTGTATACTGGTCAAGGACTCTATCCATGAGCTACATCTGAACTTCTAAGAATCTCCCATGCAATTGTGAGGCAGACAGGCCCAAGGCCATATTTTGAGGAACAAAACTTTAAGTGATTTTCTCAAGGGTTTCCTTCATTTTACGAAGGGGACAAAGATTCCTCACAGTGGCTTCACATGAGTGGTGAGGGCTGCCACATGGCACAGTCGCTGTTTGAGGTAGGGGTCCAGTGCGAGCTCTAAGACATTTAAGATTCTATAAATAAGCCTTGTCTGTTGAAGGAGCCAAGCAGCTACACTGCGTTCTCTCTCTTCTTCCTGTGTCCCCCAGGCTGGTATAACCGACTCTATATCAACTTCACTTTACGCCGCCACATCTTCTTCTTCCTGCTCCAAACCTATTTCCCCGCCACCCTCATGGTCATGCTGTCCTGGGTGTCCTTCTGGATCGACCGCAGAGCTGTGCCTGCCAGAGTTCCCTTAGGTAAGGACTATCTCAAGTGTACACTACACATGTCTGGAAATCCAAGGCATTCTTTCCATCCTTCTCAAGAGGGCCCTGTACTCCTCTTTACAGAATAACTTGGAAATGTTTAAATAGCACCACACAATCTAAGCATCACGTGGAAATCTATCCAGGCCCCAGGGGCTGTCCATCCACACAGCTCACTGTGGTCCTGGGCAGGGGGCTCCCAGTCTTGGTGTGCTTTTCCTGTTGGTCTGTATAATGTATTCTGCAACAAGGTTTCTCAAAGGGTGGCCCAAGGGATCTTTACAGCAGAATCCTTGAGGGAATTATTAAAAATGAGAAGTCTTGGGTTTCACCATATCTTCAGGCAGAATTCCCGAGTTTTTATACACTCCCTCCATTCCTTTCTCAGCACCCCATCAAATGCCCTCATCTTAAACCCCGAGCCCGTTCAGTCACAGCCACCGCCACAGCTCGGACGGCTCCGGTTTGCAAGCGACAGGGTGTCCCACCAGGCTTCGGTAAAATGATTTGGAGCTCGCCCTTAGGGTGACCCCAATCCTCTGTGATTTAATGTTTTCCAAGCAAATGTTCTGAGCTTAATTTGCAATCCTGGGCAAATTTCCATCAATGATGCCCTGTTCTCCAGCAGTTAGCTGGCACTCCAACAGCTACTGTGCAGAGCGCAGGTGCACGCTCATTAAAATCTCTCTCCTATAAATAAAGCGACCCTGGTAAACCTGAAGTCAAGGTGCTTGAGGTAGTCCTGCTGGATAGGCACACAGGCCCAGCATGGGGTGGCTGTCCACTGAAGAGACGGGCCCAGGATTATAGAACTTTTATGGCACCAAGGACACAGTGTTGAAATGACTTCCTTCACCACATGGTTGCTTAAATCTGCATCTCCTTTCTTGGGACAACGGAAAGCAACACCTTCATGTTGAAGTGTCCGGGGCTTTGTGCAGAAAGGATGTGCGTCGAGGCTGTAATGGAGGTGCCAGGTGTGCAGAGGAGAAAGTGGAAATGAGGAGCAGGGAGAGATCTGTGACAGCTAGCACGCAAAGACAGGCGGAAGTTCACCAGAAGGGAGCAGGTGCCGGCCATCTAAGCCAAGGCAGAACAAAAGGCGGAGTCACAGAGGGACAAGGCACACAGTATTTGGCAAATGCAAGCGCGTGCTTATTTCTCACCATCTATGGCAGGCATCACCACGGTGCTGACCATGTCCACCATCATCACGGGCGTGAATGCCTCCATGCCCCGAGTGTCCTACATCAAAGCCGTGGACATCTACCTCTGGGTCAGCTTCGTGTTCGTGTTCCTCTCAGTGCTGGAGTACGCGGCTGTCAACTACCTGACCACAGTGCAGGAGCGGAAGGAACGGAAGCTACGGGAGAAGGTGACTTTGCCATGACATAGACTGGGCTAGCCTTGGCATGGTGGGCAGGTCCTACCCTCCCTGTAAAATGAGGCTGTGATGCTGTCTCCTTGGCCTACTTCCAGCCACGGTCATTGTAACATGAGGGCCGGCTTGTTGGGGTTTCTGTCCCTCCTGGTACCCCAACAGCCGGCAAGCAACAAAGAAAATCACACACAGGACTCCATAAGGTTATAAACTGATTGGCCCATTGGGTCAGGCTACTTATTAGCTCTTATGACACATATTACCCCATTATCCTTATCTACGTTATCACATGGCTTGGTACCTTTTTCAGCTGGGCAGCTTACATGTTGCCTCTTTGGTGGTCTGCGCAGGAGTGGCAGAGGAACCTCCTTGCTTCCCAGAATTCTCCTGTTCTCATTGCATCACCTCTACTTCCTGTCTGGTTTTCCCACCTATACTGTCTGCCTGGCCAATCAGCGTTTTATTAAAATATGATTGACAGAATACAGACAATTCTCCCGCATCAGGTCATGAATATTTGACGTTTACATCTTTCGTTCAATGAAAGCATTTACTCAGCATCTACATCCCAGTGCCACTAAATTAAGGCATGGCCCATTCAATTGTGGTTGTGTTCAGAGTTTAGTGAGGGAAATAAATGATAGTTTAACACTGTGGAACAAATATGGAGGTGATTTAAAAGACCCCTCCAGGGGCACTATATTCTAGCCTAAGAAACTTCCCTTCATATTACACCTCATATCTCTCACCATTTCTTAAGTTATTTTTGCTCCCGCCCTTCCTTTCCCTTCCCAGCCTACAACGTAGAGCCTCTCTCCTTCAGCAATGCCTTTCCATAACACTATCCCCAAACTGCTGTCTTTCAGTCCCAACCCTTGTGGCAAACACCAAATAGCGTCATCTGTAAACATTTTTATGAAGGGTTTGTTTGGTGCCAGGCGTAGTGTCAACAGCCTGGAATCCAGTTTCTCAGGAGAAGAGCTACAAGCTGGAGGCCAGACTGGGTGATTTACCAAGGCTGTTTCAAAATGAAAAATGAAAGAAAGATGTAGCTCAGGATTATCACTCTTGTCTAACATATAGACTCTGGGTTTGCCGCCACTTTCCCCAAAGGGGACGTGGTATGAGCTCAGGGATTATGACTTCACGGAGGACAGGGCTACTCGGTGCTAGTCTTGTTGGTCTCTGGTACAGCAGTGTGCTCTTTCCTACAAGTTAACATGAAGTTCCCATCAGCACCAAGCTAGTGCTTGGACCTGATCTCGAGGCTGCTGGTAAGCTCTCGGACACAGGGCTGTGCTCACAGTTGTCTTAGGATGTCACAGTGACACCGTCATCGCTTTTCTTACCTTGTCCCTAAAGCTGAGAGTAAAAGAGGCTAGAAGGTCACACCCTTCACACACAGTGCTTTTGCAGGCACCCGAGGGACAGCGCTCAGCTCACGCGCCCCTGTGTGTTTGCAGGTCTCCTGCAGCTGCGGACTGGCCCAGCCCCGGGCAGTGATGCTGGATGGCAGCTACAGTGACGGGGAGGTGAATGACCTGAGCGGCTACGTGCCTGAGAATGGCGAGAAACCCGACAGGATGATGGTGCAGCTGACCCTGGCCTCTGAGAGGGGCTCTCCCCAGAGGAAAAGCCAGAGAGGCAGCTACGTGAGCATGAGGATTGACACCCATGCCATTGATAAATACTCCCGGATCATCTTCCCAGCCGCTTACATCTTATTCAATCTGATATACTGGTCGATTTTCTCTTAGGTGTCTGTAATTCTGTAAATCCCGCCTTCTCCGTGGTTTGTGTGCACTCCAGAAATTGCTGTGAATGACAAAGTATGAAAACCACCCCAGTGCCCACCTGGGCTTCCAGTGTCCCTTCTTCAGCTGTGCAAAGCTGCACTGACAAGACAGCCTGTTTGTGTGTATTAAGCATCAGTTGCACACACAGTATTATCTGAGGCGTTGCAGAAATTTGTCATGATAGCAACTGGTATTAGCTGTTCCCAGATCCCAGGAAGAGCACAGAGGACACATGGTCATGCTGCGTTTCAGTGCTGGGTCCTGGGTTCTCTCCTCATGGAGGCCTTCCTTCATGGGCGGCACTGTGTTCTTTAGACAATGTAGAACTGGAGAACACCTGAATAAAACTCATTTGCACGGAGCCCACATGCACATAAGCCCCTTCTGGTGACAGGCCGTGCTTCAGTCTGTCCCTGCACCTGTTCGGCATCCCCCACAGTTAATGTGTGGCAGTGATGCTCATGTATCAGTCTGTCCTTCCATCCACTCTACATCCCGCATAGTTAACCTACAGTAGTGATGCTCATGTATCAGTCTGTCCTTCCATCCACTCTACATCCCGCATAGTTAACCTACAGTAGTGATGTTCATGTTTCAGTCTGTCCCTCCGTCCACTCGGCCTCTCCCCATAGTTAACGAAAGGCAACGATGCTCACAGACTCTCTTTAACAACCTGTAGGTATATCCCCTTATAAGAAATGCTCTCTAGATGGCTGACTTTTCTCTGGCAGAGAAACTCTGAAGATGGAGATACGTGTTTGTGTTCTGTCTGTCTTGTGGAGCTGAGTGTGCTAGAGAACCGTGTTCCTCTCTCTGTTTTCTAGTCACTGTTTTGTGACTCTCTGCCACGGAGCATGTGCTCTTTTAAAGTGAACTGTTTTCTCAGTGGCATGATTTTACCACAGAGGAGCTCGAAGAGGTATTAATTTCTTCTAAATAATCAGTATTTCAAGGAAACTTGAGGGGTTCACAGCTCATGAGAATGAGAAGCACACAATTTCTTTTTTTTTAAGATTTATTTATTTATTGTATACACAGTATTCTGCCTCTATGTAAGCCTACAGGCCAGAAGAGGGCACCAGATCTCATTACAGATGGTTGTGAGCTACCATGTGGTTGCTGGGAATTGAACTCAGGACCTCTGAAAGATCAGCCAGTGTTCTTAACCTCTGAGCCATCTCTCCAGCCCAGCACACAATTTCTTAAGAGAAAATAACATCAAAAAGCAAAAGAGACAGACAGACGTCTGCATTTCCACTCTGAGAGCCAGCACTGCCTAGGAACTGGACAGCAGTTATCATCAAGATTGAGCGTTCAATAGACCAGATGAAGTAGCCCGGTGGCAAGTGATGTCAGTCATCACTTGTAATTTGCTGTGTTATTTTAAAATAATGTTTTAAAAAATTAAGCCTTCATGTTATCTATCTAGAAGATATAGAACAAGTCCAACCAAACTTGCCCAAAAGTCACTTCACAGTATGGCATTTTCTCTGGGCTCCATCTTTCTCTCAAAGAGACAGAGATGTCTATTTAACGTTTGTTCTCATCCCAGCAGTCAATGAAACAAGTTAAGATATTGCCCTTTAATTGTGATTGTGTTTGCCGAGCGGTGGTGGGGCACACCTTTAATCCCAGCACTCAGGAGGCAGAGGCAGGCCAATCTCTGTGAGTTCGAGGCCAGCTTGGTCTACAAGAACTAGTTTCAGGACAGGGCCCAAAAGCTACAGAGAAACCCTGTCTCGAAAACCAAAAAAAAAAAAAAAAAAAAAAAAATTGTGGTTGTGTTCAGAGTTTAGTGAGACATAAATGATAATTTAACATTGTGGAACATATTGATAAAAAGGAAGTGGTCTAAGAGACCCATCCAGGAGTGCTAGGAAATCACCCTTCATATACGTCCTTCTATCTCCCATCACTTCAAAGTTAACTTGATGGATCAATGCTAAATGATATATGCATGCCTATTCTTTATTCTGATTTTAAAAGAACTATTTGCAAAGTCCTACTTAGACGGTTTTTCATGTCCCCTAATGAAAGCCCTACTAGACAGTCTTTCGTTTCCCCAATTAAAGTCCTACTTAGTATTTCATTTCCCCAATGAGAGTCCTACTTAGACGGTCTTTCATTTCCCCCAGTGTAAGGCCACCAAAAGCTTTTTGCAAACACAAGTAGTAAACTTAGAAGGGCATAAATTAAACTATTAATTATCATTGATATACAAAATGACTGTTTGTTTTACCAAGCATAGTTTACACATGCCTGAAATCTCAACACTTGGGAAGTAGAAATGGGAGGACCTGGAGTTCAAAGCTAGTCTTAGCTTTATAGCACATTTGAAGGCAGCCTGGGTTATGTGAGGTTTAAAAAGATTAGTTTCCATTTTTATTTTATGAAACAATTACCATTGAAGTCCACATATTTGTCACTGTCTTCTCCCTCACCACTAGGGCCACTGAGTTGTCTAAACTAAACCTTACCTACTGTTTGGGATACTCTAGCATTTGAGGCAGTGTGTAGAATGTTCTACTAGTCTGCTAACCTGCTATATCAAAGACTGTAGGCCAAATGGCTTGGTCAACAGAGATTTCTTTTCTCACAGTTCTAGAGACTAATGTTCAAGGTCACGGTGCTGGCAGATGTGGTTTCCCCAGAGGCCTCTCTTCCTGACTTTCCAATGGCCACCATCTTGCTGTACCCTTGCCTTCTTTCCTTTGTTCCCACCGATGTCCAGATCCCTTTCTCCCCAGTTATGTTATGTCAGGACCCACATCCATGGCCTCATTTAACCTGAGGTACTTCTTTAGAAGCCTTGTCTATAGACCATTTTTTCTATAGCAATCTCCTCCAAGTTAGGATAGTTTATCTTGGAGGGAAGCTCCTTAGGTCTTGCTTAACAAAAGGTGATGCCCTCTATCCCACAGGAAAGAAGCCCATTCAAATTAAGCTCAGGAAGCAAACAACTACAACGCAAAAGTTTTAGGAAGTCCCTGAAACTAAATAGATAAACTATCTCCCTCCACCAAATAAAAATATGCAATAAGAGCCACTGAGAGTCACTTTCAGGTGATCCAAGCTGTCTGGAAGAGGCAAAGACCAGCTAAGCTATCTGGAGGGAACACATTCCAACACATCCAGCTGTCTGCAAGTCATGCAATGAGCTCTGGATTTCCAACTATTGTGGGTTTTCACCCATGATGGGGTGGGCTTTGGTGATGCAGCTGTCTTTTGAATAATTTCTGCACCTCTAAGTAACCCCAATAAAGCTCATTGGTTCACCAAGTTGGACTTTGGTAGTATCTTTAATTTGGTCTGTCATTGGTTTCCTATCAGGAGTGGTATATGTTTGCTCACATATACACAGAACAGTGTCATACAACAGCATCATGTACATTCGATAACATATGCCCATGGAAGTCTATTTGCACCACAGTACACCTAATATTTTATAAATAGTTACACTATAGCATTTAGGTAATGACAAGAAAAAATCTGGGGACTGGAGAGATGGTTCAATGGGTAAGAGCACTGCTACCAAATTTGAGGAACTGGGTTGAAATCACCAGCACCCACCTAGAAAACTGTGTGGCCATGTGTGAGCATGCCTGCAACCCTAGTGCTGTGGTGTGTGTGTGTATGTGTGTGTGTGTAGGGGGCGGAGTGGAGACAGGAGGACTTCTGGAGTTTGCTGACCACTAGCCTAGCTCTAGATTCAGGAAGAGACAGTGTCTCGAAGAAATAAGTGGATGGTAATGAAACAAGACACCTGATAGTCTTCTCTGGTCTTTTTGAGTGCACATTCAGCATGTGAAGTCACCAAACACATATGCATATGCCACACACACATACACACATGAAAATATGTCTGCATGTGTTCAATAATAATGTGTTATTACCAATAAGGTTTTATTCAAAGTTAGTTGACTAGGATGGATGCAGAACCTGTAGATAAGAAAACCCAACTACATTTGATAATTCTGTGTGTGTATGTGTGCATCTGTGTGTGCATATGTGCTTGTCTGTGTCCGTGTGTAGAGGCTAGAAGTTAACACCGGGATGTCTTTCCCAATCACTTCCCACCTTCCCACCTTTTAGAGACAGAGTCTCTCACTGATCTTCAAGCTTGCTTTTTGGCTACCCTGGCTGCATAGTGAGGTCCTAGATCTTCCTGTCTCTGGGCGTAGCATTGGGTTCCATGCAGCCAGCACTGCCACACTCAGCTTTGCTATGGGTTCTGGGAATCTGAACCAGGACCTTATGTTTGCAGCAATCAGTTACCTACTGACTTATCTCTCCAACCCTCCAAACTCTTTTTTCTTATTTTGAAAATAGGTTCTTTCTGTGAGTTTGAGGTCAGTCTGGTCTACAAAGTGAGTTCCAGGACAGCTAGGGCTGTTACACAGAGAAACCCTGTCTTGAAAAAGATCAAAGCAAGCAAGCGAACGAAAACAGATTTTCTTACATAATATAGCCTGATTGTGGTTTCCCTCCCTCTACTCTTCCCCATCTTCCTCAATCAAATCCACTCCCTTTATCTCTCATTAGAAAAGAACAAGCTTCTAAGAGATAACAACCAAACATGACAAAATAAAATATAAAACGAAAACCATCACACTGAGGCTGGAAAAGGAATCTCAACAGAAGGAAAAGAGCCCCAAGAGCAGACACAAGAATCAGAGACCCACTTGGTTCACACACTCAGGAGTCCTGTAAAAATACTAAGCTGGAAGTTATAATATATACTCAGAAGACCTGGTACAGACCTGGGTTAGCCTTGTGCTTGCTGCTTCAGGCTCTGTAGGTTCATAGGAACCCTGTTTAGTTGATTTAGACAGCCTTGTTCTCCTGGTGTGCCCCATCCCCTCGACTCTTAAATCTTTCTGTCACCTCTTCCACGGGATCCCGAGCTTTGAGGGGAGAGAGTTGATGGAAACATGCCATTTAGCTGTGTGCTCCAAGGTCTCTTTCTCTCTGCTAGGTGTCCGGCTGTGGGTCTCTGTGTTTGTTTATCATGGGATGTCTTATTTTCCCCACCTAGTGACTGAAAGTGTTTCTGGGTATAGTAGTCTGATATGGAATCTGTGGTCTCTCAGAGCCTGCAGCATGTCTGTCCAGACCTGTCCGGCTTTTAGTGTCTCCACTGAGAGGTCAGATGTAATTCTAATAGGTCTGCCTTTATATGTTACTTGACCTTTTTCTTTGCAGCTTTTAATATTCTCTTTGTTCTGTACATTTGGTGTTTTGATAATTATGTGCCAAGGGAACTTTCCTTTCTGGTCCAATCTATTTGGAGTTCTGTATGCTTCTTACACCTTTATAGGAATCTCCGTCTTAGGTTAGGAAAGCTTTTTTCTCTGATTTTGCTGAAAATATATATTTTTTTTTGTCTTTGAGCTGAGATTCTTCTTTCTCTATTCCTATTACTTTTAGATTTGGTCTTTTCATAGTGTTCCAGATTTCCTGGATGTTTTGTGTCAGTTTTTTTAGATTTAACATTTTCTTTGACCAATATATCCATCTCTTCTATCATATCTTCAATGCCTGAGATTCTCTGTTCCATCTCTTGAATTTTGTTGCTGAAGCTTGCCTCTGTAGTTCCTGTCTGAATTCCTAAATTTTTCATTTTTAGAATTGTAGATGGAGGCTGCCCAGACCCGAAACTATCACACAGAAACTGTATTAATTATAACTGGTTGACCTATTAGTTTAGGCTTCTTATTAACTCATATCTTACATTAAGCCATAATTCTGTATTAGCCTTGTGGCTTGGTATCAGTGAGGTATTCTCATCTTGTGTCCTCTATGTCTGAGTAATGACTGCAGACTGAGCCTTTCCTCTTCCCAGAATTCTCCTGTTCTGGTTGTTCTGCCTATACTTTCTGCCTGGCTACTGGCCAATCAGCATTTTATTAAACCAGTACAAGTGACAAATCTTTACAGTGTACAAGACCATTGTCCCACAGCACAGAATTGCTTCATTTTGGGTTTTCTTTACTGATTCGATTTTCACTTTCAGGTTTTAAATAGTTATATTCATTTTCTTCCACTGTTTGCTTGTGTTTTACTGGACTTAAGGGATTTATTTATATCCTCTTTAAGGACCTCTATCATCCATCTTCATACAGACAATTTTAAGGATTTTTTTCCTGTTCTTCAGCTATATTGAAGTTGGAGTATTCAGGGCCTGCTGTGGTAGGATAGCTGGGCTCTATGGGGATATATTGCCTGGCTAATATTATTGTTTTAACACTGGCCTCTAGGTATCTCGCCTTGGCATGGTTATAGGTCTAGGTGCTGGTTTCTGGATTTGTCTCTGTTGGGTGGGTACTTTGTCCCTTGGTTTCTATTTTCTCTCTAGATTTTTGGGCAGTATGATGGCTGTGTGTTGCCTGGTGGGAAATTTTCTTTGGACCCCATAGCTGTGGTCACTGGGGGTTATGGCTACTGGGAGCTGACACTTAAGACTGGGGACAGGCTAGGGGTCTGAAGGGGTATGCCCTCAGGCCCTGAGGTTCAGAGAATGCCTGCTGGTGTTGGAAGCTGGGATACTAGGATGAGTTGGGGAAAGAAGGTTGGAGAAAGTCTTTGAGGCCCTTGGAGATGGAGTCACAGAGGAAAGGGAGACGGCAGCAGATGTTCTGTTACAGAGTTGGGGATGAGACTGAGGGGGCAAGGTATGGAGGGGCAGAAGGAGAGAAGATCTGAAGATCTGAAGTCAGCCCGCTTCCCTGAAAGGAGTGGCCTTTGAGTTAGCAGGGAATGTAAGTCGGCTGGAGTTAGGTTAGGGTGAAAGGGCAGGGGGCAGGGAAGGTTGTAGAAGGATTTCTGCGGCAGAGCTTGGGATCAGACTGAGGAGCTGGGTCTCGAGAAACAGAGGGAGATGAGATCTGCAGCCTGCCTACCTGCTTCCCTGGTAGGAGCCCCTCCAAACACTTAAGAAAGGAATAGGACGCAGAGGGCTCTTTGGTGCTGAGGATTTGAACTCAGATCCATACACTTACATAGCCAGTTCTCTGCTCTAGGCTTCACAGTGCCTGCATAGGCAGCATTCTCTAGAGTCACGAATAGAATGTGCAAAATAAAATGGCATCTCTGGGGTGGCTCATTATACAACAGGGGCTGAGCAAGCCAGCAGTGGTCGTCTATAAGCTGGAGAGGCTAGAAACCTGATTGCTGCTTAGTCCATAAACCAGATGTCTCTGTAGTCCCAACCTGGCACTGACGGCCTGGGAGACTCCGGCGGCCCCTAATGCAGCGGGAGAGGGCAGCAGCAGCAACAGCGACGGTGAATGCAATACGCTCACCAGCAAGAACCTAGACAGGCAGGCAAGATGGACTTTTGCTTGAATCTTTTTACATCTAGGCTGCAGCTAGAAGGTTCTACCCACTCTGGGGTAAGAGTCTAATCTACTCTGGAAATGCTCTCATAGACCAACCAAAGACATGTCTTTAGGTAGATTCCAGATCCTGTCAAGGTGATAAGACTCACCATCACAGTATCTTGGTACGTGACTGTGTTATCAAGATGATTCTTCTCTATTCATGTGACACTAAACTCCAGACTTAACACACCTCAAAATTCCAAAGCTGGGGCTGATGGGCTGCACCAGGAGGCAGGGAGTCACCAGGAAGCCTGTGGGCCAGCTGGGCTGGAGTACACAGTGGCAGAAACAATGAAAGGCCTTGCCTCAACGAGGTAGCAGAGAAGCAACACCTGGAAAGTTGTCCTCTGACCTCCATGTGTTGTGTAGCATCTTCCTGTCCATCTTAGAGGAAACCCACTGTTAAGACATAGGGTGCTCTACAGAGAGGTAAACCTGCAAAGATACTAGTTCAGTTCACAAAGTAAACAACTCAACTTTTATACAGGAAGTCACTGAAACTGACAAGATACACAAGGTCCCTTCTTCCCCAAGCGCACATAAACACTACGGAGTGCCACCTGAAGAGATGGACCACCTGCTTACAAGACTCTTAAGCTGAGATGCCTCAATTCTCAGACAAGCTGCTTAGGAGAGGCTCAAGTCAGCCTAGCTGCCTCAAAGAAGCAGAGACCAGACCAGCTACCTGAAGACACACTCCAGGCTGTGCAGTGGACTCCAGGTTCCCAGCTTTGGGAGCTGAGTTGTCACCCATACTGGTACCAGCTTTGGTGATGCAGCTGTCTCTGACTCATTTCTGCTCAAAAGTGACTGCGGTAAAATTCACCAGTACACTCGCTGGACTTTGCTGGTGTCCTTTCGGTCTGTCACGGCTTCCCTGACTTTGCTGGTGTCCTTTCGGTCTGTCACGGGTTCTCTGACTTTGATGGTGGCCTGTGGTCTGTCACTGGTTCCCTATCAGAGGTGAGCATATGTCTGTTTGCATCTCCCCAGGAGAAGCCTGTCACACAATGTGCCATGAAATGTGTCATATAACATGCAGTCACAAATATATGTGTATTTGTGTGTGAATCTGAGTTCAAATCCCTGGCACCCACAGGAAAGGCCAGGCATGGCCACAAGCCTGCCCCTATAACTCCAGCACTGCGGGGGGAGGAACAGGTCACTGGTGCTTGTTGGCCACCAACCTTGCTTTGGGTTCAGTGAAAGACCCTGTCTCAAAGGGATGGAACTGATAAAATGGGCTGCCTGACATCCTCCGCTGGCCCCCACAGATGTGCATGGGAGCCCAGACCTAGACACACACACACACACACACACACACACACACACACACACGCATAGCCTAAGCTGTGTCATTAGGTCGCAGAGTCTGAAGTGGTGAGTTTATTCTATCTCACAAATGACGAAAGTTGCTAACTGGCACAAGGATTACAATTCTCATCAAAACTTACTCTGATGATTTGGGACGTGTTTCAGAAGATTGCTTCAGGTAAAAAGTCAGAAATCACAAAACATAAAAACCATTAGAAATTTTTTTTTCTTTTAAAAAATGTTACAAAGTGTGACAACTGTTCTTTTTAAAGGATACTGTAACAGTTTTGTTTGTTTGTTTCTTTGTTTTTAATAAATCAATGGAACTATACCACTGACCACCCTGGGAGAGTGTGGGGACCTCTTCATGTTTACACATCCTCTTAAAAACATGCAATGTCTACCTTAAACACTCTTAGCATTTATGCTACAGACAGACAAAGTTAAAAAAAATTCCTGTGTACCTCATTCAATAAAGAGAATTTATTAAGACTAAAAATCAGTTTAAAAAATTTGAGGCAAGCTAAATATTAGCTACAGTCATAGAATACATAGCAACTTACTAGTAATAATACAAGTTGAACACACCTAACCTCAAATCCAGAATGCTTCAAAATCCAAACGTTTTTAGTGGTATGACCCAGGCAGATAACTACACAACTGGCCTGGACAAACAGGTCTGTTAAATCTCAGGCACACTAAAAGCACTGGACAGAACTTCCTTCAAGCTATGTGTATGTGGCAGTGCACGTGATACATAAAGGGATTCTATAGCTCTATTTGGGTCCCACACCCAAGCTCTCTCTCTTGTGCCTAAGAGTTTGTCTCACCAGCGGTTTACATCTGTAATCATGTGCAGAAGCTCACTCTAAACGGCAGGAGTGCACGCTCATGCCTACGGCTCCAGTACCTGACGGGCAACAGGACTGCAGCTAGAAAGGGAGGAGGGCGAAACAGAAGGAAACACTTGTCTGAAACAGAGCAATTTATGCCCAAGTAAGAATCATGAGATACTAGTGATTTTACGTGACTTTTTCCCGCTTTTCCAGGATTATTATTGCCAGTGATTTTACTGACAATCAATGAAATGTCTCAAATTTCTAGGTAAAATCCTCACTTTCTCAGAATGCTCTAGTGACACAAAGGTAGAAAGCAAGCTGAGACAGCAAAGAGAAAGTCCTGAGAGAAGGCCAGAAACTTAGTTAAGGCACAGCATGGGGACAAAGAAGCTGTCTTTCCACGGTTACTACCTCTGGGCCAGCAGGGGCTTAGGGGGCTTCTGTGGGGCGGGTGGCTGCTGGGTGGTGAGCAGAGTGCAGGACACTGGAGAGCAGAACACACCCAGTCTGACCTCCTCTCCCACATGGCAGCCTAACCCTAGAAGGGCCCACCTTG
This sequence comes from Myodes glareolus, assembly GCF_982192425.1. Lineage (NCBI taxonomy): Eukaryota > Metazoa > Chordata > Mammalia > Rodentia > Cricetidae > Myodes > Myodes glareolus. The sequence continues at coordinate 40,548,156 of NC_142041.1, read as the reverse complement.
CTTTTCTGTCACTTCTCCTGTTGCTGTTACACTGCTCCTATGCCACTTCTTGGAGTAATTACATGCAAATAAAGAACATTTTCTTTTTTAAAACAAAGTTAAAAGTAAAGATAATTCTTCATGTGTCTTACAGGCACATGTTTTTCTCTAGATCAAACCAGATACAGTTAGACTTAAACTCCCCCAACTTTGAACTGCTGAGGAGATATTCACTTCTCTGAACACAGTTCACCAAGTATTAAGTGTTGAAACCTGTGGGATTTGTAAAACTATACAAAAGACACTACCACATTATAGAATCACGTGCCATCTAGTTTAAGAAATGGCATCACAGACCAATGTCTGAAGGATCACAAACTCCATTAGGGCCTTCACTATGTTGTCCTTGCCACAACTGAGAAACAAGTATGCTCTCTTGCACTGAAAAAGTATTAGAGGTAAAACAACCAAACAAACAAAACTTAATGCTTCCTGAGCAGTCCCTAAGCACGCCTTCTATGCTGCTGTATTTAAAATCTGTTCTTCTTGAAGCTTCAATTTAAATTCCTCTCTGATTCCCTCCAGCAACTCAGGCTTAAAGATGACGTCCAGCGCAGTCATGGCCAGGGCTTTGGCTGTACGCAGTGTGTACAACTGAGCTTCTTGTGATCCTAGAAGATAAAGGAAACAAATTAAAATATCTTTCTATATACTAAAATGCATTTATTAATTCCCTGTATTACCTCTTTAAATTGCCTCTCCTACTTCTGAGTGATGTTAGAGAGAACACTTGGTAGGAAGAGGGAGAACCCTGTGTTCATGCCTCATGCTCACCGGCAGCTTCCGTGTACTGTTCCGTATGGTTCAAAGCATCGGTCCCAATGTAAAAATATGGGTGAATCCCAGGAACCACAAAACTGACATTTCCAAAATCAGTAGAGCCTTGGAATAAAACAAGGAAGAAAAAGATGAATGAATGAGCAGCCTCCTCCAACAAGGAGTTTTAGTGGGACCACCTTAAGCTAAGGCCAAGAATTTGTAATTAATAAGTCTCCATATCTTTACTTGGGAGTTGGCTGGCATTCCAAAAGTAAATGCCAACTACAAGAATATGCCTAGCAGACTGAACATTTTTTTTTAAAAACAATGTTGCTATTTTGACACTCTACACTCACTGAACCATTTATTAGTTTCTTTTCAACCAAAGGTGAAGGAATATCATTAAAAATATCATCAGGAAATGGCTAAGATCAAAATCACTTCTGTCAACTTAATGCTGGAGAGGATGTGGGGTAAAGGGAACACACCTTCATAGCTGGTGGGAGTGCACACTGGTACAGCCCCTTTGGATATCAGTATGGAAATTTCTCAGAAAATTAGGAAACAACCTTCCTCAAGACCTAGCAATATCACTTTTGGGTATATACCCAAAGGATGCTCAATTGTACCACAAGGAAATATGCTCAACTATGTTCATAGCAGTATTATTTGTCATAGCCAGAACCTGGAAACAATCTAAATGTCCCTTGACCAAAGAATGCATAAGAAAAATGTGGTACATTTACACAATGGAGTATTACACAGCAGAAAAAAATAATGACATCTTGAAATCTGCAGGCAAATGGATGGATGGATCTAGAAAACGTCATATTGAGTGAGGTAACTCAGGCCTAGAAAGACAAATATCATGTGTACTCGCTCATAAGTGGTCTTTTAGACATAAAGCAAAGAAAAACCAGCCTACAAATCACAATCCCAGAGAACCTAGACAACAATGAGGACCCTAAAAGAGACATACACAAATCTAATCTACATGGGAAATAGAGAAAGACAAGATCTGAGTAAATTAGGAGCGTGTGGATTATGGAAAAGGGTATGAAAAAGGGTATGGAGGGGGTTGTGGGGAGGGGAGTGGAGAAAAATAAATCACTCAATCAAAACAATTAAAAAAATATCATCATGGAGATGGAAAGATGGCCCAGCAGTTAAAAGCATTTGCTGCTTTTGCAGAATACCCAGGTTTGGGTTTCAACACCCACATGGTAGTTCCTAATTGCCTGTAACTCCAGTTCCAGAGAATACAATGCCTTCTGCTGGCCTTCAAGGGCACCAGGTAAGCTGATACTATACATATACCTATGCAGGCAAAATATTCATACACATTAAAAAAATTATCATAGTTGGGAGTGTGCCTGCTTAACATGCACAAAGCCTGGTTCAATCCCCAGCATCCAATAAACCCAGGTGTGGTAGCATGGATTATAATCCCTGAATTTGGGGAGTAGGGGCAGGAGGGTCAAGGTCAGCATCAGTTACAGACGGAGTTTGAGGCCAGCCTGAGCTACATCAAGACCTTGCCTGAAGCAGACACACCAGCCGCTCTTCCTTACCCCTGAAGACTGTCCAACCTAAGTTGGCACTTCTCCTATTCAAACAGCTCACTCTACAGCAGCTTAGTTACCTGAAGGGACATTCAATATTGCATCTTCTGAGATGAAGTCTATTCCCAGTTTCTTCCCATTCTCCACATATGCGCTGCACAGTGTCTTATTGGGAAGAACATTGTAATAATCGTGTGCTTCACTTTTAATTTCCACCTAATAAAAAATGACAAAACAAAGCTTGAGATTAAAAACTCAAATTCATGAAGTCCAAAACAGTGACAGTTTCTAACAGGAAAAGTTTCAGGATGGGCACTTTTCATCCCAGTTATAAAACCCTCATAAATTTCTTACCTTAAAAAACAAACAGTGCGTTATAAAGTTAGAGCTCCTAATGCCCCATTTGCTCTGTTACACAAGCACCACACCACAGAGTATCACTAAACTCCATCCTGGCCAGCAAGAATCAACTTCAGTCACCTAAAAAGGGCATCGCGAGTACCCAGAAACTTCCATTTTAAAACCCGAACCTCCAGGCAATTCTGATGCAGGTAATCCAAAGCACTCTGATGGACACTGCTTATACTTCAGTCTCCAAAAGGAAAAGGCAGGGCATTTAAACAACTCAACACACTTAACATGGAACTGTCCCTGATGTCACAGCCTTGTTCCAAAGGCATCCTCAGGGACTACAGACACTTAGGGAGGCAGGCTCACAATGGGCCTTGCTTATAGATCGAGTACATGAAGACACAGAAGCAGGTTTAGGCAAGTGCATAAGCGCACTTAACAGTTTGTTTTCAGTAAGCAAAAACTAATTATCAAACATTAGAGATCAAATTTCTTCTATTCTTGGCAACATCTAAGATAGGAATAAATAATGGCAACCCAATTAAATCTTATACATCAGCCAAAATATAAGCCAGTAAAAGGCTACTTAAATATAGATTGAAATCCACCCATAAACCCTATTAATTTTTGTGTGCACGTGAAAGAGAAAAGGACAAGCTCAGGTGACATTCATCAGGAGCCCATCATCTTTGGGTTTTGAGACAGGGTCTCTCTCTCCTTTTGCCTGGAGCTCACCACGCAAGGTAGGCTGGCTGGCTAGTGAGCACAGAAATCTGCCTATCTCTGTCTCTCAGAGCTGGGATTACAAGTGCACTACACCACACCTGCCGCTGGCTCTGGAAAACCCCTGCCAGTGGGTTCTGGAGATCAAACCAGGTTCTCAGCTTGCAAAGTAAGTACTTTGAGTCATCTCTCCAGTCCCTAACTCTTAGCTTAGGAAATACCCAGAGATATTAACTAATGTTAGTTCATATATCTAACTTTTAAAATATTTAAATTATTTATAGTTATAAGGGAATAAGTATTTAGTTTTCCTGGGTTGTGGAAGCTTTGCAGTTGCACACTAAATCTCTTTGCCAATAGCCTAAGAGGATATGTCCTTACTCCTACACTTATCCATGTATTTATCTAGTCACACACACACACACACACACGAGTGTTTATACATTCTTACCTTTCCAACCAACCACACTCCCTGCCTGAGATCTCTCTGTGTTCATATGTCTGGAAGTATGACTATCCTTCAAAGCTCAATTTGGTCTGCAGTCTTCCAGGAAACCTTCTCCTCCCATCCCACCAACTGGGAGCTGAACCCAGGGGCTTGTGCTTGTCAGGTTAAGCTATAGCTCCACCCTGAAACTTTACCTGCTCTGTTCCTCCTGAGACAGGAAGTACAGACCACGACGATAACCGCAGACACTACTACCATGCCAACAAACCATGCACTGCCAGGCCAAGCACGGAACAAAAGGAAGGCTGGGCTGGGCCCTCTTCACAGACGCTACTTAATTTGTCTCCCGCCAGAAACTCGGAGAGATTTCAATATTACCCCTATTTTTGAGAGAGAGAAGCAGCCCCAGAGATACTGTTCCTCATGGCCGAGACATAGGATCTTGTTTCTCTCTAAGAACAAACCTAAGATCTTGTGTCTCCAACCTGACTGCAATATCTGAACTTTATGTACCTGTGAACTTCATCCCATGCTGCAGCACACAGCTGATACCGAAATGTTTCTGACTTACGGTTCTAATCAACAAAATCTCCTTTGCTCTGAGTCTGTCTTAACTCCATTCCAGCAAGCCAAACACACACTTATACCACATCTTTGCCAAAGACACACAGATACTGTCATAAAGTGCCCTTTGTGGAAACTACACAGAGTGATATAAAAAGGAAGGGATCCTAGCACAGTGATTGCTAAGCCCTCTAGCTACTGCCTAAGTAAGATGAGCTGTATAGTATTTTCTATTGCAGACACTGAAGAAAATGTACAAGAATTAAATATTAATTTAAAAAATTAATTAAATATTAAATGCTCATTAAAAGATTTCACATTAAAACTCTAGCCAACTCATTTTACAGGTTGAAGACATCACCAGTGAGGGCAAGGCCCTGAGAGATTCCCAGCACCACCTCCAGCACAAACAAAAGCCACTGTATGGAATAGAAGCAAAGCAGGCTTTAATGCAGCCGCGCCAACAGCGCAGGCCACTGGAGCCGACCATAATGAACTCTGGGAAGCTCTTACTGTGCAGCCTGTAGCCAAAGCAGCAGCTCGGAAGGAATCTTCGGCCCTTTTGGTCAGAACCTGAAGCTCTTTCATTGAGGGTGCACGGAAGTAATAGACTAATTCAGAGTAAGAGGGGATGATATTGGGCTTTACGCCACCATTTTTTATTATACCTATAAAAGAACCAAATCACTGAGGTTAAATTGGATGATTTGTTTAAAGAAAGTTTTGTAGCCCTTACAAAAAGGAAAATAATTTATACTTACTAGCTTCACTGATAAACCAAAGATTTTGATACACTGTACAACACTTCCACAGAGAGGAGTTATTTCCAGATAATAAGGGAAAACTGTCTGAATGTACTTTATTCTAAGGAATCCATTTAATACTAAGGAATCACAATTTGGGTTGAGGGTAAAGTTCAATGACAGAGCATTTTCCTATCATGTGTGAGAGTCTGGGTTTAATTCCCAGAGCTCGAAAGAAAGAAAGAAAAAAAAAAGAGGTGAAGAGGGAAAGATGATAATCTAAATTATAAAGAAATACAGACTTTTTTAGCCACAAAACAGACAGTAGTATCTTTGTTGTTGTTGTTTGAGACAGGGTTTCTCTATATATCTCCAGCTGTCCTAGAATTCACTCTGTAGAGCAGGCTAACTTCAAACTCACAGAGCTCCACCTGCCTCTGCCTCCCTGAGTGCTGGGATTAAAGGCGTGCGTCACCACCGCCTAGCCTGACAGTGGTATCTTAAACTTTCTGAAGGAAATTTATCTCAGTAGGCTTTATTATAGTTGTGATTTGATAAACTTTTGACATAATCTTTTATAATGATATGTGGCTCTGTAACCACCATCCTATTTGAAAAAATCCTACCAACATTTTAAATGACACTTAGCAGTGGAGAAATCGTTTTCATACCAATCTACTACACTTCTACAATCACTTCTCAGCCTTTGGCTGTAATCATGTATAAAAACAAAAACTGAACAAAGACCCTTAAATACTACAAACTATCAAAACACACATTTGGGACCACACAAAATCAAGATTTATTTGTTTCTACCTGTAACTAAAACAGATATATACAAACTAATTCCAGATAATTGTGTAACTCTATAATCCTAGCACTTGAAGAGGCAAGAATATCATGAGTTCAAGGTAATCCTTGGTTATAGCCTGGGCTACAGGAGACGACCTCTTCTTAAACGTGTGTGTGTGTGTATAGAGAGAGAGAGAGAGAGAAACTGAATCCTCCATTAGCTAATTCAAAATTTTCCACTCTAATCCCTTTCGAGGGAATGAAGGTAAGGCCAGGATGCCGTATGTGCACAGGCTGCTAACACAGGACTGCTTGAATATAAGGGCGCCCGAGACTACACAGTGAGAGCCTATCTCAAATCAACTGCTACCCACACCAGGAAAGAATTAAGACAAGAAACTAGCAAAAGCACAATTACAAAATGATTTTACATATAGCAAAAATGGGTAAAGAATAGAGATTTACTATATTATAAAGAAATAAACTGAGAAGGGAAAGGAGGGAGGGCAGGAAAGAAAGAAAATTATAAATCAGTGTGGTAGCTCACACCTGTATCCCTAAGAGAAGACCATGCTACTATATTTATACACATAGAATTTGAAGAGTGTACTATACCAGTCCCTGAGTAAATACAACTAGTAACTGCTATTTTTTTTCTCTTTTGAGAAAGGATCTCAGTTACCCTAAGATGCCCTCGTATCTGCCTGTGGCTGAGGATGTGATGAGCCTGTGATTCTAAGTACTGGTATTACAGGTATGACACATGACAGGTTTTACGTAGTGCTGGGAGTCATACCCAATGCACCCTGCATCCTAGGCGAGCATTCTAATAACTGAACTACATCACCAGCTCCCAATTTTTGTTGTTGCTGTTTTTCAAGAAAGGGTTTCTCTGTGTAGCCCTGGCTGTCCTGGAACTCACTCTGTAGACCAGGTTGACTTTGTACTCAGAGATCCACCTGCCTCGGCCTGCTGATTAAAGGTTTTCACCACCACTGCCCGGCTTCCAACCCCTGATTTTTTTTTTTTAAAAAAAAAAATTAGTATTAGATAATTTTACTGCACTGAAATATAATTTACTATACAAATATTTGGCATGTATACCATGAAGTCTCCAGGTCGGTTTCATCTGTTGTCTTAATGCAGAGAGATTGTTATAGGCAAGGACTGCAGCATCTAAGGCATTCACTCCCTCCCAAGGGTAAGCAGCAGCGTGAGACGCCTTCCCGTAGTATTTCACAGTAACGCTAGGAAACAGAAGAAGAAATCACAGGAAATTACTTCCCCCATCGTCATTAACATAAGAAAATCCAGTTGGGTGCGTGTGTAGAGTAGTGTAGTGTAGTGTAGTGTAGTGTAGTGTAGTGTGGGTATTAACAAAGATGTAGCTCAGCTGGTAGAACGCTTGCCTATCATTTATGCAGCCCAGGTCTCAATCTCTGGCACAGGGGTGTAAATCTGTAATCCCAGCACTGGGAGGCAAGAGGATCAGAAGTTCAAGGTCATCCTCGGCTATACAGCAAATGTGAGGTTAGCCTAGGCTACATGAGACTGCAAAGCTGGTCTGGGAGCATAGCTCCAATGACAGTGCTATTCTAGCATATACAATGTCTGAGGCTCCTTCATTCCCCAGCGCCACACAAACAGGACATGGGGGTTCGCTCTGCAGTACCAGCACGGGGTAACAGAGGCAGAAGAATCGGAAACTCAAGGAAAACCTCAGTTAGACAGCGAGCTCCAGGCAAGCCTGGGCTATACATCAGACCATAACTGAGGGGGTGGGGTATGTGGAGCCAAGTGAATGGACTTTAATATCAAGACAATGAGGCCTATATCTACTACTAATAGTCTGGAAAACCTGCTGACAGCTTGCAGGCCCCCTCCAGCCAGAAGTGCTGGCAAAGATTTGTAATCTCTAATATCTTCTGGAAATACACAGATAAATCCATCTCCATCCCCCAGGCAAAGTGAATTGTTTCTACTCTCGCAGTACCAATTCCACAATGGTAATGAAGAAAGGTAGCACAACCATTAAGCTACCACCCTCTGGGAACAAGGTCTTGTGGGCTCAACCACACTGCAGGGAGGGTTCTACTACCACTCCCCAGAGTCTCCGCCACACAGAAAACAGCTCACACAGTCTAGCAGGGGCTCCTAGGGCCTGGACCACTGACCACACCACAACTACTCTCACCGTCATTTGTGGTTCAATGACACGTCCTTCTAGCTACAAAAGACTAAACCCCTCCAGTTCCATACCGCCAAGTTAGAAACAGTATGGAGAAGGGCTTTCTTCCCAGGTCCAGTAAACCATCCCTTGTACAGACAACTCCTTATAAAGGGACAACTGCATTCCAGAAACCAGACTGAACTTAAAAGAGAACACTGTGTTTGGTACCCCTGCTTAATACCCCTATAATAGTTCAATTATGACCGCGATAACACCTCATGATTGCCAGTTTAGGACAAAGGTCACATCATTATCGCTGAGTCCACAGGGTCCTCCTGTGCCGTCCACACTGGCCTCCTGAGCAGCGAGGTCACAGGTGAGTCGCACCACGCTCAGGCCATTTCACCTTTTAAATGTATAAACGCAGAGTGTGAGAGTCTGGCTCAGTTTCCTTTTCTTTTTTAAATTCTGTCTGTGTTGATGGGGGAGTGCAGTAAGCATGCAATGGGGTGCCCGCGGAGACCAAAGCAGAGCTCGGTTTGCACCCCTTCGACGTGGGCTCTGGCGATAGAACTTGGGTCGCCATGCTTGCACGAGTGCTTTCACCCACTAAACATCTCCCTGACCTAGTTTCGAGTACGCTTCAGTCTGCTGTCCACCAAGGATTTATCTTCAATGTGACTACTCACTCATGCTCGGCCACATCCAGTAGATAGGCGGCATCCTCTTGAGATGGGTGAGCCATAAAAACCACATCGAGATCTTTAAAGGCACCTGCTTCAATTAAATCAATTTTGCCACCACCTTCTTCTTCTGCAGGGGTTCCCAGGACAATGACCTACGAGGAAATAGATGTACGTTAGCACAAAGAGACTCGTAACAGAAAAACATTAAATAGGTTTTAGTGCATACTCATTCAGAATATATACTTAAGTCCTTAAACCCTAAAGAGAAGTTATTTTCTGACATACAGTGAATAAAAATATATGGTGCAGAGTCACAAGATTTAATTTGTAACATTATAGTAATCTGGTATAAATGCATGCTAGAAATGCTACAGGAAAATTTCCCCAATCTGATAACTCAATTTTAACTAAGTTATAACAAAGACAAAAAAAAAGTAGAATTCTATGTGTGTAGGTTCTTCAACATTAGCTAGGACTCATCTGTTAAAGTCTCTTCAAGCTAAGCCCGTTAGCATACTATGTGATAGGTACATAGTTAGTCATAGCTTGACTGGTAAGGAGCTTGCATGTGACCTGTGACCCTCACAACATCCCTGTGAGGTAGGTGAGTGGTCTGTACCAGTTCAGGGAGGTTTAGGCTTCCAAGGTTACGGAGCAAGTCTTCCGAGACAGCTGCCCTGGCCTTCAGCTAGCTCTCATTCCTTACTGGGAAAACACTTAGACAGGCCTAGCTCATTAACCCTTCATTGTCGAGCGTTAAACAAGCTCAGTACCATGGTTAGAAACCGCCAACTATTATACAAACTTACTAATTCGATTCCACCAGTTCAACCAGGAAGATTTAATGGTCACCAAACACCTAATCAAACAAAAGAGAACTTTACAGAATAAACATTTTACTTTGATATGTAAGCTTAACTTCTTCAAGCATTTTTTTAAGCAAAGGCAAATTATCTTCATAAAATGAATGTATTCTCAAGACCATGTATAAAAATACAATGAAACAAGTTGGGGTTTAAAAAAAAAAAAGGCTTTACGAGCAAAAGGAATCCACTTACAATTTTCTGATAGGAGAGGAGCCTTGCTGAGAACAACCATTTGCTGAGAACAACCATTTGAAGTTGGCATATTTCTCAAGTCTGGTTGTATTTATTTTTAAATTTATAAAGTATCAAAATTCTTAAATTGAGCTGCTTTGGGGCGGGAGGAGAGGGGGGGAGGTTGAGACAGTCTCTCCCGATGCCCTGGAGTCATCTGTAGACCAGGCTGATCTCTGGAACTCTGAGGTCCGCCTAGCATGCACCACCACGCCTGGCCAGAGCTGCTCCTATTCCGAACCTAACGGGCTCTTACTGACTGCTGGGAACTTTTTTTCTAAAAAAAGTTCCCAGGGTCTCACACCCTCCCCAATACGACAAAAACCCAGAGGCATAAAAGAGAAGGGAGGTAAAGAAAAAGAACCACAAGAGATTAATCCAGTAGAGGATTACTGGCCATGGAGGTGGTGTGGGGGACCCGGCTGAGTGACAGCCGGTTCTTGGCTCACAGAATGTAGAACTAACTACACCTTCTGAGGAGTAAGATGACAGACCAGCACGACATTCTGCTTCAAGAACCGAGACGCCTCTTGTAATTGTGAGATAAAGATTAACCCTTAAATATGACCCCATCTATGTAATAAATATTTATTCGCTTCTCCGTTATTTCCACTCTTGCAGAGGTTTGGTAGTCTGGTAGTTCTAAAGACTAAAATTTACTATATATGCAAATACCAATTACTCAAATCAAAATCTTTTTCTTTTTTCTTTTCTTTCTTGAGTCTACAAAATTTTATTTTGTCCTGAGCTCGCACAGCCTAGTCAGCAAACTGCAGCTGTCTGTCACCAAAAACAACTGGCACGGTGCTCCGGGCGGGGTCCGCACAGACACCGCCTCGGCCTCGCGTGGCTCACCTTGACGGGCGGTGGCGCGGCGACGCCCTCCAGGGCAGCCCGCAGGCCCAGAGCAGCAGCCACCCCGACCTCGGCTATGAGGTTGTGACCGCAGGCGTGGCCCAGGGCGGGCAGCGCGTCGTACTCGCACAGGAAGGCCAGCTGCAGCGCGCCGGGCCCCGTGGCGGCCTCCGGCGGCGCCCACTCGGCACGGAAGGCGGTGGGGAGCCGAAAGTGCGGCTGCACAGCCCACGACCCCGCTGGAGACTCGCGTTCGAAGAAGTGCGTAAGCTCGCCGTGTGCGCGCTGCTCCTCGTAGGCCAGCTCGGGCGCGCTCCAGATGGCGCGGCTCAGCGCGCCCAGGCGCTCGGCCGCCTCGTCGATGCGCTCCGCCGCGCGCTGCTTCAACCGCTCCAGCTCGGCGACGCCGCTCGTGCCCGCCGCGGCCGGCCGCTCAACCACCGGACCCATAGCGCTCTACCCAGGTCAGCTCTCAGCCAGGTTCGTCAGCGCTCGGAGGCCCTCGGAAATACTCGGCTGTCCTCGTCAGTCCTCGGCTACGCTCGGCGCCTCGGCAGAACTTGGTGGCCCTTAGCGGCACGCAGTGACTTCTGCACAACCTGAGTCTGACTAACTCTAACTGGAACCTTCCAGGCTAGGAGTTGCCATGCAGCTCCACCTCCAGGCTGGGCGTGGAGCTGGGGTTTAAGCTCCTCCTAAGAAAAGGAATTGTATCTGACAAGTTTTTAATCTAAAAATTTGATTGACAATAACAGCTCGTGTTCATATCATAGCGGGTCTAAGTTACCTGATGAAGAAATTCAAGAAGTCATGCACTCGTTTTCTTCGAGTGATACAAATTTCAAAAAATTGTTATTGATGATATGCCCAACTGGTGAGCTGAGGTTTTCTAGTATTAAAAGCTTCAGCCTGTCCTTCCCATTCTACCAACTCTTAATTTGCCAAAACTAGATTAAATAAGATACAATATATAATGTAAAAAAAAACCCGATAACATAAAAATACGACTGTACCTTTGAAAATGAGTCTGAAGGAGTGCGTTGAGGTAGTCCATGTCTTTAATTCTAGCATTAGGAAGGCAAAAGCAGACAGATAGATTTCTGAGTGTGAGATCAGCTTGGTCTACAGAGTAAATTCCAGGACAGCTGAGGCTTCATAGAGTAAACTCTGTCTCCGGAAGAAAGTGATGAGGATTTACTAGTTTACACTCTAACATGTAAACACTGTCTTCAATTAACACCCTAACATATACTCAGCCCTAAACATAATAAAAGTGATGTTAAATCCCTGGACGTACCTCACTTTTCTCTTTTTAAAAACTACATTTTTAATTTTATTTCATGTGTATGACAGTTTTGCTGAATGTATGCATGTGCGCCCTGTGTGTCTGGTGCCTGAGGAGGTTAGAAGACAGCATCCGATCTCCCGGAACTGTAGATATGAAGAGTCCAGGCATAAGAAAATAAAAATGTAGAAATAAAGAAATATAAAGTTATAAGTCTAGGAGAATGAGAACAGACTATCAGCAGCTTTCTCAGCAGATCAAGGATCATTCATTCACAGTGAGTTATTTTCTCAGATGCTTGGGAAGCATAGGTCATTTTACAATTGGCACCACCAGAGGAGAGGCTAGTGTTTTGACTATCCTTAATAAACAGTAGATGTGAACTGAGTTTAACCTTTAGGAGACAGAGATATGTGACCTCTGGGTCAGACACTGTCTCTGTTATGGGAAACTGGCACCACCAGAGGAGAGGCATGACCTCAGTTTGCACCCGGAGGCACCAGGAAACAGTGGATAAATAAAAAGGTTTAATTAATGAGCTCTGATAATGGAGGTTATAAAGTATGGCAGTCAGTATCTGAAGATTTACCTGGAAACAGTGTGAAAAGTTTTTCCTTCTAAATTCTCAGCCCAGGAACCAGTTAATTCCAAATTCCTCCTTGACATTAGCACTCACTCCCCTCCCTAGGGTCTCCGCTGATCAGCCCAAGGGTCAGGACAAGGTTGTAAAAATTCCTTTACCCAGACCTAGTGCCTGGTGTCCTAACTATAAAAGGTGGGGTCAGAAACTAGTCGATGCCACAGCCTAACAAACACCATCTCTGGCTGTGGTCTCAGCTAGCTGATAAGCTTCTGTGCCCCGCGGTGTTTTATTTTATTTTTTTATTTTTAAGTTTGCTTCTGGTTTTCCTAGGATCTGGTTTCTGGAATAAAGTTTGCTTCTGGTTTATTAGACTTGGTGGTGTTCTCATCTTTGCACGACCCCCCTGGACCCAACAGATATACATGGTTGTGAGCCACTTTGTGGGCTCTGGGAACTGAACCCTGGTCCTCTGGCATGAACAACATACACTTTAATTGACTGGACCCTCTGTCCATCCCACCCTCATTTTTCTTAATAAACTTTACTCTGATACACATCTTGTAGAAATCCTCCAGCATCTCTAAGACTCGAGATTAATTTGCTCAGTGACCTGGCTAAAAGTCAGAATAATGTTAAGAGCACTTACTCTGGGCTGGAGAGATGGCTCAGGGATTAAGGACACTGATTGCTCTTCCTAGAGGCTCTGAGTTCAATTCCCAGCAGCCACATGACAGCTAAAACTGTAACTCTAAGATCTGACACTCTCACACAAACATATGTTCCGGCAAAATACCAATACACATAAAAACAAATAAATTTTAATTAAAAAGGCACTTACTCTGTACCAAATGCTCTCCCAGGTGTTTTAGACATTATTACTTAGTCCTTATGCCAAAACGTGACCATTTGATTACACAGCCTACTAAATACTGGGCCCAATATTATACAGCGGACAATGTTTAGTCACTGCACTTGATCGCTTGTGTAAACAGACATCTGAATTCATAAATGCGTCTATTCACATCATAATTGACAGAATTATCATGAATAACTTTTATGGCAGCAACTCTGCCAAGAGCAGTGGAAATCCCTTTTGTTCTCTTTGGGCAACACTAAGTAGCTGGTGACAGATTTGTATACACACTCTAAATACAAGCTGCTAGTTAGGTCGCCTGCTACACATTAATAGTGCTGTCATCTGAGGTGGTGGAAGGACAGCTAATTCTGGGCTCTGTTCCTCCTGAGTATGTATGTGCACACACATGCATGCATTCAGTTTCTACTTTGGGCAGCATGGATTTCTTGTTCGTGGTAATTTGCATTCTCGAATCTCTTTAATAAATTATGATGCTTTGTTGAATGCACACCCTCTCTCCAATCTTCGTACTCTATTTTCTTTCATTTTCTAGCTCCTAATGGCATCGATCATACATCCCTTGTCGTGGTTAGAATAAAAATGGTTCCCAGAGGCTTCTCTATTTGAATGCTTGGTCATCAGGGAGTGGCACTACCTGAGAGAGATTAGTCTTTGCCTTGTTGTGTGTCACTGGAGGTGACTTTAGGTGTTCAAAAGCCCAAGCCAGGCCCAGTGTCTTTCTATTCTTGTTGTCTGTGGATTTGGAAGTAGAACTCTTAGCTTCTTCTCTAGCACCATAGCTGCCTGTATGCCAACATGCTCACTGCAATGATGAGAATGGACTAAATTTATGTAAGCTGTCAGTCAGCCCCAATAAATGCTTTCTTTTATAAGAGTTGCCATAGTCATGGTATCTGCTTGTGGCAATAGAACACTGACTAATACGTCCTTCCTCTGTGACATTTCTTGGGTGCTTATTCTTCTTGACTCTATTGGTTGTATTGCCCATTACACTACACCAGTCTACCAACAGAGACCTTGACTCCATGCGACTTTACAGATTCTCAGACCTTTACTTGAGCTTAGAGTTGGGTGTGAAGAAAGAATGTCATGTATTTGTTGTTATTGTGTGTGTGTATGTGAGTGGGCGGGTGGGTGTGAGCACCTGTGTGTGTGCATCTATGTGTCTGCACCTGTGTGTGTGCATGTAGCACCCAGAGCAGGACTCCAGGTGTCCTCTTCATCTTATTGCCTTGAGAGGGGATCTCTCACTAAATCAATCGAAGCCCCCTCTATAACATGACGGCCGGCTTGTTGGGGTATCTGTCCCACTTGGTATCCCACAACCGTCAAGTCCCAAAGAAAATCACTCACAAGACTCCATAAGATTATAAACTGATTGGCCCATTAGCTCAGTCTTCTTATTAACTAATTTTTACATCTTACGGTAACCCATAATTCTACTCTGTGTTAGCCATATGGCTTGGTACCTTTTTCAGCTGTCAGCTCACATGTTGCTTCTTTGGTGGTCTGGGCAGGAATGGAGGAATGCGCTTCCTCCTTCCTAGCTTTCTCCTTCCTAGCTTTCTCCTGTTCTCATCGCCCCATCTCTACTTCCTGTCTGGTTGACCCGCCTATACTTCCTGCCTGGCCAATCAGCATTTTATTAAAATACATGATTGACAGAATACAGACAATTCTCCGCACCACCCCTCTTTTGGCTAAGCTGGCTGGCCAATCTCTCAGGATCCACCTGTCCCCTGCCCAGAGCTAGAACTGACACACACAACCATACTCAGCTTTTTACACGGTCATTGGGGATTTGAACTTATGCCTTCAGAGCAAGAGATTTTACCTTTAGAGCCATCTTCCCAGATCAAGAGCATCTTCCCACAGCTGGGCTTGAACATGTGGCATTCTTGAATCCGGCCAGCTCAGCTCAGTATCTTTGCACTGTTATTTTCATTTCTACATCTGCTATCGAAACAACTGTCTGCCCTACCTATGATGCCACGAAGGACACTGAATTGTTGTTGTTGTTGCTAGGAACGAAAGCATCTAGAAAAACTCCCATCTTTACCTGGGGCTGGAGTCAAAGAAATAACACAAAATTTACTACTAAGTTTTTTTTTGTTTGTTTGTTTGTTTCCTTTTTGGAGGGAAGGAGCTACGGCAAACAGAAATAGTTCAATAGTCCTTATGGGTTGTCTAGTGTTAAAGTATGAAGATGTGTCTTTTCTCCCAGGCTACTCACAAAACAAGCCCCCATCATAGGAAATGAAAACTTTGAAATAGAAAATTCCTGACAAATAGATGTTTTATGAGAAAAAATTGAGGGGGAGAAAGTTCAGTTACTGTGAGAAACAGAACTGAAATACCACTCAAATTACACATCATTGTATTACATGTTATTTTAGCTTCAGATTCAGACCTTTTGACAAATGACAGGCTTCAGTATGGTTTATATGCTTTGGGTAGGATAAAAATAATCCCTAAATAAAATCCCCATCAGATTGACAAAACGTGACCTAAAAGAGATCACAGAAAGTGGAACGGAATAGGGAGGGGGCGGGGGGGGGGGGGATGAGGAAAATTAAGGTGAAAGCAAAGTCAGCTAGAAATGCTGGTGGGTGGAGCATATGGAAAGAGAGAAAAAGATCTGATTCGTAGATAAAATGTAGTTGTGTCCTCTCCTGTTTTGATCCTGAACAATTTTGTTGAGAATGAAGCAGAACCATGGCATGATTTGGGGACTGCTGCTACCTGAATGCAGAGAAAGACTGCATGACTACAGAATCTTGTTGACAAAATCCTCCTAACCAGTCCCCAGTGCACATCACCGTCTCTAGAACAGCTAGCGGAAATAAACACGTCCCGCACAATTTAAAAACCCGTATGGGCTGAGGTGTCGGAAGAACTAGCTGCCACAAAGCAGAAAGCAGAGAACCAGGAGAGTTGGTCACCAGAAAGGTGGATTTTGATTGGGGGTGGAGGAATGTCTTAGTCATTATTCTGTAGCTGTGAAGAGACACCGTGACCAAGGCAATTCTTAGAAAGTATTTCACCGGGGGCTTTCTTACAGTTTTGGAGGTTTAGTCCATCATCACCACTATGGAAAGCACAGAGGAATGTGTGATTCTGGAGCAGTAGCTGCAAGCTACATCCTGGATCCACAGGGAGAGAGAAAGAGAGAGAGAGAGAGAGAGAGAGAGAGAGAGAGAGAGAGAGAGAGAGAGACAAGAGACTGGGCCTGGCATGGGTTTTTGAAACTGCAAAGCCCCCTATGGCTTTCTTCCTCCAACAAGACCACACCTCCTAATTCTTCTAATCCTATCAAACAGTTCTACTCCCCAGCGGACCAAACATTCAAATATGTGAGCCCAGGAGGGCCATCCATATTCAAACTACCATATTCCACTCCAAGGTCCCCATAGGCTTGTTCTATATTATAACACAAAAATGCATCCAGTCCAACTTCAGAAGTCCCCCATAGTCTACCACAGTATCAACACTGTTTAAAAGTCCAAAGTTCAAGGTCTCTTCTGAAACTCTTGACAATCTCTTAATTGCAACCCATGTAAGACAAAAATCAAAAAGCAGAGCATATACTTCCAACATACATTGGCACAGAATACACATTACCATTCTAAAAGGAGGAATAGGAGCATAGTACTGGACCAAAGCAAGAATGAAAACCACCTGGGAAAACTCCAAATTCTGCTTCTTTATGTCTGAGTGTTAATGGACACCAGAGATGACTACCCATACACGGCTTAACCACTTGAAAGTCTTTATTCCAACTGGGTGGGAGCACATCCAAGTATTCAGGGACCTAGATATGGTTCTGAGTGTCCAGAACACGAGCTTTTAAAGGCAGAAAACACAATCAGGCATCTCATTTGACTGCTTGGGGGAGTGAGGACAAACAGTTTAACAGAATCTAAGTTAGCTAGGACACCCTGACCTTGGGCTCCTGAAACAGAGTTGGATAATTTCCCATGGGATGCTCCATCAAGGAGATCAAATTTTAGTAAAACATGAAATGGCCTCAGCAAGAATCCAAGATGGAGGAAACCTTGCCCTGTCTTGTTCTGTCTTCTTATCTCCAATTCCTTTCAGCTTTGTAGACTGCAATACACTTCTTTTGGGCTGGTTCTATCCCCGGGCCTCTAGCTGTCCTGGACAGGTTTCCTGTGACTGTCCTCTCCAACATTTTGGGGTCTCCAGTGCAACCCAGGCTTCACCTTCACAGCTTCACACAACGGCCTCTTTGGGCCTTCATTCAGGGACCCCCGTGAAGCACACCTGGCCTCAGTGGGCTTTCCTTAGGTGCAGAGAGGTATTCCACAACCTCTTGTATCCTTCGTTCAAAATCCAGAACCTCCCGGCAGGAGCGCCCAAGTGCCATTGCTTGACGGGGCTGAACTTGGCCCCTCTTTCAGCAACATTTGTATCAACTGTCAGAGTTCCTTCTCTGCTAGAGCTTTGCTTTAATTCCTTTTCCCAAGTTAGAAGCTTAGCTGCGTGAGGTCTTGCCTTGAGGTCACCACTCCCCTTGAGGAATTTAGCAGCAGCCTTTTCTTTAAACTTTTTTATCTCTCTAAAATCCACGGGACAAAGTTAATACAAGGTTGTCTTGAAATTCCCTCTGCCAATGTCATTAATCCGAAACTGGAACAAGTCTTCCTCTGTCCCAACAGCCAGCTCCCAGAGACTTATTATTAATTATGAAAGCTCAGCCTCGGCTTGGGCTTGTCCCACTAGCTCTTTTTTTTTTTTTTTTAACACAAATTAACTCACTTATAATCTATGTTCGGTCGTGTGGCTCGTTACCTCATCCCTCTGTGCTGCTCTTGCTGCTTCCTCCAAGTCTGGCTGGTGACTCCACCTTCTTCTTTCTAGAATTCTCTCTCTGCCCTCGAGACTAGCCTGTACCTCCTGACTAGTGGTCATTCAGCTTTTTATTACACCCATCACAGCAATACATTTTCACAGTGTACAAATAGCCTATCACACGAAACTCAAATTAGCCTCGGGCAGATTTTTAAGAGAAGGGCAAAATGCAGTCACATTCTTTGCCAACATATCAGAAGAATGGTCTCTAGCCACCTACTAATATTCTCCCATCTTGAAACTTCTTGAACTGGGCCTCCACAGTTCAAGTCATCCTTAGTACTATCTTTATGCTCCTACTGGAATGGTCCATTAAGCCTCACTTAAAGTGCCCAACAGCTTTTCTATTCCAAAGTCCCAAAGTCTCCCATATTCCTACAAGAAACAGCGTGGTCAGGCCTCTCACAGCAATACCTCAGTCCTTGGAACCAACTTCTGTCTTAGTCACTGTTCTATTAATAAGCCCCAACAGGCTTGAACAGCTTAGCCCCTGCAGGAGTCAGCCATGATAAACTAAATATGAACAGATCACTCAAAGGAAGTTCTTTACTTCCAACCACTATCACCTACCAGAGTAGAACTCAGCCTTAGATAAGTTTAATAGAGGCCTGAGTCTCAGTAGCTTACCCTGAAGCAATACCTGGTTGTGGGAAGGACCATAAACTAAGATTACCTGAGCACCACCCAAGAACAGACCGTACAAATGAAATACCTAGCGTTCTAACCACTGTAGATAGGATCACCTGCCAGCACAAACTCACCAGGACACCCCTAGACAAATGTCAGCCAATCAGGGGTCCTGAACCTCAGAAACCCCTCACCCCCTCCTTTACTACTATAAAAACCCAACCCTAACTGATCTCGGGATTCTCCGTTTATTCCAATATGTTGGACATGCGGAGAGATCGAGTTTGCAAACTTGCATAAAATAAAGGCTCTTTGCTTTTACATATGGGACTCGGTCTCCTTGTTGGCTTTTGGGGGACTTCACGGATTTGGGCATAACACCCCCGCCCCACCCTGACTTCTCTAACGGCCATTCCCAGTCTCTTGAGGCATACAAGTGGCTAGGCCCTACCCAGTCCCCCCAGACTACTCTAAGGGCCTTCACAGTCATTTCCAGTCCCTTGAGGCAAGAGAGTGGTTCAGGCCCACCCTACAGAAACAAAACAAAACAAAAAAACAACCCCCCCAAAAAAACAAAAACCAAAAAACCAGCTCAATATCAGGCTAAGAAATCCCACCAATCCCTGAGCTTGCCCCAACATCGGGCCACAAAATCCTTTCTTAGCTATAATACTTACACTGTTGCTGTAAAGAGACACCATGACCAAGGCAAACCATGTAAAAGAAAGTATTTAATTGGGAGCTTGCTTACAGTTTTAAAAGTTTAGTACGTTATTATCATGGTGGAGAACATGGCGTCAATTCTCTCTATGGCTGGAGCAATAGCTGAGAGCTAAATCCAGATCTGCAGGCTGAGAGAGAAGTGGGGGGAGGGGAGAACGAGAAGTGGAGAGAGGAGGCTGGCATTGGCATAGACTTTGGAAACCCCTGTGACATACTTCCTCCAACAAAACCTCACCCCCTAATTTCTAGTTCTATCACACTGATCTATTCTCTGGTGCCCAAGCACTCACATATATGAGTCTATGGAGGACATTGTCTTTCAAACCACAAGGGACAGAGAGGAATTATACATGCTATTTAGGATTACGAACCTAACCCCACAATCCAACCACTGGGTGTGTTAAATTTTATCAGAATTTTGTTTACAGGACTAATTGGACACTAAATGGAGGAAGAATTAGAAACAGGAAACATTTCAAACTTAATGTTTGAGCTAAACTAACAGGCTCCTGCTAACCCAACAATTCCAGGAACATTCCACAGCTCAGCGGATGCCTGGTTGAATATCTGATTCTTGGAAGGGGGCACAGCAGAGACATGGCACCGGGTTTCTGGTGTTAACAGCTGGATATGTGGTAGAGTTACTAAGTAAACAAGGGGAATCCTTCTTTGGGATGCAGTCTGGGAAGTGTAGCCATCACCCCTCATCAAGGGAGCTTCTCTTTGCAACAGATGGAGACCATTACAGAAAACTAAAACCAATGAAAACGCGGAGCTGTGGAGCCCAGTCCACATCCACAACACAGTTCCAGCGTCCAGGGTCCAGGCATCACCACAGAAGAGCAGGCAGAAAGATTTGAAGAGCCAGAGGATCAGGGAGCTTGCTGTGAGGTTGCGTCTCCTAGTAATATCAGAAGCTACACACATAAAGTCTCAGCAGCATGACGGCCCAAACATGAGCTGAAAGGGGTAACAACAGACATGGTAAAGTGGACAGGGAGAGCCTGGGAGGCCTCAACCCTACAAAGAACCTCAGCATCTAAGGAATGCCGAGAGTGGGAGAAACAGTCTTCCCTAGGGAAGGGTAGAAGCCCAGCAGTGGTGGTGCACACCTTTAATCCCAGCACTCAGGAGGCAGAGGCAGGCAGATCTCTGAGAGTTCGAGGCCAGCCTGGTTTACAAGAGCTAGTTCCAGGACAGGCTCCAAAGCTACAGAGAATGGTCAGTCCTGAAAACATATAAAACATATATGTACATGTATGTAATGCCATACAGATTGAGCAGGTTGTCCTTATGTATTTAGGAATACATAGAAATATATAGAAATATACATATATGTATGTAACAACAATTAATGAAAAAAACAGGTCATGAATTTGAAGGAGAACAAGGAGAGGTATATGAGAGGGTTTGGAGGAAGGAAAGGAAACAGGGACATGATATAATTACACCATAATTTCAAAAACTATAAGAAATAATTACAAATAATATAAAACTTAAAAAGAAAACTAGAGCAATAGGAGGGCAAAGGACAAGCTGGTGTGTGTGTTGTGTATGTTGCGTGTATTGTGTGTGGTGCGTGTGGTGTGTGTGTTGTGTATGTTGCGTGTGTTGTGCGTGTTGTGTGTATTGCGTGTGGTGCGTGTGGTGGATATCTGGGGAAGTCGTGGACACAGGCATCCAAGAGGAAATAAGCAAGCACTTTAGATAGTGCAACGTTCCATATTGACTGTGCAGAATGGGTGTACACAGAGGATAAGCAGGAAGTGAAGAAGCCAAGAAGGAAGAACTAGGGATGAGAAAGTAACCCTGGAAAACATAAAAAGCCTCACAGATCCATGTTCGTATTGGAAGGGGTCAGCGTGCTGGCTAGGGTTACTGTTGCTCTGACAAAACACCATGACCAGAAGCAAGCTGGGAAAGAGTTTATTCGACTTACCTTTCCACAGCCTAGTTCATCACTGAAGGAAGTCAGGACAGAAATCCAAACAGGGCAGGAACCTGAATACAGCAGAGGCCATGGAGGGCTGTTGCTTACTGGCTTGCTCACCATGACTTGTTCAGCCTGCTTTCTTATAGAACCCAGGACCTCCAGCCCAAGGATGACATCACACACAATGGCCTGAGCCCTCACCCATCAATCTCTAATTATGAAAACGTGTTATAACTGGATCTTATGTAGGCATTTTCTCACCTGAGGTTCCCTCCTTTCAGATAACTCTAGTGTGCGGCAGGTTTTCAGTTCTGTCCAGGTTTTCTCAAATGACCCACAAAAGGAAAGCAGCTATTTCAAAAGTCCTGGCTGTCCCAGGGCTCAGTGACCTCAAGCTCCCATGGGCTTCCTTCTCTCCTGCCAAGTGAGATTAGCTGCTCTGCTTGCCACAGCCATTCTTGGAAGCGAGGACAGTAAAGGGCCGTCCGGAGACAGGCCTCTCTTTTGTGCTGATCCCCCATGACCAACACACAAAGCACTTAGGATATTTCTATCCTAAGGGTCATGGGTGGAAAATGCCAACTGCTTTGTAGCACAATTAATAAAAACCCAGAGACAGATCTTGGAGTTCAACCTGAAGGTCAGAAAAGCAAAACAACCAGTCACTGGCTCTTACCTCTACCTCAGTATGAAATGGTGATCCTGCCTCCAGGAATCTCAGAACGAGACTGTGTGTGAGAGCTGTCTCCTCCCATCTTATATTCCTCTCTTTAGGCATGTACCACTACCACACGGTTTCTATTGCAAAAGTAGTGTGACTACTGGGATTGAAGGTGTGTGCCACCATTGCCTGGTTTGTAAAGGTCTGTTTTACTCTCTGATCTTCAGACAAGCTTTATTTATTAAAATAGAAATGAAATATCACTACACTGCTCCTCATTCCATTGACACAATATAAAACCCAGCTGGGAGCAGCCCCTGAAAGACCTGTGACAGCTCTCTGCTTTGATCTCTCAAGCAACATGGAGGGCTTAAAAAAATTCTTACAATGGTTTACTGTGTGTGTGTATATATACGTGTGTGTGTTCATGTATGTACGTGCAGGCATGCACATGTTACAGTACATAAGTGCAAAGTAGAAGAAAACCTCCGGCGACTGACTGTCCTTGCTTTCCACTTTACGTAAGACGGGATCACTCACTGTTCATTGAAGCATCTGCCAGGCTAGCTGGCCCATGAACTACCGAGGACAGTCCTGCCTCGACTACCATCTTGTGGTAGCAGGCCTGGGACACAGACACATGCTACCATGTATGTCTTCATATAGTTTCTAGGGATTCGAACACAGGTGTTTGTGGAGGGCCGGACCACATTCTCCATTGCTTCTAGGAACAAAGGTAGAGATTGACCTCTGTGACCCCAAGGTGTGGAGGCACATGCCTTTAGCCCTGATGCCTGGGAGGCAGAGACAAGCAGATCTCTGTGAGTTCAAGGTGATGTAGCACACGCCTTTAATCCCAGCGCATGTGCTTTGTAACTCTCTACCGCTGCGTCCCTGCCTACTCCCGAGGCATCATCTGGGATAATGGGCAGTGGACCGATTCAAGAGTGACACGTCAGAAGCGAGGACTGTTTCCTTTATAAGGGCTGGGTTCCCCTCATTCTGGGTCTCCGCTTTGGAAGCTGATGCTCTCCCTCTCAAGAGGCATTAAAGCTTTACTGCAGAAGTATCCTAAGTGCCCCGCGTCGTTCTTGCTGGCGAGACCGTAGCGCGGGACATCTGGTGCCGAATCCCTCGGGACGCTGGGGGACCCTGACAACTGCTCGCACCGCCGGAGACCCCTTGGACACAAGGAGGATTCAAAACTGCAGGGTGTTTACTCAGAGAGGTATGACTATTCTTGGACTTTTCGGTTTTGGGCTTGACTTGTTTCCGCATTGGGAAGGTGTCGTAGGGGCCTTGCTACCTCTTTTAGCAGTCCTCTTATATTTTGCCAAAAATTGCTTAGAAGATAAATCCTGCCAGGCTGTTGTTGCGGACGGACAAAATGTATTGGAGGAAGTCCAGGATAGCATATCAGAAACTGAGTGCAATGAGAGGTTAGGCGCGCCTACAAGAAAAAGAAATAAGGAAATTGGATCCCCCGGTGGTTCTGAGAAAATTAGAATGGGGGAGAAGATTGACCTACAAGGTCAAAAGCTTTCTGATATCAATAATAAGAAAAAAGAAAAAACCAGTAGTTTATATCCTCTGCAGGGGCTTGAAGCTCTGCAAATTGAAAGTGACCATAAAAATGAGCACGAAAGTTCTGGCTCAGGAGAAGAGGAAGGAGAACTGGATACAGAGGAGGAAGTAGAATTAGCCAGCGGCAGGGCCATGAGGTCATCCCAAACGGCCCACCCGCCTCCTTACGAGCCGCGCCCTCCCCCAACTTCCCCTTCGGCGCCTCCTTATGAGGAACGCCTTGGGCCAAAGACCTTTTCATTTATGCCTGACAAGGTCAAAAGAAAGTTACACCTGGCCTTCCCTGTTTATGAAGGGGAAAATGGGCGAATACATGCGCCTATGGAGTACAACCAAATCAAGGAGTTAGCAGAGTCAGTCAGAAAGTATGGAGTAACGGCTAATTTTACCTTAGCCCAGTTGGACAGATTGGCCTCGTCTGCCATGACTCCAGTAGATTGGGAAGCAATCGCAAAAGCGTCGCTCATCAGCATGGGTCAATATTTAGAATGGAAAGCGCTATGGCACGAGGCAGCCCAGGAACAGGCCAGAGCTAACGCTCAGGCCTTAACTCCAGAACAACAGCAATGGACATTTGACCTCCTGACTGGGCAAGGGCACTACGCCATGGCCCAGACAAACTACCCTTACGGCGCCTACCGCCAGATAGCCGATACAGCTGTAAGAGCATGGAAAGCCTTGACAAAAAAGGGAGAAGGGAGCACTCCGCTCACCAAGATTATACAAGGGACGCAGGAGCCTTTTTCAGATTTCGTGGCAAGAATGACTGAGGCAGCAGGACGCATTTTTGGCGATACTGATATGGCCACGCCCCTAATTGAGCAGCTTGTCTTTGAGCAAGCCACGCAGGAATGCCGTGCCGCCATAGCCCCTAGGAAAAATAAAGGGCTACAGGACTGGCTCAGGGTCTGTAGAGAACTAGGAGGACCCCTAACGAATGCAGGTTTGGCTGCAGCCATCTTGCGGTCACAACAACGCCCTTTTAAAGGACCAGACGCAAGAGTTTGCTTTAAATGCGGGAAGCCAGGACACTTAAAAAGGGACTGTAGGTCATCAGAAAAGGAGAGAGCGCCCCCTATGCTTTGCTCACGCTATGGTAAAGGTTATCATAGGGCAGAGCTCTGCCGCTCCGTTAGGGACGCCCATGGTAAGATCCTCCCACCATTAGGAAACCCACAGATTGATGATCCAAAAAACGGGATGGCGGGCCCTCGGTCCCAGGGCCCCCAAAAATATGGGAACAAGTTCGTCAGGGCAACGACCGAGGGACCCTCGGAGGCAGAACAAGGGTGGACTTGTGTGCCTCCACCGACTTCTTATTGATGCCTCAAATGGGGGTACAGCCCGTCCCTGTGCAGCTGCCTGAGCCCCTACCCCCTGAAAGCGTGGGCCTGCTTTTAGGACGTGGCTCGCTTACCCTACAGGGATTAATCGTCCACCCAGGTCTCGTTGATAGTCAGCACACTGCTGAGATACAAGCCCTATGCTCTTGCCCTAGTGGAGTTTTTTCCATCAGTAAAGGAGACAGGATAGCTCAACTACTGCTTCTTCCGGCAGACATCCGCCAGAGGCCGGAGAATAAATTAATGGGGTCAACAGGACAGGATTCAGCCTACTTGGTTGTTAGCCTTCACGATCGACCCAAACTGCCCCTTTGGGTCAATGGTAAATGCTTCGAAGGCATTTTGGACACCGGTGCGGACAAAAGTATTATCTCATCGCGCTGGTGGCCGCGGTCCTGGCCCATTACCGAGTCGTCTCATGCCCTACAGGGCTTGGGCTACAGTGCAAACCCCACCATTAGCTCCGCCAGATTAACCTGGAAAACAGACGAAGGGCAATCGGGATATTTTACACCATATGTCCTCCCCCTGCCGGTCAACTTATGGGGAAGAGACGTGATGCAGGGCATGGGATTGACCTTATCTAATACATACTCATCTCAGGCCCAAGATGTTATGATCAGAATGGGTCATAGGCCAGGAAGGGGCTTGGGTCGCTCCCAGCAGGGAATACGGGAGCCAATAAATCCTAAACCTAATGTCGATAAACAGGGCCTGGGTTTTTCCTAGGCGCCACTGGGGCAGCACGGCCCATACCGTGAAAAACAGAGACCCCCGTATGGGTTCCCCAGTGGCCACTTACTTCTGAAAAGCTGGAAACAGTGAATCAGCTAATTAAGGAGCAGTTGGCTCTGGGACACATAGAACCATCCACCTCTCCATGGAATACACCCATTTTTGTCATTAGAAAGAAATCCGGAAGGTGGCGCTTGCTGCATGATTTGAGAGCCGTTAATGAACAAATGCACCTCTTTGGGCCTGTGCAGCGAGGACTCCCGGTGCTTTCAGCTTTGCCCAAAAATTGGAGTTTGGTAATAATAGATATTAAGGATTGTTTCTTTTCTATTCCCTTGCATCCTGCTGATAGGCCTCGCTTTGCTTTCACGGTTCCTTCAGTTAATCATATAGAGCCTGATAAGCGTTTTCAATGAAAAAACCTCCCTCAGGGTATGTGTCTCAGTCCGACCATTTGTCAGATGTTTGTGCAGGAGGCTCTTAAACCGTTTCGTGAACGGTTTCCATGTTTGCTCATGGTTCATTATATGGATGATGTCCTTATATGTCATGAGGACTTACAGGTCCTAAAGGAAGCCTACCCACTACTCGTTAAAAGTTTACAGCTATGGGGTCTTCAAATAGCCGCTGAGAAGGTCCAGATTGCAGATACTGGCCAATTTTTAGGTTCTGTTATTCTTCCTGAAAAGATTTTGCCTCAAAAAATAAAAATTTATAGAGATGATTTACAAACATTAAATGATTTCCAAAAGTTGTTAGGAGATATTAATTGGCTGCGACCATTTTTAAAAATCCCCTCTGCTGATTTGAAGCCATTGTTTGATATCTTGGAAGGGGATACTCATATTACTTCCCCTCGGGCCTTGACGCCGGCAGCAGAGGCAGCCTTGTTGCTAATGGAGGAATCCATTAAGGAGGCACAGCTGCGCCATATTGATGAGACTCAACCATTTGCTTTATGCATGTTTAAAACAAGAAAGTTACCCACCGCTGTGCTATGGCAGGACGGACCGTTACTGTGGATCCATC
Organism: Myodes glareolus; assembly: GCF_982192425.1. Taxonomy (NCBI): domain Eukaryota; kingdom Metazoa; phylum Chordata; class Mammalia; order Rodentia; family Cricetidae; genus Myodes; species Myodes glareolus. The sequence goes on along the minus strand of NC_142041.1, from coordinate 40,521,115 downwards.
CGCATGCTTCTCCTAACAAAAGTATTGAATGGTATCCCGCCGCTATAGCTCAAATTGCCCTTAAAGGCCTTAAAATGTCTATTAGTCATTTTGGCAAGCACCCAGAGGTTATGATAATTCCTTATACCTCCTCTCAGGTACAAACTTTGGCCGCTGCCTCTGACGATTGGGCCATTTTGGTTACCATCTTTTCAGGGAAAATTGATAATCATTATCCTAGACATCCTCTATTGCAGTTTGCTGCATGTCATCCCATTATGTTTCCCCGAGCTACATCTTTTGCTCCGTTAAAAGACGGGATAACGGTTTATACAGATGGCTCCAAGAATGGTGTGGGAGCCTATGTTGTCGGTTCTAAAACATATATAAAAAACTTTTCTGCCGCCTCGCCCCAGATGGTGGAATGTATGATGGTTTTAAAGGTTCTTCAAAGATTTCCTTGTCCCCTTAATATTGTTTCTGATTCTGCCTATATGGTTAACGCTGTTAAATTATTAGAGGCCGCTAAAATTATAAAACCTACTAGTACAGTGGCAGCTCTTTTCCAGAGGATACAGGATTGCTTATTAAGTAGGAGAGCTCCATTTTTTATCACACACATAAGAGCACATTCGGGGCTTCCAGGCCCAATGAGTTTGGGCAATGACCTGGCTGATCGTGCTACGCGGCTTGCTGCAGTAGCTCTTGCCTCCCCGTTGCAGACCGCTAAAACCTTTCATAATAAGTTTCATGTTACAGCTGAAACCCTGCGCAAACGTTTTTCTCTTACCAGAAAAGAGGCTCGTGATATTGTAACTCAATGTCATAGCTGTTGCCAGTTTCTTCCTATCAGACACACTGGCATGAACCCTAGAGGGATTACGCCTTTACAAATATGGCAAATGGACGTAACTCATATCACTGCCTTTGGAAAACTTCAATATGTGCATGTGTCAATTGACACATGCTCTGGCATTATTCATGCCACACCGCTTACAGGAGAAAAAACCTCTTATGTCATTCAACATTGCCTTGAGGCATGGAATGCTTGGGGCAAGCCCACATTTTTAAAAACGGATAATGGGCCTGCCTATACTTCTCAAAAGTTTAAGCAACTCTGTGCACAGATACAGGTCACCCACATTACAGGCCTGCCTTATAACCCCCAGGGACAAGGTATCATAGAACAAACGCATCGCACCCTCAAATCTTATCTACTTAAACAGAAAGGGGGAATATTGACAGAGCTGCCCACGACACCAAGGGTGGCCATTGCCATGGCTCTGTTCACCATAAATTTTTTAAATCTGGATGATAATGGCCAAAATGCTACAACACGACATTGTTCGGATCCGCAGCGGCCCAAAGATTTGGTTAAGTGGAAAGATGTGCTTTCTAATGAATGGAAAGGCCCGGATCCCATTTTATTGAGATCCAGGGGAGCTGTTTGTGTCTTCCCACAGGATCAAGAAAGCCCATTCTGGCTGCCAGAGCGATTGACCCGAACAGTGAAGAGTGATCCACAACACACGGATTCGCCTGAGGACCTGGCTGCTGTTCCTCCTGCCATTTTGCGGATGGATGACAGAGCACCGATGGAGGACACTCTCAGCCTTCCTGAAGCTGTTACCAGTCAACCATAGGATGGCGGTGTCTCCCCGATTTTTTACAACCAATAAGACTCTGGGCCCCCTCCCTACCGTCCTAGAGATGATTTATAAGCTTGGCCATAGGACTCCAGTCCTGGGCCATGTCTCTCATTCCCCTACTTCAAAGAATGGGTGGGGGTGGAAATGTTTTGGAACAGTCCTATGCTATGGATTAGTGTTTCTCCTCTGGATGGTCTGCTGACTCAAATCCCAAAATCGTAGGGACAAAATGGTTATTACACAAGCGCTGGCTGCCCTGGAACAGGGGGCCTCTACTGATGTGTGGTTATTTATGTTAAAGCAGTAAGGTTTAAGCCAACCAGCTCCTGCACCCCTAGGACTGTGGTCCATTGCACAGGGTGGAGTGCTTGGCTTAGCTAGCCCTGAAGGTTGTCGAGCTGAAGAGCATCGCACAGAGAATGGCCCTCTCTGAGAGATAAGTCGCTTTGCTTAAGGGTTTCCTGCCGTATATTCCCTTTCCCAGAAAATTGGCAGAGGGCAGGCCGGATAGGTTCCAGGTGTCATGAGCCTAGGGACAGATTCCGTACAAGCCCATCGTAATGTTTTCATTTTGGGAAGTGCGACCTCTATCTTTACCTTCCTAGGGAGTTGCCTTTCTGCAAAGAAGTAAAAAAAGGGGGATATGTGGAGGGCCGGACCACATTCTCCATTGCTTCTAGGAACAAAGGTAGAGATTGACCTCTGTGACCCCAAGGTGTGGAGGCACACGCCTTTAGCCCTGATGCCTGGGAGGCAGAGACAAGCAGATCTCTGTGAGTTCAAGGTGATGTAGCACACGCCTTTAATCCCAGCGCACGTGCTTTGTAACTCTCTACCGCTGCATCCCTGCCTACTCCCGAGGCATCATCTGGGATAATGGGCAGTGGACCGATTCAAGAGTGACACGTCAGAAGCGAGGACTGTTTCCTTTATAAGGGCTGGGTTCCCCTCATTCTGGGTCTCCGCTTTGGAAGCTGATGCTCTCCCTCTCAAGAGGCATTAAAGCTTTACTGCAGAAGTATCCTAAGTGCCCCGCGTCGTTCTTGCTGGCGAGACCGTAGCGCGGGACAGGTGTTTGTACATCCATGACAAGTACTTTACTCCCTGTACCATCTCCCCATCCCCAATGCGTGTAGCTTGATGTGGGCGTACCCTGGTTAATCATTTCTGGCACTAACATTCACTCCACGCTTCCCACTCATTTGGGTGGTATGCATTTTAACATTTAAATGTAAATGTTTAATGTTTATATTAAAACATTTACAAAAAACATTTCTTCCAAAAAGAAGAGTTATTAATAAATTAAGCTGTCTGTGGTCTAAAAACTAGTAAGTGAACATCCAGCTATTACAGGCATTACAGAAGATGAAGCTGGGAGCAAATCTGAAATTTCTAGCTAAACCTATTGGGAAAATACAGCTACAGTGTTTCCAAAGGTCTTACATGGTGCCTTTCGCTGTATGTCTCTGTGTTGTACAGAGTAGTGTGGCAGACTTTTCCTGGAGACATGCACCATACAGACACTTACTTACCCCAGATACGAGCCCATGACAGACCAAAGTACAGATACAACCAAAGCACAGGTGAGTCAATGAGTTCTATTGGGGTACTTCCAGAAATATGAGCAAGGGGTTACTTACAGGAACAGGAATGACTCGAAGACATCAGCATCACCAAAGCCCACTCCAGCATGGGTGACAGCTCACAAAAGCAGGAAACTGGGAGCACAGTGCGCAGCCTGCAGGCAGCTTGCAAGTAGCTCAGCTGATTCCTGCTTCTTTCAGGCCACTGTTTACCAAGCTCTTTTGGACCACCAAGCAGTTCCCAAATCATGACACAGTACGAATGCTCCGTCTTAACTTAGGCTTGTCCCACTAGCTCTTATACCGTAACATGTTTCTCTTCATCTATGTTTCGCCTCAGGGCTTTTTACTTTTCTGTATGTCCTACTCTGTTTGCTGGCTGGCAGCTGCCTGGTTTCTGGCCCCAGGGTTGTGTTTCTATTTCTCCCTCATTCTCTTCCTTCTTCTCTTCTCTTGAGCTAGATTTCTCTTCTTGCTTATTCTCTCTGCCCGCCAGCCCTATCTGTCCCTTTCCTGCCTGGCTATTGGCCACTCAGCTTTTTTTTTTAGATCCTTATATTATATCAGGTGCCTTAGGCAAGCAAGGTGAAACAAATGCAACACATCTTTACATAGTTAAACAAATGCAGCACCTACAAATATGACACATTTTACATTGTTAACAAAGGCAGCAGAAACAAATGCAACACACGTTCACATAGTTAAAGTAATATGAGCCATACTACTGGGCTTGTCTAAGAGGCTCATCTGAGAGAAACTCTCAGCAGTCTTTATTATTTATTCTTGGGAGGGAGGGGCCTAGTGAATCTAGTCTGTTTCGGGGACTTCCTGGAGCTATTTTGAGTTTTTCACTTTTTTATCTTATGGCGCTTCTCTGGGAGTTGGAATATTCCAATCTCCTAGGAAATTGCCACACAATATACAGTCTAGAGAGTGCATGCGAGAGGCATATATTTGGTGCTGAATGAGTGAGTTCAAGTATTTAGAGTGGCAAAGTAAAAGAATAAATAAAAAGAGATTAGATAGATGATAAAGAGATAAATAGATAGATAGATAGATAGATAGATAGATATAAATATAGGTAGATAGATGATAGATAGACAGACAGACAACAAAACATGTTGCAAGGAGTGGGGGAGGCACACACACAGTAGACAGACTACAATGCCGAAATGCTTCCCAATCCTCCTAAGCCTGCATTTTCAAAATGTGCTTTTAACTTGTATATTCTCTATTAATGTAGCAACAGGAGTTTGGGATCCTATCCTGGCCAGACACAGCCAGTATCTCCTCAAATGATTTAGGTTTCTTTACTTCTTTAATTTGAACTTTGGGGGGATATGTATAGAAAAATGGAAAAGTGTATAGGGGTAAGAAAAAGTAAGTATACTCTAGATTTGGGAAGTTTCTTTCCACCCACATTTTAACTCTTTTGCTCTCCCAAACCCTAGCCCCACCTCACCCCACTTTTTTGTAATACGAGGAACCAAACCCAGGGCCTCATGCATACTCAGCAAGCACCCCTAAGCGGCATGCTCAGATCTCAGGACTGTGGCTTTTTCCGAGACCCTTAAGATATACCATTCATTAGCTATGTCTGTAGGTATAAACTGGGCAATCTTGGGGATGTGGGAGAATCTGCCTTGCACACACATTGTAAAGCTCAGGGTGGTTGGCAGAAGCCCTGTAAGCAAAGAAGATAGTTCTGGCAGACTTTGGACACTTGGCCAATACAGATTCAACACAAATCATAGGAAACACAGGAATCCACAAATCAAATGACCCTCTCC